>NC_057852.1:81675374-82300374 GCF_015237465.2 Chelonia mydas | reverse complement strand
GAGAGAGCGTATAGGTTAAAAAAATCAATATATATGCAGACATTCCTGAGGTTCAGATTCATGGCAGAGATGGTGAGCTTTGTAGTTGCATATTCAGGGTGTACCAGCTTACTTGGGATCTCAATCTTGCGACTCACACTTCTCCTGATGAAGCTTAAGCAGATCTGAGATGACAGGATCAGGACCCAAGGATCTTTTATACAATTTCAAGCCTTTGACAGGCCGGAGTCCCTTGGCTTACTATAGATAATCAGAGAGATTTTGAAATAGGTCCTTCACCGGTAATTAGCTACACAAATTAACATAAGGCAATTGCCTGTTTTTCACCATTTGCAGATGAGCAGCTATACATTTCAAAGAGAGATGAATACAGCGATATTCCGTGTTTCCAGTTCATTTCAATGCTAGGATGTTCTTTTGATCGCTGAATTAACAGAATACAGCTTAGACAGGGCCTGTTGATTACATTGTTGATCCCTGCCCATTTATATGTAAGTACACAAAAACACAAACATTATCTCCCCATGTCTTTAAGGGTTGAATTTGAGTCATTTATCCTGCAGGATGCTTAGCCCTTTCGGGCCATGCATCACAAATCTCCACTCCTCAGCTTCTCTTCCTAGTCCCAATCTCCTTGTCCAGCAGGTCCTTGTGTTACCACTCCAGACTGCCCATCTCAGTGTTCCCGCCCCCATAGTCCCAGTCCCCTTGCCCAGCCATTTCCACTTTCCCGTACCTCACAGCTTCTTATCTGCAGGCTCTTTGCCCTGCCAGACCCAGTCATCCACTCCCTTCTTCTTATGCTATTTCTCCTTTTTTTTAAAAAAACAGATTTGCCTGTTACTTTGGGGTACGCTCATTTATTAGGGTTACTCTTCTGGGATGGGGGTGTCTGTAATGCTATTAATGTACTGCTTGTGTCACTTGTGTTCTCATACGGAGCTCTACTTCTCCCTGCTGCAAGTTCCCTCCCAGTGGAGCTATCCTGCAGGACCTAGGTTCCGCAGGGCTGAGTTCTTCCAGCCCCAGAATCAGATGAACTCACACACATGAACAGAGCACGTCTGAGAGGACCAGGTTAATCAGCACTCCCAAGGTGACCCCTTATATGTCCCTGGACTCAGTAGTCTGGGTCAAGCAAAACTTCCAAGCTGTCACCCTCAAATGCCCTTGGATTCAGCAGACTGGGTCGAACAGCACCTCCAAGCTGTCACCCTCATATGCTGTGGGCACTGTGTAGCCCACAGGATTATTTTGGAAGCTATTATATCCTACTAATCCAGCCAGCAGTATCAATTAATGTGTTTCTTTTTCTGAAATTAATCCGTTTTATTCTTATATTTTATCAGTATTAATTCCATGGAATTTAGGATGTGTTGAGGCATCTGTTTCTGAATAATAAGTTTTGCTGAAATGCAAGAAGCCTACTGGCCTGTAAGATCCGGTAAGATCTGCTATATAGTAAAAGTATATTCAGTTAAGAATATGTCAGCATAAAAGCTGGCAACCTTTGGCACAGATAAGAATGGTTCCTGAACTTTGGGGAACCAAAGGGAGGAACTATCCACAACACATCACAGGTTTATCCAGCTTCTACATCAGTTGGTAACTGCAGGTACACCACAGCTTGGAGGTCATCAAGAGAGCCTAGGTTGGCAGTTTTGGAATGAGATAATCCTTATTAATATATTTAGAAAGTACGTGTTATAATCCACTAACCTATAGGAGAAGGATACCCATAAATTTCTTAGCGTACGGAAATAAGATTTGGGTATAGGAGGTTGGGCCTGAATTACATAGGTCAGAATCCTATAAAATACCTTGTAAGAGAGCTCTTAGTAGTTGGGTTCTGCTAAGTTCAGCTCTTCTAAATTCTAAGATCTATCTATCTATTCTATCTTCTATCACACTATCAGCTCAGCTTGTGCAGTATAGTATAACTACTCAACATTCCTAACCATTGGGGAAGCCAGCACCATCGCGTAATCGGGCATGCCAGGAGTGAGGCTGGTCCTGCACCTCCTATTACTGGGTTCTCAAGGAAGGGTGTGAGTATATTAGGTTAAGGTATAAGAAAAATGGCACCACCAGGAGTTTTGGAATTCTTTTAGTGTTTTGCAGTTACAAGTTTCATTGCATTTCTTATTTTTATGCTAATTTCAATAAAGGTTTTATCAATTTGGTATTGTCCTCAGCGTACGTGTTCTTGCCAAGCACCCTGAGACTCCTCTCCCAATATAGAACTCTCTGAGTTCTTGAACTCTGTAGTCTGAATTGGTTAAGAGCCTACAAATCTTCTGGTCGGATGCGATCAGTGGCGAGCCATAACAACTAACCCATCAAATTCAGGTCAACAACCGCACCGGAATAGAGAATGCCTGAGCAGGCTGGGTCAAACAGCACTTCCAAGCTGCCCCCTCATATGCCCCAGGTTCAGGACATCCCTATCCCCACTTTCATGTTACAGTTGTTCTGATAGTAGCCCACTTGATGAGCAAACCCACAAGATTTTGGGGCACTGTAGGGATCTTTAGCTTAGGTACGAGAAGCATTGCTGCAGAGTGAATGGAGAGTCAAAAAAACACAGAGGGGTAGAAGGAGAGAAGCAACCAGCTTAACCATGAAAGTTATTTATTGCCAGGTAATAATCATAGAAGGGGAGCCAAACAAACAAAACAGTTATAATATCAATTCTAACTTAAATTTGATTATAAAAGTCAGGTTTAGAAAACTATAACTGATCAAGGGTCAGAAGGCTATAATGAGACAGAGAGCTGGGTTCTCACCACTTTGTGAAACTTGACTCAATCAGGGGTCCGAGGTGGTGGTGGTAGCTGAGGGTCTGGAGTGCTGGAGACAGGCAGAGTCCCCAACACGATCATTCAGGAGAAGATGAAGTCCCAATGGAACTGATGCAGATTTTGGATCAAGGCATCGGAACACTTACTTGAGCATGGGTAGAGGGTTTTGTAGGGAAAGAACAATGGTTCAAGGGAGAACACTAGATTTGTTTATGGGTAAACTGATGGCTCAAGGGAGTATACCAAAGTTGTTTTGTTCAGGCTAGACAATAGGAACTGATCATTCCTGGCTATGGGCAGTGTTCCTTTGAGGAGGCTCACAAATGCAATTAGGCAGCTTCAGTATACCAATAAAGGATTTAATACTAGAGTTGGTCTGATAACTACTGAGCTGGGTGTGTGCAGGCATGGGTTCATTAACATCTGCAGCAGAGATTCCCCATCACGCAGTGCTTTCCTGGTCCCAGAGTTCAGTGCGGTTCTTGCCTTGGAATCTCTGTTCTCCATTCTGTATGCTAATGGCGATGCTTCCCTGTCCCATCTTTGATGCAAATGAGGCTAGGGGAGTTTCCTTAATCCTGTTATCCTTGTCTGGAGGGGTTTAGGTGTGTCTTCCACTGCCTTTTCATTGCTTTTTGTAAGTCTTTCTTCTGATCGGCTTTGGTTCAAGCAGAGACTGGGGTGGGGTGGGGAAGGTCTTTTGTGAGTCAGACAGGCTTGGTACTGCACCCTGGGTCCCCAAGAACACAGAGTGATAGCTAACACTCTTATATCCCCTTTCTGGCTTCCAGTCTCCCCACAACCTCATCCCCCTGGCCGTCAGTCCAAAAACTCCCTCCCTAGTCTCTTTGTCCAATCTCCCTATCCCTTGCCCCCCACCTCAATGCTCCTTGCCTAGCCAGTCCTTCACCCCAAGCTCCCAGTCCCAAATTTCCCTCTCTGCCCAGCCAGCCTTTGCTCCCAGTTTCTGCCTTCCTGCTGCTTATTCCAATTTACTGCTTCTTCCTATCCCCCCAAGGTTCAAGTCTTGTGCCCTCTGCAATCATATCCAGCAACTGTCTCATTCATGTGGTGTAGACCCAGCAGGGAGCCACTGAGAACACAGCAGAGAGTTTCTACCCTATTTGCTCAGGTGCCTGGGCCCAGACGCGGACCTAGTACATTCCACAGCAGTCCAGAGCTGCTCCCCAGGCTGGAGTATGTCCAGTGCTGACAGAAACTTAAGCAAAGTTAGCAGCTACATTTCAGACATCTGTACTGAGTACATGTGAACAAGGATTGTTCAACTTGGCCGAATTTGTACAGAGTTCGTGGAGGAAGGAAAAAGGCACAGAGGCCACCCACCTACCAAGTTTTGAGTCCCTGAGCCTAAACATAAAGAAAAGTTCACCAGAAATTGTTAAACTGGGCAAAACAATGTATTTTCTCCTAACTTCATTCTTGCAAATGGCTGAACTATTCTGGTCAAAATTTTCCAAAATCAATTCAGCCTGAGACAGACACCTGGTCAGGAGAAGTGGAAGCTCCATAAAAGTGTGAGTGTGGAGGCATTCCCCCCTCAAGCCTGCCCCACACTGCCCATTCTCCCTGAGGCTCCGCCCTTTCTCCCCGAGACCCCGCCCCTGCTTACTTCTCTCTGACCCCCGCATCTTTCACCCTTATGGCTGGTAAAAAGTGATGGGGCCATGGTCCCCTGGTTCCCTCTGTTCTAGCACCCCAGCACCTGGTATGGAAAATATCAGCCCAAACTTTTCAGGTATAACCAACTGAAAACTGTCTTCTAGTGGGAAGTTCAGGCAATCCTATTAGTAGGTGTTGCCACCAACCCTACTTACTATATATTTGATCTAATAAAGGCAGAATCAGGTAATAAATACACGCAGTTCTTCCAATCTTCTTATTAGCTAACCAACATGAAATCAAACCCAACTGAGCAGTGCAACAGAAATAGTTTAGCAAATTCTGCATTTTCAGTTTAAGGTTTTGATCCTGCAAACCTTACTCATGAAAGCAATTCTTAATGCATGTGAGTAGTAAGTACTGTTCATGTGAATAAAAGCTGTAAGAATGTGCCCGGAGTCATTAAACTTCATTGGAATGTTCAATTTTAGATGGTAAAAAAGTACTTTGCTGTTATTTAAAGTGGCAGACATCATTTGAACACTGTAATGGGACTACAGAGTAAAATATTCTGGAAGCAGAAAAAGTCAGATAAAATTTAAACTAACCCTTGTGAATGTTGATAAATACAGAGTATATAAAGCAGCAAAGCAGCACTGGTATGGCTCTTTTAGGCACACGCACTTTGTATCTCCCGCTTGCTGCCCTACTGAAAATAGTCCTTCCCTTGGAGCATAGCTCTGATGTGTTGGGCATGAGATGGGCCACATATGAGAATTGGTCAGATAGTGAGTATCAAATGAATTAGCAGAGATAGGAACTTACATGTCAGCATTTCTAAATGAAAAGGTTACATTATTTCAACATTTTACACTGCTTTCATCATTGAAATCCAAATGCAAATAAATTCCATCATCATCATAAGTATAAGCAGTTATTCATTTGAAAATACTGGGAAAAGTTATAGCATGATATTCATTGTTGTGGGCCCAGCTCTGCTCCCACTGAAGTCAAAAGCAAAATTCCCAGGAGTAGGGTCAGGTCCATGGTTGAGCGGATGAAAACAGGAGGTGAGAGAGCCTGGCAAACAGTGTTTTCTTAGGTTTCAGAGTAGCAGCCATATTAGTCTGTATTCGCAAAAAGAAAAGGAGTACTTGTGGCACCTTAGAGACTAACAAATTTATTTGAGCATAAGCTTTCTTATGTGTTTCTTCAGTGTTTTCTTAGGTTTCAGAGTGGTAGCCGTATTAGTCTGTATCAGCAAAAACAATGAGGAGTCCTTGTAGCACCTTAGAGACTAACAAATTTATTTGGGTATAAGATTTCGTGGGCTAAAACCAATATCATCAGTGCATGGAGTGGAAAATAGAGTAGGCAGGTATAAATACACAGCACATGAAAAGTTGGGAGTTGCCTTACCAAGTGGGGGATCAGTGCTAACGAGCCAATTCAATTAAGGTGGAAGTGGCCTATTGTTAACAGTGGCAACATTACAATGCAAATAAGCGATGGTCACATAAACACCGCACTATACCAGAAACCTACTTACCCCATACTTACCTACATGCCTCCAGCTTTCATTCAGACCACATCACACAATCCATTGTCTATAGCCAAGCTCTAAGATACAACCGCATTTGCTCCAACCCCTCAGACAGAGACAAACACCTACAGGATCTCTATCAAGCGTTCTTAAAATTACAATACCCATCTGCTGAAGGGAAGAAACAGATTGACAAAGCCAGAAGGGTACCCAGAAGTCATCTACTACAGAACAGGCCCAACAAAGAAAGTAACAAAAAGCCACTAGCCGTCACCTACAGCCCCCAACTAAAACCTCTCCAGCTTATCATCAAGGATCTACAACCTAACCTGGAAAATGATCCCTCACTCTCACAGACCTTGGGAGACAGTCCAGTCCTCGCTTACAGACAGACCCCCCAACCTGAAGCAAATATTCACCAGCAACTACGTACCACACAACAAAAAACACTAACCCAGGAACCAATCCCCGCAACAAACCCCTTTGCCAACTCTGTCCACGTATCTATTCAAGGGAGACCATCATAGGACCTAACCACATCAGCCACATTATCAGGGGCTTGTTCAGCTGCAGATCAACCAATGTGATATATGCCATCATGTGCCAGCAGTGCCCCTCTGCCATGTACATTGGCCAAACCAGACAGTCTCTACACAAAAGAATAAATGGACACAAATCAGACATCAAGAATTATAACATTCAAAAACCTGTAGGAAAACACTTCAGTCTCCCTGGACATTCAATAACAGACTTAAAAGTGGCAATTCTTCAACAAAAAAACTTCAAAAACAGACTGCAGAACTGGAATTAATTTGCAAACTGGACACAATCAAATTAGGCCTGAATAGAGACTGGGAGATGATGAGTCACTACAAAAACTAATTTCCCTCTGCTGATACTCACACCTTCTTTGTCAACTGTTTGAAATGAGCCACTTTGATTGCATTGGCTTCATTAGCACTACAAAAGTGGTTTCCCCCTCCCTTGGTATTGTCAAAGTCAGATTCAAGACTCACTGAATTTGTCAGACCACTCTGTTTATTAGCAAAGTGCCTTGCCAATGCACCCAGATATATGTGAGACCCCTGCAAAAGCTCAAGCTAACTTATTTATACAGATAAGCCAAAGCCAGTTTAACATAGGAGACAAAAGGAAGCAGAAACTGACAAATATACATACATATCTTAAAAAGAAAAGGAGTACTTGTGGCACCTTAGAGACTAACCAATTTATTTGAGCATAAGCTTTCGTGAGCTACAGCTACATCCGATGAAGTGAGATGTAGCTCACGAAAGCTTATGCTCAAATAAATTGGTTAGTCTCTAAGGTGCCACAAGTACTCCTTTTCTTTTTGCGAATACAGACTAACACGGCTGTTACTCTGAAACATACATATCTTATTTGCATACTAACGTTTACCAATCTCCTAGCTCAGTAGGTGCTCTAAGTTAATTAGTTTGAGGACCCATTGTCTCACACTCCTTAATGTTTCTCTTCCTGACAACTATATTTCAACAAACCTTTCAAGCAGCATTTCTTTAATGAATTATAATTTCAATATAATTCATTCTACTTTCACAGTATTCACCCCTTCTTGTCAATTGTTGAGAACAGGCCACTTCCACCTTAATTGAATTGGCTTTTTAGCACTGACCCCCCACTTGGTAAGGCAACTCACACCTTTTCATGTGCTGTGTATTTATACCTGTCTACTGTATTTTCCACTCCATGCATCTGAAGAAGTGGGTTTTAGCCCACAAAAGCTTATGCCCAAATAAATTTGTTAGTCTCTAAGGTGCCACAAGGACTTCTCTTTTTTTGTTTTTTAGTGTTTTCTTAGAAGATTTTAATTTTGTATTTCGAAAACATGTAACAGTTTGATTTGAATTGATGAGCTGTTTTTTGCCTGGACATTGCTGCTGCCAGGAGTCTTCTGAGAATTGCCTCAGTGGGACATTTAGGTTTATGAATTCATTTTAATAAATAATTTGAAAAACCTCTTTAAAATGGTGCTTCCTATGCCTGCCCTATGATCATTTCCCCAGTAGAATTGAAACTGTGTTGTCTATGGTAGTACTTATAAGGAAGTTCTAGGGAAAATGAATATTTCCACATTAGATGGAACGTACAGTAGCTATTTTAACACAGGCTTCTAGATATGTCCTGAAAAATAAACTACACATTTCAATTTCAAATAAACTGAGTATGTGAAGTCTGTGAATCATTGTTACCACACATTATGTTAAATGTCATTCATCTTGTAGTATTTCTTTAAAAAGAAGGTGGGAGTGGAAACACCCTTTTAAAAAAATGTATCAGGAAGAAAAAGAATCCTGAAAATGGCATTGGCCCATTACTACAAGGAAATGGTAGAATTATCAATAATGTAGAGAAAGCAGACGTGTTCAATAAAGATTTATGTTGTGTATTTGGGGAATAAAACAGATGATATAGTCTCCTCATATGGTAAGAGCACCATTCTTTTCATTCCACTAGTATCCCTGGAGAGAGGATGTTAAACAGAAGCTAATAAAATCAGACATTTTTAAATCAGAAGGTCCAGATAAACAACATCCAAGAGTTTTAAAACAGCTGGCTAAGGAGCTCACTGGAACATTAATGTTCATTTTTAATAAGTCTTGGAGTACTGGGGAACTTCCAGCAAGACTGGAAGAAAACTAATGTTGTGCCAATTTTTAGAAAGGGTAAACGGGACGAGCTGGGTAATTATAGGGCTGTCATTCTGACATTGATCTGTGGCATGATAATGGAGTGGTTGATATGGGACTCAATTAATAAAAAAATAAAGGAGGGTAATATAACTAATGCAAATCAATGTGGATTTACAGAAAATAGATCCTGTTAAACTAATTTGATATGTCTTTGATTAGATTACAAGTTTTGCTGATAAAGGTAATAGTATTAATGCAATATATTTAGATTTCTGTAAGACATTTGACTTGCTTCTGAGAGAGATAAACTAGAGAGAGATAAAATTAACATGGCACACATTAAATGGATTAAAATATCTACTGATAGGTCTCCAAATGTAACTGTAAATGCGGAATCATCATCAAATATATTTAAGTGGGGTCCTGCAGGGATTAGGTCTTGGCCCTATGCTATTTAACATTTCAATCAATGACCTTGAAGAAAACAAATCATAGATGAAGTTTATAGATGACACAAAAACTGAAGGATTTGTAAATATTAAAGAGGGCAGGTCAGTGACAGAGCGATCTGGATCTCTTGCTAAACTGGCTGCAAGTGAACTATGCATTTGAATATAACTAAAGTGTAAACGTATACAGCTAGGAACAAAGAATGTAGGCCATAATTGCAGGCTGCGGGGGTGTGAGGGGATGGGGTCTATCCTGGGAAGCAGTGACTCAGAAAAAGATTTGAGGATAGTGGTGGATAATCAGCTGAACATGAACTCAGAGGCCTTGTCTACACTGGCAAGTTTCTGCGCAGTAAAGCAGCTTTCTGCATTGTAACTCCCGAGGTGTACACATTGCCAAGCCATTTAGTGCGCAGAAACTGCACAGTTACAGCACTGTAAAAAGAACACCCCGAGGAGAGGCGTACCACTTTCTGCGCCAGGGCTACAGCACTGCGGTGCCAGTGTAAACACCCTGGTCGATTACAGTGCTGTGATTGGCCTCTAGGAGGTGTCCCACAATGCCTATTCTTGCCTCTCTGGTCATCAGTTTGAACTCTACTGCCTTGCCCTCAGGTGACCAACTATCATCCCCACCGCGTAAATTCCTTTGGAGCAATGCCGAGCTGCTGGACCTTATCAGCATTTGGGGAGAGGAGGCTGTCCAGTCCCAGCTGCGCTCCGCCGTAGGAATTATGATACCTATGGACAGATTTCATGATACATGACAGAAAGGGGCCATGACTGGGACACACTGCAGTGCAGGGTCAAAGTGGAGGAGCTGCAGAATGCCTACCACATGGCACAGGAGGCAAACCACCGCTCTGGTGCTGCACCCACGAGCTCCTGGTTCTACAAAGAGCTGGATGTGATACTTGGCGGTGATCCCACCTCCACTGCGAAGGCCACTGTGGATACTTCGGTGGCTCGCATGTCAGTCGATGGTGGACCAAGCCAGGAGAAGGAAATCTTGGATGAGGATGTGAAGGGGGAGGGGGACCAAGAGGCAGAGGACGACTCAGAGGTCAGAGATGCATGCATCCAGGAACTGTTTTCTACCCCAGAGGAGACTAGCCAGTCACAGCTGTGCTTTCCTGTGCCACTCTGCCGTCACAGCGGGGCCGGGAGGGGGAGACTACCATTGCTGCACACAGGCGAGCCGCATAAGGGCCAGGGCAGAAGCCGCAATCATGGAGAATACCCTCCATTGATTCCTTGCTCACCCTCAGCAGCGAGATATCTTCCATAATGAACACAATGTGTGGAAAATGGATGATTACCAAGACCCCCCCTACAGTGCTGGCTCTCCCCAAGAGCCACATGCCCAACATACACTAAGGTCCAGGAACACTGATTTCCTCTGCCCCTCGGTTACTCACCATTTTGGGGGTCTTGTGGCTCATGTGTGCCTGCCTGGGGTCAGTCAGTTAGTGACAGGTATGTGAATAGTGACTGTGTTTTAAATCATGGGATCAGTGTTTTGTCTGATCTGTAAAATGTTGCCTTTTGGCTTCAGAGATAACAAAGAGGGAGGCTGGGCTCCCAAGGTTATCACCAACTGAACACCAACCTATGCAGAATTAGAAAGTGGCCATGAAGAACTAAGGAGGACATTCTGGGTAAGGTTATGATGCACTCCGTGGCCGAAAAACAGGAATTGAAGGAACGGTGGGACAGCAAGAAGCGGGACCAAAAGGAGAACGTGGAGCGCCAGAATGAAGCCACAGAGTGGCTCTTAAAAATGTTACGGAGCACCAAGGAGACATGCTCCAGGCGATACTAGAACTGCAAACCGAGCAGCTCCTCTCCCTCCCTCCCCTGCAGCTGCTATCACAAAAAAACTCTTTCCCATGCACTCCCCAGACACCACCAACCCACTCTTATCAACCTCCTGGCTCCAGTCTGTACCCGCAGCACTTCACTCCTCCCCCTTCTGATTAATGTACTCGGTGGCTAGATGGTCTGGTGCCAGAATTGGAATATGCGTGCCATCTATTGCCCCTCCACAGTTAGGGAAGTCCATTTATGCAAAGCCATCCACCTCACACGTTACCCAGAATCATAGTCTTTCGGAGCAGGATGCGATTAATGGCCCTGCACACTTCTGTCAACACGAGTCCAACTGTCAACGCTCCCATTCCGAACTGGTTAGCAACCAATTGGTTGCAGTGTGGAGTAACAGGCTTCCACAGTGAAATCTCCAGTGCATCTCCAATGGCAGGGCAGCTCTCATTCTTGTGTACTTGAGCCGCAGGGCTGGGGCGAGCTCATCACACACTCCCATGAATGTGGCTTTCCTCATGCGAAAGTTTTGCAGCTACTGCTTGTCATCCCAAACGTGCATGACGATGTGATCCCACCACTCAGTGCTTGTTTCCTGAGCCCAAAAGTGGTGTTCCACAAAGGTCAGCACCTCCGTGAATGCCACAGGCAATCTCATGTCGATCTCGCCACGCATAGTAGCTATGTCACACTCCTTTTGCCTTTGTAGTTTAATGAATAATTCCACTGTCACTTGTGACGGGTTAGTCAGAGCGAGCAGCATACTGGTCAACAGTTCGGGATCCATTCCTGTAGACCAAAGAGGCAGAGCACGCAGTACACAAACCATTGAAAGATGGCACCAAATGCGGACAGAAGCATAGGGATTGCTAGGATGTGAAGCAATGCATCATGGGGCACTGGGACAGGACCGAGAAAGCCCCACGACTCCCTCTGCCTTCCCACAACTCTTAGTGGTGGAAGAGATGCTCTGTGGGATAGCTGCCCAGAGTGCAACACTCTGAATACCGCTGCAAGTGCCACAAGTGTGAACACGCTATTGTACAGGCAGCTGACAGTGTGAACACACAACAGCAGTTTCCCTTCAGCGCTCTCTGAGCAGTGCTATAACTGCCGGCACTGTAACTCTGCCAGTGTAGACATACCCCAAGTATGACTTTGTGGCCAAAAGAGCTAATGTGATTCTGGGATGAATAAAAAGGGGAATCTCAAGTAGCAGTAGAGAGGTTATTTTACCTCTGTTAACGTTCCCAATTGGTCTTGGCACTGGTGCCACCACTTCTGGAATACTGTATCCAGTTCTGGTGCCTACAATTCAAGAAGGATGTTGATAAATTAAGAGAGTTCAGAGAAGACCCACAAGAATGATTAAAGGATTAGAAAGCATGCATCAAGGAACTCAATCTACTTAACGTTCTCTTTGTTAAGATAAGGGGTGACTTGATTACACTCTAAGTATCTACATGGGGAACAAATATTTAGTAATGGGCTCTTCACTATAGCAGAGAAAGGTATAACATGATCCAGTGACTGAAAGTTAAAGCTAGACAATTCAGATGGAAATGAGGAGTATTTTAATAATGAGAGTAATTAATGACTGGAACACTTTACAAAGTATTTTGGAGGATTCTCCACCAATTTTAAAAATCGAGATTAGATATATTTCTAAAAGATATGCTCACAAATTATTTGGGAGAAGTATGGTGGCCTGTGTTATGGAGGAGGTCAAACTAGATGATCACAATTATCCATTCTGGCCTTGGGATCTGTGAATCCACTTCTTTCTCAATAGTTCAATTCTACACAGTTACTGATGATTAAAATTCTCTGATAAATAAGCATTAATCTACAAACATGCCAGCCCTAAAAATACAAAATCACAATGCTGATTTCAATAGGCTCCATGTATCTTCTCAGGAAGACCGTAATTCACCTGATGGGGAAAATGGATGCACTGTGGCCTCACTTGGGAGGTGGTGGTTCCTGGAATACAACAACGTGTTCACCATCTCCTTCCCTTCCCTGCTCTCCAACAAGGTTATAGTTTGACATGGGAACCATGTGGTCCTGTGTCTATAAGTCACATCTGTCATTTGCATACACAGTGATGCTCCCCAGGACAATAGTTTGGTAACAATAATCAAAAGGATAAAAAAGTAGAATTCAATTTTTATGAGGTTCGTGATGGTGTGTTCACCCCACACAAGTCATGAGAGGGTTAATGATGTATGCTTGAGATGCCAATTAACTTGCCTAGTTGCACCTAGTTATCAGCCCCAGCTGGTGGGAGTGCTGGGGCTTGTCATAAAGAGATGGGTGAGGTGACAAGGTTGGGGAGTGCCCTTTTTCAGAGAAGTAGCCTGAAGGTAGACTGAGAAGGAGGGAGAAGAAGAGCAGCCAGTCGTTTCTAGGGGTGAGCGAGAAGCTTGCCAGGAGGCAGGAACCCTGAATTACAGCTTGCCTGAACCCCTGTGTAAAGGAAGGCCAACCCCTGGGCTTTGGGGTTGATCAAGGAACAAGAGGGTAATCTAAAGCAGCTGAGACATATGTGCAGTGAGGCTGCTGCCAGCAGAGCCCAGTCGAGCTGAAGGCTCGGTTTCGTTATATATTTTGGTTGAACTTTGGCATAGGATCTTATGGCATCAGAAAGGGCAGGACTATGTAACGTGGTCTGGCAAGGGGAATAGTTGGAATAGGCCAAATAAGTGTGGGAAACTGAGGCAAAAGTTGCGGCATCACTGCATCTGGCTGCAAGGAGGTGTTCTGGAGCAGCTTCTTTGACACTACACTATTTCACTACAATGCAAAGTAAAATTTACCTAGAGTTATAAATGCAGCCTCCCATGAAACCAATTTTTCTATTGAAAAGTTCATCTTATTTACCCAGCTAAGCAGTAATTCTTTCTAGCTCTTTCAGTTCTTTAATCTTTATAGAATATTCCTAGAACATCTAGAAGGTGTGTTGGTTGCACATCTAATAAAGGTAATGCATTTCTTTCTGACAACTCTTTCCTGCAGAATTCAAACTAAATATTTTAACTTGTCAAAAGAGCCATCTGGGATGAAACGTCTAAAAATCTGCCTGTCATAAATATAAATGGAAGGGTAAACACCTTTAAAATCACTCCTGGCCAGAGGAAAAAACCCTTTCACCTGTAAAGGGTTAAGAAGCTAGGATAACCTCGCTGGCACCTGACCAAAATGACCAATGAGAGACAAGATACTTTCAAAAGCTGGGGGGAGGGAGAAACAAAGCCTTTCTCTCTGTCTGTGTGATACTTTTACTGGGGACAGAACAGGAATGGAGTCTTAGTACTCAATAAGTAATCTAGCTAGATATGTGTTAGATTCTGATTTCTTTAAATGGCTGAGAAACTAAGCTGTGCTGAATGGAATGGATATTCCTGTTTTTGTGTCTTTTTGTAACTTAAGGTTTTGCCTAGAGGGATTCTCTATGTTTTGAATCTAATTACCCTGTAAGGTATTTACCATCCTGATTTTACAGAGGTGATTCTTTTTACTTTTTCTTCTATTAAAATTCTTCTTTTAAGAGTCTGAATGCTTTTTCATTGTTCTTAAGATCCAAGGGTTTGGGTCTGTGGTCACCTATGCAAATTAGTGAGGATTTTTATCAAACCTTCCCTAGGAAGGGGGGGAGGTAACTTTTGGGAGGGGAAAAACGTTTCCAAACGGACACTTTCCTAATAATATACCGGTTAGACGTTTGGTGGTGGCAGCGAAAGTCCAAGGGCAAAAGGTAAAATAGTTAGTACCTTGGAGAAGTTTTAACCTAAGCTGGTAAAAGTAAGCTTAGGAGGTTTTCATGCAGGTCCCCACATCTGTACCCTAGCATTCAGAGTGGGGAAGGAACCTTGACACTGCCCATGACACTTTTGGTTTCAATATCTCTTTGCATTTTCAGATTAAATCTCTTTAGCAGTTGATGGTTCTTTAAAGGTACCAAGCAATTAGATTTTAATCATGTTTGTGTGGGACTGGGTCTGCTTACTGTAGCTGCCATGCAAGTTCATCACAGATAAAGTAAAGACTACTCAAAGCCACAGGGTGACTGAATCATTCACAGATCACATCTCAACTGTTTTATCAGTCCCAAATAACAGTGGATTATTTTGAACTATTGAGGTCCTATTTCCTCAGCCAATCTATCATTTTATTTTCAATGTGCTATAATCCAGGTTCTTTCCTTTTTTTCCAGATTTGCACAGTATGCAGGTATTATTGTAAACTGCTATTATCATGGGCCAGGCTGTTGGATAGAAGCCTTTGACTCTGCCATGATACTAAGTATTACAGAGTTTTTGCTTGCTGATTCAAGGTGGGAGATCTGGAAGGGTTACTGCTGTTGCTTTTTCAAAAGGGGTAAATTAAAAATGTTTTATGTGTCAATTTAAAAAAGTATATATTTTAACACAGTAGAACTGCATTGTTGGTTAAAGAATTCATGCTAAAACCATATTGATATTTACTTGCAGCCATATTAGCATATGCTGTAAAATCAACATATGCAACAAGCTAAGCAAATTTGAGTTTGGTTGGTTCTTGAATAGGGGACCAGCAAGAACTTCAAGAAGTGATGTCAGTAAATTAGGAGGTGGTCCTCTTCCCTTTTGGTCAGTTTTGATCCAAATTCTGCAGCACTATGTTAGGGGACAGGTTTCTCAGATAAGACATATAATCAAGATATTAGTACTTGAAATGCTAAAAATACTTCATGATACTATTGAAAGAATATGAGAGTTATGACCCAGTTCAAATCCAGGTAATTGCATTCTGCCTACACAAAGTTTGAGTTGATTGTAGTATTGTTTTCCACTTTTTCCCTGAACTGTTATGTAGTGCTGATGCATTCCCCCCGCCCCCCACCCCACAGTTGCAACATGTATTGCACGTCTGGGATGATCCCCTTTAGTAATGGGTGACATGGCCTGCACAAACAATTTCTCCAACTATCAAATACATCGTACACTTGCATGCAAAGAGAATGAGATCACTTTCCCTGTTCAAAACCATGTTGTTACCTTGAGTCTTTTCTGGTATTTTGAATAGTGCATTTGGGAGTCCTTAGCTATTTGGATCTGAAAAACCAACAGTGCATGCCCCAAGTCCATCTTAATGATAAGATGTAACAGTCTGATGACATATTACAAGGACCTGCTCTGGGTTGCAAAATGTAGTTTTGACTGGGTCTTTATTTTCCTCAGGTTGTGACTAACCTCATTCCCTCTTCATGCCATTAGCTCTTCTCTTCTGTTTCCTCTCTCTGCCTAGACCTTATAACAACAGAACTAGAGTTGCTGCCACAAACCCTTTTTGTTTGTTTGTTTCTTTGGTAATAGTCTCAGGGCTAAGGGTTTCTGAAATGACTTCTGAAACTGGAGGAGGAAAGTAAAGGAGATACAAACAGACTACTAATGGGCTGCTAATGTTTACAAGTGGATTACTACAATTAGCTAAAAAACTACTAAAATTAAGTCAAAATGGTGATTGTTGGCAAATTTGTTTCTTGGGGATGTGTTATGGGTCTGAACCAGGGCAAGGACAGAGAATCACAGAGTTAAAATCCGTTAAAGTCTGCAGCTAATCTCCTCAAAAAGAAAAGGAGGACTTGAGGCACCTTAGAGACTAACAAATTTATTTGAGCATAAGCTTTCGAAAGTTAGTCTCGAAGGTGCCACAAGTCCTCCTTTTCTTTTTGCAAATACAGACTAACACGGCTGCTACTCTGAAACTAATCTCCTGTGTGTTACTTTGAAAGTCAGTATGGTCAGCCCCAAGCTTTCACAAGCAGGGATTCCCCCACACTGCCCCCCACCCCAAATTTCCCCAACACCCCCGCCTCCCAGGGGTCAACTAATTACATGCAGTGTTGCCAATTTAGTCATTGGTTGGAAATTTGAATTGAAATTGAAGCAATAATATAGACTTTAAAAAGCATATACAGTATATGATAAAATACTTGTACCTGAAAAAGCATAATAGGTTTGAAAAGTGTGAACAAATACTAGCAACCTCACACAGCTGCTGCTTTTTATGACAACGTTGGCTCATTCATTTTGGCGATGTTGGCCAATCTAATAATTTCAAATTATTATTTGTAAGCAAGGTCTGAATAAGCTCTCTGCTGACATCTAGTGATGAGCCGGTGAGTGGGAGGGAAAGGCTTCAGGACCAGACTGTATTCACATGAACACACCTGCTCTGCCTAGGTATCCAGCAGACAGAGCTGTGTCACCCAAGTGATCAACTTTGTCTGGTGTTGGGCTACAAATCACTTTAGTATTGAATGCGGGAGTCATGAAATGTTGTTATCCTTATTGTATGAGTAAAGGGCAGCAGAACTGTGCTTAGCCTGTCTGAATGAGGAGGTCTCCCCAGCTTATTTTTGCTGGGGCTTGCCAGGGCTGAGCCCAGGATCTCTAGGCTTGGCTGTTCCTGGCCCCAGCACCTCTGGGCTTGCTACATCAATTATGAAAGTCAAAAAACGTGCTTGAGCCCAGGCACCTAATTGCTTGATTCCTGGTACCTCTTTCGCTACAAATTAAGCACTGGCCACCCTCAACTGAACTGCATTTGCTAAGCAAGGGATTTGGATGGCAGATCCCAGTGGAGAGAGGGTGGGGAATGTTTTACTTGGTAGTTTGGGCTCTGCCTAAGAGTCGCAGGCCCTATTTGACCTGCCCCCTCCTCTGTTTAGAAATAGAGCTGATTAGGCTCAAGTCTTTTGTTTAATGACCACTAGAGCTGAAATCACTGATAATCAGCTCTAAGTTCCTGTGGAAGAGACAGCCCAGCCTGCACTAGCAGTGAGATTCCCCCACTGAGAGCTGAAATCACTGTGACCTGGGTGGAACCTCAGGAGACTGACTCAGAGGTCACAGTGACAGGTGGCAGCAGAAGGTGACAGCACAGAGTCATAAGCGACAGAGAGGTGGCATGAATGTTGGGATGACAAACAACAGCAGCTAGAGCGAGCAGCCAGAGCAAGTCGTGAGCGGCTGGAGGAATGAGCAAGGTGCCCCTGCCCCCAGGGTGGGAGGTGAACTCGCTTAAAACCACCTCTGAACTCTGGGTCTCCACTGACCAAGGACAACAACTATGAGTGGGGTGCAGTGAAGGGAGGGGTATGTTTGTTGGACTAAACGAATGTTTTAGTGACTTTGCTCCAGAATGCTAGATTTGTGACTAGGACACTTATACAAATATACATTTCCTAGTAGGCCAAGATTTTTAAAATGCATTATTTGCCAAGATCATTATCTCACATTGTCATCTTGAGGAGTATCTGTACTAAACATTTTTATTATTAAAATTATTTTTACATAAGAACATAAGAACAGCCATACTGGCTCAGACCAATGGTCCATCTAGCCCAGTATCCTCTCTTCCGACAGTGACCAATGCCAGGTACTTCAAAGGGAATGACCAGAACAGGGCAATTATCAAATAATCCATCCCCTGTCGTCTACTCCCAGCTTCTGGCAAACAGAGGCTGGGGACACTCAGAGCATGGCTAATGCTCATCCTGGCTAATAGCCATTGATGGATCTATCCCAATGAACTTACCTAGTTCTTTTTTGAACCCTGTTATATAATCTTGACCTTCACAACATTCCCCGGCAAAAGTTCCACAGGTTGAATGTGTGTTTGTGAAGAAGTATTTCCTTTTGTTTGTTTTAAACTTGCTGCCTATTAATATCATTGGATGAACCGTACTTCTTGTGTTATGTGAAGGAGTAAATAACATTTCCTTATTCACTTTCTCCACACCAGTTAAGATTTCATACATCTCTATCATATCCCCTGTTACTAGTCTCTTTTCCAAGCTGAAAAGTCCCAGTCTATTTAATCTCTCCTCAGATGGAAGCTGTTCCATAACCCTAATCATTTTAGTTTCCCTTCTCTGTACCTCTTCCAACTCCAATATATCTTTTTTGAGATGGGATGATCAGAACTGCACATAGTATTTAAGATCTGGGCGTACAATGGATTTATATAGTAAAAGTAGAGGACTTGGTTTGCCAGACCGACCAAAAAGGCAGTGCTGACAACCTATGTGAAAAGGCTGCAGAACAGCAAGTCTCTGGACTGCATCGACATGCAGAAAACCTTATAAGCCAGTCACTGTCAAAGTCATTTTTTGAAATACTTAATGAGGCTGTTAAGAATGCTGGAGACACAGTTTATACAAACAAACATGGCTGTCACATCATACTTTCTATTTAAGCAAGAGAGATACCACACACTACGAACTGGAGGCCAATCTTAAGTGCATTGTCACTTGTTAATCCTGAAGTTGGACGCTGGTTATGACAAAGATCAGCAAATGCTCGCTATCTTTCTGCAAGAAATTCAACTGACTAGTTAGAAGCATGCGGTGCAACTGTGAAAGTCTCAGCGGTTGAAAGAGTGAAGAACTCTGTCAGAAAATGTGAATACATGGCTGATGAATGCACCAATGCAAATAGGCATCAGGCATTAAGTCATAGCATACGTTATCTTGATGTCAGTGGTAGGTCAGTAGGTGCATTTCTTGATGTTCAGGTTATAGAAGACACACCAGCTGCATCTATCAAAACCCACATCTCAGAAGAGTTAAATGCTTGTAAATTGAACCCCAAAGAGATGGCTGCTTGTGCATCTGATGGAGCTGCAAACTTCTCTAGAAGGCATAGTGGAATAAAAGCTTTGCTCAAAGAAATCTCTCCTATACACACTGCAGAGGCCATCTACTTCTACTAGTTCAATGAGCTGCAGAATCCTCAAAAGACATTTAAAAAGCCACAAATGTTATACCCTTTTTTGAGCAAGAGACCAAACAGATTGAACGTCTTGGAAAAAACAGAAGATACACTGGGACTGAAGTTCAAATTAGTACAACCTGGGAAAACCGCTGGCTTTCTCATGAGCAATCCTTGGCTGTTGTCTGAAAATTACTGCAACTGTTATTACTGGCTTTGGAAAGTATCTACTGAGAGGGGACAGATCCAAGTAGTGAGGCTGGTGGCTTTTCAAAGTTCAGAAAAGACTATCGCCATTCTCTCTCTTTTAAGTCTATTGTTGAAATCACATGGGTATTTAAACAATGACATCCAGGCATCTGCTACAGCAGTAGTAGATCTTCGCCCAGCAATAGAAGCTACATTTGGATCAGAGAAAGATTCATTAAAAAAAACTTACTGGAAGAAGCAAAGACTTCAGTTCAGAAGTTGACTAATTAAGGCACATATACTGACTCCTTACGTGAAGAGGACAAGAAGTGTTTGTTAAGCCAGCCGAAAAAGTAAAGTACACAGGCTTGATTCTTACAAATTTACAACAGCAACTTCTGGATTCTACTCAACCTCTATGTAGTTTTTACAGATGCCTGTCTTAGAAAACACTGACAGTTGAGTGGAGTGATGCACTACCAGCAATGGATCTGCTATGTGATCAGGACAGAATAGAGAATGTGAACACAGAGTAAAACATCATATGATGAACAAATGAAGATTTGACTTCAATTTCTTCTTTATCGTGACTAGTGGATCGACCCAATCTTTGTGCAATGTTTCCTGGGATGAAAGAAGTAGGAATTCATTTCTTGTTACTCCCAGTCACAACAGCTACATTTGAATATTCTTTCTTCTCATTGAATAGAATTTTGTCATTCAGAAAGAAGTCGCCTTCTGCCTGATCAAGAACATATTAATAAGGACTGGAAGTACCAGACACATGAGAAGCTACCAAAGACGAATGCACTGCATTTGAGAAGTTTATTAACAGAGTTATGAAAAATTACAACAAGAAATCAAGAAGGATGTAGATGTAGAATTTCATAGTAGGCATGAGTAGCAAACTTTTAAATGTGGGTTATGATTTAAAAGCATGAATTAAATCTAATAAAGTGATTGTGAAACATTTTTCAGTTTTTACTATGATGCAATACAGCCCACCTTCGCCGTCCTGGTCGTTGTCCCTCCCATACCCTGTATATTTGAACACTCGTCACCCCCACCTGTATATTTGAACACTAATTTCAATTTTTGGGGAAAACTGTTCACAAGTCATGAGTCAGGCGCACCGAAAAAACATGAGTTTGGCTTAAAAATCACAAGATTTTAAATAAGAATAAATATGAGGGGTTGGGGACATTTGCTTTCATGTTTTCAAGCTTTTCCTTGCAACCATGAAGGTTAGAAACTTTTTTTTTTTCATGAACGCTGAGATTCTCATGTAATCATTGACACCAGGAGCTGAGGCCTTAAGAAAACAGAAAAAGCTAATTTCAGTGTTGCTGTGTTATTTGAAGCTCCTTGCCAATATAAATATATGCAAACCAATGTGTGCCAAGAAACCCCAAAACAAAACACTGACTTACACATACACACGTTCCACCAACCCCAGACCTCCATTGAGCTTCTGTGCTCCTGGCCATTACCAGGATGCAAAATAACTTCAGAATGTTCAGATGGACAAGACTATTAAATCACTCTGTTCCAATACCTCTGCTCCCTCCTCCTTTGATGTTTGGAATTTTCAGACTATCTATTGTATGACCAGGTAGTGTGAGAAAACTTCAAATTAATTTTTGTCAGATAATAAATGAGCTGTGTGCTGTATAAATTGTGTATAACTCTTAGAACTGTCAGGATAAACAGGATTTTCAGAAGACTGAGTAGAGAGCAACATAAGAACATCACTTCAAAGCTTCACCCAAGAGCTTAAGAGATACAGCTCTTTATCATGCACAAAAAGCCAGGATGTTATTACTTCACCTATTTACAGTTTCCCCTTATTTGGGGAACTGCTCTATCTTTTTTAAAAAAAAACAACAAGTATTTTTGCTTTATTATTGTAATTGAAGAAATAAAGAGGCTTAGAGGACAAAACTGATTGGTTTTGGTTATGGATGAAGCACATGTTAGGGCTCACAAAGATTAGATTAGCAGTAAACAGACCATGACAAGGGCTGACATTAAAATTTACTCATAGTGCTAAAGTATTTTTTCCAGGAAATGCCCTGCTTATATCAGGAATAAAAGACTTGGACTCCAGAACAGAAGCTCAGCACAACCAGGGAATTAGAATTTCCATAAGTAGGAAACGATACATCCAGAAAGAGTCAATCAATGTAGTGGGAGAACAGGATGAGGTGTATTAGTGGGCATGTCTATAGGTAAGCTGGTGGGTATTTCATTACTGACTCGTGGCCAATGGAAAGAAAATGTATTTAATTCATCAATTAAAGTGGTAAATATATGCTTATCAGCGTACCATGATCTTTATGCAGTGATCATGGAAACTGTTACAGTCCCCAACAAATCTACTGGCCAACACAACAAGGAATTTTGATGGATTTAGGATTTAACAGAACCAGAACTCACTCATATTCTTCATGTATAACAGTCCCAGGACTAAGAGTTTCTGAGAGCCCTCTCAGATATCCAATATGTTTCAGGGGCCACTAAATTAGATTTAGATTACCCCATTCCAAATTATTATTTCTGAGGTTACAGCTTTAAAAGAAATTGTTAAAAGAAAATTCATTGCCATCTTATACAAGGGGGAAACTCTTGCTTTTCAGAATTTATATCTGTGCATTACTGTAGCAGACCAATTTATTTAAATTGTGCTGTGTATACCGTACCAACTGGGCACAAATAATTCAAAGCAAACAGGCTTATCCTGCTGCAGGTACCTCAGGACATGGGGCTGTTTGTAGACTCACTGGTATTTTTAGGTTAATTAGCTTCTGTATCTGACATACCTGAGAACTGCTATCAAAGAGACACCTGGGAATCACAGTGATACAGTGCTTATTATTAAATGCTTGTAACCTAATTCCCAAAAGTACTGCGTTTTGGGTGCCATAGGTTCATTTATTGCCTGGATTGATGTACTTACATGTGGTCACACAACGCACAGTCAACCTATGGTATTCTTTGCCAGAGGATGTTGTGAAGGCCAAGACTATAACAGGGTTCAAAAAAGAATTAGATAAGTTCATGGAGGATAGATCCATCGATGGCTGTTAGCCAGGATGGGAAAGGATGGTGTCCCTAGCCTGTGTTTGCCAGATACTGGGAATGGGCGATAGAGGATGGATCACTAGATGATTACCTGTTCTGTTCATTCCCTCTGAAGCAACTGGCATTGGCCACTGTTGGAAGACAAGATTCTGGGCTAGAAGGACCTTTGGTCCAACCCTGTATGTTACGTTCTTGGTTACCCATTTGGGTTTTGAGCACTCCCAGTGAGTTGTGTTGGGGGAAGGCTGAAATGTATAGGCCAGCTACTCCTTTAATTTCTGTAACAGTTTCAGAGTCATGTTCTCCCTGAGCTTTATTTTATTTGGATTTCTACAATAATAGAAAGATTGTTATAATGAGATGCTAACTAAAGTTTAGTTGCAGCAACCTGGTAGAGATGGGTGAATTATTTGCAAAGCATAATTTTATCTGAAGCCTTTTTTTGTTCATGAAACATATGCAAACAGTACAATTTCCTCACATTTATTTGTTTGAAACCAATTAATTTTCGCATTGTTTTAAAATGCTATGGATTGATTGCAAACAGCTTTTTACAGGTATTTGATATCCTAAATTTGCTGTCTGAGCTGTGTTGAGTGTAGTGATGGACCAGAAAAATACCGTGTGATCTATCTGACTGAGAATGCAAGCACTTCTGGCAAAAATTTACATTTAAAATTTTATTTCAATGAATATTTGGGCATGCAATTATTAAATAAGTCTCTTGGAACATCCATGCTACTAAAGATTGGCCATCTAAGTAACTAGATAGAGGATATAAAATGTGTTCATATTGTTTGATTTCAGATATTAATTTTATGCCTAAATGAAATCAAGCAATGCTATTTTTCACCCATCTGTTTTTATGCTTCAGCACAGCCATTTTGTTAGTGATGAATTAGTAATTTTGCATCTAAGAAAGCATTTTGCCCTGTTTTCTAGATATATAAAATGATGAGCAATGACTATAGCAACTAAAGAAAGCATTCAGCTGGTCACTTAGTCAAAAACAGTCCATGCATGTGACTTCACATTCACATTCCTTACTTTCATCTGAATGAGGTTTTAGTCCTCCTATCCAACAAAAGCTATACTCTGTTAGGTGTTTTCTTTCCACCGTGCTTCAGAAATTACTTGGTGTAATGGTTGTCATACATTTCTAACAAAGGGGGTGGGGGGGGGGGGTGTTGAGTTCCAATGCTGAAAGACAGAAAGCAGAAAATCCATTTCCAGGAGCTCTATGTTTTCACTCTGGCTTTTTATTTTTATTACCTAGTGTTCAGGGCCAGATATAATCTAGGATTCTGCAGCCACTGAAATTGCCTCAGAATAGATCCCCTTGCCACAGAACTGTACTCTAGAATCTCAGCTTTCATAAAACATATCTAGCTTTTCCAGTTGCAGAGCAAAACCTGAAAAACATGCACCAAGTGTAAAGTGCACAGTATCAGCTGCCTGTATCCGCAAAAAGAACAGGAGTACTTGTGGCACCTTAGAGACTAACATATTTATTTGAGCATAAGCTTTTGTGAGCTACAGCATCCGATGAAGTGAGCTGTAGCTCACAAAAGCTTATGCTCAAATAAATTTGTTAGTCTCTAAGGTGCCACAAGTCCTCCTTTTCTTTTTGCGGATACAGACTAACATGGCTGCTACTCTGAAATGCGTCTGCAAAGACAGCCTAAAACAGTAGCTCCGAGAGGTGCAATATGCCCCATGCATCTCAAACAATTTCCTGATTGCAGAATTTGGCATTTTTCCAAGACACCATAAAATTCAGCATGTCTGCCATGGAATTTGTCATTTTGCTACAGCCAGGTGCCTATCAACCTCCCTGATGGGTGATACCGGCAGTTGCCTCCTGTTCTGCCCCTTTGCCCACAAGAGGCAGTTAATTAGATTACAGTGTGTGTTCCTTGCACTGCTCCAGGGGGACATGCTACAAGAGTTGGAGCCTCAGAAGAAGAGCTGGATTCTCGCCACCAGGGAGCGGGGAAGGCAGAATTGTAGGTGGGCAAGCTCAGTAGCTTGGAGAACATAAGGCCCAAGGAGCCAACCTGCTTCCTTAGCCTAGGCCGGGGGAAGGGACAGGGAGCGTGATGTGACGTGAACACTGATCCATGCCCCCCAGGCATATATCTTGATGAATAAGGATCAAGGTCAGATTTAAGATGGTGTGGTATTAATAATATAGTATTTTAACAAATAAAATGTCAGCCAGTGTGGTCATATCATAGAATATCAGGGTTGGAAGGGACCTCAGAAGGTCATCTAGTCCAACCCACTGCTCAAAACGGGACCAAGCCCCAATTTTTGCTCCAGGTCCCTAAATGTCCCCCTCAAGGATTGAACTCACAACCCTGGGTTTAGCAGGCCAATGCTCAAACCAATGAGCTAACCCTCCCTCCTATGTTGCCATGTATTAACTCTAGAATTACCACAGTTATCCAAGTAAGGGTTGGAGCGACCAAAGGAACCATACCTGAGTTAATGAGCCATTCACAGTTTCACTGTACCGGCTGTGTGTGCTTAGACATGCATGGCTTAATCTTTGAGACAAGCATATCTGATAACTGAGCCTCAGAAGCCAAGAGTTTTAAAATCAAAGTTTAAATGATATTTAAAGTACACTGCTCCATTTGAAGTGTTTCCAATATACCACGGTCACCCATGTAGTTTGGAAGTGAAATGTGTTGTATCAACCAGGCATGGTACTAACAAGCTTCAACAGGACTTTATTTTTAAAGTGGAAACCTCTTTACCAAGCTGCTGCTGCACCCTCTGTAGCTTTCTCCCAGCCTCTCAACTCCTCGCCCCTCCTTCCTGTTTCCTGTCCTTTCAGACTCCCAACAGCCAGTGCTCCCAATTCTAATAACTACAAGCAACATCTAAACCCCACATTCCCTCCTCTCAAGAAACTCTCCCAATTAAAATAAACATTATTGTTCTAACCACAGGAAGAAATATGAAACAAGACACTACACTGTTGGCAGAAATATTACGCTGAAAACACTGTAGATACCACAAAACAGTCTCTAGTCCAGACAGGTGGTGGTCTGGGTCTGACAGGCCATCTCTCAAGCTCCAGTTCCAGTGCAATGTCTTGTTGTGTTGGTACTACGGTGAAGTCATCCAGTGCAGACTGGGTGTTGGCATAATCTCCTCTTGGTGCATAGGCGGGTGCAAGATAAGAAGCATTTCATACCCACCCATCAGAAAGTCAATACGTGTACGTTCCCTTCTTCTCTATGATTTTAAGAGGAGCTGTGAATTTATGGTCCCCTTTGCATAAAATTCCAGGTTTTCGTATTCTAACGAAGGAACCACACTCAAACTTTGGTTCCTTAGCACCCCGCCACTTGTCTGTGAAAGCCTTAGACTTTGCTTGGTTCTGTTCAACTGTTTTTCTCACATCATCCTCGTTTGGGGCATCAGGTCGTTCCTTTAACAATCGAGCAATGTTCAGTTTAGTATTCATCTCTTTCCCATGCAGTAACTCTGCGGGTGATCTTTGCGTTGTGGCATGTCATGTAGCCTGGTATGCTTGGAAGAAATCAGTAGTGAAGGGTATTCGCAATCGCCCTTACAGTTTAGCCTTTGCAAACTCTCTTTCAAACTTCTGTTAAACTGTTCGATTTCCCCATTGGCTTGAGGGTAATATAGGGATGACTTTCTGCGTAAAATGTTCCTCTGTGCTAGAAAAGTTTCAAACTCCAGGGAAGTAAATTGACTACCATTATCTGAAACCAGTTCTTTGGGGTTACCTTCCCTGCTAAAAACTGAGGAGAGGAACTTAATTACTGTAGCAGAAGAGATTTGCGATGTAAACGCTACCTCAGGCCATTTACTGAAATAATCTATTAAAGCGATGGCATAACGGCAGTCAGTTGGAGCAGTATCAAAGGGTCCTACAATGTCAATTGCCACTTTTCCCCATGCAGATTCAGGAAGAGGAACAGGCTGTAATGGAGGGGTACATGCCACTGCTGTCTTATCATACATTTGGCAAGTGACAGAGGGTTTTATGAGTGCTTCAGTTTGAGAGTCCATCCCTGGCCACCAATACAGATCCCGTAGTTGTTGTTTGGTTTGGGTATCGTGTGCCAGGTGTATGAATTTTGACTAATTCTTCTGGCACAAGGAGCTGGTGTGTACCTCGTAGCACACAGCCATCAAACAAAGAAAGTTCATCCTGAACTCTAAAATAAGGCAGCAAAACTGGGTCAAGGTTTTTAGGGTGACTGGGCCATCTCTTTGTCAGAAATTCCCGTAGTTTTTGTTGAATTGGACACACTGAACAAGGAGCTTGAAATTGTTCTCTCGTAATTGCAGTGAGAGTGCTTGTAATAAGCGCAATCACTACATCCTCATCCTCCAGTGGACCATCTGGTGAAGGCAAAGGCAAGTGAGAAAGGCAATCAGCAACCACATTTTGGTTTCCAGGCTAATATTCCAGTTCATAATTGAAAGAGAGTAGTCTTGCAGACCATCGAGCAATATGGTATCTTGCTCTTCCCAGTCTTTTCGTGGTGAGCAACGTCGTCAAAGGGCTGTGGTCTGTGCGCAACTTAAACGTGCGGCCCCACCGGTAAGTTCTCCATTTTACAGTAGCCCAGACACAAGCAAATGCTTCTTTTTCAACTGTAAAATATTTTCTCTCAGCATTACTTAGTGTCCTTGAAGGAAATGCAACAGTCCTCTCTGTGTTTTCCTCATGCAGTTGTGTGAGAACAGCCCCAAGTCCATAATCAGAAGCATCAGTAGTTACAATTGTGGGCAATGCAGGACTGAATAGTGCAAGTACTGGACTATGTACAATCAAGTTTTTCACCATTTCGAAACTAGCTTGTGCATCCGTTGTCCATGCTAAGGTTGAATTTCTCCGTAGTAATTCCCATAATGGTTCAGTGACAGAAACATAATTGGGAATGAATTTTGCATACCAGGAGGTAAGACCCAAGAAGGAACATAAGGTTTGCAAATCTGTTGGAGGAGGAGCATTTGAAATTGCCAGGATATGATCTGGATCAGGTTTTAGTACAGAAATTGTATGCCCCAGAAAGGAGAATTCAGTTTGTCTAAATGTGCATTTAGACCTACTGAGCTGTAGGCCTGCTGTGCTGATGCAGTTTAGTACAGACTGCAGGTTATTGTCATGCTCCTCAGAAGTATTTCCAAACACGATAATATCATCCAGATAGCACTGAACTCCATGTTGAATCTTCAGAATCAATTACATCATTTTTTGAAAGGCACTTGGGCAGACAGGGGGAGGGATAGCTCAGTGGTTTGAGCATTGGCCTGCTAAACCCAGGGTTGTGAGCTCAATCCTTGAGGGAGCCATTTAGGGACCTGGGGCAAAAACTGGGGATTGGTCCTGCTTTGAGCAGGGGATTGGACTAGATGACCTCCTGAGGTCCCTTCCAACCCTGATATTCTATGATTCTATGAGATGCGAGACCGTATGGAACACGTTTAAAATGAAATAATCCCTCATGTGTAATAAATGCTGTGAGGTCTCTGCTATCTTCATGCAACATAACCTGGTGGTATGCACTCTGCAAAACAAGAGTAGAAAACATCTTTGCTCCATGGAGTTCTGCAAATACTTCTTCTATGTGAGGAAGAGGATGGCTGTTAATCATAATAGCTTTATTTGGCTCCCTTAAGTCCACACAAAGGCGAATGCCTCCACCCTTCTTCTGTGTCACTACTGTAGGTGAAACCCATTCCGAGAAGTTAATCTCTTCAATAATGTCCTCTTGAACAAGTTTTCTAAGTTCCTCTGAAACAGCTTCCCTGACTGAAAATGGTAAGCACCGTAACTTCTGTCGTACAGGCATCACATTATTCTGCATTTTAACTTTATGCAGAAACCCATAAGCACAGCTGAGTTTCTCCTCAACCTGGTGTTGGGTCCCAGCTGAAACTGGTGTGTGTACCGTGCTTTGCTGAGGAAAATCAATTCGTCCATTAACTACCCTGAGATTTAAAGCAGCCAATAAATCTCTGCCAAGGATTGGAGTGCCTTTGTGGACAATGTAGAACTCTGCAGTTACACAGCAATCACCAAAAGTAACTCTTACTGGCAGGCAGCCATGTACTGGAATATGGTTTTTCAAATAGCACACCAAGTGAAGTTTGGGTTCAGTAAGAGGCACATCTTTAAAGTAATGCAGATAGATGGAATCAGGTAGTATAAATACTGCTGAGCCAGTGTCCAACATTAGCTTAATAGAATGTGGTTTGCCTGAGGGTATGACGGAAACGTTTACAGTGCACTTTATCTGTTCTGGAATATGTGCAGTAGTGATTTTGTCCACGCTCAGCATGTGGCGGTTCAATGATGAGACAGAACACAGCTTTATGCAAGCAAGCAGGCTGGTCAGCTGAAATGGGCTGCTCCGCCCCCCAGCTTTCCACCTTCTCCTTTTATTATATTTCTCCCCCCTATGCATTACATACTTCTACTGCAAAAAGACACAACAAGGAATGTATGACGTTGATTAATATTCTTAGTTACCAACTTTTATCTACTACAATCCTGGTTCTCAGGCCTTGAGCCCAGGCTAAAAAGGCTTCCCACGGCCACTGTCTTTTAATCAGCTTCTCATGGTTCATATCTAGTCCTTGTCCTTGGATAGAGCAATGTGTGCATTGCTTCTACAAAACAGTCAGAGTGTGCCCTGACTGTTTCCAGGTGGAAAAACTAAACATGAACCCTTCATCCCCCATTTTTTTTAAATTATACTCGGCCATCTCATGGTAGCCGTCAATTTGCTTTTGCAAGCTATTTAACTCCCAGACAGACAAGGACATAGCGCGGGGAGCCTGCCAGGGCGAATCTCTACAAAGTCTTAGCAAAGAGGGAATACATTGTACACAGCAGCAGCAAAAAACAAGCCCAATGATCACAAACACAGCATAACCGAAAAGTTGTCGCAGCCATCCCAGGGAAGGCAGCCAACCTGTAAGCCAATTCCAAAAACCCTCAAACCCCAAATCTTGACGTATGTGTGCCGTAAGATTGGCCAATTCAGCCAGTCCAGTTTCTATGGAATGGCTATTATCAGTTAAATTAAAACAACACATATGCCGAAACGTGGAACAGCCTATGTGATGTTTCAAGAGCAGAAAATCAATGGCTGCTCTGTTATCCAAGATTGCATCCCTTAATTCGTATTGCTCTGTGTTAAGTAGGGCAATTGCCTGGGATGTTGTGTTAATTGCCTTTGCTGCAAAGCACGCCAGGGTATTTAAGGTTCTGGCTGTATAAGTAGCAAGCGCGGGGACCCCAACAATAGAGGCTGCTAAGGCAGTATACTCAGCGCGACTAAAAAGCTCAACATCTGCAACACAATCATCTGAAAGGGGTACTCTTCTTTTACTGTGCTTTTGACTGGCAAAAGGCAATATAAGCGTCATTCTACTAAGACAGCAAAGGGTGCCATCACTTAAATTTGCGGGAATATAACTAAAAGTACGTGAGCCGCAAGTAAAAAACCACCCTGATGGTAAGATGATATGGCCATAATTGTATGAAACATTCACAGCATGGGAACAATTTAAAAGGGGTTGAGAATTTGCCGACAGCCCATGGGCACTTTTGTACTAGTGCAGTTAACCACACGCGCACAGGTGACATTATTGGCCCCGGCTGGGTACGGTGTGTGGAGGGATATAGCCGTGTGAGGCAGAGTATAGTTGGCCGGGCCCCAGTTAGCCATGCCAGAGTACTGGGAAGAGAGATTCGCATAAGCAGCGAGCATCGTCTTATTCCCTATCTCCTCAGGGTGATGACATACTGGAATAAGGCATGTACCTAACAAGTCTCCGGCTGCTACCGAATCAGATAAACAAAAGTGGGTAACATTTGCTATTGAAGCCAATCTTTCCCATATGTTATATGTCATTCGGGCCCGTAACGGGGGAAGCGCTCCCGAGCCAACCCCTACAGGAAATAACAGGCACAAAAGGCATACAATCATCACATAATTAGCAGTGATTTGGGCGAGAATCGCCACAAAGTCTCAGGAGTCTCTGGCTGTTGATCTGCTGCCAGTCTTCGTTGAGCCGCGGCGATCAATGCTTTCACTGCTCCCCATGTCACGGGCCGGCTTGGGACGCTACGCCTCCTCCGTTTCCGTCCCGCCATTGTCGACCCAGGAGGCGCCGCGGTCTCCTCCAAGGTCAGCTGAAACTCTGGTATGGGGTTCGACAGCCCCTGGTGCCATGCCATACTGTTTCAGTGCCGGTCGCACACACTGGGCTGGAACCCACAACGGTCCTGCAGGGAGAGACACAGCAGCATATCCCCGACCCCAAGTGATTAGAGGCACTGGGCCCAACCATTGCGGATCGGGCAGCTGATGATAAAAGACACGCGGTCTTTCCAGTACCTCAGATTTGTGAAAATGCCGATCCGCGGGGATCTGCTGATCTGCGTTCAGCATTAAATTATTTAAAGTAAACAAAAGGATATGCATTTGTTGTTGAATGTCTCCTAAAGTTCGGAGACGCAGCTCCCCTTGTTTTAATTGTTTGTCAAGCAAGGTTTTTAGTGTGCGATTGGCACGTTCAACAATGGCTTGGCCCGTGGAATTATAAGGGATCCCATGTTTAAGACAGACGTCCCATCGGGCACAAAAGGTGGAGAGGGCTGTGGAGCAATAAGCTGGGGCATTATCTGTTTTAATTTGGCTTGGGCGACCCATAACAGAAAAACAGGCCAGCAAATGGTGAATAACTTTGGCAGTAGCTTCCCCACGCTGTGGGGTTGCCCAAAGGAACCCCGAATAAGTATCAACAGAAACATGTAAAAACGAATAGGGGTGGAATTGTGGCACGTGAGTGACATCCATTTGCCATAGCTGATTTGCTGCGGTACCTCTGGGGTTAACGGCATAAGAAAAGGTAGGAGCAGCAGCGGCACAGTGGGGGCAGGAACGAACGATGGAACGTGCATGATCAGCAGGAATGTGAAACTGCCGGGCCAAAACAGAGGCAGACTGATGAAAAAAGGCATGGCTTTCAGTGGGGTCAGAAAAAAGGGAATTTACCTGACCTCGTAACGCGCGATCGGCGCGCGCATTGCCCTCAGTGAGTGGCCCAGGCAGAGGGGTATGACTGCGAATATGAGCAACAAAATAAGGGAAATTACGAGTGGCGATGAGATACTGCAAAGACAAAAACAGGCGAAGGAGGTCCGCATCGACCTGAGGGGTAATGAGGGCTAGGGGTAAATGATCAATTACCTGATAAACATAATGGGTGTCCACAATTAAATTAAAGAGACAATCAGCAAAAAGTTGAAAGGCCAAAATAACAGCAGCCAGTTCTGAGCGCTGCACGGAACGCTGAGGCAGCGTAAAACGAGAATGCCAACGAGGGGGGTCACCTGATTGATAGGTGACTACACCTCGACGTGGGGAGCCATCAGTAAAAAGAGTGATAGCGGAAACAATGGGTTGAGAGCGGCTAAGACAATGGACAATTAGGGGTACCTTTTGGGTAATTACCAACCGAGGATCTTTTGGGGGATTATAAGAAATCTCTCCAACATAATCACAAAGAGCAACCTGCCAGGCCAAGGAGGTGTGGCACAAAGAATCAAATTCACTTCGGGACAAGGGGAACACAATGTCAACTAAATCAGTGCCAGTGAGTTGCACTGCACGGTGGCGGGCTTTACGAATAAGATCGGACAGGGCATCTAAATAAGGATAAATGTTCCGCGGAGGAGTGGATGACAAATATAGCCACTCTATGATAGAGACGGCTGCGTCCGTACGGGGTACAAACAGAGCCGCAGTGGGCGTATGAGGGGTGGCAAGAAGAATCAACCGTAGGGGACGGACCTCAGGGAGTCTGTCCACAAACTGCTGACTCAATGCTGCATTGATCTGTCGAATGCAGGCAACATGCTCTTCAGCGATGGCAATAACTGCACCCGGTGCCCGGGCTCCACGTAGGAGCTCGAACAACGGCTGCAGCATCGATGTGGGGAGACGAAAGTAGGGCCGAATCCAATTTAAATGACCCAAAATCTGTTGTAATTTAACAAGGGTTAGAGGTTGAGGTAGAATTAATTCCGGACGAACCGGAGCAGCATATGTTTGTAGGACCTTATGTCCGAGGTAGTGGTAGGGATAAGAGCATTGGATTTTTTCTGGTGCCACTAACAGGCCATTTTGGCCAAGAATCTGGGACAAGGATTCAAGCTGTTGTGCCGTGACCTGGGGACCACTAAGCAAAATGTCATCCATATAATGGTAGACCTTTAGCGTAGGGTACCGGGCACGAAAAGGGGCGAGGGCCCGATCCACAAAGAGCTGACACAAGGTGGGACTATTTTGCATTCCCTGGGGCAAGACCTTCCACTGATACCTCTGAGAGGGTTGTTGATTATTATATTGTGGCACCGTAAATGCGAATTTTTCGCGATCTTGTGGGCAAAGGGGGATGGTGAAAAAACAATCTTTAAATCTAAGACACAAAGCTGATCAGTTTGAGGAATTAAGTTTGGATTTGGTAAGCCAAACTGCAAGGATCCCATAGGTTGGATGCGTTTAATTATTTCCCTTAAATCATGTAACAGCCGCCATGCACCAGATTTTTTCTTAATAACGAACACCGGGGTGTTCCAGGGACTAGTGGAGCTCTCCAAGCGCTGTGCCTGCAAATGCTGCTGCACCAGCGAATGAAGCGCTTTCAGCTTTTCTAGAGGAAGGGGCCACTGGTCAATCCATACGGGCTCTAAGGATTGCCATACCAAGGGTAATGCGGAGGGCACGGTGGGTGAGGAAGGGTTTTGGGCCATCAGATATTAATATCGAGGGTGGTGTCCAACTTTGTAAGTAAGTCACGGCCCCAAATATTGAGGTGGACAGGGAGCACAAAAGGGCGGATAGTAGCAAGGGCACGGCCTCCCGGTTTAGAGACTGTGACCCAAGACAAACTTTGGCGCCTGGGTTTACTACCCCCGATCCCCCACAACTCTTTAGAAGGAACCGTAGGCCAACTAACCAGCCACTCCGGATCACGAATCACCGTAACGTCAGCTCCAGTGTCCACCAGCCCTGTAAAAGGAACATTATTTAAGAGAAGTGTTAACTGAGGTTTTGAGGAACGGACTGACATTGTCAGAGCAACAAGTGGAGAGGACGTGCTGTGAGACGGCGAGTGAGACAACGTTGATCCAAAGCCGCCTCTGCCTCGGGTCTGATCCTCTGCGGCTGGCACCTGATAGGGGACTAAAATCAATTGTGCAATAGAGCGTCCACGCAGGAGCGACTGTGGAAGATGAGTCCACACCTGAACCTTAATAATGCCGGTGTAATCGGCATCAATGACCCCTGGGATGACAAAGAAACCCTGTTTCCCAGCATGTGAGCGAGGGAGAACGAGACCCACAAAGCCGGCAGGGAGAGGTCCCGTCACCTGCGTAGGTATGGCGCAAACCTCCCCTGGCAGCCGAAAATCAGTGTCCTCCTGCATGATCAAATCAAGCCCTGCACTTCCAGCAGTCGCCGCCCTCATAGAGTCTATGGATTTCAAGGCGGAGGAACAGTTGTCTGAGTGGGAAACACCCCCGTTTGGCCCTGGGTCCGGGTGGGACCCGTCACGCGGTTTCCCGACCCGCTACGACATTGATTAGCCCAGTGATAGCCCTTCCCACACTTGGGGCACTTCTTCGAGGGTCGGGCAGGTGCCTTTGATGAGCGGCACTCCCGCTGAAAGTGACCCTCCTTACCACAGCGGTAACAACGCTTCCCCTCCTTCCCGGTTTTTCTCAGAGCGGCAGCCAGAACGCCAGCTTTATGGGCTTGTGTGCCGATGTTTTGGCACGCTTGCAGCATGTGTGACAGCTCTAAAATGCCAGAGGCTTGCCCGTCTGGAGAGCACGGCGGCAATCCTCGTTCGCATTTTCAACCGCCATTTTTAACAGGATCTCCTGAGCTGCCTCAGTGTTATCCACCTGTCGGAGGATAGCCTCCTGCAATCTGTTGGTAAAATCCAGAAAGGACTCTGATGCACCCTGATGGATACTGACAAAGCTTTTAGTAGGCTTGCCTGAATCTGGGACCTTCCGGAAAGCATGCTGGGCGCAGGTGGAAATAAGGGGGAAGAGGGCCTGAGGGAGTTGAGTCTGCATCTCAACAGTAGCAAACTGTCCCTCCCCTGCCAAGTGCTCAAAAATAATACCTTCTGCTCTATGAATCTGGGCCTGGCGTTCCGCCTCCTGCTGATACTCACTAATCCAAATAACATACTGACTGGGTGACAGCATCATGCGCAACAGCGCCTTCCAATCTTCAGGGATCAGGGAGTACCCACTACCTAGCCCTTCAATAAGACCACGCACAAACGTGCTAGTCAGGCCGAACTCGCGAATTGCTTTCTTTACCTCTCTGATCACCGAGTAAGGCAAACTGACCCAGGTTCCAACCGGGTTGCCCTGGTCATCATTCTGCCAGGTCACTGGACAAACTGAGACCAGATCAGCCAGCTCCTCTGCTGTAATATCTGAGCGAGTCCTCGCTGCGTGAACCATTTGTTGCACCAGCGAAAGCCTCTGAGCAGATGCAGACGACCCGGCGGGGGGCCCCGGAGCATGGGGCCCCACGAGCGGAGGGCGATCACACACCGGCTCCGGTGGGGAAGGCAAGGGAGGCGGTGGTAATAAAGGCACTGGGGGTGAAGCAGGGAGAGGGATGACTGCAGGAGCGGATGGGGGTGGCAGGATCGGCAGCGCCTCTGTTGGCGCGGGAGAGGGTCTTTCCGAGGCGACACGCTGTGTTGCATCGGTAGAAGGGGGGATAGCTGCAGGAGCGGACGGGCGTGGCGAGATCACCAGCCTCGCAAGGGAGGGCTGTCCGAGGCGACACGCAGTATCACGTCGCGGCAGAGGTGCCAGGCATGTAAAGCCTGCACGGGCGCCCAAGGCTCTTTGTGCAATGTCTGGCCCAACTCCTCCCAGTCCGCTAGCTTAAGGGTTCCGGCTTCAGGGTACCATGGGCATTGGGCACGCACCTCCTGTAGCAGGAGAGTGAGGGCTCGAGCGGGGCAGTCATGCTGAGCCTTACGCAGCAAGTACTGTAGCTCATTGCGGTGTTGCACTTGTAAAGCAGAGAGGGAGCTTCCCATACTTACCACAACGAAAAATACTCACCGGGATCCACGAAGCGGATGAGTGACGCGTCTGAAACCCTTGCCGGGCAAGGTGAGTGCTGAGGGCCCCATGTTTGGGCGCCAGTTGTGGCGGTTCAATGATGAGACATAACACAGCTTTATGCAAGCAAGCAGGCTGGTCAGCTGAAATGGGCTGCTCCGCCCCCCAGCTTTCCACCTTCTCCTTTTATTATATTTCTCCCCCCTATGCATTACATACTTCTACTGCAAAAAGACACAACAAGGAATGTATGACATTGATTAATATTCTTAGTTACCAACTTTTATCTACTACAATCCTGGTTCTCAGGCCTTGAGCCCAGGCTAAAAAGGCTTCCCACGGCCACTGTCTTTTAATCAACTTCTCATGGTTCATATCTAGTCCTTGTCCTTGGATAGAGCAATGTGTGCATTGCTTCTACAAAACAGTCAGAGTGTGCCCTGACTGTTTCCAGGTGGAAAAACTAAACATGAACCCTTCACTCAGCACAGTAACATCTGGTATTGTAACTGCATGCATCTGTTGATTGAACTGGCTACTGTGACATACTTTAGCAAAATGTCCAATCTTTTTGCAATGATTGCACTGAGCTACTTTTGCCAGACATCCTATGTAGCTTGAAAGGAGTTGTGGGGATCCACAGCGAAAACATGCTTTTACTGTATTTTGAATTTGCTGATTCGGTGGTTTTTCATTAGTTTTCCTCTTGCTATTGTGTGTCTGCAGTGGTAGTGAACTTTTCTGCAAAGGAGTCACAGCTTGGACTGTGCCTCCTGTAACCATGCTCATTATTTTGGCTTCAGCTGTAGCTGACTCAATCTGAGTAGCAATGGTTATTGCTTTTTCTAATGTAAATTGTGGTTCTAGAAGTAAGCGTTCTCTTACATGAAGCATGGTTGTTTTCTCAATGAGCTGGTCTCTAATCATCTCATCTGCCATATTCCCAAAGTCACAAATTACAATCAGACTCCTCAAGGAAGCAATATACTGCATTATAGTTTCCCCTGGTTTCTTCTCACGCTGGCGAAATCTGTAGCGATTAGCTACTACATTCACTTTTGGCACAAAAAAATTATTTAATGCAGTGAGTGCAGTCTCATATTTATCATCTGCAAGGGGAAAAGTGTAAAATATACACTGCCCTTCTGCTCCAAGGCAGTGGACTAGCAGAGCATCCTTTCTTACTTCAGAAAGCTCTGTAGCACTATTTGCAAGCAGATAAGTCTCAAACATATGGATCCAGGTAATAAAAGCAATTGGAGGCTCACCTGGGCTTTGCAAAAAGGGTGCAGATGGGTTCAGAAGCAGAAGATCCATCCTCGTCACCAAAATGTTGTATCAACCAGGCAAGGTACTAACAAGCTTCAACAGGACTTTATTTTCAGAGTGGAAACCTCTTTACCAAGCTGCTGCTGCACCCGCTGTAGCTTTTTCCCAGCCTCTCAACTCCTCTCCCCCTCCTTTCTGTTTCCTGTCCTTTCAGACTCCCAACAGCCAGTGCTCCCAGTTCTAATAATTACAAGCAACATCTAAACACCACAAAATGTGAGAGTAAAATTTACATTCCCCTTTTCTTTCTCTGCATTATGGATCATGCAATGATTCTGAATTCGAGCTTTGCAAAACATTTTGCACACAAAGCAAACAACTACTGGAACTGCCAGATATTGAGATGGAAATAACCCAGTGAATAACAAGCAGAGAATTAAATTCCCAAGAGTATCCTGGTGCTGTTTAACACTAATACAGAGTCCATAACTCAAATACATTCACTTCTGGCTACAGTGCTGGTCGTGCACATTTTTAGAGAGAGCACAAGAACTGGCTGATTAAAGAAACTGGCACATTTCCCCCTTTTCCTTACAGCGGGAAGTTCCTACTACTTACCTCACCTCTACATGAGTCTTATCAATCTTATGCCTCCCACCTTATGTAAATAGAAAAAAAATGTACATTTAAACCACCAGTCCCAGAGTTTAGCTACCATGGACAAAGGGACAAGAAGTGTGAGTGCACTAAGTGAGTGCAATCCCAATTGACAGCTCTGTCTAACAATTGAATAAATTCCAAGTGTTCGGTTTTATTTACATAAGAACGGTCATAATGGGTCAGACCAATGGTCCAACCATTATGACAACGGCCAGTATCAGAGCTTCAGGGGAGAGTACAGAACAGAGCAGTTGGAGTGCTCTACCCCATTCTAAACTTCGATTTAAAAAAATTTTAAATTAGTGATACTAAATAATAATACCCATATTTGCTTTCAAATGGATTTATGCTATGGTAGCTCCCAGAGGCACTGACCACAACAAGGTCCTGTTCTGGTAGAATCGTATCATAGTTGGAAGGGACCTCAGGAGGTCATCTAGTCCAACCTGCTGCTCAAAGCAGGACCAATCCCCAATTTCTGCCCCAGATCCCCTAAATAGCCCCCTCAAGGATTGAACTCACAGCCCTGGGTTTAGCAGGCCAATGCTCAAACCACTGAGCTATCCAGGTGGTGTACATAAAAGTAAATACAGTCCTTGTCTCAAGGTGTCTACAGCTATATCTACTGGGGATTTAATTTGCTTTAAACTAGCTAGCTCAGTAAAAATAGTAGCGAGGATGTGGCGGTGTGGGCTTCAGGGGAGGCTGTACAAGCCCCCCTGACCATGTACATGCATTGCTAGTCCAAACTGCTGCATCCTCAACTGCTGTTTTTAATGAGCTAGCTAGATGTACCCCTGTGATCTGTCACCTACACAAGCTGTAATCACACCCCCAGCTGCCGTGTAGATGTCGCCTCAGCGAGCAGGCACATGAAAACAAGAATATTTGTTGTTGCTATTCTCTATTTGTCACTTTTTTCCTGTTTAAAAACATTAATCCCATCAAGGAATAAAAAAATGATACTATGTGAGTTAGGCAGCCAATCACACATAACAAGTAACGAATCATACCGCTCAGCGTGTGGCTAATCCATAGCAATTAATTCAGGCAAATGTTATGCTGAAGAATTAGGAGGAACTCACAAAATCAGGAAAATCATGATCTGTTTCTTTGAGGAAAGTTTGCACACAGGAAAATTGGATTCCTAGATGTATCAAATATTCATTTACCCAGCTCTACTACCATATAGTGTTGCTTTGTGTCACTGTAGTCCAAATGCAGCTTGTTGGTAGCCTTTCAAATTTTCCATGTAAATCTCTTGAAAGTTTGTGTATGTGCTATTTGAAGAAAATAGGCTGTAATTAAACCAAAATATTAATGATTATTGTAACTAAATGTAAAGGTCATTGTGTACCTCTGTATGAACAGTCTGCCCTCTTGTATGTGGCTGAAGCTTCCGCTGAAGGTCTTTAGTACTAGGGCACATGCCTATTTTGAGGGGGTAAGTGGCTCTTTTAAGTTGGAGAGGCTTAAAGAATTTCAATAGTATACTTTCTAAGTGGCTAACATTGGAGTCTGCAGTGTTACCTGAGGAAGAGCTCTCTGTGGCGCGAAAGCTTGTTTCACAGAAGTTGGTCCAAAATAGGTATTACCTCCCCCCACCTTGTTTCTGTAACTCATTTGAGGAGTTAACTAGCTAAAATACAGCTGGAGTGTAAAACTTCATGATCCCTAAAAAAAAAATCAAGGGCTTAGGCCATCATTTGAAAATTAGAGAGAGAAAATCAAAATACTACTTTACAAAAACATGCCTTATGATACTCATGATGTTCATTGTATAAAGTCTGTGTGGTGGGTATTTTTTAAAGTCAGTGCAGGAGAACCAGGCAAGTAATGAGAACCCTGCAAACTGCTCCCCTCAGTAGCATACAGTGGGGGAGATTTGGGGAGCCTGTGGGTCTCTGAAGCTTGGCAGGGTAAAGAGATGCAGAGGGAGCCAGGGACAGAAGCTCACATGCTTTTCAGAGCATCAGTGAAATAAGAGTAGAGACGGACTGTGTGAAGATCCTAAACTTCACATTGAAGTATGGGGCTGGAGACTAGGTAAGGATCCTAAACTCTCCATTGACTGCATTTTTTTTATATGGAATGAAACAAAAAGACAAAACTTTAATGCTGTCACTATTATTTCACTTTTTTTTTTAAGTTGCTAAATGCTCTCAGTTTTTATGGTATTTATACATGACATTTGAATTTTTACATTCTAACTGCATTCCAGAAAATCTATCTCAAGGTTTCTGTTTTCATTTTTGAAAGCTGTCCAAGGGATAGAACAGGGCTCTCTAGGGCAGGTCTACACTACAGGATAAAGTCAACCTAAGTTACACAACTCCAGCTACGTGCATAACATAGCTGGAGTCGACATACCTTAGGTTGACTTATTGTGGTGTCTACACTGCGCTGGTCGATGGGAGAAACTCTTGCATAAGGTAAGTCGACGGTTCTCATTTCAGTGGAGTACTGGAGTCGACGAGAGAGTGATCAGTGGTCGATTTAGTGGGTCTTTGCTAGACCTACTAAATTGACCCCCGGTGGATTGATCGCTGTCGATTCCCCGATAAGTGGAAACAAGTGCTAAGAGATTGTGCTTCTCTGTGCAACCACACTGTCCCATGACAGTTATGTTCCTCATATCAACCGATAGAGAGAGTTATCTGCGACTACAGGAGCCAGACCAAGACTCTGGAACTTGCTGTCAGAAGAAATAAGAATGACCACCTATCTCTTCACTCAAGCTTAAGCTCAAAGGGGCTCTTACACATCAACATTCGCACACTGATATTTAATATTAATAAACTGTAATCTCTTGCTGACAAGGAAGGAAGAGAAATATGGTTATTGGTGTCCTTGCTTGAGTGGAGCTCAAATACCATGGTGAAGGGCATTCTGGATAGATATGCATGTGAAATTTTACACATATACATTTCACTGAGAGGTTGTGAACTGAAAAAAATATTAAAATACCTTCAATCTTCCCTCAACTGTTCTCTTCCATATTTATATATGTAATGTTCCTTGCTCTCCATTCAGTCAGAATACTTTTTTTTAATTGTTGGTTGTATAGACATAAACAGCATATAGGGTGCTACCCTGCTCCTAAAATAGAAGGGGTTAAAAGCAGCCCTGGAGAGGGCTGTGGCTGGGGATGGCTGATTGGGGAAGCAACTGCAGCTGGGCCACACCCCAATCAGGCCCCAGCTGGCCTGTATAAAAAGGCTGTGAGCCAGAGGCCCAAGGAGTCTCTCTCCAGGCTGGGAGAGAGCAGGGCCTGGCTGTCTGCCTGACAGGGCACTGAGGGTGGTGCAGTGCTGGGGAAGGAGCAGGTTGAGTGGGGACGCTCCAGGCTGGCAACTCCCTAGGCTGTAGGGCTTGGTCCAAGGCCCATATTGGTACTGGGAGGCAGAAGAAGGCAACAGGTCTGAACCCCCTTGCATATGATGAGTGGCCTTTACACGGCAGTCTGCCCCCGGGGGCGGGGGCTTGGTGATGACTGGCAGTAGCCCAGACTGAGGCAAGAAGGGGATAGTGGGTTGGGGGTTCCCCAGGAAGGGGAGACCCAGAGGCGGAGTGTGGGGGTACTTCCAGGGAGCAGAACCGCAGAGAAAGGGGCACTGGGGTCTATGAGGGACAGAGGGGCCGGAGCTGTGCAGATCACTGGCCTGCAGAAGGCGCTCCAGGCTGGAAAAGAGCTAATTCCCAATGACCAGCAGGAGGTGAGTCCTGCACTCTCACAGGCTCCCATTTCATCCAAAGCATTGAGGCTTTTTTTAAAAAAAGCCACCCCCCAAAACTAAACTATAATACAGATCCATTGCTTCAACCATACTGCCAAATTTTAGCAAGTAGATATTTGCTAGTGTTACAGCTGAGCACACACATTTAAATGAGACAGCGTACCCTTTAAAATAAAAATATTCCAAATAACAGTAGTTCAGTGGGATAAATGCTCAGAAGCATATCCAGATACAGCTGTTTGAGGGTGGTTAAGCCTATTTTTCAACACTCAAGGTTTAAAATAGCTAGCTAATATTCCCTCTAAAGGACTCTGTCTGAATACAGTCCATACAAAGTTTTTGGGGGTGGAGGAAGCTTAGTTATCCATGTATGAAACCAGAAAAACTAATTAAATCTGTAACAATCAGCATGAAATTGTTAATCACAATTAAATAGGATTTTTTCAGCATTTGAACAAAGAACCCCAAATAGAACAAGAGATGAACTGAAATCATGCATCTTGCTAATACAGCACATGCAGCATCCAGTTCTGTAAAGAAGGAGATTTAACTTTAAAAGCTGTTCCCTCTTTTCCCCCTGCTGTATACAAATTTAAGGGAGCCAAGTACATTAAGCAAATAATGTGACAGAGTCCCATCTTTCAGGAAATTTTCAACACTTATTGGCCATCTTCATCACTGCAAGGAGACACCTTCTCTAACAAAGATTTAGCACTATTTATATTCCCCAAGTGTAGCATGCAGCTTCACTGGGATTAAATTAAATGACTTCTGAACCCTGATGCATAAAAGCCTTCTTTTAAAAGAAACAAAGTATTTTTTTGCCTCTATCACAGGTCTCAAAAGATAGAAAAAATTCCTTATAGTTTCTTCATCTCTCTTAATATCCTTTTCTTGTCTTTTATATCAGACAACGTCACAATGATGGGGTTACTAGTGGTCCTTTCTCTCCCCCACCCCCCATTGGGCTCCTATATTCTTCATCTCCATATGCAGGAGTTTCTCTGATATGTCATTTAAGAAGATTATGCAGGATTTAATCCTCCATGAACCCAAGGAGGTCAGCTACTCCTGTCCAAACTCTCCATTGACCTGCGTATGGTACATTTCATGTTCTTTTCATCTGGTTTAGAGCCTCTGGTTGGTTATCTGGTTGGATACTGGGGTTTGAGGCTGTTGCGGACTGTCTGTTTGTGACCACATATTATTAATTACTTAATAAAAATCAAGTGTCTATTAGGAAAGCAGTGCCTTAAATGTGAACTTTAAACTTGTATTGATGATTTTAAATTTCTAATCTAATTATTAAAAAAAAATTATTGCTGTGCACATTGTAAGATGAGCTGTTGCCAGCAGGAGAATGAGTTTGTGTGTGTGGTTTTTGGAGGGGGGTGTGTGTGGGGGGGTGAGAAAACCTGGATTAGTGCTGGAGGTGACCCACCTTGATTATCATGCGCATTATAAAGAGGGGTTTCAAAGGGGGATGGGCTGTTGCCAGCAGGAGAGTGAGTTTGTATGTGTGTGGGGGGGGGGGGGCGGGGGGAAGGGTGAGAAAACCTGGATTTGTGCTGGAAATGGCTCTACTTGATGATCACTTTAGATAAGCTGTTGCCAGCGGGGGAGTGGGGTGGGAGGAAGTTTTGTTTCATGGTCTCTGTGTGTACATAATGTCTTCTGCAGTTTCCACGATATGCTATGCATCCGATGAAGTGAGCTGTAGCTCACGAAAGCTCATGCTCAAATAAACTGGTTAGTCTCTAAGGTGCCACAAGTACTCCTTTTCTTTTTACGAATACAGACTAACACGGCTGTTACTCTGAAACTAATCTAATTATTAAAGTCTTTGAGGTAGGTATTTTACTGATCATTCTCCATAAATACATCGGAGGGTGGGGTAGTAAATATGAGGGAGGGAAAAGAGCTGTTTAAGCTAAACTACACTGTTGGCACTAGAACAAATGAGTATAACCTGTGCATGAATAAATTTAGGATGGAAGTTAGAAGAAAGCTTCTAACCATCAGAGGAATGAGGTTCTGGAACAGCTTCCCAAGAGGAGCAGTGGGGGCAAGAAACCTAACTAGTTTTAAGATGGAGCTAGATACATTTATGAATAGGATTGTATGACTACCTGCAAAAGCAGGGAACTAGATTCACTAATCCTGGAGGTCTTTTCTAGTCCTATGTTCTTAAGTGCTAACCTGGGAATGCACCAGCTCTTCTGCAGCTTCAATCAGCCCTGTCAACAGTTACGTAACACCAACAATTCCACTCTGCGTTTCAGGAAAGGGTCTACTCTTAGTTGCCTGAAACAAAATTGGGACACGTCACAGCCCATGTTCTTCCCATTCCTATCCTAAGAGTTTGCTTAGTGCACTTTAGAGCATATGTCTGTGATGTGAATCTTCCAATACCTAAATCCTGCAGCTACTTTTAACTCCAGAATCTAGTTATGCTTATACCCTGTGGCTCAAAGAGGCAAAGCACAGACCACTCAGCCCAGTAGGTGGTGTGGTTAAAATGGCTTAAATTCACCCTTGTGCTCACCTGATTCTGTGCTGGTCCGGGGGCTGGAGTGGCCTCCCGGCATAATTTAGACAGCCCTTGGGGGACTGTTTAAATCACAGCAGCCTGTTCTCAGCTCCCTGTGGCTGGCAGCAACACCCAGATTCTCTGAAGCTCTACGTGCTGCAAGTTCACATGATATGCTCCTTCCACCCCAGCAGTGACCTGGCATGTCCCTTATGCCAAGGGCTGCACGGGGGTCCTCAGAGGACAGCCTGCCACTGCCTACCCTCATTCCTACACTGGAGGAATTTTACACTGAGTGGTGATGAGGTTTTTAGAGCCCCTTTACAGTGCTCCAGTCCTTTCACCCAGTGTTTAAGAAGCAAGTGGGTATAAGATTTCACCTGACCACTTGCATGCAAATCCCTCCTCAAAACTTCCCTTTGCCACTATGCCTACAAAAACCTTGACAATAGGAGGGTGGTGAGTCCACTGCTTATCATACTGTCCAACTCTGTCTCACTGTTTACTTGGACTCTCCCATCTGTTTGTATCCATCTGTTGTCTCTTGCCTTATACTTCGATTATAAGCTTCTTAGGGAAAGAACTGTCTTTGTTCTGTATTTGTACAGCACCTACCACAATGGGTCCTGGTCCATAAATGGGGATCCTAGGTGCTGCAGTGATCCAAATAATAAATAAAGAGGCAATCAGGCTGATTCTGACAGACTTATTTCAAGACTTCTTTCTCAACACACAACAGGTTCCTTTCACACTAAAATTGCACAAAAAATGCTCTCAATTTCAGTAATGCTTAAAGGGCACTATGCACTTGTAATCAAATCAGGTTTTTTTGAAACTCAGTTAAAAGTTATTGCAGGCATTACACCGTCCTCTGACTCTCCTGCCAATTTGGGTGTGTTTTACAATCACATTATTTAAAATGCAGTTCTTTCCCAACTTGCTGAGTAAGCAACACACGCAATGGAAAATGACTAAAAATGACCATACAAGAGAAACTGATTGTACAAAGTGTGAGAGGTGGCATCATACTGTGGATAAGGCATTGGACCTCAGGAGACCTGGCTCTGCTAATGACCTACTGTGTGACCTTGGCCTGGTCATATCACATCTCTCTGGTTTTATTTACCCTCCCACACTTTGTCTTGTGTATTTAGATTTAAAACTCTTTAGGGGAGGGACCGCTTCATACTATGTGTTTGTACAGAGTCTACATACCAGTGCTTACGTACAGAGGCACAACAGGCCCTCAACATTAGTTGCGGCTTCTATGCAGTATTCTGTGATAAGTAGCGAACAATGCTAATAAGTGCTGCAGGGGGATTGGGACTCCCCTGAAGCCCCACCAGGTCACAATTCAAGGTGTTTGCAATGTCTTTCCCCTGTTTGTAACTCAGGGGTTAATCAAGCAAAAACAGACAAAAGGTCCTTTTCTTCTTCTTTCCCTTGAGAGAGAGAAGGGAATCAGAGTAAAAGAAAAGAAAGGCAAAAGTTATCTGTCTCTTAGGCAGTCTTTTGGGGTTAGGCCTTTGGGGTTTGATTTATTAGCTGATATGGTGTCTTTAATTAGGGTCTGCCTCTAGCCCCTCTTCTCGAGTCATCCAACTTCATACCTGTTCCATGCAGTCTCAGGGGTTGTGAGGCCTGCAACTGTCTCCCTCTTGGCTGATCTGTCTGTGCTCCGCTGTCTCTGAGATACAGTAGTCTTCTTCCTGTTCACCACCCCTTTCTGTGGCAGGCTTTCCTTTTTTAAGCCAGTCTCCCCCTCCCCGCCCCTCAGCCCGCAGGCAAAGCAAGCCTCACAGATGCACTGGTTAGTGCTGGATGAGCCCAGAAGAGGTCACTAGCCTCCTCTCTACTAGAGCACAGATGTGCCCCTTCACATGCTGTCAAGTCCACAGTGAAAAACAGAGACACGTTTTTCTAATAATTTTACATTTCTTTAGTCTCATATTACTAGTAATTTAGTATTTATAACAATTTCAAACTTGAAATGAATGTATGTAGGTTAACAATAATGCTGTTATGTCAAATATATTAATAAAATATAACAAAAATTTACACCTAAACTAATCCAAAAACCCTTCTTTGAAGTGCCAGTGAGTGATAAGAGATGCCCCTTACACCCAAAATCCCAAAGTTTGTAATTCTGTTACAATAATAATTTCAGTATACATAATTTTGAATCTAGAATCTAGTCCCTGTAAGGCCTAGGTGTTACTCTATACATGAAAATGTTCAGATAAAATTTTCTATCATATTTCAACTTGAAATTTCCCTATTTTGTTACAGCAAATAGAAATAGTCTCCCTGTAAAGGAGACTCATGTTTTGAACTCTCTCTTTAAGCAGGCCCAAGAAGACAAGGTATTTTTGATGGATCCTGCTGAGATTCTGATTCCTGACCCACATTTTTAGAATTATAATAATATGTTGACTAGTATACACTGTCTATCTATCTGTCTATATGTATTATCTGCAATATATATATATTAGCCAGCATACATTAGTCAACACACACACACACATATCAATTAGTATGCATTAAAAGACCAATAACATTAAGCACAAATATTGTAACAGCGATATAGTCTAAACTAGCCTAAATGGCAACCCCCATCTTTTCATGTTCTCTGTGTGTGTGTATATATATATATATATATATATATATATATATATATATCTTCCTACTGTATTTTCCACTCCATGCATCTGATAAAATGGGTTTTAGCCCACGAAAGCTTATGCCCAAATAAATTTGTTAGTCTCTAATGTGCCACAAGTACTCCTCATTCTTTTAGCCTATACCATAATTCTATTAACTAATGCTACATATCCCATAACTCTTTGTGTTTGCTGAAGTTAGAGTGACTAGATATCCCGATTTTATAGGGACAGTCCCAATATTTGGGGCTTTGTCTTATCTAGGTGCCTATTACTCCCCAACCCTGTCCCGATTTTTCACACTTGCTGTCTGGTCACCCTAGCTGATGTAAGCATTTGGCATAGCCGATAGGAAACACGTCAAAATCAAGACACATTTGTTTTATGTCGTAGTACAAGCTAGGGAAGTACCTTCATGGGCCAGTACCTGGAATGCTAGTATTCAAAACAAAGATAAGGAAAGAACAGAACAACAAGTTAGGGAACAGGAACAAACTGATGGATTGGATTTTAGAGACATGTAAGGAGTAGTGTAGTTTGTAAAATCATCACATAAATAATACCAACTGAAATATGTGACTTTGGGACCACATGTTCTGCATAAGGTGATTATAACATCAATCTGGGAGACTGGTATCATATTTAACCTTTTTTCTGTACTATTCTATTATTGGCTAAGAGCAATAAACCTGAATGACACTGCTCATTTGGCCTCTTGAATATATTTCATAATAAACGAAACCAAAGTGTGGTCAAGCAACTGATTATACAATTTGTCAACAAATAATAAGTGGAAAACAATTTCTCTGGTATTTTGTAGAACTTTAAATTATCCTCCGAAAGTGTTTATTTGGCACTCATGGGTAAGGATCAACTAAATCTAAATGTAGCTAAGCCTAATCATAAACACAAGACCCCCGAAATTCTCCAAGGAGGACGGATTGTAATGTACCAACTTTAATCCAGTAAATCTATCCATTACAGGGTTTCATTAGAAACCCTGGATAAAAGGAATTTAAGAGATCATGTGGCAGAGAGCAGGTTGTGTAGGGACAGTTGATAGACTTTTGTAACTTTTCACTTTTTTGTAAAAAGTCAAAAATAACTTTTAGGGCCAGATTCCCTCATAGGTCAAGGTCCACTTGGCACAGGAAATGGACATAATCCATTAGGGAGCTGCCTGTAGCTCACTTATTCTTTGGGAAGTTCCAGCCATGGCAGCGACCTGAATGTATACAGCCCAGGAGCTGTACTAACCTACATCAACTGGCAATAGGCCCCAGGGGACCATCTGCCTGCTGAGAAATGGCAGAGTGCATCAGTGCTCCAGTTATGCGCCCTCCTATACCAGTGCGCCCCTCTACCGGGGTCAGAATAGAAAGCTGGCATCATAGCTGATTCAGAAACACTGATAGTAATTAGCTTAGGAACATCATCCAAACACCCCAAATCCATGGGTGCTTGGATCCAGAATGTTTGTTTGGGCCCAATACTATTCAAAAGTTGGTGATAGAAATCTTGCAATATGAATGTGTTCTGGGTCTTGTCTTCATCCATCTGTTTTAGAGGAAGGTGGTTGATGTGAAGAAAGGGTGCTGGGGATTTAAGAGGGCAATTATGAGATGTAGGTAAAAAACAAAATTCCACACACTTGAAGACAAACATTATTTCAGGAGATGATTTCTTCCTGAACTATTCACTGCAACTAGGTCTTTGACAGTTAGCATCTGTTTGAGGCAAGTGATAGATCACCTAAATCACATGGTATTGTTTCTGCTTCCTGACTGGATGACTGCTTTTTTTTTTTAATTAACAGGACAGAAATTGGAGATTTGAAGATGACTGCATGGATACTTCCAGTGATGTGATAACATATAGTTCCATGAATAATAAGTGGGACTTTCACATTTCGCAGATGTTCCTTAGAACAAGAGAAAAATCACTCCTATGAATGATTCAGGGAAACAAAAACAGTTATGAATAGCTTCAGAGCAAATTATGTCTTTTATCTGAATGAATGTACAATCTTTATACCCTATCCACTAATATCATGAATCCTTGTATGCAAGACACATGGACACAAGTGGGAATTTCGCATGTCCTTAATATGGAATGACCACTATTATTAGTCATCTCAAATAATGACAGTGACATTTCTGATTCTAGTACATATTTTATTTAGTAGCCAGAATTTAAATCTGAGGAATCCTTAGACACTAGAGAGATGACATTTAAATATAAGCAAAAAAATCCCAGACAACATAATTTAGTTTGTTGCTCAGTTCTTTTTAGTTGTTTAATCTTAGGGCTTAATTCATTTCTTTATAAAAGTGCATTCTGTATGCATAAAAGGTGGCTGATTAGTCTCCACCACTATCAAATTATTTAATAGGACTGTCATAAATATAAAGGGAAGGGTAAACACCTTTAAATCCCTCTTGGCCAGAGGAAAAACCCTTTCACCTGTAAAGGGTTAAGAAGCTAAGATAACCTCGCTGGCACCTGACCAAAATGACCAATGAGGAGACAAGATACTTGCAAAGCTGGAGTTGGAGGGAAAGGGTCTGTCTGTCTGTCTGTGTGATGCTTTTGCCGGGAACAGATCAGGAATGCAGCTCAGAACTCCTGTAAAGAGTTAGTAAGCAATCTAGTTAGATATGCGTTAGATTCTGTTTTGTTTAAATGGCTGATAAAATAAGTTGTGCTGAATGGGATGTATATTCCTGTTTTTGTGTCTTTTTGTAACTTAAGGTTTTTCCTAGAGGGATTCTCTGTTTTGAATCTGATGACCCTGTAAGGTATTTCCCTTCCTGATTTTACAGAGGTTTTTCTTTTACTTTAACTAAAATTCTCTTTTAAGAACCTGATTGCTTTTTCATTGTTCTTAAGATCCAAGGGTTTGGGTCTGTGTTCACCTATGCAAATTGGTGAGGATTTTTATCAAGCCTTCCCCAGGAAAGGGGGTGTAGTGCTTGGGGGGATATTTTGTGGGGGAGCGTTTCCAAGTGGGCACTTCCCCTGTTATTTTTGTTAGACACTTTGGTGGTGGCAGCATAAAGGTTCAAGGACAAAAGGTAAAACAGTTTGTACCTTGGAGAAGTTTTAACCTAAGCTGGTAATAATAAGCGTAGGGGGTCTTTCATGCAGGTCCCCACATCTGTACCCTAGAGTTCAGAGTGGGGAAGGAACCTTGACAAGGACCAGTGCCTGTTTCTACTGAAGTTAAACAGCAAAACTGTAATTAACTTCAATGGAAGAAAAGACAAGGCATCAATCAACAGAATGGGTCCAGCACTTTTCTCAAGTATTTGCATATTTGATCTAGGATTAAAATGCTAGAAAACAGTGCTATGGGCTGTTGAAAATCATGCACCCAGGGAATTATTTACTGGGAAACTGCAGCCAGATTGTAAAGGGATTATAGCCACAAGCAAATTTTACTCTGTTTTTTATCTAAGTGTTATCTAGAAGATTTTCACCAAAATTTCTCAAAGCCATTTCTTGAACACTAGCCTGACTTTGAGGGTATCAAATAGGCTAATACTATGGTCAGAGTCTAAAGAATGGAAAATACTATTATATAAGTGAACTTGCTTAAAAATTCAGCTGGTAGGACTACATGCTCTAACATCTAATGACTAGTTCAAAAATCCAGCATTTGCAGATGACCACATTTTCACGGAGTTTGTATCACTAAACTGGGAACAGGGTTGAATCCATAACAGCAGGTACAATTAAAATCTATCCAACTGTTCTTAAAGGACATGGAATATGGCATGTAAATATGCTAATTATAGGGTCCCTAGGTTAGAACTTGGAGTAGTGGATGGACCAGGGTTCCCTCACCAGCTAAGTGATGTAAACCCTGAGAAGTGGGGGACAGGCCTAACCATAACCCAAAGGGCACAGAGCTCATTTGGAAGCCTGATCAAAGGCCTGAAGACCCTGATGAGCGAGATAGACTGCTGAGTTATTGGAATCAGTGCCTCATAAGAAAGGGGGTTCATTTTTGACTATGTGATCTTCCAAAATCCAAACCACAGGAGGCAGGCACATGGCCTACAGGGGGGCACCAGGAGCAGGGAAAGGACTGCAATACTGCACCTATCCTCACGGAGACACTTGAGGTGAGTGACCCCCCTCTCATGTGACATGTTAAAAGAAACATGTGTTGTACCCACAAAGGGCACTAGCTGGGCTTTATGTCTCACTTGTGCTGAGGGCAATAAGCTGCATGTCCTTTTGTGCCCTTAATTATCTCCCCAACTCTGATGTGACTATAAAAGAATTCAGCTCATATGGTCTCCCATCTGATGATACCTGCTTGGATTGTACAATGTTTAACAAAAGAAAGCAAACACAAAGGGTAGAGGGAGGAAAGTAAGTGCCAATTCAAATACATTATGGAATGGGGTCCTTTGCTAGATATTTAACTTGTCCTTTCTAGCCATACATTCAGGAGATAAGATGTGTTGTGTATCATAGCAGTAACACAGATTAGAATATTCTAGGCTGAGGGATGCTTTCTCTGGGTATGCTTGTTGAAGCTTGTCTCCTGTATTGAATAGGTTGTCTTTCCTGTAAATTATCAAGGCCATAAGACTTGTGTGTGCAAGAACAGTGGGACTGCAGCATTATTAGCTGGGAAACAGAGTCTCTCATTATATACTGTGTACTCAGTCTCCTCAGTTGAGCTTGTTATCTTTCCTGTGTATGACTTACAAGCATACACTATTGTTCTAGCTATAGTGGCAACTTGGAATCTATGAATCTCTCAGGTAGATTTTAAGGCCAGAAGGGACCACTGTGATCATCTAATTTGATCCTGTATAACACAGGCCCTAGAACTTCCCCAAAATAATTCCTAGAGCAGATTTCTTAGAAAAACTAGCCCATCTTGATGTTAAAATTGTCAGTGATGGAGAATGCATCACAATTCTTGGTAAATTTTTCCAGTGGCTAATTACTCACTGTTAAAAATTTATACCTTAATTCCAGACTGAATTTGTCTAGTTTCAACTTCCATCCACTGGATTGTGTTATGCCTTTCTCTACAAGATTGAAAAGTGCATTATCAAATATTTGTTCCCCATTCAACTCAGCCCTTAACCTTCTCTTTAGTAAGATAATTAGATAGACTCAAGGCACTCAATTACTATAAGGCATGCTTTCTAATCCATTAATCATTATTGTGGCTCTTCTCACCCCTCTCCAATTTATGAACATCCTTCCTGAATTGTGGGCATCAAACTGGACCCAGCATTACAGCAGCATTCATACCACTGCCAAATACAGAGGTGAAATAATCTCTCTACTCCTGTTTGAGATTCCCCTGTTTACGCATCGCAGGATCTCGTTAGCTCTTTCGGCCACAGCATCAGACTGGGAGCTCGTGTTCATCTTATTATCCACAATGACTCCCAAATCTTTTTCAGAGTTGCTGCTTCCCGGGATACAGTCCCCCATTCTGTAAGTATGGCTAACATTTTTTGTCCCTAGAAGTATTAATTTATATTTAGCCATAATAAAATGACTTCTGTTTGCTTGCACCCAATTTACCAAGCAATCCAGATTGCTTTAAATCTGTGCCTCTCAAACTTATTTGCTCACGCCCCCCTTCGTTGTGTCTGTTGTTGTTTATGCCCCCCAAGTATAGATACCATCACCCTGCTCCGAAGGCAGAACAGAGAGCAGCAGCTGCTGGCCAGGCACCCAGCTCTGAAGGCAGCGCTGTGCCAGCAGCAGCACAGAAGGAAGGGAGGCAATGTGAAAAGTGATATTTCTCAATATCACTGTTCACAACACACTTAGAATCCCATTGCCACTCTTACTTCTGTGTGCTGCTGGGGCCACCCCGGGGCTGACAGCTGGAGCCCTGCCATTTCCAGGTGAGGGGGTGGGAGTGGAGAGGAGAGCTTGAGCCCATGTGAGGGGGCTCCAGCTGTCAGCCCTGGGACAGTGGGGCTCCATCTGTCCCCCTTTTCCCTGCCTCCTGCATGTGCATGGCTCCTCTGCACGAGCACCAGCTACCCGGGACTGACAGCCAGAGTTCTAGATAAAAAAAAAAATAATAATAAAAAAAAAAAAGCACACAGCTCATGCCTCCCTTGACACGTTCCCACGCCTCCCTTGAGAGGCTCACCCCACAGTTTGAGAACTGCCGCTCTAAGTCGGTGACCTGTGCTCTTCATTATTTACCACCAACCCCATTTTTGTCATCTGCAAACGATATCAGTGATTCGTTTTCTTCCAGGTCATAAAAAATATTAACTAGCCTAGGGCCAAGAACTCATCCCTGCAGGACCTCACTGGAAACACACCCACTTGTATGGCAATTCCCCCTTTAGAATTACATTTTGAGGCCTATCAGTTAGCAAGTTTTTAATTTATTAAAATGGGTGCCATGTTAATTTTGTATTCTAAGGTTTTGGTTTTTTAAATCAAAATGCCATGGGCTTCATAACAATTTGCAGCATTTCTTGTCTGTAATCGTCCATATTTTTGTTTTGTTTTTGTTTGCACACTTCAGCTCCAAGGGCAAATTAAGTCAGTCTTTTCCACTCTTTGTTTTAATATAGAAAATTAATTAGTGGAATCATTCCACTGCACAACTGGAGTGGGAGGGCTGATTGTATTGTGGCAAACAAAATGTTTACAACGTTGCGTAACAAAATGACAGTATAGACGCTGCATGCACAGAGTCATTTGGTTTTATTGCTCCTTCTGTTCCATTGCCTTCTGTGTCATTCACCATCACTGGCTCACACACTTTTCAGAGACCTGCAATGTAGACCATGGCCCTATTGCAAACGGCTATGCTGGTCTTCAGCGTCTTTTGACTCTGGTGATATATTAGAGAAGACTTCCTGTTCCAGTCCCCAGTTCAGCACAGTAATTAAGCATAGGCTTAAGTGTCATTATGCAGAGTGTCCCTGATGGAATTCAAAGGTCAGATGCAAAGCCCACTGAAATCAGTGTGTGTGAATGGGGGGGTTTGGAGTGGGGAAGATACCCACTGACGTTGGTGTGCTTGGCACCAGGCCCTATTTCTCTGAAAACCTCTCCTTAAATGCTGCTTATTTAATGTACCTTTCTTTTGCTGGTAGTCTGCTCTCACCATCTTGCTTAATCTATTTATTGTTTTATCATATGTCCAATTTAGATTCCAAATTCTTTGAAGCAGGGACTTTGCTATAGCTTTTGTAAAGCACCTGGCATCCTCTATTGCTGGATGAGTGATACCTTTATAACAGTCTCCCAGATTTCTACAATCTTTTTAACACCAACATTTTACAAAGCAAATAGTTTGTATTTTCACCCATTAGCACTGCTCTGTATTGCCGCCACCAACCTGATTGAGGTAAAAAGTCACAATCGGACAAATTCAGCTATGTCAGGTCTATGACACATACAGAGCTGTCTGTGGGATCCTCAACTGTCCATTTAGTTTTCTGCCTCTTTTGTCTCATTAACGCAGCACAACGCAGGCAGAATAGGGGTTGAGAATCTGGTCAGCAAAGTCAGGACAGCTAGATTCTATTCCTGACTCTGTACTGACTGGGTTTGTGATTTTGAGCGAGTGACCCCTGTGTGCTTCAGTTTCTCCATCTCAGCCTCATATTCCTCATCTGTGAAATGCTTTGGTATCGTTGGTTATTTATGTATCTACTTACAGAGCTTTATTTTGTATTATAATATTTGTACAGTACTGGGCTCATTTGATTCCGAAGTCAGAGAGGCTACAAGCACGAGATCTCATTTTATGTTCACATATGCCCCAGTAACCTGATTCTAAAAATACTCTCAGAACAGAAACACGGTATTTTATCTATGACCAATCCAATCAAAAATTATTTGAATTTCAAATATTGAATATTCCTATTAAAGGGCTCACAAGCAAGCTCCAGACCAAGGATTACTCACAGAAATAATTAAGGAGTTTTGAAAAAACAATCGATGTGAGAGAGAAAAAAATCAGTCTGTTCATGGACAAGTTTCTAGCGGAAAAACAGGAAAAATTAGTTGATTAAGTTACTCACTTTGAATTATTCATCCATCTCAAGGTATCACCTGTCCTAGTCATTGTTACTGTGTAGTACATACAATGGTAAACCAAGAAGCCACAATCAAGATCCTGACCACGTTGTGCTATGTGCTGTACAACACAGAATAACTCTTTAAATAATTTTGTTTCCCTCTTCTGGGTACATTCTCACTGATATGTTTTTATAGGGCTGGAAATTCCCTTTTGAGGATGTACCTCGGTGTCAGTGCTGAAGTGGGGAGGAAGAGATTGGTTGTCTGGGAGAACATTTCTTCAAAGATCCCACAAGTGAGCTGCTACTGTGCACAGAAGAAGTTCTGCGAAGTTTTGGGGAGGGTGCGTGATTTGCTGGCGGTGGAGCAGGAGCACATTACAGTAGCCGAATTCCTGCATGGAAGTCATGGTGAAAACCAGAGAGGCTGGAAAATTCTGAGAGGATTTTCTAGTGGAATTTCTGAAGTTCCCTTCTGCTCTATCCTTCTGCATGGCCAAATTCTGCTGCCTCTGGCCCAAATTTCCTGGCAGCACATTATTCCTAGTTGAAAAATCCTATTTTATTTCTGAGAAAAAATATTCTTTTTCAAAAAGAAACAAAAATACCCATTTGGTTGCTTTCACATTGAAATTTGTGTTTTTCTTTTTTGTTGTAAACCAAAATACCTTTCAGTTTTCAGGTTCCCCGCCACCTTCCCTTTTCTCACTTATTTACTTTTTGCCTTTCTGGGAAGTGAAGAGAAAAGGGTTTTTTGTTATTTTAAGCTGGTGGAGAAGAGTGGAGGATTTTTTTTTAATCTTTCACACTTTTTCCAACAGAAAAGTGAGAGAAAAATAGGAAAAACCTCTCCTTCCCTGACTTGTTTAGCTTTTCACATAGTACTGGAAAAGAGGGATCTAGAAGAGTGTACACGCTGCAGGCACACTCCTTTATGGCTGGGTATGGCATAAGCCTTTGCCCCTCTGATGACAGGTGCTGTAGCACTGCAGTGGTCCGCTTCTTCTCATGATTCAGCCCTCCAGCCTGGTCATTATGAGTTCTCCCATTCCATTATAATCCCACCAACAATATTTCAATATCCTTACATCAGGTCTTCAGCTCCCAGTTGTGGGCCCCAGGATCCTTACACCCTTTTGTCTTAGGGCTTTCAAAAGTCTTTATCCCCTTATATCAGAGCTTCACACCACCTTCCCCAATAACTTGTAGGGAACCCAGGCTCACTCTCTCCTCTAGATTCTAGCCCAGGGACACTCTAGTGAGCAGGGAAAGTCTGTCTATTCACACATACTGCCTGCTACCTCCCTGGGCTTCTTCCTACCTCAGCCTGTCATCAGGCCCTTCCTTTCTGGGGTCATTGTGTACCCTGTGTTCTTCTCAGGCTACAAGCCATCTCTATCCTCCAGGCCTCTACAGCCTCTCTAGATCCAACCTTCTTTCAGGGCCAGGTCTTGAAGAGCTTTTTCCTGCAGTCTAACAAATCCCAAATGAAAATAACCCACTTTTGCCCTCCTCAGGCTCTAACTGCTTCTCTCTTCTCCATCTGCTGCTCCATCCCTGAATTGAACACCTCCCAGGGCTCTTGAATACCTCCCAGGGCTCTTTCTTTAGAAGTCTGGATCCTGCCCTTTTGACAGGGCTCACCACTAGACCTTGCTCTACCCTGGGGGCTTTTCTGTCTCTGTTGTGGCTTCTTGCCAGGTTTTCTACTCAAGAGAGGGTCCCAAGGCCAACTCTCCCCCTGGGCAACTGCTTCAACCCTGCCATTCTCTCTCTCCACTCTCTACTGCTAAGAAAGAGACTGCAGAATTCTTTCCTCCTACTCCTTCAGCCCCCTCTTGTTCTGGGTTTCCTCTCTGCATAGTAATCACTCAGTTCCTCCTCGACATGGGACTCATTTTAAGCTGGGCTTAGACCACCCTCCACATACAGCCAGGTGCCCCAATTAATCTCTCTTGCTCCAGTTAACTCTTTCAGAGCCAGGGTGAGATATACACTCTATCATAGGAAGAAAAATTTAACAAAAACTTTTAAAGAACTTTTCCAGTGGAAAAAGGACCCCTAGGAAGTTAAAAATTGAGAGAAGGAGGGCATTTTCCTACAATTTGAAATTGAGAATTATTAAAAATATGTAAAAAGAAAAGGAGGACTTGTGGCACCTTAGAGACTAACAAATTTATTTGAGCATAAGCTTTTGTGAGCTACGGCTCACTTCATCGAAAGCTTATGCTCAGATAAATTTGTTAGTCTCTAAGGTGCCACAAGTCCTCCTTTTCTTTTTGTGGATACAGACTAACATGGCTGCTACTCTGAAACCTAAAAATATGTAACTTTTCCTAAACATTTTCTTTCAACTTGTTTGTTTTGAGAAATGAAAAAAATATTCTTTGCGAGACCTCATTTTTCAGTGAAACCTGAAAAAAATTCGACTAGGTCTACAGTACAGTTCCAGTGGCTGAGTCCCCCTGTGGTTGCTCGGTAGCAACTGCTGACAGGAGTTGGGGAAATTACAGCTGTATGAACTCTAGGTTTGATTACTTCGATGCACTGTACCTAAGATACAAACACTGGTCTTCAAAAACAAACAAACAAACAAAAACCAGCTCCCATTGAAACAGCAGATCTCTTTAATATAAGCCTCTGGGAGCACATCACTGTTCCCTGGCTAATATCAGCTGAAATTTCAGAAAGAAATCTTGAATATATAGTACTCTAAAGCACTGTTTCTCAACCTTTTTGATACCAGGGAGCAGCTTGCTGCCTTTCTAAACTGTGTCAGGAAGAACTCAGGGACTGGCGCCAGTCCACAGACTGGTCATTGAGAAACACCACTCTAAGGCAGTGGTTCTCAACCAGGGGTACATGTACCACTGGGGGGTATGCAGTGGTCTTCCAGGGGGTACATCAACTCATCTAGATATTTGCCTAGTTTTACAACAGGTTACATAAAATGCACTAGCGAAGTCAGTACAAACTAAAATTTCATAGAGACAAAATGAGAACGTAAGCAATGTTTCAGTAAGAGTGTTCTGTGACACTTTTGTATTTTGATGTCAGATTTTGTACGCAAGTAGTTTTTAAGTGAGGTGAAACTTGGGGTATGCAAGACAAATCAGACTCCTGAAAGGGGTGCAGTAGTCTGGAAAGGTTGAGAACCACTGCTCTAAGGTATTGGCTCAAGATACCTTGGAGACTGCCTGACCCTGCATGATCATAACCTCTAATGGTCCCTTAAAATATATGCTAACTATTTATGCTAAACTATCTGTTTGATCTTATATGTAGTTGTGACACTCTTAGTACCTTTCCCAGATCGGAAGAAGAGCTCTGTGTAGCTTGAAAGCTTGTCTCACTCAACAACAGAAGTTGGTCCAATAAAAGATATTACCTCCCCCACCTTGTTTCTCTAATGTCCGGGGGCTGACACAGCTACAACAACACTTCACGGTACCTCCAATGTCAACTCTTTCCACTACGGCAATGGGACTTCAACAGTGAGACTTATGGGCACAAGAGATAGAGATTCAGAGATTTTTTCAGTAATTGACTTCTGAGTGTGGAACTCAGTGTCAGAAAAGAGGGGAATGGCAATGATTTTTAGCTTCTTCAGAACACACCTTAAATCTACTCCTTTAACATAGAATCATGGAAGATTAGGGTTGGAAGAGACCTCAGGAGGTCATCTAGTCCCCCTGCTCAAAGCAGGACCAACACCAACTAAAATCATCCGAGCCAGGGCTTTGTCAAGCTAGGCCTTAAAAACCTCTAAGGATGGAGATTCCACCACTTCCCTAGGTAACCCATTCCAGTGCTTCACCACCCTCCTAGTGAAATAGTTTTTCTTAATATCCAACCTAGACCTCCCCTACTGCAGCTTCAGACCATTGCTCCTTGTTCTGTCATGTGCCACCACTGAGAACAGCCGAGCACCATCCTCTTTGGAACACCCCTTCAGGTAGTTGAAGGCTGCTATCAAATGCCCCCTCACCCTTCTTTTCTGCAGACTAAATAAGCCCAGTTCCCTCAGCCTCTCCTCATAAGTCATGTGCCCCAGCCCCCTAATCATTTTTGTTGCCCTCCACTGGACTCTCTCCAATTCGTCCACATCCTTTCTGTAGTCGGGGGGCCAAAACTGGATGCAATATTCCAGATGTGGCCTCACCAGTGCCGAATAGAGGGGAATAATCACTTCCCACAATCTGCTGGCAATGCTCCTACTAATGCAGCCCAATATACCATCCTAAGTGCAGGACTCTGTGTAGCCAGACAGCCAGCCCCCCCCCCCTCAGACCAGCATTGCTGGATACACACGGGAGCCAAAACACCAGGGCACTCAACATAAATTCCAGCACAGCCTTTGAAGCTGTGAGAAGCACAGGTGTGCTGCTACAATGTGCCTCTGGGAACATATACAAAGATTAGGCTCACAGCAGGCAGAGGCGCTGTGACAGACATGGCTCTTAGCCCCTACTAAAACAGCATGATGCACACACACCAACATCCTAGGTGGGAAAATATTTACCCTGATAAAAGAAATGTCCAGTAGTCGAAACTTATTGTTTCTCCCTTGCAAGTGTGAACTACTCTTGCGAGAGCTGGCGTCACCCCGACAGACCAGCCCCAATTTGGCATAGAAAGGAGAAAGAGAATAAAGGAGTACAGAGGTATAAGTAGGGGACCTACAGCACCATGATTTTTGAGTGCTTTTCACTAACTATCTGCTGGTCAGATAAGTGACAGCCTCCCAAGGCTTCTGCAGCTAAGAGGGTCCCTAAGCCTTGTCCCTTATTCGTCTTTCCGCGGAATTGAGTGACCGATCCTGGCTTGGCACCGCTGGAATCGAGAGATGCAAGGAGGGTAAGAAGCACCCACACCTGATCTCCTATCTTTAGTGTACACATATTTTGAAATAGAGCTCTATACTTTGTTTTCTTTCTTTGGAATGGTGGCTTCAGTTTTGTAACTTGTTTGTGTGTGTAACATCTCTACATTTAAATAAGTAGGCACTAGCAATTTTGTAACCACATGATTAGAATCTAGTTTAATAAATTTTGGTAACCATTGTGCATAAGCCTGACTTGTTTCTCTGGTTTACTGTAAAGCAGCCAACACAATTAAAGAACCTCAGCCGTTTTGGCTATAAAGCCTGGCCATTAGGTGAGAGTACTAAGAGCCTAGCGTTGAGTTGTGCCGCCTCCACGGGGCAAACTCTTGGGGCACCTGTCAGTCAATCCTGGCTGCCCGCTGCGAAGGAGCTCTGAGCTCTAGCAGTTAAAGTCACGGGTGGTTAGGACCTTGGGGCATCCGTCAGCCTAGCCCGGGCTGCCCGCCGCGAAGGGACAGTGCGTCCTAGCGGTTAAAGTCACGGATGGTATAAAACGGGCATAGCTGGCACCTCACCAAACATCCCTGGCCATCGGCTAACACTCTGCACTTGTCCTTGTTGAACCTCATCAGATTTCTTTTGGCCCAATCCTCCAATTTGTCTAGCTCACTCTGGACCCTATCCCTACCTCCAGCATATCTACCTCTCCCCCCAGTTTAGTGTCATCTGCAAACTTGCTGAGGGTTCAATTCATCCCATCATCCAGCTCCTGAATGAAGATGTTGAACAAAACTGGCTCTAGGACCAATCCCTGGGGCCCTCTGCTTGATACCAGCTGCCAGCTAGACATCAAACCATTGATCACTACCCATTAAGCCTGATGAACTAGCCAGCTTTCTATCCACCTTATAGTCCATTCATCCAATCCATACTTCTTTAACTTGCTGGCAAGAATACTGTGGGAGACTGTATCAAAAGCTTTGCTAAAGTCAAGGTATACCATGTCCACTACTTTCCCCATATCCACAGAACCAGTTATCTAATCATAGAAGGCAATCAGTTGGTCAGGCATGAGTTGCCCTTGGTGAATCCATGTTCACTGTTCCTGATCACCTTCCTCTCTTCCAAGTGTTTCAAAATGGATTCCTTGAGGACCTGTTCCATAATTTTTCACATAGCCTTCCCTCAGTAACCCCACAGAACCACACACTTAAAAGTAAATCCTTGTGGAGTGGGGTAGGAGAAGAGAGAGAGGAGAGAAATCTTGTATTCATATTAATAAATGTGCATACCCAGGATAGATAGTGAGCATGTACAGAGGCCAGAGACAACCTCAGTTCTTTAGTTTCTGTTTCACAACAAGAAGGGAAGTTTAGTGCAGGCTATGGAGCTCAGCTTGCTGGTGAGAGCAGGGCGTAGTGAGGCTAGGCTGGAATGGGAGGGAAAACACTCTACATTCACTGTTGAGGTATAACAGGAGTTTCCTCCACCCTGCATTTCCCTAGAATTTCCTGGAGGAAGGTATGTCTGCCTATGCCCCTGGAAGTTGCTACAGTCTTTTCTCCACGCACACCTACTTACCCCAACACAGCAATGCCTTAAAACTACACATTTTGCATTTCAGTAACAGCATAATACCGCTATTTGGTTTGTCGGGCTTGATTTATTCTTTTTGAGCTCATGCTGCTTATCGTTACTTAGTTTTAGTCAGGCTGCTCAATGAAGAGCTTGAAGATCAATTTCTTTATTACTTATTCCTGTATTTTAATTGGCATTGGAGTTAGTCTAGCTGATCTCCATTTTCCTCACTTTCGCTTCTTTTCTATTCTAAACACTGTTACCCTATTCCCCTTCTCCTGTATTTAGTGAGGTGTTAAAGATGACTACTTCTGACTGCATTTTCACCGAGCAGTTCTTCAAGGACCTACAATGAATATCCAATGATGCAGCTGATTGGCAGCTCTTTAGTTTGTGGAAAGGAAGGATAAGAAACCTACAAATACCTACATTGTCTTGCTCAAATCCTCATTAGCTATTAATTTCCTGCAAATCTCTCAATGAATCTTATTTAAACTCCTTCCTAGTTTTTCTTTTACCCTTGATGCAATTACAAAACATTTCAATTGACTCACTCTACTGGCTATATTTTATTTTACAGTTTGCATTTAATATAGTAAAATTTTGTGTTTTGTCTCATATTTTGTCTCACGTTCTTGTCAACTGCTGGAAATGGCCCACCTTGATTATCACTACAAAAGGTTGTTTTTTTTCCCCTCTCCTGCTGGTAATAGTTCACCTTACCTGATCACTCTGGTTACAGTGTGTATGGTAACACCCATTGTTTCATGTTCTCTGAGTATATAAAATCTCCCCACTGTATTTTCCACTGCATGAATCCGATGAAGTGAGCTGTAGCTCACGAAAGCTTATGCTCAAATAAATTGGTTAGTCTCTAAGGTGCCACAAGTACTCCTTTTCTTTTTGCAGATACAGACTAACACGGCTGCTACTCTGAAACCTGCGTTTTACTTATATCTTTCTTTTGTAGTAGACTTGTTATCCATTTTGCCTCGGTGATAGTGTCCCTTAGGACACAAAAAGAATTGAATTTCCTATTGCTTATTCATACTTCCACCCATGTGATCTTGCCCACTAGTTCTTTTAATTTCACAAATGTGCAGTTTCTCAGCTGGCTATTCTTATACCAGTGCCCTTTTTTGTTTGTTTGTTTTGAAGACTCATGAAATATGCACATATTTATGTAAGTAGTCCACCAGATATCAATCATATAGTTTTACTCAGCATCCAGCGTTGATACTGATGGGATTTAATGTGAAATTAGACATGAGGCAATAACTGTGCCCAGCCTTCTAAATATACAGTACAATAGGGTGGATGAAGTTTAAACTATGCAGCAAATACACAATATTGTAATTAATATATGTAAGAGACAAAGAAAGATTTTGTGTAGAACCAGGGAGGGGTTTCCATGGGCCATATGTGGAGAATGGGCAGGAGGGAAGAAGACACAAAATTAAGATTGTTGTGTGAATGTTAAAAATTATTTTCCTTTTCAAACCATCATCTTTCAGGGTTCAATCCAGCTTCCACAGGACTTGGATCAGGCCCTAAATTTGCCTGGATAGGTTTTTTGGGGGTAAGGGGGGTGATTAAGCATTCTAATACTTGCTGCAGCTGAACTGACAGCAACTAGCAGGTCTTTACCGAATGAGCATAATTTGGAGGCTTATGTAAAGCTGTTTATTAGTAATTCCAGAATTGTGTTTGTTCAGATGAGCCTATGTTTTCATTTTGGATGATCTTTCATGTACTTTAACCCTTTGTTTACACATCATTTATGTATGTTATTGAGTACGGTTGTTGAAAACTGTTTTGAACCCACTGTAGAAGCTGCGAGACTGATTACTTGTAATCTGTTATATTAGTACCTGTTAATAAATATGAACCTTTTTAGTCATCTTTTATTGTACATTAAACTCATTCACATATTAACTATTCTTTCAGAATCTTTATGAAATTTGCAAAAAGTATGTTTGAATTCTAAGGCTGGATTATTAGTTCTTAACATATGAGTGGCCTGTATTCAGGAACTTCATGTGAGCGAGTGTTGGGCTGTACTTCATTATGGCTCGTGCCTCCACATCTGTGGCAATATAGATGTCTAAGAAAAAAAACCTTCAAACTGACAAAAAGTGTCTACAGTCATATGGTATTGACAAGACTGGGTGTTTGATAAGAGGTACCTATGATTTAATTATGTTCTATGATTGATAAGAGTCCTTGTTATTGCGGATGTTTTCTGTAATGGATAGAAAAAGGATCCACTGACAGATGATTTTTAATGCATTAAGAACTGCCAGTAGTCACAGCTGTCAGTAGTAATGACCAGAGTAGAATTTCCTTTAGTTTATCAATCATGTACCCTAAAGATACCATAAAAGAAATTTCATGAGTAATTAGGTCATTTGAAAATGTCAAAAACAAAACACACAGTGTAATTAACCATGGGAAAGCAATTTTCCCTCCAGAAAGGAGTTTCTTTGGGCTCGTCTTCACTACCAGGATAAGTTGACCTAAGTTACGCTACTCTAGCTACATGAATTCCGTAGCTGGAGTTGACTTACTTAACCCGGTGTCTTCACTGCACTGCGTGGACGGGAGACACTCTCTGGTCAACTTATCTTATTCTTCTCAGAAAGGTGGAGTACTAGCATCGGTTGGAGAGTGCTCTGCCATTGATTTAACGGGTTTTCACTAGACCCACTAAATCAACACACATTGCATCAATTGTAGCAGCATCGATCTCCTCGGTAGTGAAGACAAGCCCTTTGTCTCACGCTCTATAAAAGACAGAGGACTTGAAAGGTAGGTTGGGGTGTGAAAACTGCTATTATCCCACCAGAGCCAGACGAGACAGACACAGAGACCAGCTCTTTACCTTACACCAATGGTGGTAATGTGTCTATTCTTTCTGATTTATGTATAGTGCTGTATTAATTGGATAAACTTTGATTAAATAATTCCATTTGAGCCTGTTATTTGACAATCTCAAATCTTTATTAAATTTAAACACAAAACAGTTGTTTTAAGATGTTTTCTTGTCTTTTATGCCTTTGTGACTGGTAATTACTCTGACAGGCTGGTTTTTTAGTAAGTGACAATTTGGATGTAATTTGTAGTAATAGGAAAATTATATGGCTATCATTCTTGACGGCATGTGAATTTGATAAAAGTTTACAGATGGATTATAATGGAGCCATTATCATTCATTACAAAAGGAATATGATGAATTATGTGTGTGTCAGCTAGGGAATACTAGGCCACCATCTGTTTTGGATAATTGCATTTTGTCTAGGGTTATCATTGTTTCTCTTCTCAGTATAAAATTTGTACATCTGATCTAACTTCTCTTCACAGTAGAGATATTACAAAAACCTGAAAAGCGTACAGTAAATAAGATGGGATATTTATTTTAATAAAATATATTCATCCTCCCAATAAAAGAGGATATTACCATTTCCTTTTTTCAAATCAGATGTATGATATTTTGTATTAATGTGGATATATTTTTTTTTTTACAAATATCTTAAAGTAATCATTTCATGCTAAGGTATTAGAAATAAAGCAGAGACTAATTTAACTGAAAACCATGGGATGGAATACTTTGATATATATCTCCTATTGGTACTGCCTCGAAGTTAACTTTCCAACAACAACTTTCACCCCATAGATGAAGAACATCACTGATGTATAGTAGAATAACTTTCACAGGTATCAAAATACATTGATATAGAATGTAGAAATGTTACATTTACATGATAATTAAAATTGGATATTACCTAATGGCAATAGTTCAAATATTCAATATGAGTATAGAAAAGTAGGGATACTAGACACCCCCCATCTCATATGCCTTCTTAAATTAAATTATACACAGACTATAGTATTCATGATACCACAGGTTTTAAGAATAATTCCAGATTTAAACTTGGGTCCAAAGCTAAAGATTTAGGAGCAAATACTTGGCCTTGCTGTAGTACTCTTCCATCCTCTTAAGCTACTGTGACAACAAAAAGTGCCCATAAAGCTATCATCAATGGCTTCCTGAGGATACTTCCAAGTGCAGGTAGAATTACCATAGAGCTGGAGTTGCAGCTCAACATTACTTCTGTGCTGTCCCCCTGTGTGGAGAATCCCCAGACCATGTATAGCCAATACAGCCTTCTAGTCCGCCAATGCAGAGGGGTGTTCAGCATGTTATTGCGTTTTGTTACTGAGAGTAGCAAGGACTCCACACTTGGATGAATTTTACCTAGAATTAATAAAAATAGGAGGGAAAGATTTCTTTCAAGAAAATAATTCTTATAGTTCCTTTTCCCTCTACTTATTACATCATCATGCGTACCATAGAATTTGTTAACTTACCAACTAATAAAACACAAAATATAAGTTAAATATATTCAGGGCTTCCTCAGATTAGCTAAAAGATCTTATTTCTTATCAAAAAGATCCTAAATGCTGCCAGCTATATATAAAATCTATAGCATATCTTGGGCTATCATTGGATTTTAAAGGTTAAAGTAAAAGCCACATGATGATGCTGGAGACCAGTAGAGAGAGCTTGGAAAACCATGAACTCATTTGTTTGTTTAAAGATAGATTGTGACCAAGTGCCTGGATGGGCCACACTGAGGATGCCACACTGAAGGGAGGCTGCAAGAAATGTGGCAGACAATCCCCAAAATTGGTGGTTTATTCTATAGTTAGATTCACCAAGCCAGTAATGAAAGAGCTTCTGTAGTACCACACTGGTTAACAAGAACCCCTTTAGGCATTCCAGCCTATTTAGACAACCAAGTCTAATATAGTGAGAAGCTACTGAAAACCTGATTCACCATAATTAAGGTTCACCAATCCCAAAGGACCAGACATTTATCCTCAGGTTAATATGAATCTCAACTCTTACCCAAATATCATGCTGTCAGCTAATCCTTAATAACTAAATTTAAGATTAATAAAAGGAAAAAGAAAGAAGAAAGTTATAAATGGTTAAGAGATCAATATACATACAAACTTGTGTAAAATCCTTAGGTCAATTTCATAGCAGAGATGGTGAGGCTGCTGATTTGTAAAAAAGTCTTTCCGGAATCCATTCAAAGGGCTATAGTTCAACAGACAGTCCAGGTGTATAATCTGTTAGAGTTTTTCCATGAGAATTACAAGGTAATCCAGGTATCTACCTGGGGACCACAGTCCTAGATTTAGAGTTAGGTTTAGATTTTTCCAGTTAAGGATTAAGCAGTCCAGAGATGAAAGGGTCTGGCCTGAGGTTTCACTTGTATAGCTGAAACGGGCTGTTAATTGTTTTGAACACAGCATATGACTGACAATTCATCACTTTGAAGTTAACATCCTACTTACTAAGCATACACTGATAATCCAGGTACACTATAAAACAGCTGCTCATTATAACAGATAGTTAAACGGAAGACAATGTAGATAAATTTCAGAGTGGTAGCCATGTTAGTCTGTATCAGCAGAAAGAACGAGGAGGACTTGGCACTTTAGAGACTAACAAATTTATTTGAGCACAAGCTTTCGTGGACTAAAGCCCACTTCATCAGATGCATGCAGTGGAAAATAGAGTAGGAAAAGATATAGAGAACATGAAAAAATGGGGATTGCCATACCAACTCTTAACAAGACCAATCGATTAAATTGGGCTGTTATCAGCAGGAGAAAAAAAAACTTTTGTAGTGATAATCAGGATGGTCCATTTCAAACAAAAAGAATGAGGAGTACTTGTTGCACGTTAGAGACTAACCAATTTATTTGAGCATAAATTTGTTAGTCTCTAAGGTGCCACAAGGACTCCTCGTTCTTTTTGCTGATACAGACTAACACAGCTACCACTCTGAAACCTGTCACCAATTCAAACAGTTGACAAGATGTAAAGTTATTAGTTTCCTGCAGTATCTCACATCTTTGAGCTTAAAGTTAACTGAACAATTATTATACATAATGTAAAGCAATTAAGACCTGAATGGGAATTTGTATCTACAAGCTAATCTGGTTACATTGTTAGAAGTTTTAGGTAAACACAAACAAATACACTTAACTCTACCCTTGATTTCTATTACTACAAATGAATGGGTTAATGATTTCTAGTCTAGTTCATCTCATTGAAATTCACATATATGAAAATTGTCTTGATTACAATTTCAGAGTGGTAGCCATGTTAGTTTGTATCAGCAAAAAGAACGAGGAGTATTTGTGGCACTTTAGAGAGGTGCCACAAGTACTCCTCGTTCTTTTTGTTGATTACAATTGTAATGCCTCTTGTTAAGTTGTTATGGGTCATACACAAGTTGGCAGTGTCATATAGATAAAGAACATTTGATTTAAGGCTGGAGAATTTAAAATGAAATGAATGAGGAGCACTGTGAAAAATCCTAGGTTGTTCATTGAATCAGCTAAAGCTTATCTTGGAAGGCACAGTTATTTTGTATAGTGTAGGAAAAAATAGAAAGAGTCTATGCCCTGTTGGTTAATTTACACCAGGAAGTGTTTTATCTAGAAGCCATGACTAAGAAGGGAACCTTTGAGAAAAACAGATTTTGACTTCTTATAAGAAACAATAAAATTGCAACCAAAATTTTTTTCTAAAAGACAAATTACAGTGAGGAATAATTGCAGCCTCACTATTGCAAAGATGTAAGCATGTACACCACTAGCCCCACTAAAGTCAATGAGACCATTCATGTGCCTAAATCAAAGCAGGTGCAGAAGTTTTGGAGGGATTTGCATCTTTATTTTATATTAATGCACCCATCTGTTTTTGACATTTTGGGCAACAATATAAAAAGCTACATATAAATTGCCAGTTAAATATATTTAAAAATTTAGTCAGGCAGATAAAAATTCCATGTCAAAAACATCTTAGTTCAAAAAAAAAAAAATTGTAAGTGATCGCCTTGTTTCTCCTAAGGTTAACAGCAAAAGGAATTCCAGCCACATGGGGAGAGACTCTGTGCTGTGCTTCTGTGAAGTGCAGCACAAAACTCACAGCCAAAGGAGGCTTTAAGTCACCTTTGCAGCGTCGCAAGCCTTGGCTGTTCCAAGAACTGGAGAGACCTCATATGGTATAGCAGCCTCCTTGCCCTGCAGCACTGCCCAGAATCTCTTCGGTACTGCATGCTGTGGCCGCATCCCTGAAACACTCTTCTCACCCAAGCCTCACCTCCAACATAAACCTCTGATCACAGCCCTGCCTTCCTCTCACCCCCTATGCCAATGCTTGCAAGGGGGCCTTGGGAGGCACTCTTACAGCTGGCTCCACAATACCTACAATTGGATACAGACTGGCTCCAATCTTATTTAACCTGAGAGAGCAAGATGGTTCTTGATGGGTGTTCAGAAGAATGTATCTGAAATGTGTTTTTGTTATTCGGTATTATAGAACAATGGTATTGCAGTTCAGACTAACTCCCACCAAAGCACTTGATGAAGTGAAGTGAAAGACCAGAATGTTGACAGGTTCCTGGGCTTTAAATTATTACAGTGTTAATACAAAGTTAAAAATAAGAGACCTTACACAAGCCCTCTAGCATGTCAGCAGTCATGCTGCCATGAGCCACCTATCAGACCTTGGATCCCAGTATTTTGGAACAATAATGTCCTTAGGGTGACCCTTCCCACTGATTCAGTTGGAGCAGAATAGAGTCCTTAGAGTAAGTCTGCTATAAGAAATAACTGTGTGACAATATCATGGGATTCCAGATTTCTGCTGTCTGATTTGCATGCCAAATTTACTCTTTTTACAAGTAAAAAAAAGTTTTTCTAATTGTCATTCATGCAATCTCAACCTGGAATCTTGAAATCAAGCTCTGATCTTTCCTATTTTTGCACCGTCACCACCAATATAAATTTCACAAGGCAATATCTATCGTCAGAATTCTGTATTCAAAGCCTGAGCAATCAAAATGTCTTCAAATTCTGCTGTCAGTTACAGCTGTTTAGCAGCATTGCCTTCATAGGTGTGTTGTTATAAATCCAAGCAGCTGTCTCAAGTTTTTATGAAGGAGGAATACTTAAAATCCAAACAGAAAAATTCTTTGGACTATATTAGCTTCCTCATTTTCTGTAAATATTACAGCCAAAAAACTACATTAAAACAATGTTAAGGTTGCAAAGTCAAGCACTCAAACTATTATAGAATTATTGCAAAAGGGCCAAGGGATCTGTTTTAAGAACTGCTCAGTGTGATTGGAATCTTGATATAGAACTTCCTTCAATAAATCCTCTGCTATGCTAATATCTTTGTAAAAAAAACTGTTTCCCACTCTGGCTGAATACCTGCTTTGTTACACCTATTTGTGTGTCTGTGTTTCTTTAATGAGCAAGTAGTGGTACAAACATTGTTTGTCATGCTTTGTGTCCTGTATGACCTTTGCCTAGTATGGGATACTAGAATTCCGACAAACTACATCAGAAGATGATCTTTAATAAATCCCATAAAGTCTGTTAATTGGCCAAACCTCTAGATTGACATACAACAGGTTTCATCTGCAGTTGATTGGCGGGTGATGGCCCTGGAGGTTAAAGCATGGAAGTGCAATACAGTAGTGTACCTGCTTTTGTGCACATCTGTGAATGCAAACAAATTCCTTGCCTATCAAATATTAAATCAACTAAATACTCATTTTATTAATATGCAAGTTTCCATAATAAAGTAATTATCATTACCATTGCTTGTGTGAGATTTGTGGTAAGAGGGAAACAGATACATGCTTCTGCATATGCAAAAATGTGCTTAATATTTATAATCTTTATAAGTCAGTGGAAACAGTTAAGTAGTAGATCAATTTGGATCAGCAAGTTAATTAAAGAATCTGTCACTCAAGCCATCTCTTAAAACATAAATTTAATCTAAAAGAGATAAGAATGTGATAAGCAATTGCTAACAAAATCAAGGTAACTTCAGTTTAGTCCCTGGAAAAAGGGAAGGCGGTCACTTTAAACACTAATACTGTAGTTAGACATACAAGTCTACCTTTAAAGAGTGTATTACAAGCTCCATTTTTGATGTGATAATTTGTATTAAAAATACTTATCTGATTAACTGTAGAAACCTTGTGTCTACATTGCAAATCAGAGCATATGAAAAAGTGCATTGGAGATTTAAAATTAGAATCTGAGTGTGAATGAATGCATCCCTGTATTCACACCCTACAGTAATAATCTTTTTACAAGACATGCCTGGTAAGGTATCATTTGAAAATTCATAACTTGCTGATCAATAATATCATGGTAAAATACATATAACGATATTATGTGTAAAGTTATGAACATAAGCTGAAATCATGACTGAAGTGTTAATCCCAAGGATGTCACATGGATGGAAACTTTCCCAGGGGAAAGAAATTTTGGGTTACAGTTTGAGACTAGGGAAAGGGAAATTAAGTGAAGTCCTGAGAATGAACAAGAATTTCATGTCTCATTTGTAAAAAGAACAGGAGTACTTGTGGCACCTTAGAGACTAACAAATGAATTTGAGCATAAGCTTTCGTGGGCAACTTCCACCTTTTCATGTTCTCTTATATATATATCTTCTTACTATATGTTCCATTCTATGCATCTGATGAAGTGGGCTATAGCCCACAAAAGCTTATGCTCAAATAAATTTGTTAGTCTCTAAGGTGCCACAAGTACTCCTTTTCTTTTTGCGGCTACAGACTAACACGGCGGCTACTCTGAAACATGTCTCGTGTGTTCTTTAAAACACAAAGAGATGCAGATAGAGCATACCCTGGGGAAACAGGGTGGGGTTAGAAGAACTGAAAGACGTGGCCAAATCCACTGGGGCTCCATACATGTAACTGACAGCAGAATTTAACCCAAAGGGTTTTAAACTGTGAGTAACTGACTGAGCTTGATTTGTCTTGTGCTGACTCCCTGTTCCTTAGATCCCTAGGGGTACACAGTGGTCTTCCAGGGTGTACATCAACTCATCTAGATCAGTGTTGCTAAACCTGGGAGTTGCAGCCCCTGTCAGGTTCACAGGACAAAGTTAGGGAATTGGAGGTGCAGGGCTGGCATTAGGAGGGCAAGTAGCAGGGCAATTGCCCAAAGTCTGATGCCACAGGGGTTCCCATGAAGCTAAGTTACATGCTTCAGCCCCATCACCTGTGGCTCAGGCTTCAGAGAAGGCTCATAAATGAAAAACAGTCAAGTATCACACCAAACTATAAGTACAATTTTTATATTCCATTTGATTTATTTTATAATTTTATAATGGTAAAAATTTGGTAAAAATGAGAAAGGAAGCAATTTTTCAGTAATAACGTGGTGTGACACTTCTGTATTTTTATGTCTGATTTTGTAAGCAAGTAGTTTAAGTGAGATGAAACGTGGGGCACACAAGACAAATCAGACTCCTGCAAGGGGTACAGTAGTCTGGAAATGTTGAGAACCACTGCCTTAGATTGTTAGTACTTATAGGCAGAAGAGCCCGTCTACTCCTCTCACCTGTACACAGCCCTGTTTGTGAGGAAATCCATTAGCTAAGAAAGCAAAGGATATAAGTGCTCTTCAGATGCTCAGAAAGGGACATTCAGAGCCACCATTAAGGTAGCTGCTACCACTTTCTCTAAGTCCCAAAGGGTGGGAAATGCAATGATTGAATCACTTCAGAGCATCTGCTCAGTGTCTCAATACACCTTCTTTCCCTTGTACAGTGCCCTTTCTTGATATTATGTAACTGAAAGGCCACTAGCACCATTTGAAGCGAAATTGAAGTTCTATTTTCATGTTGTATAAGCATTTTAATGGTTGACAATACTGGATCCAAAAGGAAAATTTTAATATGGGAATATTTTTTATTAATAACTTATATTACAGTTGCACCCAGAAGCCCCAGCATAGAACAGGGCCCCATTTTGCTAGGTTCTATACAAATACATAATAAGAGTCCCTGCCCCAGAAACTTACAATCTAAACAGATAAACAGACAAAGGGCGCTAAAGGCCAGTTTTACGCATGAGGATCTGAGGCACAAATTGATTAAATGAGTTACCCAAGCTCAGTCCAGAAGTTTGTAGCAAAGCTGAGAATAGAACCTAGCTCTCCCAAATGCCATCCTATTACTCTACCTATGTTCTTTTCAACTGGTAATGTTATTTCAATCTGTGTGCCAAAGTCATACTGAAGCTATTCCTAAATATTCAATGAGATCTATGGGGCTGTGTGCATGGTAAATACAAAAACACTACCAGATTGTGTAGCCATAAAAGCAAAGGCCAAATAAAGGAGTTATTTGTTACAAATGAAAGTCCCATATAGGTTGCCACTGTTTTAAATGAAAGAACTAGTCAAGTACAAGGACTGTTTTAAGGAATACTACAGCTCTGAACTCTACTCACAAAAGCGAGGGGTTGGGGGCATGGAGGTTGTGCTTCAGTGTAGCAGCCACGGAGTCTGTAACAGGAAACATCAGAGTGATGATCTCATACAACACAAGATTATGCATTCATCACTTGGGCAAAACTCCACTGAACCCATTGATCAGGCTCACAGGAGCTGCAGTGCATTCATTATTGTAATCCAATGTGCTGTGTTTGTACTGATGGACTAGAAGTGAACACTTTATCCTAATACCTTTCAGCGAGTCTTTGATTTGTATCGTTTGTTTTAAAAGGCAGTGCTTTTGGCACCAGGGAAAAAAAAGAGGTCACAGCTCAGCTAGATTCAAAAATGCAGTTGGCTTATTTCAAAGCCCATAGCAACAACTGTGGAGATGAAAACATTTTAAAAAAAACCCCAAACTTAACATTATGCAAAATTGAGAGCAGACAGACAAAAAATATCATTGAAAATATATCTAATTATCGATGTAACCCTTCTGCCAATCAGAGTTGGCAGTAATAAGGGCCAGGTTCAGTATCTAGGCATTCCTTTTCAACTATACAAAATTAAACCGCTCAAGCCCTGACCCAGTGACCTGGGAGAATTACACACCACCCACTTGGCACCTCTAAGAGGCAATACTTCCCCTCTTGCAAGCACAGAGTCTGAGTGCAGCAAAGAAACTTTTAATAAAAGGAGGGAAGTAACCCCAGTATTAAATTGGGAAAACACTGCAAACAGGGTTTATAAACAAACCATGAGCAAAAGACCCACCCCCAAGTAAGTTGTGCAGTGGCCTTTTCCCCCAGGTTCTTAAGTCCAGCAACCCAAAAGTCCCCTTAAAATGCTTGTCCCTTCTCTGCACCCCACTCACAGTTGTTGTCCTTGGTCAGAGCAGACCCAGAGTTCAGAGGTGCATCTGCAGAGTTCACCTCCCAGCCTGGGTGGGGGCGAGGAGTAAGAAGGCACCTCACTCAGTCTGCTGCCCGAGCACTTGCTCGCTTCCTGTTTGCCGGCCGCCCTGCTGGCCAATCTCTGTGGGGCTCCGCTCCACTCCGCTCTGCTCCTCTCCGTCAGCTGCACTGCCAGACAATTGGCAAAATCCTCTCCATCAGCCACTCTGCCGGCCAATCGCTGCACCTCTCTGTAAAGCTCCTCTCCACTCCTCTTTGTGTCTGCCCTGCTGGCCGATTGCTGCACCTCTCTACCAGCCGCCCTGCTGGCTGAGCTCCATGCCTCTCTGCAAGGTTCTGCTCCAATCCAATCCTCTCCACCAGCTGCCCTGCTGGCCGAGCGCCATGCCTCTCTGCCGGGCTCTGCTCCAATCCAATCCTCTCCACCAGCCATTCTGCTGGCTAATCACCAGGCCTCTCTGCCTGCTTCCCTGCCAGTCAAACACCAATCTGCCTAGACATCTTCAGGTCTCACAGCTCTCACTGATTTCAGCTGTTAGTGGGGGAGTTTCACTGCTGGTGCACACTGGACAATCTCTTGCATCAGAGACACTGCCCCAAAGCAGGTTTAATGCTTAGACCTAAGGATCAGTGATTTCAGCTCTGTGGTGTATAACAAGTAAGGCTGTCAGGTGATTAATTGCAATTAATTTTTTTAATCACATGATTAATTGCACTGTTAAACAATAATAGAATACCATTTATTTAAATATTTTGGATATTTTCTATATTTTTAAATATATTGATTTCAGTTACAACATGGAATACAAAGTGTACAGTGCTCACTTCATATTTATTTTTATTACAAATATTTGCACCATAAAAAAAGAAATAGTATTTTTCAATTCACCCAATACAAGTACTGTAGTGCAATCCCTTTATATGCAAGTTGAACTTACAAATGTAGAATTATGTACAAAAAATAACTGCATTCAAAAATAAAACAAAGTCCACTCAGTCCTACTTCTGATTCAGCCAATCGCTCAGACAAACAAGTTTGGTTACAATTTGCAGGAGATAATGCTGCCTGTTTCTTTTTACATTTTTTGTTTTTGAGTGAAGTTATATAACAAAAAAATTCTGCATTTGTAAGTTACACCTTCACAATAAAGAAATTGCACTACAGTACTTGAATAAGATGAATTGAAAAATACTATTTCTCTTGTTTATCATTTTTACAGTGCAAATATTTGTAATAAAAAATATAAAATGAGCATTGTACACTTTGTATTCTGTGGTACAATAGAAATCAATATATTTGAAAATATAGAAAAATTTCCAAAAGTATTTAATAAATTTCACTTGGTATTCTGTTGTTTTACAGTGAAATTAATCACAATTAATTTTGTAATCACAATTATTTTTGAATTAATCACAAGTTAACTATAATTAATTAACAACCCTAAGAACAAGATTCTCAACTGAATCTAAATTAACTGTTATTACACAAGGGAAAAGAAAGATTATATGATGTCTAACATACTTACCTATCCCTACCCTCTCTCAACTTACTGGGATTTGGAACCCATGTCCCCTGCCTAGTGAGTTTCATTTAGTTGAGGGTGAGTCCCTCAATCAGGGTATGCCAAGCACAGTTCTGCTGCCCTTGATTCACACTACAAGGAAAAGAATGCTTTATTACTCCTGTCCCAATAACAAGGGGACTGGGGATCCAACACCAGCCAAAAGTGATCATTTGGGCAAGAAATCCCATCATGCTGAGCACCTAGGGAAGATGGGTGTGCTATGCAAATGATATCATCTCCTGAAAGTCTTCTTCCACAGTTTATCACTAGATGTCAGCGGAGAGCTCATTCAGACCCTGCTTAGATAGATATATTTTAAGTTACCTCCTTCACTGTATCCTTCTTCCCCTTTAAATGTGCCTGCTTCGGAACATGAAAAAAAACAATAAAATGAAAGGACCACTAATAATGTTCAAGGATACTTTTCCAGGCAAGTGAGGCAGGGATACAACTTAGAGGGAGGGAGGGAAAGCATAGGATTCATCTAGAGAAACAACGAAAAAATATTAACTTACTTAGTCTACCCACCCCCTTTCCTGCCTAGTGTCTTCAGCTGCTGCTTTCCCAAGCCATATGGTTTCACACTGTCAGATGCCTTGCAATCTGTGGTTTATACAGCAGCAACCTACATCTTTGTATATAGTGCACACATCTGCAGGCCCAAGCAGGGTGGACTGATTTAAATTACCAAGTGGAAACCTTTAGTTTAAATTGTTATGCTGGAATATCTAGCTCAGGGCAGACTTTTCAAAAAACAGGGCACACGCCAGGGTACTTTCTATAATTAAATTTCACCAACCCAGTAACAAACATGAACCCATGGATCACTATAACAGTCTTAACATGGAGTCAGACAGTTGCCTTAGACTCTCCAATCTACCTTGCCACACAGGCAAGCTGGACTTAGTGATAAATGGTCACTTACACCAAAAATCACAAACTAGTCAATGAGGTTGCTTTCAGTTTCAAGAGACCAGTTATTTACCCCAGATCTCACACCAAAATCAAAACCTGTAGTCAGTTCTGTAATAAACCAAAGATTTAACTAGGAAAAACTAGTAAGAGTGTTATTTACAGGTTAAAGCAAGCAAACATATATACTCAAATGAGTTACCATCTATGATTCGGAAAGATGACAGATGAGGTAATCTGTCAGTTCAAGGTGTCTTTCAGGGCAGAACCAGACGTAACCCCTAAAGATCTCTGCCTTAGTTTAATGTTTCTAGCCCTGTTCAAACAGCAAAGCGATGACAAATTTTCTTGCGACCCTGTTATATCTTTTACATTTGGCTTTCCAGTCCAAGAGAGGAGCTCCCTTGCATGTAGCATTTCTAAGGTGCGGTAGGGCCATTCACCAGTCTTTGTATTGTGGTGTCTCTTAACGGTCCATTCATCTTGGTAGGCCTCCTTAATGGGTTGGGGTGGGGGGAGGGGGAGAAGGCAATGATTCCTGGGCCTGGGCTCACAAGTCCACAGCAAACATTTTCAAAGTTATAAAGCAAAACTTACAAATTTCCTTATAACATTGAATATAGGCAATAGAAGTGAGATTAATGCATGCAGCAACGTACAAGCATTTCATAAACTCTAAACACTAAATACCTATTTTGAAGAAAACTAACATATAGCTGAGCTGATTTGGTTTCCATCTATGAGTTTGTCAGTTCTTAGCTCACATCTACAGCCTTGGCTAGAACTGGTGCATGGTTTACCAGCATCCCATACATAATCTATTTGAAGCAACTTTTCCATTTGTACTTCAGTTATTTTCTAAACAAAGGTGTATTCTCACAGTTGATAGAACCATTAAAAACAGCTGATTTACAACTAAATAGAGCTTTTACATTAGATTTGGTGCCTCGGAGGGTAACCATACACATTTATTTAAGCAATTGTATAGCTTAACATTTTCAAATTCTTATTAGTTGTACATTTTTAGTATGTTAGAAAAATGATGAATGATATCTTGCTTATTTATTAGATAATGAACTTTTTGTTTATCATTTGTGTGAAGCTGTGTTAGGTTAATTAAATACATAAAACAGCATGTACATTTATATTAAACAAAACCAACCTTAAGTATTTGGATACATAAACTTCTCTTATCAAAACATGTTTCACATTTACAACTAAATGACTCCCTAAAGGAACAGAGGGATTAACTGTAGTCAGTAAGTTAAACTGATTACTTCAGGTCCACCTGAGAAAATTTTCAAATACACTTAAGTGAGAGTTACTGGAGCTTAAATTCCTACCCATGTAAGTCTTTTGAAAATGAGACAGGCTCCTAAGTCACTTAGGATACCCTTCAGACTTTTAAAAGTAGTAGATCTCACCCCTACCGCCTCATTTTTATTAATAGACAGGGAGACTTGTCTTCCTGCTCTTTCAACTCCCAATTGCTGTCTCAACTTTGACTTGAATTAGTCCAAATGAAGAAAAATATTCTCTGTGATTGCAGAAGAGGCTCTTACTGTCGGAAGCTGGTTTAGCACTTCAAAACACTGATTCCAAGTGCTTAGCTAGTGACTGTGATTGGATGCAGGGAATTGACCACACTGAGAATGCCACACTCAGGGCAGACTGCAAGAAACAAGGCAGACAATCCCCACAAATTGTTGGTTTAGTCTATAACTAGATTCACCAAACCAGTAACAAAGGAGATTCTATAGCACCACACTGGTTAACAAGAAGCCAAATGCAGTCCCCTTTAGGCATTCCAGCCCTTGGCTCCCATCCAGTCAAACAGATCCAATTAACCATATATGAGTTTTTACCAATTCCCAGGGATCAAATACTTACCCCCAGGTCAATATATATTTCAGATCTTACCCAATTATCACGCCGTCAGCCAATCCTTAGTAAACTAACTAAAGATTTATTAATAAAAGAAAAGAATAGAGTTATAAATGGTTAAAAGATCATAGGTATACAAAGGATTGCAAAAAGTCTTTAGATGAGGTTTGTAGCAGGGATGGAATACTTTGCTGGCTTGCAAAGGTCTCTCTGGTAACTTCCAAAAGATTGGAAGGTCCTCATTCCACTGTTCAAAATACTCCTTTTAGATGTAAATCCACAGTCCAGAGAAATGTTTCAGAGTAGCAGCCATGTTAGTTTGTATCCGCAAAAAGAAAAGGAGTACTTGTGGCACCTTAAAGACTAACAAATTTATTAGAGCATAAGCTTTCGTGAGCTACAGCTCACTTCGTCGGATGCATACAGTGGAAAATATAGTGGGGAGATTTTATATACACAGAGAACATGAAACAATGGGAGTTACCGTAAACACTGTAACAAGAGTGATCAGGAAAGGTGAGCTATTACCAGCAGGAGAGCGGTCCAGAAAAATGTCCAGAGAAATGGAGCAGGAATGAAGCAAAATGGAGATGTCTCCGCATGTGCATGGAAATTTAGTGTCCCAAACAAACCCACAGCCCCTGTGTATGGAAAGTTACTGCCAAAGATGGGGAGTCTGAGGTCACATGTCCACATCAGAAGCCCTTACATGTTTTGCTGAATTGCAGGGGGGGTCATTGGCTCCTTGCTGTCTGTGGCATTCTCAGGAAGAGCTATCTGGAGAGCTGAGTCTTCTTAATGGTCCATCAAGCTTCAATAGTCCATTGACAATGGGCTGGCAAGATTGGATGTAAACTACCTTGTGGGTGTCACCCCAAGAACAAACGTGTAGGAAATACAAATACATAGCCAATATTCATAACTTCAGATACACTGATGATACATGGATTTAACCAGGATAATCATACTTGAAAGACTGTAACTTTTCTATTCACACCTCACATAATATATTTTGTATCAATTTCAGTGCAATTGTGCAACAATGATAAAATGACAGGTTTCAGAGTAACAGCCGTGTTAGTCTGTATTCGCAAAAAGAAAAGGAGTACTTGTGGCACCTTAGAGACTAACCAATTTATTTGAGCATAAGCTTTCGTGAGCTACAGCTCATTTCATCGGATGCATTCTGAGGAAAATACAGAAGATGTTTTTATACACACAGACCATGAAAAAATGAGTGTTTATCACTACAAAAGGTTTTCTCTCCCCCCACAAACCCACTCTTCTGTTGGTAATAGCTTATCTAAAGTGATCACTCTCCTTACAATGTGTATGATAATCAAGGTGGGCCATTTCCAGCACAAATCCAGGGTTTAACAAGAACGTCTGAGGAACAGTGGGGGGAGGGGGGGGGAGGAGAAAGGAATAAACAAGGGGAAATAGGTTACTTTTTATAATGAATCAACCATTCCCAGTCTCTATTCAAGCCTAAGTTAATTGTATCCAATTTGCAAATTAATTCCAATTCAGCAGTCTCTCGTTGGAGTCTGTTTTCGAAGTTTTTTTGTTGAAGCATAGTCACTTTGAGATCAGAAATCGAGTGACCAGAGAGATTGAAGTGTTCTCCGACTGGTTTATGAATGTTATAATTCTTGACATCTGATTTGTGTCCATTTATTCTTTTACGTAGAGACTGTCCAGTTTGACCAATGTACATGGCAGAGGGGCATTGCTGTCACATGATGGCATATATCACATTGGTAGATGTGCAGGTGAATGAGCCTCTGATAGTGTGGCTGATGTTATTAGGCCTTGTGATGGTGTCCCCTGAATACATATGTGGGCACAGCTGGCAACGGGCTTTGTTGCAAGGCTAGGTTCCTGGGTTAGTGGTTTTGTTGTGTGGTATGTGGTTGCTGGTGAGTATTCGTTTCAGGTTGGGGGGCTGTCTGTAGGCAAGGACTGGCCTGTCTCCCAAGATTTGTGAGAGTGTTGGGTCGTCCTTCAGGATAGATTGTAAATCTTTGGTGATGCATTGGAGAGGTTTTAGTTGGGGGCTGAAGGTGACAGTTAGTGGTGTTAAGTTATTTTCTTTGTTGGGTCTGTCCTGTAGTTGTTGACTTCTGGGTACTCTCCTGGCTCTGTCAATCTGTTTTTTCACTTCAGCAGGTGGGTACTGTAGTTTTAAGAATGGTTGATAGAGATCTTGTAGGTGTTTGTCTCCGAGGGATTGGGGGAGAATTAGTTTGGGTCCTCCTGCTCTCTTCAATGAAGCTGAAGCAAAGTGGTTGTTGTGGAAGTATTTTTCAATTTCAATAAGGTTATAACCCTTTATTCCAGGAGTGTTACTTTAGTCTTTGGCTAAAAGATATCTCAAATTACCATCCCACCCAGATGTGATGTCTCAGGTTCTATTTCATTTCTTCTAGATTTCTTCTCATCTTTGCTACAGTTGCAGCATTGTCTGTGATAAAGCAATGCACTTGACTTGAATTTTTGTTCAATTTTGTTAAAGCTTTTACTACTACTTCTTTTAAGTATTCTGTGCATGTGTATTTACTGATGTATCAATTGTTTCAATTGACAGACAACCTCATCTTCTGTTGTCTCACACACATTACTGTATCGTTGTATACATTGCTCCACCCCCCAAAACGCCGATTAACAAATGTCCCATCAGTATTTTTTACTCCCTCTTCAATTTCCTTCTGATACACTATATGCAGCAACCTTCCAACAATGTCTATTTTGTCAGGTGGAGTGTAGCCTGGTCATAATGACTGAACCGTGTCACTGAAGTGTTTGTTCTGAACAAGGTGAAAATGAGAATTTATTGTATAAATGAACAGAGCAACCTTCATCTATGGAGCCTTGCTGGAATTGATTGGTCTTGATTATGAACTCATCCATGGTTTTATTGAATAATGAAGATAGTTTTGGTTTTTTATATGAGTAATTTACTTTCTGACATATGTTTAGTTGCAGCACTGCTGGTGGTACCAGAAGATGATTCTGAAGCTATAGATGATGGACTATATACAACTTGTGCCTCCCCATACCAGCAGGGGGGCACAATCTAAAGGGGAGGACATGTGACTGCCCGTAGTGTCTCTTCTGCCCAGCGACCCCCTCCTTCCACCCTGCACCCAGCACTGTTGCGCTCTCCCCAACCCCACTTACCTGCGGGGTGGGAGGGTCTCTCTCCTTCTCCCTGGCACATTCAGCCATTCTCCCTGGCAGCGGGGCCCATGCGGCAAGCAGGATGGAGCCACTTCTCATGTGGCTGAAGCTGGATGCTCCAGATTGCTGGCTCTGTGCAGCGCAGCAGCTGCCTGAGAGAGGCGGTGGCAGTTGGCTAAGGAGGTGGCGGAGGCGGTCCACTCCCTGCCCAAGCCCAGCGGCCAGGGACAGGGGCTGAGCGAGCCAGAAACATGCCAGGGAGGAAAGGGGACTCCAGCTTGCTCAGCCCCTGTCCCTGGCAGCTGGGCCTGGGCAGGGGACAGTCTGCCCCCACCGCCCCAGTCAGGCTCCCTCAGCCAGCTACCATGCTGCACAGAACAGAGACCCTGAGCGGCCAGCATGAAAAAGTGACTGGTCCCACCCCTTTCACTCCCCGCCTGGCCCAGTTGCCAGGGACAGGAGCCAAGGGTGCTGGGGGTCAGGCGCAGCAGGAGAAGGACAGTGTCCCTCTCCATCCCCCCATCAGGCCAAGCAGAAATTGGGGAGGCACTTGACCCTGCATGCACCCCCACATGTTCCTATCTGATGGACATTCACATAACCCCTTATGTTTAAGCTGGATCCTAAAACAAAAGCTCATTGAATATTACTCACTGCACTGCTTTAAAAAAAAATCGTAAATGAAAGATTCCTCCTGCTACTGCTGTTTGTTCCACTGTTTAAATGATGATTTATTATAAGCCCAGTTCTTAAGGAAAATTAGTAATTGATAACGATTATCTAAATCTATTTAAAACCGTATCTTTGGCAACATACTAAAACAGCTTAGGGGAAAAAAATTAAAATGTTGCAATTTATAAATGCTTAATAAATAAATATTTACCCTTAAACAGGAAATCTTCACTTAGGATGTTTGATTACATTGACCAATAAAAGTATTTTTTTTCAGAAGTCCAGCCGTAACATAAAGCACAGTCAACCTGTGGAACTCATTGCCAGGGGATGTTGTGAAGGCCAAAATGTATAACTGGGTTCAAAAACCAATAGATAAGTTCATGGACCATAGATCCATCAATGGCTATGGTCAAGATGGTCAGGGATGCAACCCCATTCTCTGGTACTCCTAAATTTCAGCCAGAAGCTGGGACTAGATGTACAGGGGGTGGATCATTCAATAATTTGCCCTGTTCTGTTCATTCACTTTGAAGTATCTGGCACTGGCCACTGTCAAAAGACAGGATTCTGAGCTAGTTGGCCCATTGTTCTGACCCTGTATGGCCATTCTTATGTAACAGTAAAAATGTAATTGATAAATACTCCCACAACTTAAGTTGTTTGTGTTCAAAATATATTTTGAAATTTGTAAGTAATCCATCCAAAACCAATTTATGACAAGTTATGTAATAGACTAGTGAGACATGGTAGGGACTACTGAAGAATGCTGCAAAAATAAGTTTACTGGTCAGCTGATCCAGAATGTTCAGACATGTCTACACCATCATCTTCAGACTCATTGCCTTCTAAGGAGCATTTTTCATAATGTTGTTTCATTCTGACATCCAGACCTTGTGTCTCTCTGTTGCACTGCTTGCATTTGACATGTGTTCCTTTTTTACCCAGAGCTAAAAATTTCCTGAAGATATCCCAAATCGGGTCTTTTTCCTCCAGCTCCCAGGTGTTGCAATCAACACTAGAGGCTGCGCTCTGAAGAATGTTGTCTATTCTTCCCACAGTGGCCTGCTTTGACACCAGTTTGCTCCTTTTTGGTTGCACACACTACTACTTCGCCCTTGTTACTTAATTCCCCCACTCCAACCCCAACCCCAGAAAAAACAAAAGCATGAACTACAATCGAAAGCTTCTGCTCATGTAACCCACACACCTTTCACACTGCACTATTTTATTTGCTTAGAGACAGAGGGATGCAGTTGAGAAATTAATGGATTTCTGTATCTGTGTATCTTTCTGTGTACATGTGAGAGGACAGAGCAAATCCCTTTACCTAAGATGTAGAACTGATCGATGAAATTGTTTTTAATTGTTCACTTTGTTAATATAACTTCATAAGCAAAGTTTTATGAATGAAACAACATTCATTCATAAAACCGGTTACCCCAATAACTGGCTAATTGAGTTTCACTTTCAATCCAATTGCTGCTTAAATCTCTGAAACTTGCACTGTTTCAACATTGTAACTTCTGTTCACAGTTTGCCATTCCTTACACTTGTCCATATTGTAACTCAAGCTCCATTTTACCTTGTCCCAAACTCCATTTTAAAATGCTCACTTCATTTTGTAAAAGCTTGCTGCAACCTTCATTTTTGCAAAACCCTGCTGTAATCTTATTAGTTTAGTTTAGATGTGTGAATGAGGTATGGATGGATGATGGACTCAACCTCCAGCCCCAGCCTGTCCTGATGAAATAAAGTGTAAACACCCAATGGCTGAAGATGCAGACAACAGCCCTGACAAAGTAAGAGGAGCCCACCCTCAAAAGAAAAGAACCAAAGTACAATTGAAGAAATATCAAAGCCAGGTCCTAGGCTGAAAGTCATGTCTGCATTTGATGGGTGATCGATCACACCGGACCCAGAGGCAGCGTGACACAGCAAGACCGATAGACGCTGGATTCAAACTAAAGCCTACAAAAAGGATGGGTGAGATGGAAGACTTTGAACGGTAACATTCTGCTGCCAACATGGAAGGGCATCGGTGCATGCCCAACAGAGACCCAGCTCTTCCTTGTGCCCAGCTTTCCTGGCCAGTTAGCCGTCACAAGCTATGAACCCAAGCCACGAACTCAAGCTACATTCAGGACTGGTAACTATACAGCAGCTGCAGAACCTGTGTGTGTGTATGAATGAACGTGTGAATGGAATGTTACAACTATAACTGACTGCCTACTATGATTCTTTTTGTATTCACAACAAATGTGACATTTTGTCTTATCCCCTTTAATAAGATCCTGCTGGTGTTTATTTTATTGGTATAACAAACGTGCCCAGAACCATCCAGAAGCAAGCACTGCTAGTTATTGAGCAGATCAGTATTTTTCCATGACTTGGAGAGTAAGTTTTCTGATGGGTGGAGTCAAATATTCATAATTTGAGATCTGAGCCAATCAGACCTCACATAGGAAGGAAGTCTAGAAAGGAATGCAAGATGACTCAAATGGGCTCAGTGGAGTGGGCCCACTGCCTATGATGACTTTGCCAGTCTATTGCACCCATAGCATAGCAACAAATCAAGGATCCCCATAGGATCATGCTCTTATTATAGACCTCTTGTTCCCTATTTATAAATCTTGACCTCAAAAGTTAGAACCAGGGGGAAAACATCTTTTATATAGTAAAATAGCCTCTAACACATTTTGAAAGAGGCTTATGGACTCAGCATTGATATTTTTATTTAGATGTTTTAAGAGATCATTTTAGGCCTTAACCTATTTTATATTAACTTCAGATTTCATTTTAAACAGGTTTGCTTTAAAACAAAGTGGATATTGTAAAAACAAATAAAATCCACCCTGGGCCCAGGCGATCTTTCTAAATCCCCTGCTCTAGATCAGTTATTTAGATTAACCCATGCACTCTACTTATTAGCTTATTCCCCCTTTCTTGATAAACTTTCTTGCACACTATTCAACAAAACTGCATTAGACTGTTTGGCATGTAGCCTTAAAGCAATGCTCCATTGGTCTCTGCAAAGTTTAGAGCTGCAATCATGCATGTTGTTCTTTCTGGGTGGATTCCTGTATGTGTGCAGAGCCACATTTAAATCAATGTGTTTTACATATTGTTCCAGATACTCCCTGAGTCATGCTGGCTTCTGTTCACAGGAAAATTTATTTCAAATTAGGGTTGGGTAGCATCTCTATTTTCTGTAAAAGTCATCTCACTTTTCAGGTACTGGCTTTTAAAGGAGCTAAAAATATTCCACTGTGAAATTATAGAAAATCCTACTGTAAATATTAAAACAAAATATTTGATGCAAAAATGCTCTCTTGATGTAGCTGAGCAAAAATGCTAACACCACTTAGTGAAGTCACATAGCTTTCATAGCTCACATGTGAGCTCATTCCAAAATAAGACTACATCAAATCCTAGCCACACTTTTGATTTGTTGTTTTAACACTACAGAACATTCCCTGAGAGCAACTCTTTATTAGGTCAGAAATAGCTACTGCATTCCAACCAGATCTTTTCTGAAAAGTAAAACCCTTGATTATAGCTTAAGCTTTTGACATTGGCTGTGTGTTGTATAATATTGTGAATGTGGTCAATTGTCCATTTCAGAAGCTCAGGCATTGCTGCATCCCAAACATACTTCCAAAAAATTTTTTGGAAGTGTCTTGCAACTGTAATAAATCAGGCTTTCAAGGCTCCATTTATCTGATATTTTCTGATATTTTCTTGCCCTCTACCGAAGTTGGCAGGATACTTAGTCCCTTAGCTATACTGGTACCATTTCAGAAATAGTGTCCCCATTTAAGCCCATATATGTGCAGCTGTCACCTTTGGTTTTCACATAGGTCAGAAGTCTTAGTGCCAACTGTAGCAATATTCCAAAGGGCATGTCATGGCATTGGGTGAAGAGACTTCTGGGGCACACCTGGATCTCAAAGGGATTAAGCTGTGAGAGACATAGTGTTTGCAGCTGCACAGTGTGGAGACACCATGCCAAAACAAACAGAAGGAAATTGGCTGTAATTTTAGTGGCTGTCCATGGATCCCATTACATTCTTTCAGTTAGAGGTGAAGGAAATATTTTAGCAGTTGACCTAATGGGTGACTCATCTCATCAGTCCTAATACTTCTGTGATGATGAGAAAAGAGACTATATTTAGTTTCCTTTTATTTGGATTTTGTGAGAACATCGGGGTAAATACCATAGACAATGCATATTGGTTTTATTTAACTAAGTTATCCTTACCAGGTCTCATTCTTTTAAATTCAGGCTAGGTAAAGTATACTTAGCTAAAGTATAGACTCAAGAATTCTTGTAAATCTGTACACATTTAAGTTTCAGTTCTATTTTGATTAGTACAATTACATAAAGATAGATACATGAGTTTTTACAAAGTTCAAATGAATGAGTTTAATACATAATGTTAAAGCTTAAAAAAAAAAGAACAAATCAGTTTTATCACAATATCTAATCACACAATATCCCAATTCCTACTGATCATTTCAACCAAAAATAATTCTGAAGTTAGACATTTTAGAAATGTAAACAACTACTTAATTACTGTCAATTCCATTAAAAATTGACTTCCCAGACAAACTGCTGAGTCTCTTTCTTTCAAACACAAATACCCACACATATGTACTTGTTGATTCAAAGCTACTTCTGGAAATTCTTGAGTAGCTGTGATCACAGATATTTGTAATCCTAATTTTAGTTTACTATAAACTCTTAACTCTAATCAAATGTTAAAATAATGATAAATCTTTAGTTCACACCTCATTAATTCAAGCTTCCCATCTCTTAAAAGCTGTCAGTTTCAGGTGATATCCCAAATTTGTTATCTGAAGAATCTCTAGAATGCAACTGCCCTGCTTTTCTTTCATCTTTTCAGTGCATTAAATACACTTTCTTGTTAAAATAGTGCTATGCTGAACTAATAAATTTTCTAGTCTCAACAATCTTTACTTATTGACTATTTCTAGACATCAGTGGTGAGACTGACTAGAGAAGCACAAAAACATGTTTTTTTCTCCTGCTGATAATAGCGCATCTTAACTAATTAGCCTCTCACAGCTTGTATGGCAACTTCCAACTTATCTGTATGTATATTTATATCTTCTTACTATATGTTCCATTCTATGCATCCGATGAAGTGGGCTGTAGCCCACGAAAGCTTATGCTCTAATAAATTTGTTAGTCTCTAAGGTGCCACAAGTACTCCTGTTCTTTTTGCGGATACAGACTAACACGGCTGCTACTCTGAAAAAAGTACACGTCATGCACTTAGTAATTTAAAAGCTTTTTATAATTAAATGACATACTCCCAGAGATGTATTTAACTTTGAATAATCAAGTCTTATTTCTTATGCAAAATAGGTGTTTATCTGTATTTTTGTAGGACAGATTAATGGTTTTCCCCCAAATAGGCAGAAACTTCATTTCAGTTCAAGTAGGTGCTACTGATGTATTCTTGCTCTGTTGTCACACTAGTCTTCCTATAGGGCTGAAGAAGGAAGTTACCACCACTAGGAGTCATCCTTGGTAGCCAGCTAGTCAGTAGGCCAACAGCTGTAGATCTCCTTGATCTCTCATGCAGAGTTTTTGGCTTGTGGAAAGCCATTTGTTGAAAGTATTATGCTTCTTTTATTCTGTTTTGATTGGTGGTCTGTTGACTAGTTCTATTTTCAAAAAGCATTGTGAACCAATTACAACACAGTCCTAACATCAGACATTCTGATTGGGCCACCTCAGCTTGCTGACAGTTTGCTTCACTGAGCACCATTTTACACTCTAATGAACAAACAGGGCATTTCCTTTCTGCTTCACACATAACAATTTGTGGGGTTCCTGGACACAAGCAAACAATATGAATTTTAATTCGTGTTGTGAGGTGTCCGGTTTTCAATTGGAATGTCTGGTCAAAAAGGGGATCTGGTAGTATCCAGACACCAAAAGTCTGTCACCCGGCCCTGACAAGGCGGCTCATAAATGATCTGGAGGATGGTGTGGATTGCACTCTCAGCAAATTTGCGGATGATACTAAGCTAGGAGGAGTGGTAGATACGGTGGCAGGTAGGGATAGGATACAGAGGGACCTAGACAAATTGGAGGATTGGGCCAAAAGAAATCTGATGAGGTTCAACAAGGATAAGTGCAGGGTCCTGCACTTAGGACGGAAGAATCCAATGCACCGCTGCAGACTAGGGACCGAATGGCTAGGCAGCAGTTCTGCGGAAAAGGACGTAGGGGTGACAGTGGACGAGAAGCTGGATATGAGTCAACAGTGTGCCCTTGTTGCCACGAAGGCCAATGGCATTTTGGGATGTATAAGTAGGGGCATAGCCAGCAGATAGAGGGACGTGATCATTCCCCTCTATTCGACACTGGTGAGGCCTCATCTGGAGTACTGTGTCCAGTTTTGGGCCCCACACTACAAGAAGGATGTGGAGAAATTGGAGAGAGTCCAGCGGAGGGCAACAAAAATGATTAGGGGGCTGGAGCACATGACTTATGAGGAGAGGCTGAGGGAACTGGGATTGTTTAGTCTGCAGAAGAGAAGAATGGGGGGGGATTTGATAGCTGCTTTCAACTACCTGAGAGGTGGTTCCTAAGAGGATGGTTCTAGACTATTCTCAGTAGTAGAAGATGACAGGACAAGGAGTAATGGTCTCAAGTTGCAGTGGGGGAGGTTTAGGTTGGATATTAGGAAAGACTTTTTCACTAAGAGGGTGGTGAAACACTGGAATGCGTTACCTAGGGAGGTGGTGGAATCTCCTTCCTTAGAAGTTTTTAAGGTCAGGCTTGACAAAGCCCTGGCTGGGATGATTTAATTGGGGATTGGTCCTGCTTTGAGCAGGGGGTTGGACTAGATGACCTCCTGAGGTCCCTCCAACCCTGATATCCTATGATTCTATGATTCTCCCATGGCAGCATGAATGCACTGGCTCGGACGGCCCCTTTGAGGACATGGTGTGCAGGGGCCCATGGCAAGTGGGGTAAGGGACTCCCAGCAGGCGTGGAAAATTCCCTGGGCAGGAAGGAATGCAAGCTGCCCCGCCACTCCAACCAGCATTTTCCTTAGCCACGCTCTCAGGCAACTCCAGGGCAGGCGAGACTCATGTCCTGAAGGATTAAGCTCCATAATCTAGGTCCTGCTCCTATGAAAGCTTGTTCTCACTCAAGAGCCTTCCCCTATTGGTTGACACTTTAACTGTTTCAGTGGAACACAGCTGCTTTGGGAAGTCATAGTGAGGTATGGGGCTAGAACCTTGCTTAGTTCCATGGAGGGCTTTGAATGTCTGGACAGAGTCCCTGACACTAGATCCTGTACTCAGTGGTGAGCCTATTAGAGAGTAGAGCACTGTGGTGACTTTTCTCCCTAGTGACTTGTGTTGCTAAGCCAGCGCACTGCTACATTTTTTGCCAGCTGCGGCTTTTTTAGTTGTGTATGGCCAGATATGAGTTGCAATAGTGAGAGATGGAGATCATGAATACATAGATCACTGTGGCCTGATTTGAGTCTGCTAGGATGTGATATAATTTTCCGGCCACTGACATGGGAAGTGTATGTTTTTGTGCCACCACGCTCTATGGGAGTCCAATAGCATTGTGTCCAAAAGGACCCCAAAGGCTCCAGACTGACTTAATCCAAGTGCAGATGCTCAATAGTGTGGGATGTGATACAGGATGCAGAGAGGAACTGCATATCTGTGTGTGTCACTTAATAAAGCACAAAATTCCTTAACGGGACCATATCTCCTAGAAAGAACTCTGTAAATATTAAATAGTTGAGGCACAACACAAGGACCTAAAAATCTTGAGAAGATGAGACCAAATAAGTAGAGGAGAAAATGCCAGTCTGTAGCACCACAGTTGCTTACTGCCTCCCAAGCACCTCCTCACAACTAGAGATCACTCTGAGCTGCACTGCTGCACATTCCCCCCGTTAACTCACAGTCCACGGGTAATTACAGCACTCCCCTCCTGGGGGAAGTGGAGGGTTTACAATGGCACCAGTGGCTCCATGGAGCCAGGCCCATGCTCAGAAGGGGCCCCGGCCTGCTCCACTTGCACTGCGCCCCAAGACCCTGCTGACTTCCTCCACCCACCACTTGCTCCTCTCAGCCTGCTCGCTGGCTGGCTGAGGTCTCCTCTCCGCCCCCGGCCTCTCCGCCCCCTGGTTCTCTCTGCCCTCTGGCCAGACTCCAGTGCACCTCTAGCTCCCAGCAGTCTCTGCTTCCCACCACCTGTGGGGCAACACCTATCTCCCCAGAGCTGAGCCACCTGGGACTGGTGCAGAAGCCTGGCCAGTCTCAGCCAGGGAGGGGGAGGGTGGATGACAGTGTGGAGGGCTTGGCTGGGCCCCTCCAGGCAAGTGCATCTTGAGGGATCCTGGCCGGGGCAAACCATGGCCTGGCTGATCGTGCCACTCCTGAAGGGCTGGAGCAATTCCCAGACCCAGGACCAGCCCTGGCTATGCTGCCGGCTCAGCAGGGCCAGTGAGTGCGGCCAGGAGGCAGGGCGTGGGGGAGTGGGTCTCCAGGTGGTCGGAGCGGGGTGATGGGCTGTGAGGAGGTGGGGAAGAGCTGTGTGTTGGCACACTAGGGAATGGGGATTTTATGTGGGGGGCTCGACAGGGGGGCTCTGGGCAGAGGTGGTTTTGTGCAGGGCACTGTGCATTTGTAGGGGAGGTCTGGGGGAGCACTGGGCATAGAGGGTCCAGGGGGGCTCTGGCCATAGGGAGTTGGGGAGTTTTTGGGCAGGGTGTATGTGTGGCATGCCATGGGCCCACCCCTGATGGGAAGGGGCATGCTGGTAGCACAGGGCCGGGAGGGCCACTGTGCATCTGGCAACTGCCGGTTTGTAAATAGTGCCCTCGCACTGGGCTGGATGGAGTGGGGCCACCCCTGCCATGTCCTGCCCCATTGACTCTGGCTGGCCCCTCGCTCTGGGGACTGACCTCCCTGCACCATGCTCCATTGCCTCCATGGGGACCCACAAACATGTTTGGCGCTGGGCCCACAAAAGGTTAATCCGGTCCCATTTGTTGAGCCCATACATACAAGCCCGCCAGGGTTTGTCACCCTCAGTTCAGTTCAGTCACCCTCACTCTTAAGGTAGAGAAGCCCCAGCCCTTCTTCCCTCAGTTAAGTCCCAATACAAAGTCTCTGGGGCTTTATGTGGCTGCAGCTCAGCCTTCTTCAGCCTTTTGGATTCTAGGCCCCCATGAGGTTCTTTAACAGGAGCCTTCTACTCACTGCAGCTCCTTTCTGTTAGAAGATCCCTTGGTCGGGGGGTGTCTTCCCTACAAGGGCTGTTCACACACTCAGCAGTCTCTCAACTATTTCCTGAGGCTTTCCCCCCAGTTCGCTTCCTACCTCTGACACTCTCAGCTAGTCTCTCTCAACTACACCCCTCCTCCATGCAGCCTTTTATATTGGAATCACCTGATGCCTCTTGCAATCTTACAATCAGGGCTGGCTTAGCCTCAGGCTCCCCAGTCCAGGGCAAGCCACCCTAATAAACCGAGTCTATGTAAACAAATAAGTGCAGTAAAAAAAAAAAATACAAGTGAGCAAAGAGTGGACAAAACATATAATACATGTGAAATGCTAAAATAATTGTTGATGACAAAACAAGAGAAATTTTAGAGTTCTGTACACAAGTCAATTGATGCCATGGTTTGTAGAAAATGGGGCTGATCCATATACTGGGCCAGATGTAAATCAAAAGTAACTCAATTGAAGTAAATGGAGTTACATCAGAATAAAAATGTTGTCAGTGAGACCAGAATCAGAGCCAATTAAAAGAAAAAGGGGAAAAATGTGTATCGAAATTAGGGGCAATAGAGAAACGAGATAGATAATATGCCAAATGAGAGAGTACGGGAATTGCAATTGTGGTTATACAAGTCTGTAGAGAACAAAAACTTGTAACTGTGAAGGAAAGAAATGTACATTATTTTTCAGCATTCACAAAAACCAGATACGAAGCATGCGTTAGCGAGAAGCTGAGGAAGGGGAGTAAAAGACCGGTTATTTAAATTCTTCAGGTCTGCAGTTGTTACATTTGTGGATTCAGGGGTATTTGGGATGTACAGAGCAGTGGTTCTCAACCTTTTTTCCACTTACAGACCCTAAAACAATTTCAAATGGAGGTGCAGACCCGTTTGGAAATCCATTGTCTGTATATATAGTTGAATTCTGTTTAGTCAGTTTTCAGTCTAAATCTTTCGCAGACCCCTTGGACATAGTCCACGGACCCCCAGGGGTCCGAGGACCACAGGTTGAAAACTACTGGTATAGAGGATTGGTGTAAAGAATAGACTAGACCACTGATTCTCAACCGACGGCATGCTTGTGGCCCAATCAGCATACAGCTGTGGCCCATGTGATATCCTCAGGATCATACAGCTAGTATATATATTGTATGGATTCAGCCCACATAACATATAGACAGTTGCATATGCGGCCCATAATGGTAAATAAGTTGAAAACCACTGGACTAGACTAAATGAGTTCAGGATAGTAGTAGATTGTGAAAATTAAAAGGAAGTTACTGGTAGATAACTGTTCTTAGACTAGAAAAGAATAATGAAGAGAATGTGGAAGGCTAGAACAGTTTATTTTTAAAAAAAGAAGCAAAGCACACAAATGTACATTATGAATTCCCCTTCGTAAAAGCAAGGAGCATTACCATCAAGATAGAAGGATTGCAAGTATATGCATTGAAGAGAAATATGATATTTTGGTGTAAACATTTTGGCTACATCAGGAAATGAAAATGACTACGGTATTAAATTACAACATATACATTTAATTCAAGAAGGATGTCATGTGGTAATAAGAATGAACATTTTTTAGAGTAGCAGCCGTGTTAGTCTGTATCCGTAAAAAGAAGAGGAGGACTTGTGGCACCTTAGAGACTATTATATTCTAATAAATTTGTTCGTCTCTAAGGTGCCACAAGTACTCCTTTTCTTTTAAGAATGAACATCTATCTCAAAGAGCAACTCACTAACGCAGACTGGCAATCACAAAAGAAGGCCACAATAATGCGGACACCAAAGATAGAGACTCAAAGAATGTTTGAGGTAGCCTCATAAAAAAAAAGAGAGAATTTTATGATATTTGAATGGATTTTTTTTAATTATGAGAAGAACATAGATATATTTGATCCATCAAGTCACATTTACGAGCACAACAAACATGTGAGTAAACAGTATAAACTGTAAGCTTCAGGGAAAACCATTTCGGATAATAAAATGTAAAAAAAACAGCCAACCAACCAAAAAACACACAGCTAACAGCAATTGAAAGAGGAGGCATCAGTGAGTTGACTTGTAAGTAGCTATTTGAATTTCCAAGCCCCACTGTATATCTATTAAAAAGAAAAGGAGTACTTGTGGCACCTTAGAGACTGTCAAGGTTCCTTCCCCACTCTGAACGCTAGGGTACAGATGTGGGGACCTGCATGAAAACCTCCTAAGCTTATCTTTACCAGCTTAGGTCAAAACTTCCCCAAGGTACAAAATATTCCACCCTTTGTCCTTGGATTGGCCGCTACCACCACCAAACAAATACTGGTTACTGGGGAAGAGCTGTTTGGAAACGTCTTTCCCCCAAAATACTTCCCAAAACCTTGCACCCCACTTCCTGGACAAGGTTTGGTAAAAAGCCTCACCAATTTGCATAGGTGACCACAGATCCAAACCCTTAGATCTGAGAACAATGAAAAAGCATTCCGTTTTCTTACAAGAAGACTTTTAATAGAAATAGGAGTAAATAGAAGTAAAGAAATCCCCTCTGTAAAATCAGGATGGTAGATACCTTACAGGGTAATTAGATTCAAAACATAGAGAATCCCTCTAGGCAAAACCTTAAGTTACAAAAAAGATACACAGACAGAAATAGTTATTCTATTCAGCACAATTCTTTTCTCAGCCATTTAAAGAAATCATAATCTAACACATACCTAGCTAGATTACTTACTAAAAGTTCTAAGACTCCATTCCTGGTCTATCCCCGACAAAAAGCAGCATATAGACAGACAGAGACCCTTTGTTTCTCTCCCTCCTCCCAGCTTTTGAAAGTATCTTGTCTCCTCATTGGTCATTTTGGTCAGGTGCCAGCGAGGTTACCTTTAGCTTCTTAACCCTTTACAGGTGAGAGGAGTTTTCCTCTGGCCAGGAGGGATTTTAAAGGGCTTTACCCTTCCCTTTATATTTATGACAGAGACTAACAGATTTATTTAGCATAAGCTTTCGTGAGTTACACCTCACTTCATCGGATGCATAGCTCATGAAAGCTTATGCTCAAATAAATTTGTTAGTCTCTAAGGTGCCACACGTACTCCTTTTCTTTTTGCAGATACAGACTAACAGGGCTGCTACTCTGAAATCGGTATATCTATTGTTCAGCTCAGCTCTGGAGGCATAACTTGCCTGCTGAATAGTGTAGTACACTTGAAAGCTTTCTTGGATCTATTGATTTTAAGTTAGTCCATCTTATCTTTTGATCTTTTTGTTTAGCATAATTGATTTTCTTTCCTACCTATTTTTATCTACACATTCTAAACCTGCTTAACACCCTGACCTGTTGCTCTCCAACATTTGCATTGTTAATTTAAACATTTCCTGAGTGTGTACCATGTAGATATTTCAATAACTGCTCTCTTATGAATTACAGATCCAATGGAAAGAATAGCACAACAGCCATCAAGGCCATAGATTATTTTAGTGTTTTAAAGAAGCACTGCTATAATAATTTTATGAGGGGCAAAATAGGTACAATACATATATATTTTCCATGCATGACTTGATGTCTTAAGGAAGAAACTTATTTTTAAAGACTAGTAGCTGTTTTGTGATCTCACCAATGAGTGAAATTAAATAAATAAATTAAATGCCAAATAGTTAGTTATTAAATAAGACAAGCTTTCAAGCTACGGAGCACTCTTCTTCAGGTCTGGGAAAGGAACTCCCAGGATCACAGCAAAAGGCAAGGTGGAACAGATTGTTTAGCATAAGTACTTAGCACATATTGTAAGGGACCATTCACGATAGAAAGAAAAGGAGTACTTGTGGCACCTTAGAGGAACCGGGGGGGGGGACGACTGGGAGTGGTTGAGTCATTATACTAAGTAAAACTATTTCCCCTTATTTATTCCCCCTCCCCCCCCACTGTTCCTCAGACGTTCTTGTTAACGCCCAGAAATGTGCTGGAAATGGCCCACTTTGATTATCACTTCAAAAGGTTTTCTCTCCCCCCACCCCACTCTCCTGCTGGTAATAGCTCATCTTAAGTGATCACTCTCCTTACAATGTGTATTTTTTCATGGTCTGTGTGTATATAAATCTCCTCACTGTATTTTCCACTTTATGCATCCGATGAAGTGAGCTATAGCTCACGAAAGCTTATGCTCAAATAAATTGGTTAGTCTCTAAGGTGCCACAAGTACTCCTTTTCTTTTTGCGAATACAGACTAACACGGCTGCTACTCTGAAACCATTCAGATAGAGTGGCCCGTTAACACTGCTGCAGTCATAGGACCCCGTGGAGTATAAGTTGTAGTTGTTTGATGATGGGTTCCAGTGAGGTGGTAGATAAAAACTAGGGGTGTGCAGTCAAAGGAAACCTGCACAACACTTTTAAAAGACAAGCCTGGGAGCTTAAATTCATTATTCCGCTAAATACCAAAAATCATGGACTAAACAGAGACACTGGATTTATGGTTTATTACAACAATACCGCTCCCATGTAATAGAACACCTTATGAACTGGCTACACACACACTGTTCTGGACTGCCTGTGAACTGAGTTCCCAGAAACCTAGCTGTTATATGAGCCAAATTTGAGTGAGCGGCATTGTGAACTGGCAAATGGGGTGGCAGCACTGCTCACTCCCATTTGGCCCAGATGCCCCTCTGTCATGACGACGGAGGAGAAGTCAGAGGCAGTGGGGTGCTGAGCCTAGTCTGTGGACTGGAGCTGCAGAAACTGCTGTTGCAGGGTGAGGTTTTTTGTTGTTGTCATATTAATCGTTGTTTTAAAGAGAAGGATTTGTGGAATATGGGCCTGATCCTGTAGACACGTAGATGAGTAAGTCAAGTTAAGTAAACATGACTAGTCAAGGGAGTTAGGTTTTGCAGGAGCAGGCCCTAGCTTCTTGCAATAACTCTTGCATCTATGTTCTCTACTTAATGTGGAGAGTAAGGATGGTCCAATGGTTAAGGCGCTAGCCTAGAACCCTTGCCACTTAGGTTCACGCTGGCACACCTTCCTCTGTGATCTCAGACAAGTCACTGTGCCTTAGTTTCCCACCTGTAAAAAGGGGGCAAATAATGCTTCCCTACTTCAAAGGGATGTTGTGAGAATAAATATGTTAACAATTGTGAGGTGCTCAGATAGCACAGGAATGGTGGCTATATAGGTACCTTAGATAGAGAGAACAGAAACATTTATTTTGGGAGCATTCCCAGAAGATATGAACATTGTTCCATAAAGACATAGCATTCCCTGCAGCATTTTGGTTTTTAAATTTATGTATTTTGTTGTCAAAGACTGGAATACAAAATGATCTAATCATTCTTTTTCATGGGCATGCTCACCAAAATGGGGAACTTTTCATTATTCATTGCTGTTACTTTAATGTGAAAAATAATATTTTGACTTGTGATTTAAACCTCAGGAGTCAGTTTACACCAGGAAACCAGCAGGTGAAGAGAGCATCAGGTTTCTGTGGTGATAGTGTTTAAAAATATCATTGTGTGGGTATCATGTTGGCATGCGATGTTTTACATCCCTAACCCTTCCGGTGTTCTTTTCTTTTTTTTAGTTGGAATTGAGTTCTGTTAATGTTTGGATCTCACTTTTGTGAATTATACTTATAAACTATATTAAGCCATTTGTCATAATACTTTGTTTATACTGTTCCAAAATTAATCTCCATTTGATTTAAAGGGTGTTTAGTGAGCAGGGCCATAGTTAATTAGTTAAGGCTGAAGTCAAGGAGGGAAAAGAATGGGTTAATCTGAAAAGTTAGCTTGGCCTAGAGATAAGGAGAAAGCTGCTTTGCGTTCAAGGTCAAGAATCGACACAGACCATGTCAAGCACAAAAAACTCCCCTGCTTTCAGCCCCAGCTGGCTGTGAAGAAAATATAGACAGGGGTAAAACAAAGGCAAATAAGTTGCAGGACTGAGATTACATTTGCGAAGGTTGGCCACGCGGTGAGACCCAACAGTCTGCCTTTGCAACCCTGGAGCCGGTATGGTTTGGGGATGCTGAAGAAGCCACAGGCAGCTGGCCTGGACTGGAATACCTCCCAAGAGCGGAAGCAAGTTGGAAATTTTTGCAGCGTATCTCTGGACAATCTGTGCACAGGATAACCTCCTGTCCATCTCTCTCTATCTCTGTCTCTCTGTCTCTCCTACCCCCAGGCCTGGCCAGCCTAAGAAGCGTGTTTGTGAGTATAAAAGGGGGTCAGGGTTTGAGCATGAATGTTTTTCTTCCCCTGAGTGATGAGGGAGCATTCCTAATATTCTTTGCTGTTATTTTATTATTTTATCTCTTCCTCTCTGCCCCACAATCCTGTGGTTTTAGCCTGATCAACTAAGGCACAGGCAGATTGACAATGAAAATATGTCACAGTTTTAGTGGAAAATTGAGGAGGGGGAGAACCCTGCAGAGTGCACACCATCTATCTGTTTTGCCCTTCATATTTCACATTTGCTTTGTTTGGCACAGTTGGTATTACATGTTAAGAATTGCATGATTAAAAGTGAGACCCACTCTCAGCTGCAGTAGGTCTGAGAACTGGAGAGGGGTTTAGCATTCCTCTCTCCACCCTGGTCGCTGGTGATAAAGTGCAAGTGGGGGTACTCCTGGTTGTAGAAGTCCAGGATGGGGAGGACTTGGGGACTCTCGCTCCATGCATATTATCCTTGGTGCGTACGACCTTAGCCGTAGCATGCCTGGGGTACAAAGAGGAGTTGGGGATAAGGAAAAAGATGTGTATCTGACAGCTAGAATTGAGCAATTAAAAGCATAGATTATGAACCAGGCAGCAACTCAAACTTACGCCCAGGACAAGTTGCAAGCCTTGAGACAGGACTTCCAGGCAGAAAAAGCGGAACGCACCTGCCTGGAAGCGCTGGCTAAGCAAGTACCAGTCCTTCAGAGACCTATCAAAATTTAACCATTTGTGCTCAGCATATGCCGAAACAGCAGTGTGTCTGCCATAAGAGGAAATTGAACAGTTAAAATGCCAACTGGCTGTGCGTTCTGTCCAGGTGGCAAGTCTCACGGGGGAGGACTCCTTGTGAGTGAGAATGTTTAAGAAAGAGACCAGGAGGGGTGGGGGGCTGGTTGAGGTGGCCACACTCCTTGCTAAATTGGTAGTGGAACAAAGCTTGTGCCCATGGAAAGTTATGTTCAGTGAGAAAAGCAGGATCGGGCCCAGGCAAGCAGGCAGGCAACAGAGAGAGAGACTGGAAGACAGGTTGGAATCTCTGAGGGCACAGTGGAAGGAAAAGAGTAAGTAATCACAGGCATGGGAAATTTAAATCCCTGGAACAAATTGGAATGGTAAAATCTGAGTTGATTGGCGTGGTGTTGGGAAAATAAGCAAGTGATTTAAGGAAAGAAAGTGAGAAGTTAACTCTGTAGTTGCTGGAGGAAATTATCAGTTGAATTTTGTAAAAACGCTAAAGAAAAATAATTTTTGGTTTCTTTGCAGCCATTCTGAAGGAAAAAGGGCCCTTTTCCCAAAGAAATGTCTGTAAATAAATCCAGGCAAGAGACTATTTGATTGAAATAATTTGGCTATGAACAATTTAGTCAAATTAGCTAAAAGAACATAAGGGGTTTTATTGGAACTTAACCGCCCAAATGTATAAAGGAATGTAAATATATAATGCTACTTAATTAAAATTCTATTAGGCTCTAAGGGGCTACAATAGGTGGTGTTTTCCTTTTTAGACTTGTGTTGTGAAAGCAGGACTTAAAAGTAAAAGGCAATTAAAATTCTGGTAAAGGTTAATTGTGTCCCTTTTTAAGTAAGAATCTTTAAGCTGTGGATAGCTTTGGATCCAAAGGCAAGCCAGAAAGCATTTGTGTTAATGCAAATTACCTAACTGATAAAGGTAGAAGTCACTGAAACCTGGTCTGCCTGTAAAACAAACACAGGAAAATATGGGGATAATTCCTTTTTTTTTTTCCTGCAATCAGCAAGGGTATTTGTATAAAAAGGAAATATTTTAAGCAATGGCTGATCGCGCCAGAAGGGGTAGACGTATTTTTTTTTGTTTTTCGGAAAATTCACTGGCCAGACGTTTTAATTGGGAAAATTGTTGTTTAAATTGCACACCTACAGACTTTGGAAGCAAAGACATGAAAAGTTAACCCTCTTCCCATATTGCACATGGGATCCTCCTGGCTACCCCAGATCTCTAGCCAGAGGGCTGGGAAGGGAGGAAAGCTATTGGAAACACTGCCCTTACTAGTGCTCAGAGGTGCCATCTGATTTGTGGCCATGGAGACACACTTGAAGATTTTCAGGGTGGAAATGCAGGCAATCAGTGCTCTTTCCAAGCATACGGGCTGGTCGGAGGGGTGTGGGCTCCCACATACCGAATCCTGCCAGGCCCGTGGGATGGATGCATGTGCGATTGGATAATTCACTGAGACATCTGGGAGATTAGACCATCTGTTATGCCTAGCCGATTTGTTGTTAGTGCTCCTGGAATAACACCTGATATTTGGATTGGAATAGGGAATCAGTGGACATTATGGCCGTTACAACCCCCGCAGCTTCAATGTGTAAGAAAATTGAATTAAGGGGAAATTGTCACAGTGTTTGACAAAGTTTGTTGGGAAGGTATGGGGCAAGGAACTACCCTGACAGGACACCTGCTTTTCCAAGCAAATGACAGCTATGTACATGTTAAGGCCACCACGTTGCAAGACATACATTTTAATCTCACCACTGCTGCAGGCAGTCATGTTGTTTATTGGCCTGCGGATAAAATTTTACAATCAGCCCTTAGGTTTCAAATACCCTTTAATTGGACCATATTAGTACCTGATCGGTTCCAAAATTTACTTTCACTCCTACCAGAAGTTCAGAAAATCTCTGAATTACAAGGGTAAATCCATGTGCTTCAAAATATATATCAAATTAAATAATATGTTTTCCATACAGCCTATAGAGTGTCTATTTTATGATGTATTGTGTTATGTAACTAAGGTTACAAAACAACCTCAGCATATTATTATAATGAGGACATTAATGCTTGTATTGCTTTTGTTTAGTAGAGTAGTATGTTATTCTTGTTGTAAGAAATGTAATCATGAAAATACCTTTCATGTTCATACTAATCATGCATTATCGTTATATCCAGCTACGATGTATAGGGCTGATTCTCATTCTTTTGATCTAGAAACAAAGATACAAGGTCTAATGCAATTGGAAGTGTAAGAACGGTAGTTGTGCTACAAAAAGCACAGAAGGGGGGGAAGTGTGGAAACAGGAAAGAAAGAGAGGGTTTAAGTGCAGCCATTTAAATTTGTTAGAAACAGCAACTGTTATGCTAAGTCTTAGCCTAATATCGCGGGACCTGTAAGAAGGAGGGCTCACGTCAGAAGCGGGTGGGAAAACAGCAGCTCAGAGTCAGTGTGGCCTAGCCTGGAGATAACGATGTTTTGAGAGGTGAAAGTGAGAAAATGCTGGATTAGACAGGACATAATATAAACAAAATGTAGATGTTTTCAATTAATGCATGCCACAAAAGAGTATAAGTGCTTGTGTGATATTGCTTGTATTTCAGGGAAACTGAGGCAGAGATGCTCTCTGTCAGCTGTATTCTTTCCTTGCAATTGCTCAAATAAAGAGGTCTCTGATTTTGTTGCTTCCAACCTAAGAGTGAAGACTCTGTTTTCTTCCACAAGAGGAGTGGGGGGATGGGACAGGGGTTTTGCTTGGTGGTGCTGGCTGTGCCTAAGAGTCACAGGCACTATTTGACCTGCCCCCTCCCCTATTTAAAGATAGAGCTTATTAGGCCCCATAGAGAGTCTTTTGTTTTGTTAAGTGACCACTAGAGCTGAAATCACTAATAATCAGGTCTAAGTGTTTAGACCTGCTGCAGGATAGCATTTCTGTGGAAGAGACAGCCCAGCCTGCACTCGCTGTGAGGTTCCCCCACTGAGAGCTGAATTCACTGAGACCTGAGTGGAACCTCAAGAGACTGACCCGCAGAGGTCACAGTGGCAGGTGGCAGCAGAAGGTGATGGCTCAGGGCCGTCGGTGATGGAGTGCTGAAGTGAATGATGCCACGACAAACAACAGCAGCCAGAGTAAGTAGCGAGCAGTTAGAGGCACGAGCAAGATGACTTCTCCCTCGCACCTCAACAGGTGGGAAATGAACTCATGTGAAAGCACCTCTGAACTCTAGGTCTTCACTGACCAAGGACAACTATGAGTAGACTGTGGTGGAGGGAGAAAGAAGGGACACGTTAAAGGAACATTTGTTTGTTGGGCTATGTTTTAGTGACTTTGCTCCAGAAGGCTAGATTTGTGACACTGAAACTTATATAAATATACATTTTCTAGTAGGCCAAGAATTTTAAAATGAATTATTTGTCAAAGTCATTATCTCACATTGTTGCTATCTCGAGAGGTTGTTATCTTGGGGAATTTCTGTACTAAACATTTTTATTATAATTAATTTTTACAGAAGAATGGCCATATTGGGTCAGACCACTGGTCCATCTAACCCAGTACCCTGTCTTCTGACAGTGGCCAATGCCAGGTGCTTCACTGGGAATGAACAGAACAGGGCAGTTATTAAGAGATCCATCCCCTGTCATCCACTCCCAGCTTCTGGCAAGCAGAGGCTCTCAGAGCATGGTGTTGCACTGGATGGGCAGGCTAATAGCCACTGAGGAAAATATCCTCCATGAATTTAACGAGCTCTTTTTTTGAATCCTGTTATAATCTTGGCCTTCACAACATCCCCTGGCAAAAAGTTCCAGAGGTTGACTGTGCGTTGTGTGAAGAAACACTTCCTGTTGTTTGTTTTAAACCTGCTGCCTATTAATTTCATTGTGTGACCCCTAGTTCTTGTGTTATGTGAAGGAGCTTATTCACTTTCTCCACACCAGTCATGATTTTATAGACCTCTATCATATCCCCTCTTAGTCCTCTCTTTTCCAAGCTGAAAAGTCCCAGTCTTTTTAATCACTCCTCATACAGAAGCTGTTCCATACCCCTAATCATTTTAGTTGCCCTTCTCTGTAGCTTTTCCAACTCCATATATTATTTTTGAGAGGGGGTGACCAGAACTGCGCACAGTATTCAAGACAGGAGCATACCATGAATTTATATAGTAAAAATGAGGAGCTTTGTTCACCAAACTGATCAGCAAAGCCAATGCTGACATACTATGTGAAAAGATTACAAAACACCAATCCTCTGGACTGCATCGACATGCAGAAAGCCTTATAAGCCAGTCATTGTCAAAGCCAAATTTTAGAACTACTTAAAGACGCTGTTAAAAATGCTGGAGACTCAACACAGTTTATTCAAATAAACATGGCTGTCATTTCATACTTTCTATTTAAGCAAGAGATACCATACACTACAAACTGTAGGCCAATGTGAAGTGCACTTTGTGCTAAAAGTAGCTATGTAGATGTTTTGTCTTAGGCTGGAGGTGGGGCTCAGAAGGCTAGGGTAATCCCCCAGGCTGTGGGAGACCTCAGTTCAATCCTCTCTGCCTGATGAGAAGAAGGGGTTTGAATATGGATCTCCCACTTCCTAGAAGAATGCCTGCCCTGAATATGGGGATATTGGTAGTGTATTGAAAACTGTTGTTAAAATTATAAGCTATCACTTTAAATTCTCACAGGTTTTTCCTGGTGCTGTTTACAGGCTAAGGGCGCTGTAGGAAAATGCACAATCTGGGTCTTTCAGCAGTCAGTCTGCAAATAGCCAGCCTAACAAGGTTATTCCTCTCTGCCTGCTTTGCTTATCACTCTGGTTTTGGCTCTTGTGTGCTAAGATTCTGGATTTCAAGGAATAAAGTAGTGTTACATTGCAACCTCCCAGAAACAGCATTTTATGTTTTTATCTAACTTCTCTGTATGCCATGAATTTAACAATATTCCGATATTGGAATCTGCCCTGTTGAAGCTGTTCCACTGTATATACATAATTAAATACACATTGTGCCCAAAAGAGTGAGAATTGGGATAGTCTAGATGAATGGTGAGTGCCGAGGGCAAGCTGGAGTACACTAGCATGATGCACCCTAACTGTCCACATGGATCCTGCTACTGTGCACTGGATGTTCCTGACCTTCCATTCAGAGTAGATTAAAGCACAGTAGAGAACTTCTAGTGTGTGGTATGCTAGCGTGCTGTAGATTTACACCCCAGCTTGATGTACACTTACTCTATAGACCAGTAGTCTAAGAGGGCAAGAAATGGTTTAGGCACTTGACTACAAGATAGGCTTCCCAGCTGTGGATCCCAAACAGAAATAGTTACCTCCCTCCCCCCAAACTTTGGCACCTAACTCCCTGAGAGGAGCAGGGCTTAAAGCACACCTGCATCTTGACATCTGCTATTGCCCAGCTTAGTCTCTCTCTTTGGCCCAATCTAGCGCTTTGTGTTATAATAAAAAGAATCGGTGTTAATACAAAAAAGCATGAAATGCCAAACTTGTTAGTTACAAAAAGTGCGCAGAAAGCAGCACAATGCACCCCTCTCAATTGATTGTTAAGAATTAACGTAGGCCATTATGACAAACAATGGCCTCCGGCTGGTTGCAAAAGATCTCTAATCCAACATGATTTACGATTGAAGGGAAGGGAAGGAAATAGTCAGATTGTGTTAATCAAATTAGGTGGTGTGAATTCCTGTTTATGTAGAAGAAGAAATGTCTCATGATCTGGCAATATCCAAAAACATGCCAGAGTTCTTCACATAAGATTCATGGTGTGCATGGATCAATATCTTCTCAGGTGCAAAGAAATATTTCTACCGAGCTATTGCAGAGGGGGAAGTAATCTTGTACTTGTCACAAAAACAACTGATGGAAACCACTCCTCCAGCTATGTATCAAACAGGCACTGTGCACCTATGCAGACGCACAGGGGAAGTAAGCTGCACTCACCCATTTTTATTCCCTGCACAGTCTACTCAGAGACCTTTGGCTTGGGTGTGGTAAGGTAAGTGAGATATATGGCCCATATCTTCAAAGGTATTCCACTGAAATCAATGGAAGTTAAAAGCCTAAATACTTTTGAGGATCTGGGCCTAGGTATTCACTTGTCTCCCACACCACCTATGCAGGGTGGGTAAGACCTTGATTCTGTTGCATAACACACCAGCCAGCACAGCTGAGAATCAGTAGCATGGTGGGTGGCAGTAATCTTATACTAGTCAGGGAAGGATTCAAGTCTCTGAGGCACAGTTCTGTCTCTGTTGTGCTCCTGAGGCATTGCCTCTTACACAGGGCAAATTGTATCTAAGAACGGAGGGTACTCATGACCTTGCAAGATTGAGCCTATGAAAGCATCAATATTTCAATGCTCCCAAAACAGTTCAGGTGCAAATGGTTTCCTGGTTTTCTAACACAGAGCTTTGATAGATACTGTAGCCCATAAATTGCAAGTTATATATGATGAGTTTGTATTGAACAAGGAGAATCACAAACCATGTGAGGAGTTTGCAACGAACGAGCTTCCATCAGCTTCATTTACAAAGGCAATGATCCACTATATGGTAGCAATTTTAGGCCTATTTCCTTAATGGAGATTCACAAAACCATATGTGCTTGCAACTTACTTGGAAAGTTATCCCATATAAAAAGCCAAATTATGCCAACATCAGCACTAGTGTGCTTTGAGGAGGAAGAGTGAAAGTAGCCTTCTTCTCCCTTTCCTGCAGTGCACCTGCATAAGAAGAAATCATAGAGCGGCTGCTTGTGCTTTCTGAGTTCAAACCAAGATCCAGCTTCACGCATTTATTTGTGTTTGACTAGAGAGATTCTCTGATCCTTCAGCATATAAGGATGTATTGCCTGTAAGAAGTGGAGACAGGTAGAAACTCTGTATCCAGCGCTATATTTCATAGATTTTACATGTTATCATTTTAGACATGCACAGCTGATTAGGATTGCTCACAGCCTGAGGACTTAATGGAAGACTCTTCATATTGCAGGAGTGGAAAAAGTGCAGAGCACATAAAAGACCTTGGTTAGACTTTTCTCTCTGGACAGTCTAAAATCTTACACATATTTTTGGATTTTTACATGATAACAACCAATCCTTCAAAATGTTTGGAGTGGATGGCTAACTCCCCTCAGGTCTCCAGTACTGCTAGGCCTAAGTGTTCAAGAATCATGAGTCAGCCCCCCAAACAATGAGAAGATTGGCTTCATAACCATGAGATTTTAATAAAATAAATTGAGGGTTCCTTTTATTTGCCTTTTGGGTTAATGAGCCTCTAGAGTGCACTTGGATGATATACGTTTTTGGCCCTTCCAGATGTGGAAAAAAGCTGGAACACTTTACAAAAAAGAAAAAAGAAAAGAAAAGAAAAGAAAGCTGAGATTCTCACTTAATCACAGGAGCTTAATTTCTCTTAAATCACTTAATTTCCAGGAGCTGGGGCTTTTAAAAAAAATACACTAAATACACTAAATATTGTGAGACGCTTGCTAAAATTGTGAGACCTTGTCATACATTATCCTTTGGAACCCCAGAGCTTTAGGGGGTTATGAAAGCAACAGTGCATGAACAATGCAATTATAGTAGTAAGACAGAGCTGACCTGAAACCAGCTGCGTGTAAATAGTCTCAGCATTACTGTAAACAGCCTGGTGTAAGCCTGGTGTATCTGGCTACCTAGGGATTCCCTTCACATACAGAGACTCCCCAGGTGACATAGAAGCCTACTTTCATGGGTTCCTTTCCATTGGTCTAGAACAGTGGTTCTCAACCCGTGGCCCACTTGCAGCCCAAACAGCACAAAGCTACAGCCCATGTGATATCCTCAGGGTCATACAGGTAGAATATATATAGTGTGGATGCAGCCCATATAACACAGAGATCTGCATATGTGGCCCACAATGGTAAATAGGTTGAGAACCACTGGTCTAGAACATCCCCACTGCAGCCTTCTACAGTAATATTCATTAAGGTGGTAGGTTGTTGGTTGTTGCTGGGACCTATATTTCCATTGGACCTTGAAAAGGCCACCACCAGAGAGAATGCTTTTGACACCCACTAGCGCAGGGGTGGGCAAACTTTTTGGCCTGAGGGCCACATCTGGATATGGAAATTGTATGGTGGGCCATGAATGCTCATGAAATTGGGGGGTTGTGGTGTGGGAGGGGGTGAGGGCTCTGGCTGGTGGTGTGGGCTCTGGGGTGGGGCTAGAAATGAGGAGTTCAGGGTCCAGGAGTGGGCTCTGGACTGGGACAGAGGGTTAGGGTGTTGGTTGGCGGGTGCGGGCTCCTGCTTGGGGTGTGGGCTCTGGGGTGGGGTTGTGGATGAGGGGTTGGGGGTGCAGAAGGGTTCTCCGGGCTGGGACAAAGAGGTTCAGAGGGCAGGAGGGGGATCAGGGCGGGGGCAGGAAGTTGAGGCGTGGGAGGGGGTTGGGGAGCAGGCTCTGGATGGCACTTACCTCAAGTAGCTCCCGGAAGCAGCAGCATGTCCCCCTCTGGCTCTTACGCAGAGGCATGGCCAGGCAGCTCTGCGCGCTGCCCCGTCCGCAAGCGCCGCCCCTGCAGCTTCCATTGGCCTTGGTTCCTGGCTAATGGTAGCTGCAGAGACAGCGCTTGGGGCAGGGACACCATGCGGAGCCCCCTGGCTGCCCCTACATGTAGGAGGCGAAGTGTGGACATGCCACTGCTTCCGGGAGCTGTATGGAGTCATGCACGGAGTGGGGCAAGCCCCCGACCCTGCTCCCCAGCTGGAGCTTGAGGGCTGGAATAAAACATCTGAAGAGCTGGATGTGGCCCCCGGGCCATAGTTTGCCCACCCCTGCACTAGCGAGTCCAGTGTCAGTGAAAACACAAGGGTGAACCTGAGCAGAAAAAGGTGAGTTTTCCTCTTCTCTCCCCTCAAGATGTTTATATGTATATTGGCCCAGGCTTAGTAGGGATTTAAACCCTGAAGACCTTGAATTGTTTTTCGACTAGCTTGTGAGGGGTTTTCAATGTGGAAAATAAGCAGCTTTGAAAGGAAAATTTTCTTTTCAAACACTTTATTTTTTTTTCTTGACTTTGTTTAAAGATCAGAGTGCTTGAAAAATCCTTTGCATAAGAAAATATTATCCTTCACCGCTGTTTTCATTTTTTCTTTTAACATCATGACCTACTTCAACTCCATTTTTGCTATTGTATGGCATCATGCTCACCTTTTTTTACTTTCCCTAGATCAAAACAGGGTCTGATGACAAGATATAAACAGTTTTCTGGTGGAGAAATTAATGCATTTTCTACATTTGCTCCTGTACTTCTTTTATGCAGAGGAAATCTCTACTGTGAAATCTATATTACCAATGAACAGTACAGAAGAAACATTTAAAACCAGCTGCTTAGTTTGAATGATCTTTCTACATGACAGCAAATAATACTGCATACAGCAAAGGTGACTGTTATTTTTAGGAACTTCCGCTCAAGTACTGTTAGTGTGCTATGGTTAATTAAGAAACTTGAAACGCATAGCCTTGAACTACCCTGGAGAAAAATGCCACAGGAGCATTGCTGTTCCCTGTCTCTTGCAGCAGTTCTAGCTTCTAGGCCTGTGGCCTTAACTAAGTATATAATTATGCTCTTCTTGCCATGACCATTTTTATCCAAAATGAACTCCTCTAATCCCCCTTCTGAGCACACTGGCTATTGAGGAAAAAACACCTAGGATGTTTGTACATCTGAGTGTGACATCAGTTACAAAGAGTATGTCACTGCTTGGGAGCTGCTGGTTCCATGTGGATTTTGCACTTCACAAAGCTGGAAACAAAATTACTAATGTTTGTAAACACAAACAATGACTTACAATGCCCCATTAACTTGGTAATTTGGGGCAGTCAGTACACAAACTTGTAACACTTTATTAAAAATTATATTTGCAGCACCTAGGCCTATGACGCCCATGTGCTGGGTTTACTGCTCACTGTTATGTGACTTTATGGTGCCTCATACTATGACAATAATAAATAATAATATCTCTTCCCTTTATGGAATACATTTCTATTTTTGTCTTTCTCCTCCATGCAAGCCCTTTCCAACACCACTAAACTCCATCTGGATAAACCCTCCTATAGTTTGCTGCAAGGGTGCAGATTTTTCACAAAGAAGCAGACATGAGACAAAAGTCTGTTTGTCTTACATGAGTTGTCAACCTATGGAACTCCTTGCCAGAGGATGTTGTGAAGGCTAAGACCATAACAGGATTCAAAAAAGAACTAGATAAATTCATGAAGGATAGGTCCATCAATAGCTATTAGCCAGGATGGGCAGGAATGGTGTCCCTAGCCTCTGTTTGCCAGAAGCTGGGAATGAGCGACAGGGGATGGATTACTTGATGATTACCTGTTCTGTTCATTCCCTCTGGGGCACCTGGCACTGGCCATTGTCAGAAGACAGGACACTGGGCTAGATGGACCTTTGGTCTGATCCAGTAGGGCCATTCTTATGTTCTTATGTCCTAATGGGTCCAATTCTTTTCTTAGCTACACCATTGTAACTGAGAGCAGAATCAGGCTATTTACTTCCCTGTGCTTTCTTGTGTGAACATAATGAGTAAAATTGGGCCCTCTATAGGGCATGGAAGTTGAGTCTAGGCAATGTGATGGTGATTAGGTTTTCGTTTGTTTGGGTTGGGCCTACGCATTCTCATGAGAGTCTGTTTTTGTCTATTTTAACCATTTCTCTTCTTTCAATGTGCAAACTTCATGTGGCTTCACTTTACCACAAAACAAAAGTTGGAAAGCTCCTTATACTGCCCTGACCATGAGGCTTCCAATGAGTAGGAGTCACAGATGAGTACGCTAGGCTCACGATTGCTAGATTAGAAGAGAAGACTCATGTTCTGCACAGGAAATGGATTTCTGATTAGCAGCATATGGCACTATGACTAAGCCATGGGAAAGCAGCGATATAACTATAGGAAACAGAGGGAAGCTTCTTGCTCAGCTCCAGTGAGCCATGTTTCTCTTATCAGGATTCATCAAACTAAAGAAACAAGCAGAATAATGCAAAGAAAAAGAAAACGTCAAAAAATCAACCCAATGATTGTCTGGTTAAACAGTAACTTGTTTCTAACAAACAAACATAAAAATAGATTACATGGGATGTGCAAGGTCCAGGAAACAGTTGCTCATCTCCTTTGCAAGTTCAAGCAGTGTACCATCAAAAGGGGATTTGTATATGAAAAACTTGGAGGCCTTAAAGCATCAAAATTTTCACAGCAACACCGAGTAAGAGCATCAGGCAAACGGGGACCTATAAAAAAGCAATATTGCAGTTCTTTAAGGATACTGGGAAAGGGGAAAGACTTTAATTCTTGAATTAGGCATGGTGCCCAGTACTTAGCACACATAGACTCAGCAAGTGAGTCTGCTTCACCAAAAAACACAAAAAGAAGAAGGGGAGGAGTGTGGGCACAGGCAGTGTCTGGGGAACAGAAGCACCGAGGAGTGAAGATAACTCTGGTGGTATGTCCTTGGGGGAAGGGGCCAGGTGCTCAGGGAGATAGCTGATGCCCCAGAAAGGGAGCAGAGCTGGTTATAAGAAGGGAAACGGCTGGGACAGGGAAGCTGCAAGAAACAGGATTACCACAGACCCCTCAGAGGGGAGGCTGTGAAACCCAATGACAAAAGGTGAGCTGAGGAATTGTTTTTTTTCATTATGTGCTTATGTTTGGACAAATTAACCTACTTAAAGGAAACTAGAAGTCCCAGTGAGTGCTTGTTAAGATGGGGAGAAGCTGCAGTGTATATATGGTGAAGAATGCAGGCATTTCTATTTCCCCTATTAAAAGGGAAGAATGAGGGGGATCTTTGCCCAGTGAAGAGGCGGGAAACAGAGGCAGGATGCTGCAGAGTGACCTTTGGCCACAAGGGAGCCTGGGGTGGTGGGCACCATATTATAGGGCCTAAATAAGGCCTAACAGAACAAGGGTTTGAAAGAAAAATATGTTAGGATAGGAGGGTATGGAGAAGACTTACAAGAAATCATCAGTTCCTTTATATAGCTTGTTAGTTCCTTTGCTATTTTTTTTAAACATAAATTAATATATTACTTTCAGTAGCAGAGATTTAGATTAGAATTTCCTGAAACGAAAGACAATGAGAGAGTCATGTACAGGTTAAAGCAGGCAACATATATACACTAATGAGTTCAGTTTATGGTTATAAAAGGTAGAGATGCAATAATCGGTCGGCACTGAATCTTTTTTTTAGGGCTAACCTAGGTTGACCCTGGGGATCTCTGCTTTTTTTGACTCTTAGCTCCAGCAGTTTAAGAGTCCAAACAGCAAAGAGATGGAAAATCTTCATGTCAGCTATCTTTATTTCCCTCTTTCAGAATTCAAGCTGATGGGACATGTTTTCTGTCACATAGCATGTTAATAGGTGTAAGAGGGCCATTAAACCAGACTTTATGTCAGGGGTGGGCAAACTATGGCCTGGATGCCACATCCGGCCCTTCAGATATTTATTCCGGCCCTTGAGCTCCAGCTGGGGAGCACGGTCGGGGGCTTGCCCCACTCCGCACGTGCTGTGACTCCATGCAGCTCCTGGAAGCAGCGGAATGTCCCCCCTCTGGCTCCTACATGAAGGGGTAGCCAGGGGGCTCCGCACGCTGCCCCTGCCCCAAGCGTTGTCTCTGCAGCTCCCATTGGCTGGGAACCATGGCCAATGGGAGCTGCAGGGGCGGCGCTTGCGGATGGGGCAGTGCGCAGAGCTGTCTGGCCATGCCTCCACGTAGGAGCTGAAGGGAGGATATGACGTTGCTTCCAGGAGCTGCTTGAGCTAAGTGCCATCCAGAGCCTGCTCCCCTGACCCCTTCCGCACCCCAACCCCTTACTGCAGCCCTGATCCCCCTCCTGCCCTCTGAACCCCTCGTTTCCAGCCCGGAGAACCCTCCTGCACCCCCAACCCCTCATCCACAACCCCACCCCAGAGCCTACACCCCCAACCGGAGCCTGCACCCCACACACACAGCCCAACCCCTTGCCCCAGCCCAGAGCCCCACTCTTCACTCCGAACTCCTCATTTCTGGCCCTACCCCAGAGCCCGCAACCCCAACTGGAGCCCTCAACCCCTCCCACACCCCAACTCCCAATTTTGTGAGCATTCATGGCCCGCCATACAATTTTCATACCCAGATGTGGCCCTCAGGCCAAAAAGTTTGCCCACCCCTGCTTTATGTAGTGATATTCCACAATGGCCCACTTAGTTCTTCTGGATGGGCAGGGGAACTAATTTTCCTGCCTAGATACACAAGTTCGGTGCAGGCATTTTTATAATTATGAAGCAAAACTTACGTATTACCTTATAGCACAGGATACAGACATTACAAGCAAGATTAAAGCATGCAGCAATTTACAAGCATTTCATAGAGTCTAAACACATTCTTACAAGTCTAACACCTATCTTGAACAACATTAACCTACAGGTGAACTGGTCTGGTTGAATTTGTCAGTGCTCCACTGATGCCTACAGACCTGACAAGAGCTGGCATCTTGTTTACCAGCATCATATATTGAAACAAATCTTTTCAGAAATGAAACATTTCATCTAGAGAGACAAGGTATGTGAGGTAATTATTGGACAAACTTCTGTTAGTGGAAGACAAGGTTTTGAGCTTCACAGAGCTATTCTTTAGGTTTAGAAAAGGTAACCAGAGAGTGTCACAGCTAAATACAAGGTGCGACAGATTGATAAGCATAAAGAGTTAACACATTGCAAGAAACCACTTAAAATGAAGTGGGCAATTAACACCTCTATACTCATAGGACAAAGGAGAGCTAGCAGGTTACAAATTGTCATGAGCCTGTGGGAGAGCACACTCAAGCTTGGAATGCCCCCTTCTATCTGGGCATATGTCACAGGGATCCTGAGCTCCTCCAGTCTGCCTCTGGCTCCAGTTCTTTTGTGGCTTAGCCATCCAGCCAAGTCACAAAGTTCAAACCCCTTCCAGAGTATCATGAATCTGAATCATACTTCTACCTCCTTGAGCTACTGAAGTCATGTTCTTCTATTTGCAAAACCTTTCTCAGGGCATCCCTGGCAGAAGCCTAAGATGCCCCTGTTATATTGGTCTGTTAGAAACCCACGGTTAGGGTCTCAGACAGAAAGACCTGTCTCATCTCATTCTGTCCATCCCCTCCCAAACTGAGCTCTATCAGTCTACTTACTGTGGCTTAGCTCCACCCCAATTCTCCCCCTTGCCCAGGCCAGGAGCCAATTAGCTACTCACCTCCCCAAGTACAGAGCATCAGAACATAAGAATGGCCCTACTGGGTCAGATCAAAGGTCCATCTAGCCCAATATCCTGTCTTCCACCAGTGGCCAGTGCCAGGTGCCCCAGACAGAATGAACAGAACAGGTAATCATCAAGTGATCCATCCTCTGTCGCTCATTCCTAGCTTCTGGCAAACAGAGGCTTGATTAATTTGGTGCATTCACTAGCCTTGCAAGTGATGGGGATTAAGTCCCATCACAGAGCCATGAAACCAGTTTCTGAGACCATTTTTTTTAGTGTCTAGCACAGTTATGAATTTAAGTTCCTGTGATCATCTTTTGAAGGTGTTGTGGAGGTTTCCTTTGAGGACCGAGGACTGATAGGTCAGATATGGAGCAATCACTCTGTAAAAAGTATTCACCCATTGGTGATAGAGTGATTTTACCTTATTGTTTTTCTGTGCAAGTTCATTTGAGAGTGTAGTGATTGGCTTCACTCACAGAGTTGGTGTGGGGCACTTGATGCATTGGATGAGGTACACAACCTGTTGTGATAGGCATGTGTTACGCCCAGAGATCTTGAAAGGTGTATTGTGAGGGGTATTGATCATCATAGCAATGGAGATATGTCTGCAGGTTCTGCATCTGTTTTTCTGGCAGAATCTGGTGCTGCTTAGAGTTGGTGTATCCTGGTTTGTGGAAAGCTTGCTTTTGATGAGCTTGGTGAGGTTGCTGGGTTGTCTGAAGGCCAAAAGAGGTGGTTTGGGAAATATTTCTTTCAGGATGTGGTCTCCATCACGGATGGGTTGTAATTGTTTGATTTCGTTTATGCCTTTTCAATTGAAATGAAATATTTTGATATTCCCAAATCAAAACATTTCATTTTGGATTATTAAACTGACTTGAAGCTAAGCATTTTGAGTCTGTTCAACTTTAAGTTATACTCTCCTATGATGTTGCATTGCTCCCTGGGATCATAGTTCTGGAGCCTGATGGGGCTGGACTACACCTCCCATGATGCACCTACAGCCATAGACTTCCATGATGCACCATGACACTCAGAGGAAAGACTGCCTGATAGGAGATGTAGTCTAACTAGGGAGCACAAGCCATAAGAGACAATGGCGTCTGAACTACAATTCCCATGAACTGACCTTAGAAAAATATTTTGGGTTCAACAAATTGAAATAATTTGATTTGGGTTGCTGACTGAAAATTCAAAAGTCAGCAACACTGGTTTTGTAGAAACTGCAATTTCAATCAGAAAGTCATTCAGTGGGAGTTTCCTGGCCACTGGTTACCAGTTTACATGTGACTTGGCTCAGCATTTCTGCCATCACAAGAGTGACTTGAGTGTAGCATTCTGCCTGGTCATATTTAAAGTGTGCATTCTAGGACATTCTGGACAGCTAACCTGAAGAAAACCTCACCAAAGACTATAGATAATTTTTCAGAGACCACCTTTGATCGCCAGCAAACCCTTGCCACCTATATGATTTCTTATAAATAATCCATATTCCCTTGCTAGGGGGTCACAGTGTTAATTTCATGTCAAATAAAATATTTTGTTTGATCCAAAATGAAATTTTCTCAACATTTTATTAATTTGGGTTTTTTAAAAACATTTAATATTTTAAAATAAAATGTAGGGACATTCAGAAATGAAACATCTTTCCAAATCAAAATCAAAAAGTTTCATTTTAGAAATACCAGAATGAACCATTTTTCACATTTCTGAAAGTTTTCTTTTTGACCAAAAGTAGTCACCAAAATCAACCTGCATTTGCCAACAGTTTGTTACCCCAAATCTGTATTTTTCAGTAAAAAAAAAAAAAAAACTATTCATGTGAAAAATTTTGCTACAGCAGCCAGTAACTCGACAGGCATTACTTATATATGAAGACACAGTAACATATACACAGATATTCCCAGGAGTCAACCACATACAGCAGAACTCCGACAGTGAAAAAATATAGGATATCAAACTATACAGCAATATGGAAGATCAGTTCTACTCCAACTGATAAGTTTTCCTATGCTGAATTCTCAGCTGCCCATTTAGGACAGCTTTATCACCCCTTGGCTCTGCTGGAGCAGCACAAAGACAATTTAGCATGGACTGTGAGGATCAGGTCCAGTGTTTTTAACCCTTAGCTGAGCACTCAACATACTTACAGCATTAGATTATAGCATGTTGCAGAAACTCCTGTAGATTCCCTCATTCTAAAGAAAGCTCTAGAGCTAGTAAAATGTTTTTTTGACTGGTTAGGTTTCAACTGGAAAATGCAGTTTTATCAAAATTGAAACACTTTGTGGGAACAACTCACTTCTATGAAATTTTTGATGGGGCGGGGGGGGGGGGAGTCAGAAGAAATCACTTTGATTTTTTTGTTTTGATAAGTATTTTTATTTTATTTCAATTAACTTTCTTTTGACTTGTATTAAAATATTAGGTTTGATATGTTTATATATGTAAATATTTCATCTAGTATTTGATAGTATGTATGAACATTATTAAAACAAAACCATCCCATATAAAAAAGAAATGTTTTGATGGTCCCAAATAATTCCCCCCCCCCCAATTTAATTGGGCAGGAAATTTCAATTTCAGCTTTGCATTCCAAATTTGGATATTTTTTTTTAAATGTTAGAACTTTCCATGGAACAGAAATTCTGTTTTCCATCCAGCTCTAATAGCTACTTCATAATCTTCCCAAGTTTTCTTTTGTTTTTCAAATGCCTTAAATTTTGCTAGTGATCCAAGAGCTATTTTAAAACTAAAACAAAGCTTTTAGCTTCTACAGCAATGACTGCTTCCTTAGATGGAAGGAAGCCAGAATAGCAGCTGCCAGCTCTTACAGCTGCTTTAGAAGTCTTTTTTAAATGCTATTTTAGTTTAACCATAGGCATTAATAAAACCACAAAATTACTTCCTCTAAAACAAAAAATCAAGATGGCAGCTCACAAAGGTGTATATGGGAATTCCCTAGTCCCTTATGAGACCTTGCAGAATTCTTGAAGAGACAACAATAACTTCCCTATGACTAGCACTGCTTTCTTTCACTTGCTCAAATGTCCTGCAATTATTTTCCACATGATTTACAACATTACCTCCTCTGGAAGCAATGTGATGCAGAAAGATAAGGTTGGCATCAGTGGACAGCTTCATGCTGCTCCCTAATGCAGCATGGTGGAGGAAGAGATTTGCTTTTCAGACTCTTCTTCCCCCTTACAAGTCTAGCCAGGATTTTAGGAGGCTGATGGCTCACAGAAAAGAATGAGTGGTCTATCTTTCAAATTGACCAGAGGGGAAGCGGGCTACCAATTTTTGTACACAACAAGTAGGGCTAGCTGGATTGAGTGGAGACAGAGGGCAGCTTTGCCTCCATAGATCTGGACAGTTCAATTAAGTATCCAAACTCAGAACCTTTTGATGTCACCCCATCAAAAGATTTGCATGCTGCTGAGATTGCTTTGCAGCATTTTTGTTATGTACTATAAGTTTGTTAAGTCGAGCTAGGTGAAATTTTTCAGACATATGATTTATTCACCAAAAAAATAGTTTCATTCAACCCAAAACTATTTGCAAATTTGATATAAATTTGTCAAATACCTTTGGTCCTCCCCAAAAATCTTAGGCTACATTCACAAGGAGACTTAAGGACCATTCACAGAATGGCCAGAGGAGGATGTGGTGCCCCCCATAACCTTCTTCTTAGTATATATGCAACATGCCTCAAGTGGCATGTGGCCAGGATTTATCACCGAATTTAGTCCACTATTTGGATCATTAGCTGGATACTGATGGGGAGCATGACATGAACACTGATCCATGCCCCCTCCCCGTAACCTTTAGCCCAGTGGTTAGGGTACTCACATGGGATGTGGATCCAGGTTCAATTTCCTGCCGTGCATCATATGGAACAGGGATTGGAACTTGGATCTCTCACCTCACAGAAGAGTGCCCTAAACACTGAGTTATTCTAAGGTGACTCTCTGTCATGTGAGAAAATGACTCTATAGCCTAGAGGTTAAGACACATAAACGGGAGAGCCAAATTTAAGTCCATTCTCTAATGACTAATTTATACACTGTAACAGCTTCTACAGGTGAGACTGAGAGCACTCTACTCCACCCCCAGAATACACTGTAGCCCTGTGATTAGGCCACTCTGTGGAGAATTGGGTTTAAATCCTTGTCCAACATGAGGCAGAAGGGGGAACTGAACCTGCGGTTTACACATTGTAAGTGCCCTAACCACTAGGTTAAAAATTAAGGATGTAGCCCTTTATTCCTCTTGCTTTTATTTTAAGAAAAAGTTGAAAATACCAGGAAATGAAACATCTAGTTTCAGGTCAAATGAAATATTGTGACCTGAAACAAAATTGCTGACTTTTTTTGATTTAGCTGATTTTTTGAGGATGTGGGGGGACGGATCTGCAGTTTTGGATTACACTGAAGTGGATTTGGGTGTGCATGTATTTTTCCAATTTCAGGGAACTGAAAACTCAGTTCTTTGCCCAGTATGACAGACAGGGCAGTTTCTTCCCATATCCTTTAGAAACCTTATTGAATTAAGTTTAAGTAGCTTTAGTATGGACCATATTATTAAATGAATGGCTTATGAATTATTATGGGCCAGGATTATATATAATATCTTGAGGGGGAGGTGAATGCAAGTTTTGCATCTTTAGTTACACAAAGGCTTTTGAAGCTACACATGGAAGAGAGGACCACTGGTCACTTGTTCCTGGAATTGAAGGTCAAAGGCCCAAGCTGTATAAAGGAAAGGCAGAACTTTACATGGGTGTGCTGGTCCTGCGCTAAGGCTATTGAGAACTTGTAATCATGGAAAAAATCCTTTGTGGGGTGTCAAGGTTCCTTCCCCACTCTAAACTCTAGGGTACAGATGTGGGGACCTGCATGAAAGACCCCCTAAGCTTTTTCTTACCAGCTTAGGTTAAAAACTTCCCCAAGGTACAAACTTTGCCTTGTTCTTGAACCCTAGGCTGCCACCATCAAGCGTTTTAAACAAAGAACAGGGAAAGAGCCCACTTGGTGATTTCTTCCCACAAAATATCCCCCCTAAGCCCTACACCCCCTTCCCTGGGGAAGGCTTGATAATAATCCTCACCAATTTGCACAGGTGAACACAGACCCAAACCCTTGGATCTTAAGAACAATGAAAAAACAATCAGGTTCTTAAAAGAAGAATTTTAATTAAAGAAAAGGTAAAAGAATCACCTCTGTAAAATCAGGATGGCAAATACCTTACAGGGTAATCAGATTCAAAACATAGAGATTCCCTCTTGGCAAAACCTTAAGTTACAAAAAGACACAAAAACAGGAATATACATTCCCTCCAGCACAGCTTATTTTACCAGCCATTAAACAAAAGGAAATCTAACACATTTCTAGCTAGATTACTTACTAACTTAACTGGAGTTGTAAGGCTGCATTCCTGATCTGTTCCCAGCAAAAGCATCACACAAACCCTTTGTTCCCCCACCTCCAGATTTTAAAGTATCTTGTCCCCTCATTGGTCATTTTGGGTCAGGTGCCAGGGAGGTTATCTTAGCTTCTTAACCCTTTACAGGTGAAAGGGTTTTGCCTCTGCCTAGGAGGGATTTTATAGCACTGTATACAGAAAGGTGGTTACCCTTCCCTTTATATTTATGACATGGGGTTTCAAGGACTGACTCGTACCAGAGCCCATGTTGGGGGTGATCTCTGGTAAGCTTATGAGCACACATGTAGATCTTTATTTTAATGTTTTCTCTGTAATGATTTCACCTTAAGAATAAATGTGCTTCTTATAAAGAGCTGCATGGTAACTTATAATTGCTGGTACCTATGTTCTTCATGGCCTTAGAAAGGAAACCAAAGTACATACAGTGGTCTGTTTAGGCAGGCTGGCTGGCAATATCACAACACAGGCTGGGAAACTGTGCAACCCAGATCAGCCCTGGCCACAGGGAGAGAGACATGGGTCTCTACTCAAAAGAAGTGATGGCTGAGGAACTGGAAGCCAAGAGTAGAAGCCCTTGGTAGACCATAAGGTGGAAACACAGATGCAGTTGCCCTGAACTGTGACACTCAGCTCTAATCTTGAGGATGGCAGAATATGGAACCTTAAATTTTGTGTTAGAAACAAATTTCACAAGATGAACTTGGGGATGGGAGCTGGAGTTTGGGCTCCTGAAGCCTCAAGAAGTGCTATTGAGGACTCCAAAAGTGAGCATTGCATAAATGTTTATTAAGGCTTTGATTTCACTATCTCCACTGTCCCTAGTGCTAGGACTCACTCCATTGACAGTTAGAAACTTTGTAGTGTGTGATGGAGCTATTGCTCTGCTTCTCCTCTCATCCCCCAGTCTCTATGCCATTCTATATACACTAACAATTTGATCAGTATGTTGAACTTCTTTTGGTATTTCTGCTTAAAAATCAGTAAGGATTAGACAAGGTTAATGTTGGATTTTGGTGGTAATGATACAGATGTATACTGGTGTAATTGTGACAACAGCACCATATTATGTTCACATTTAATCTATTAAAACTAAGATCCCTACTCACCAGTTAAATAGGTCAACACCACAACATTTTTAATAAGAACTATTCCGATGTTTTTAGTCCTTCTTTCTAGTCATAAACTAATCCTGATTTCTTAAATGTGTTGTTCCCAAGTATTCACAGAATAATTCATGTGAACAAAAACAAGGCAAGGAGTTGTTCACAAAATACTTCTTCAGACCATGTCTTTGACTTTTCTCTTTTTTTATGGTGTGTAATCCACCACTTTCTTCACACAGTATTGTTTCTGTACCCTGAATAAGTGATTTAAAACTTTAAGATAGTACAAGTGGCAAAAATATATAAAAATAATTACCTTGTGGTATGAATTTTCAGATAAATTATAACATGCTAAAATTAGTCTATAATATAATTCCCTGCAAACTAGCCACATTTGTTGACAAAATATTTGTACTTTTTGTACTATTCACCAGTGCTGTGTATGCCAACTCCAGTAGTATGCCACAGATATGGGGTTCCTTTGGTATCTGTGTAAATTGATTATTAAGAGGGTGAACAGATTCTGGCTGCAATGGATCATCATTGTCAACAGGGTTTTTTCTTATTTGTATCTTGCTGTTTTGGAAAGGGCAGATGTTGGGTTCTTGATCTACTGGTTCACATGCACAGAGCTATATCAGATCTTAGCACATGTTTAGAGAAACACATGCACAAGTGGAATCCAAGTGCATTACATCTCAAGGGTAGATCATGTTTACTTTACAATAGGCATCTTTAATCATGGCATTTGCAGAGGTTGTAACTGACATTACTGTACATGGTATATACCTGTAACATGCTGCTAGAGATACACAGTGGTTCACAGATGTAGCTACCTCTCTGCCTCAGCAAGAGAGAGTTTTGCTGGTGATTAGACTATGTCAACTCCTTACTACATCAATCTGTCTTCCTCACCAGCAAACTTCTGAAGGGTCGGCTGGCCCAAATCTTGCCTCGCAGATAACAATCAGTGAACTCCACTTCTGAGCTCCTAAGAGATATTTTCTCTGTAATCCACAGCACCTAATCCTATCCATTCACAGAAGATATTAAATTTTCTGCTCTGTTAGACAGTCACTACATCACAGTTTATTAATTTAACTGAGGTAAATACACCCTTCACTTCAAACACAGCACTGTGTTGGTTTATAGTAAAAGTACAATATGTTTATTAACAAAAGATCAGGAATTAAGTAATACAAAGATATAAAGGCAGAGATGGTTACAAGCAAATAAAAGGGAAAACATGCATCTAAAAGTTCAAAACTCGGTATAGAAAGAGATGTATGTATTCTAGACATATAGAGACATATATTCTATATGGTTCCTTTTGCCCAGTCTCCTTTCCAAACTTTTAGTAGCCGGTCTGGCCAGGACTCATCACAGAGATCAAATCCCTTAGTCTCTTTGTTTCCTAAGGTGAAGGATCAAGGTGGATAATTATATATCGCAAAAGGGATCTCTTAGTCTTACAAGTCAGGAAGGCCTTTTGGGGAATCAGTCTCCTGTGTCTCTCTGGGGTGCAGGAGCCAGGTTAATTCTGTCTCCTGAGTTCAAAAACAGGGTAACCCCTGCTGGTTGAGCTTGAGAGCTTTGTTTACTGCTAATATGTAAATTGAGGGAAACCCACATTCCTTTGTCTAGTGCAGACCTGTTTATCTCCTTTACCTAGGCTAGCCTGTCTTATCTTAAACTATTCTAGTAACATCATACAGAGAGAATTCGTAACTTCACATATAAGGTTAAAATGCACTTTACAATGATATTTATAACCAGCATGCTGTTAGCTTTCATATGATATCTCACAAGGCATAATCTGTGCAAATATCATTGCAGTAGTGTGTAGGGAGTGAATACAGGGGTACCTAGGGTCACAATATCTTATCCACAGTGTTTGCACTTTTTACTTGAAATGAGGAATGCCTCAAATATTGCAGTAAACAGCAAGGGACAGATCTATAGCTGCTGTAAATTGGTATAGCTGCACTGACACCAATAGAATGACATCCAGTTAGATTAACTGAGGATCTATCCCACCAAAACTTCATTGGATCCACTGCACATTAATAGTGTCTATTAAAATAAGATGCTGTGAAAAGTATCATAAATACGTAGAAATGATGTAAAAGGCATCAAAGAAACTGAACCCCAAATCAAATAAAAAAAATCACTGCTCAATTCAGGTTCAGATTGAGTTTCAATTCAGATTGAGGTTGCCGGGAAGTTAGTCTAATGAACATGTGGCTCCCTTGCTCGCTATTGCAGTGTGCAAGGACTCCGCTGTTTTTTCATCTGATCTTGTTTCACGTGAGAATACCTTGCTTTCCCCATAAGAAGTTCAAGTGTAATTAGCCAACTAGTGATCAGTGAAGTTTGGGAACCCAGCAACATAATCCAAATAAGTGTGTTGGTCTATGTGTCGCATGACCAGGAAGGGTTAAGCATCCTGCAAGATAAATGACTCAAATTCAACCCTTAAAGGCAGAGTGGTAGATAATGTTTGTGTGTTTATATATATATTGGTAGAGATCAACAATGTAATCAAACATTCTATGCTGTATTCTGTTAATTCAGAGATCAAAAGGACATCTTAACATTTAAATGAACTGTAAACATAGGATATTGCTGTATTCATCTCTCTTTGAAATGTATAGCTCTCAAGGCTGAATCCCCACTCCGTCATGCTGAGTGCAGAAAGTGGGGCCCTGCAAGGATTCTAAAAATTAATACTTGCCACTCCAGGCTTGTATTAAACTCCCAAGGTTACAGCTTTTCTCTGACCTTGGCTTGGTAAATGCTGCCAGTACCCAAATGCAAAAAGCCCCCTTTGAACCCAGGAAGAAGCACTTGGGAATTCCTCCCTGTGGGGTACCCTCAAGCCCTTTCACCCCCTGTGGGGAAGAGCTGATAAAGAAAACAAAGGAAATTAGCTGTGTCACCAGCTAATCAAACAACATATGCACAAACCTCTTAGGACACCAAAAATCCAATCCTGTTCTTAAAGGTAAATTTGGTTAAAAACAAAAAGGAAGAAAATACATCTGGAATTTAGGCTTTTGCTAGATTTTAAAAGAGCAATTCCAAAAATTAAGCACTCAAAATAGCTTTCTTGAGGGTTCAGCTTAAAGGTTGTAAGCAAACAAAAGCATCTGGGGTTAGCACAGAGGAGTCCACAAGCCAATAAAAAAATAAAAGAAATAACCCTAATTGCGTCTTTTTAGACATTCCCTAATTTTACTTACATATCTGAGGTTTCAGATAAGTAGGTTCGAGATATGAATTGATAATCTATAATCATACCTGGCTTAACACTGCTTACAGCATTGCTGCTCCATCCCTGCAGCCCATAGAACAACAGACAAAGGAAAGTTTCTTTCCCAATTTTAAAAAGTTCTACCTTCCCGTTGGCTCTTTTGGTCCGGTGCCCACTCCTTTTCTTTTACCTGTAGGCTTGTTAACCCTTTACAGGTAAAGCAAGCAGATAACAGACCAAGAGGGATTTTACAGCTAACTGGCTGGCTGGGTGTCCATCAAAGGAGTTACTCCCCCCCATGTATCACAATAGCAATTGCCTTATGTTAATCTGTGTGGATAATTACCAGCGATGCTTACGAAATGGGTCCACTTCAAAGTCCTCACGAGTGCCTATTGTTCACCAAAGAATTCTGAGCTATTACAAGAAGGCCTGAAACTGTATAAAGATGTTTGGGTCCCCATCCTTTTTATCTCAGATCTTCTTGAGGCTTCATGCAGGGGAAGCCTAAGTTATAAGGACTGAGATTCCAGTCCTGACTGGACCACCCTGAATATATATATTGGACTATAACCTATGAACTATTTCTGAAAGAACTCTTCACAACTACAAAGCTTACCATCACTGCTATGAATCTGAAGAATTGTACTCATGCCTGTATGCATACTGATCTTTTAACCAATGCGCTCTATCTTTTTAAATAAATTTTAATGTAGTTAATAAGAATTGGCTGTAAGTGTGTATTTGGGTAAGTGAAATATTCATTAACCTGGAGGTAATGTGTCCGATCCTTTGGGATTGGTAGAACTTTTTTATATGATAAATAAGATTTTCAGTAATCCTCATCATCATATTTGACTTGGGTGTCTGGGTGGAGGCCTGAGGCTGGGTTGCTTTAAGGGAACTGTGTTGTTGGCTTCTGGGTAACCAGTGAGGATTATAGAAGCTCAGTTAGAGAATACAAATTTCTCCACAAATAAATTTATATGCTAAGTAAGAAATAATCATGTTAAACTGGCCCTTGCAGTGAGTTTCTCTTACCCTTTTAATGGCACTAGTTTTCCTAAGAGAGTCATTTTTTCATTTTAGCATTGTCTTCACTTTAATTATGTAGCTCAGAATATTCATATGGCAGGTACAAAGCTTGTGTATTTAAGCAAACACAAACACACAGATCTCTTAAACCTTGATAGTAACTAAGTCATACCGAGACACGAGAAAGATATCAGTCCACCTACATAATGAATGGCTTCCAGTTAAAAAAATATCTTTGACAGAAGCACAAGACTGAGTCACAAATAGAACTCACTGCTATCTCCTTCTTTAAGATAGCCTATGTTGGTTAAATCTGTTACCAGATAGTACTCCCTTTACACATGATTTAGAATCTCTAACCAAACTTTTTATTCTAAAGAGTGTAAATCTTTTTTAAACTCTCTCTCTTTTTCAGCCCACCCTCTTTGCCCTTTATTTTAAGAGTGCAAGAGTACAATGACTGATTCATGATATCATTTAAGCGTGCCGTGTCACATGGATTATCACATACATTGTTCAATTTAAATTAACCTATACAGCAAATCAATAAATACTCATCACTTCTCTGATAACACATGTTAAGTTACTATGCCAGTATATTTAGCAATGAATAACAAACTGTAGTATGGGGACACCATCACAGGGCCTAACAACATCAGCCACACTATCAGAGGCTCGTTCACCTGCACATCCACCAATGTGATATATGCCATCATGTGCCAGCAATGCCCCTCTGCCATGTACATTGGTCAAACTGGACAGTCTCTACGTAAAAGAATAAATGGACACAAATCAGATGTCAAGAATTATAACATTCATAAACCAGTCGGAGAACACTTCAATCTCTCTGGTCACGCAATCACAGACATGAGGGTCGCTATCTTAAAGCAAAAAAACTTCAAATCCAGACTCCAGCGAGAAACTGCTGAATTGGAATTCATTTGCAAATTGGATACTATTAATTTGGGCTTGAATAGAGACTGGGAGTGGCTAAGTCATTATGCAAGGTAGCCTGTCTCCCCTTGTTTTTTTTCCTGCAAACCCCCCCCCAAGACGTTCTGGTTAAACTTGGATTATTGCTGGGCACATTGTAAGATGAGCTGTTGCCAGCAGGAGAGTGAGTTTGTGTGTGTGGTTTTTGGAAGGGGGGTGTGTGTGGGGGTGGGGGTGAGAAAACCTGGATTAGTGCTGGAGGTGACCCACCTTGATTATCATGCGCATTATAAAGAGGGGTTTCAAAGGGGGATGGGCTATTGCCAGCAGGAGAGTGAGTTTGTATGTGTGTGGGGGGGGGGGGGGGGAAGGGTGAGAAAACCTGGATTTGTGCTGGAAATGGCTCTACTTGATGATCACTTTAGATAAGCTGTTGCCAGCGGGGGAGTGGGGTGGGAGGAAGTTTTGTTTCATGGTCTCTGTGTGTATATAATGTCTTCTGCAGTTTCCACGATATGCTATGCATCCGATGAAGTGAGCTGTAGCTCACGAAAGCTCATGCTCAAATAAACTGGTTAGTCTCTAAGGTGCCACAAGTACTCCTTTTCTTTTTACGAATACAGACTAACACGGCTGTTACTCTGAAAACTGTAGTATGTGCAGGTTCAAATGCTCTCTTAAAGGCCAAAGACATGGTCACTGTTTCTCTTGTCTGCCAGTTGGATGATGCCATCAGAAGGATCTTTTCCTCCATTACTACATGTCTAAGCATAAAGGGAGTTATACTCATGCTCTGGTCAACATAAAATGAGGAATTTGAGCATATTTGACCTACGTGAGCTCCATTTTAATGCATTCAGACCCATTATCCATAAATTGGACACTGAGAACTGGTTGCTTATGCCACATGATGACACCTGGATATGACAAACTCCACAGGTATTTTAAATTAGTCTGGGCATCGGAGAGCAATAAAGAAGGGTTTAGTTATTGTCCAGCAGCCTAAAAACAACAACAACAATAAAACCAGTTACGACAGTGAAGTACTCTACTCTGAGCCAACACTATAAGCCTGAAAGTGCAGCCTCTCTTCCCCTCTTTAACATTCCTTTTCGTTCATGATTCACTTCTGCTGTATGAACCTCAGAAGATTTGCAGGGTTGGTTTGGATGAGCCCTTATAAGTTTCCTGAACCTTTTTAGAAATTGACAGGTTTCAGAGTTAGTTCAGAGTTAGCCGTGTTAGTCTGTATTCGCAAAAGGAAAAGGAGTACTTGTGGCACCTTAGAGACTAACCAATTTATTTGAGCATGAGCTTTCGTGAGCTACAGCTCACTTCATCGGATGCATACTGTGGAAACTGCAGAAGACATTATATACACAGAGACCATGTATATAATGTCTTCTGCAGTTTCCACAGTATGCATCCGATGAAGTGAGCTGTAGCTCACGAAAGCTCATGCTCAAATAAATTGGTTAGTCTCTAAGGTGCCACAAGTACTCCTTTTCTTTTTAGAAATTGTCACCATCCCCTGACCATTCATCTGTACCCTGTTCTTTCTCCCCCTCAACCCTATCTATCCCTTCTCTAGTCTTGCCCCTGGCTAACTCCCTTTGCCCTTCCAATCTGAATGTAGTCTGTATTCTGGCTGCTCTCCATATCACAACTCTCTGCATCTTTGTCCTATTCTCTTATGTTTCTCTGCTATGCTCTCCACCATCCAAAGACATATTGGCTTCATTGTGGACTTGCTCCTCTCATGGATGACATTTCTCTTCAGTGTCATTACCTATTGAATCTGTTTATACATAGGCACTGTTATAATGGTACCTCATGGGATCGTTGGTCCATCAACTCTGGTATCTTGCCTTCAGCAGTGGCTGATGCCTGATGCACTGTAAGCTCTTTGGGGCTAGAAGGATCATATCTTCCCATGTGTTTGCACAGCACATAGTACAATGAGGACCTGATCATAGGGTGACCAGACAGCAAATGTGAAAAATCAGGACAAGGATGGGGAGGTAATAGGAGCCTATATAAGAAAAAGACCCCAAAGTCGGGACTGTTCCTATAAAATCAGGACATCTGGTCACCCTGCCTGATCATGACTAATGCCACAAATAAATTAATGATGCTTTACAAGAAGTTAAACCCCATCCTCATAATGCACTACAAAGCCAGAAATCGATAAGGAGCTCAGGCTACTGGAAACATCACATGCAGCTGTTAATTCTAGCAATGTAGGCAACTTAAATAACTCCACTGTTACAATGGAACACTATGAATCCTTGCAAAGGGAAGCTGTATGGCTGGGTCAACATCTATAAAAAAAAAGACCTTAAACTTATCCAGAAGAAATGATCTATTTCTGCTCCACAGCAACCTTTCCAAGTGATACAGAACAGCAAGGAAGATTAAATATAGTTGAATCTGCTTAATTGGTGTGCATTCCTAGAGACAGAAACATGCCAATGAAGTTGTCATTCTAATGATCACTGCTCATAAGAGTGCGTAGGAAATAAGGATGAATTACAATACATTGCTGTAAAGATATGTATTGTGTAAAGTATAACTCATAAAATACACCTCTTACAAAAATAGTTTGTTATTTATTATTTCTAGTACAGTGATATCCAGAGGCCTTGATCAGGGCCCCATTACTTTAAACACACATGCACATAGTAAAAAAGACAGTCCTTGGACCCAAAGGGCTTACAGTTGTAAGGTTTGAGGCCCTTTTCTGCATAAAGCAGCAGCAGCCATAGTAGGACAGCAGCAGCCATAAGCTAAAAAGCAGAGTCACATCCTCACATTCCATCTAAAATTGCATCAAAACAATATAGTATCAGGCTGTTAAGAAGGCGCACCTCTCCTAATAGTACCCACCATCACTGGTTAAAGACACAGATCTCAAGATGTTTAAAGAACACTTCGTTTGATATCATTCTGTCTGGCAAGAAACCACTTAACAGTTGTGATTGTGAAATCTATATTTCTATTGCTTTGTCTTGATGGTTTATCTGTATGGTCTCAGATTCTTTAATTGTTTCTGTCTGTTGCATAACTAATTTTGCAAGATTTAAATCAACTAAGGCGGTGGGGTCTGATTGGTTAAAGAAGTGATTCATAATGGGCTAGGATTGGTGAAAAATACGGTCTTGTAGTACTTTAGTTTAAAATGATAGCTATACATTCACCAAAGTAGGACCCAAGTGTTAGCTATATAAACTGGGGGTCCAAAAGGAAGTTCTTTGGAACCTAATTCCAGAACACTGTTCAAGATCAGAGCTGCGGGATCTCTGCCAATCATACCATGCAGAAGCCGGAACCCCATATGATCTAATCCTCCCTGGCCACTAGGAAATGTTCTCCTGTCTTATTGTGAGTGGTGAGTATTGTATGCTTAGTGTGTGTATTCTGGTTTGGCAACTGTTAATAAACAGAGGTTAAGGATATTACTGATATCACTGGTAAAAGGGCCTGTCAAGTTTCCTTCCCCACTCTGAACTCTAGGGTACAGATGTGGGGACCTGCATGAAAGACTCCCTAAGCTTTTTCTTACCAGCTTAGGTTAAAAACTTCCCCAAGGTACAAACTTTGCCTTGTCCTTGGATCCTATGCTGCCACCACCAAGCGTTTTAAACAAAGAACAGGGAAAGAGCCCACTTGGAGACATCTTCCCCCCAAAATATCCCCCCAAGCCCTACACCCCCTTTCCTGGGGAAGGCTTGATAATAATCCTCACCAATTTGCACAGGTGAACACAGACCCAAACCCTTGGATCTTAAGAACAATGAAAAAACAATCAGGTTCTTAAAAGAAGAATTTTAATTAAAGAAAAGGTAAAAGAATGACCTCTGTAAAATCAGGATGGCAAATACCTTACAGGGTAATCAGATTCAAAACATAGAGATTCCCTCTCGGCAAAACCTTAAGTTACAAAAAGACACAAAAACAGGAATATACATTCCCTCCAGCACAGCTTATTTTACCAGCCATTAAACAAAAGGAAATCTAACACATTTCTAGCTAGATTACTTACTAACTTAACTGGAGTTGTAAGGCTGCGTTCCTGATCTGTTCCCGGCAAAAGCATCACACAAACCCTTTGTTTCCCCCTCCTCCAGCTTTGAAAGTATCTTGTCTCCTCATTGGTCATTTTGGTCAGGTGCCAGGGAGGTTATCTTAGCTTCTTAACCCTTTACAGCTGAAAGGGTTTTACCTCTGGCCAGGAGGGATTTTATAGCACTGTATACACAAGGATGGGCACTCTTCCCTTTATATTTATGACAGGGCCTGCAACCCCCAAAAGATTACACCCTGAGCCCTAGGAACTGGGAAAGGGTGGGAATGCCTATATTAACCAGGCTAATAGGTTAAAGGTGGGTTGCCCTAGAGTGTGCGGGTAACACAGTTACCTTTAAATCAGAGGTCCACATCCAGCATAGGCCAATAGAGATCAAACTTCACCTGATGCCTGTTTGGTGCCCTACTGCAGGAGAATTGAAATGGTGTAGTGTAATACTGGGTAGGTGTCAACTTCATAAACCACATCACATCATCATAACTGGTTTCAATCAGCATCCCTGACCTCTGTTGAGATTGCTAGTAAGTATGGAATATGGGGACTGACTACTTTCTCAGCCCTAGAAGAGGTCCCTTCAGGCAGTGTGTGAGGCAGACTGTTAAGTGGGAAGATTACGTTGCTATTCCCAGATTTCTACCTATTGTTAAGAAGTGATTCAGTCCAACACTTTCCATGAGCATCAAATTTATTGTTCCAAATTTGTTTGAAAAGATTACATGTATTGTTTGAAAACAGATGTATCTGCAACTTAGTTGTTTTGCTCTATTTATGGTCTCTTTTAGCAGATTGAAGGCAATTGTTTTTACCGGCTGACATTGTTTCTCACTGCACAATTCTCTCTCTGCTACCTCTGGCCGAACCAGTTTGAGGGAAATCCACATGTTAAGAGACTCTCTTTTCAGCCTCATCCCCAAGACTTTGTTGATATCACAGATAAAGTGTGTCCTGAACTTCCTCTGAGACAAACCCATAGCCAGACCAGACCCTCAATAGGTGCCATGACTCACTCCCCAACAAAGCCTGCACCGACTCAGCCCTCAGGCATGCCGTAGCAGCCTATCCCTGGGCAGGGCACAGCTCAGATGACCCCCGTCCTGCTCCACCCCACCCAGGCACAGGTATTTCACTGACCCTGCCAGAGCTGCAAATTAATCTGTACAACAGCACCACTTGGCTAGGAACTCTGCTGCTGCCTTGTAGGGTTACTGACTCCCTAGGCTTCCAGCCTTCCCTTGATCCAGTTCCTGCCCCCAGCCTTGCCTAATCCTTGTTCCAGCTCACTTCAGCCTTGTCTGTTCCCAACTCTGACCTTGCTCCAGCCCTGTTTCTGACCTTGCTTCACCCCTGTACCTGCCTCCTGACCCTCAGACTGACTCCAACCTGGCTTCAACTTTTCACTTGCATCTGGACTCTGACGATGATCCTGATCTGGCTAGTGTACAGACTGACCTTGGTTCTGACCTGCAGCCTGCGTCCACACCCTGGTTTCAGCGCTGCCCTTGGCCTGGTCCTGATTCTACGGGTCAAGCTTTGACCCTTGGTACCTGTTCAACCAAGATTCCAACCACCAGGCCTGACCCAGAACCCAAAGCCTGACACTTCCTTCTGCCTTTCCCCTCTGTTCTTGTCTTTTCAGAGGATTTACAGCATAGCAGCACTCTTAAAACTTTTCTCTTAGATGCCCACATCCAATTTGGATTAATATAAAAAGAGGTTAATTTAGCAACAGAGGTCAGAAATGCTGCAGGGGACTGAATACCCTAATTTCCCTCATTCCTGAATTTATTTTCGTAAGATGGCATTTCATCTGGGATTCCATCTTTCTATAGATTGGAACAGAAAAGTTGGAAGACAGTTAAAGCACAGGGAGAGATAGTAGGAACACTATGCAGGAGGGCTGTATCAGCAAGAGCAGTAGGAAGAGGCAAAGGGGGAGGTCTCAGCCTCCTTGAAATGGGAGGTGAGGAGCCAGAATGCCAGGCTGTAAACAATGAAGATTTGGAGGAAGGTTGAGTGGGAAGCATGCTTGGAGAGTAGAGTGAGGGTTGAGTGGAACAGGAAGGGTATGTGGGGATTGTAATGATTTTTTTTTTAATTTGCAGTATACTAGTCAGCCATTAGGTGCCTCTGGGCTGTGCAGAATTCAAGCTCTGGCACAGTCCCTGGTAAATAAAGGAGGCAAAAGGTAGAATGTAAGTTGTATTCATCTTCTGTTCTTAATTACCACCTGTTTAAGATGAACTGTGTTTTCACAGATTATGACATGGGTAACTCGAAGGCCAAAGTGAAAAGTCTACAATGAAGGAAGAGCTCAAGGGACATGGTAAACCAAAGAGTGAATTAGAGAAGGTTCCTAATTCTCATCCATGGGAGTGTATAGTAATGGGAAAGATCAAAGGTAGGACAAGCAGGATGCTAATATAGGTGAATAGGTGACAGAGGAGCAGGCTCAAGGAGCCTTCCCGACAAGGGAAAGACTCTGGCAGTGAGGAAAGGCTCAGCCTTTGTCAGCTGCCTCCCCACTGCCAGAGCCTTTCCTCGCTGAAGTGAAAGGCTCCAGCAGTGGGAAGCTGCTGAAGCTTTTCCCAACTGTCTCCTCCCTGACAGAGCCTGTCATTGCCACATGTAGCTGTAAACTTCAGTGTAGACGTAGCCTTAGGGGAACCTGTTACAGTCGAGCGAAAGGAGGAATTATTCTATTGCCCTACCCATTAACATTCTTTATTTTAATCACTATCAGGGTTCATCATTTCACTTTACCATCTGTCCACTGGAGAATTAAGTCATTTTGGGCCAGAGCCCAGATGAGCCTGGAGACATCGCCGTGGGAACAGCCACCCATCAGCTATTGTCGCACAAGCAGCAGCTGCTGCAAAAACTCCCTACTGTTCCTCTAGGCATCTCATGATCTGGATGTAGTAAGGAAAAGATGTCAGTCTCTTCCCCTCCCCTGCCACCTCCTTGCTGGAGGAGCAGCTGCTACAGGGAGAGAAAAGCCTGCCCTCACTGCCAGATGGGACCCACAGCCTCCCCCTGGCCATCTCCCTACCAAAAAGGAATCCCAGCTTTTCATTTATCCCGCCTCATTGCCAAGAGGAATCTGCTCCTCTACTGGACCCACCACCAATGCCAGCTAAAGTCCCATTCCCCACCACTTCATTGGTCAGTTAGTGATTTACTACTTGGACTCCTAGTATTCATAGTTAATGACATTTTAATTTTGTTTGGATAAATTGCTACTATTTTAGACTCTGTGCTTCCCCAGTCTCCTAAACCATGGCTTGCAACTTTCACACCAAGCAGCTACCTTCTAACTTGAAATTGTGAACTGTATAGTGTTCTTTCCTTCCTGTTTTTTTGGAATGGAAGAAGAGCGTTCTTCAAACCAAACAACTCAACTGAAACTTTGAGGTTAATTGGTGGTGGACCGAGTTGCCCCTGAAAAGCAAATATGATATGGTACTTCCATTCCCTTGTACTGTAGTTGATAGTAATATTCATGAAGTTGGAGAGACTTTAAATTGGGGGATGAACTTTAGAATTATACCGCTGATATCAAGTTGCTCTGCTCTACTTTTGTTTTTAGCAGCATTGAGTTTTAAAAAGCTTTTCCCTTACCTTTTATAGTCTCAGTAATTTTACAGTACATCAAAAGGAAATATTGACTTTCTGGAATATTTTGCTTATCAGCTACAGCAAGTTAAGATCGTCCTTGATTAGGATAAAAATATTCTTATCATATTATTAATTAATGAATTGTTGCAGTTTGGCATGCTTTTTTTTTGTAGTGCACATGGTTTTTACATCAAAAAAAGAATTTGGGTCAGATTGCAATGACATTTAAGTTTCTTATCTCTGACACTCAGATCGAAGCAAGGCAAAATTGAGCTTTCAGTTGATACATGAATCTTTTGAATAAACACCTTGTAAACTAAAATATACAGGATAATCTTCAGAAGTAGGCATATGTGTTTAATGAAACTCTAATTTATTAGACAAAAATATCCAGTAAATTTCAGACATGCTAAACAGTTTTCATTTTCTTTTGTACATATTTCAAATTTACAATAGTTTAATCCCTCCCTATATAATAGGGGTTCAGTTGTTTTTATTCTAAATCCTCCTTCTTAAGACTTTACCCCCCCCAAGTCAGAAATAGGAGTGCCTACCTTACATAATAGACTTGTTGCTGCAGCCGACACTAGGAGCAGATCTACAACCGGTGTAAAATGCCACAATTCTATTCACTTCATTTGAGCTATGGCGATATACACAAGTTGAGATCTCTCCCTACTTTTGAACCAGTGCAGCCTGTCAAGAACATTTATGAAATCTTATCTTCAAATTATAGGGTACAAATGTAATTTTAATCCTTTAACTATCTGTAATAAGAAGGGGAAAATACAGAGGACAAGATTACACTGTGCCCATAGGTGGCGAGGGAAGCTTCCCCTGGGGAAGGCTAGCTCCCTGTCCTGCCTCTTCCGCCAATGGGCCCTGCCTCACACAGACTCCACCCCAGACCCTGCCCCCACTCCCACAAGGTCCCCTCTCTGCTCTGCCTCCCCCCTCCCCCCGGCTGCTGCTCACCACATCCCTCCTCTCCTCCACCTCCCTCTCCCCGCAAGGCCCCCCTGCCTGCCGCTCACTGTGTCCCTGCGGGCAGTGGGGGGATGGAGTGGAATAGAGAAGAGGAGGGACTCAGTCAGGCAGCAGCAGGTGGTGGGGGCTTTGGGGAAGGAGCGGAGCAGGGAGGAGAAGAGGCGGGACCACCACAGCCATGGCATCTGGCGGTGGGTCGGCGGCAGCTTTAGCCTCCCCTGGCCTATTGTCCCCCTTGCTCATGACTGTGCCTGTGCACACAGTATTGGCGTTTGTTTTATTTTAAGTGAAACCTAGGCTTGCAAGTAGGATTAATTTAATCTCAATCTTTAATAGACTGCTACAGCATAAGACACCAAATGCAGTTTGACACAGCCATTACTGTGTGCTCAGTAGCTTCAGGCAGACTGACTCAGCATGAAAGAAGAAATGAGAGAAATTGTCTGTTCTGTGGAGGTTTAATCAATGTCACTTCTGTATTGTGGAGGAAATCACAAGTGTTAAAACAATTTTATTCTAAAATGCAGTAAAAAGTTGACTACTTACAAGGGGGCATACTGTAGTGCAAGTTGTTGGAATGTGGAGTTCTGGTTAATAACAAATGGCACAATATAACACAAAGGTTCACCCTCTTGCACACTTGGATTTTACTAAATGTTTGCAAGACTTGCTATTTATTGTTACTGTACAAGAGTTGCAACAAAAAATCAAATCATTGCTCATTGACGTCCTAAAAGTGTCATGTTACAATTGCTAGGTGGTGTTGCCGCAGTAAAGACCAGGTTAAATATCTAGAGTTTATGCTTAACATTGCAAAATAGAACTGATTTGAGCCCCCACCCAGTAATCTGGGAAAACTAAACATCAGGCCTTAGGTGCCTCTAGAGCAGAGGTGGGCAAACTACGGCCCGTGGGACCGTCCTACCCGGCCCTTTAGCTCCCAGCTGGGGAGGCTCGCCCCCGGCCCCTCCCGCACTGTACCCCCTCCCCCACAGCAATGCCGCTGCGTGGGCAGTGCAGCTTGCGCCTGCCCACCTCCCAGGCTTTCCAATAAGCCTGTCCTGTCGCTCTGAGCGGCCTGGTAAGGGGGGGGGGGGTCGGATAAGGGGCAGGAGGTCCTGGGGGGCAGTCAGGGGACAGAGGGCAGTTGGATGGGGCAGAGGTCCTGGGGGGGACAGTTAGGGCTGGGGGTCCTGGGAAGCGGTGATCAGGGGGCGAGGGTGTGGATAGGGGTCGGGGCAGTCAGGGGACAAGGAGCTGGGGGGGGTTGGATGGGTTGAGGGTTCTGAGGGGGGCAGTCACGGGGCGGATAGGGGGCAGGGGCCAGGTTGTTTGGGGAGGCACAGCCTTCCTTACCCAGCCCTCCATACCGTTTCGTAATCCCGATGTGGCCCTCGGGCTAAAAAGTTTGCCCATCCCTGCTCTAGAGGCAATACTTCCCCACTCACAAACACTGAGTCTGCGTCTAACAAAAGAAAACTTAATAAAAGGGAAAGGGAATCAAGCATTAATTTGGGAAAACACTGCAACAACAATCCAAAGCATGTTAACCAAAAATAAATACCCATCCTACAGTGGATTTGGCAGTGTCCTTTGCCTCAGTGTCCCACCTCAGTGTGAAAGTCTGATGGATGAATGTCCCTTTAACATGTCACTTCCCTTTCCCTCCACTGCACCCCACTCACAGTTGGTTGTCCAAGGTCAGTGAAGTCCTAGAATTCAGGGGTGCATTCACATGGGTTCACCTCCCCGCCTTGAAAGTGGAGGGGGAGGTCATCTCTGTGACTGCTTACTACTGCGACTATTTTCTCGGACTCTGTAGGCCGCTCACCGCCTCCTTTGCCATGCCATGTTATGAGGTTCCGCCACATAGCATGGTTCTTCATGTCGTCAGCTCTTAGTGATGTCACTGGGTAAGCAGGGAACCTCATTGCTACTACAGCCTCAACAATGTCTTTCACTACAACACTGTCCATACACCAGATCTAGGCTCAGTTCCTAGACCTGCTTAGTGATTTTAGCTCTGGTAAATCACTGAACGGAAACAAGGAAAATCAGTCAAGTTCTTAAAAGAAGGATTTTATTTTTTATAAAAAAAGATAAAAATCACGTCTGTAAAAATCAGGATGGAAAATAACTTTACAGGGTAAAGAAAGATTCAAAAACACTGAGGATTTCCCTCTGGGCCATACTTTAAAGTTACAAAAAGAAAACCAGGAATACACCTTCCTCTCAGCGCAGAGAAAATCACAAGCCAAAACAAAAATAAGCTAACGCATTCCCTTGCTAGTACTTACTAATTCTAATGGAGTTGGATTGCTTGCTTGCTTCCTTGATCTGTGCCTGGCAAGCACACGGAACAGACAGGCCAAAACCTTCCCACCCTCAGATTGGAAAGTATCTTGTCCTCTTATTGGTCCTTTTGGTCAGGTGCCAGCCAGGTTACCTGAGCTTCTTAACCCTTTACAGGTAAAAGGATTTTGTGCCTCTGGCCAGGAGGGATTTTATAGTACTGTATACAGGAAGGCTGTCACCCTTCCCTTTATACTTATGACAGAGGGGATCAAGGTAAGGATGGCAATTTTACAACAGAAAAGCTTCAAAAACAGACTCCAGTGAGAAACTGCTGAGCTTGAATTAATATGCAAACTAGATACCATTAACTTGAGTTTGAAAAGAGACTGGGAGTGGCTGGATCATTACTCATATTGAATCTATTTCCCCGTGTTAAGTATCCTCATACCTTCTTGTCAACTGTCTAAATGGGCCATCTTGATTATCACTACAAAAGTTTTTTTCTTCTGCTGATAGCTCATCTTAATTAATTAGCCTCTTACAGTTTGTATGGCAACTTCCACCTTCTCTGTATGTATATATGTCTATCTTCTTACTATATGTTCCATTCTATGCATCCAATGAAGTGGGCTGTAGCCCACAAAAGCTTATGCTCTAATTAATTTGTTAGTCTCTAAGGTGCCACAAGTACTCCTGTTCTTTTTAAGGTAAATACAGTTGTGCTGCCCTGCTACAATAAGATTAACATTTCATTACTCTGGCATTCAATACAAAAGTGAATTTTATCCCACAACAGCCAGATTTGATCACTTGACAAAGCATCTCTGTCTGCTGAATGGCTAGGCAGAGTAAGTGTGTTTATGCAAACAGACACACTGCTCCTGAAGTCTTTGATCAGTTCATCACAAGATGGCAGGGGAGAGCTCATTTAGACCCTGCTTACACTATTTTGTTTATGGAAAAAACCCACATGCTTACCCAATAGCAAGCTTAGCAGAGAAGTCTGAACCGGTAAAAGAAAGGTGAATCTGATACTGGTCTATGCTCTCTGTCAGCAGATGTAGAGAAATAAGGTCAGCTCAAGAATGAAAAATTATGTTCCTTTAAGGCAATATCCAGCTGCATCCAAAGTGTATCAATACTCCTTACTATAGTTATTAGCTAGTATTAATGAATGTGTATATGGCACATACTGTGAGGCCCAGTAGGTCTCAGAACCTGGGCCTGCAGTGCTGCCAAGCATCAGATACCAACAGCAGCTAGAACCAGTTTGCACTCCACTACTCATGACCCACTGTGGACACAGACCATGGGAAATCCCACCTCAAAAGGTCTGACAGGCAACAGCCTCGTAGCTCCTGATTGGCTCCCCACCCTGTATAAACCCAAGAGGCATTCCAGAAAGTGTCCAGGCAAGAGTGTGGATCTCTTGTAGTTGCCATGACCAATCCTGCTCCTGAACTCCTGGCTTTGACCTTAGCTTAATTTGTACCTTACCTCCTGACCCAAACCTTGAAACCTGATTCTGACCCTAGGTATAGACCCTGGCCTGGAACTTGACCATGAACTCTCCTGCTACTCTCAGCCCCATGTAGCTGGCTAATGCCCACTGCTAAGTGACCCCAGAGGAAAAAGAACACTGTTGCCACCACAGGCTGTGTTTCTATTGTGGGACATCTGGGCACACTCTTTCCAACTGCCCATCTCAAGCTCTAGCATGAGCCAGTTTGGGAAATGACCATGCCCAGACCTGGTAGGGAGTTAGCCTAAGCAAGCCTTGAGATAACAGCCTCCTACCCCTCACCAAGGCACACCCCAGGAATGGTAAGTGATCCCCACACTTTAAAATCTGTGTCTACCTCTGAGTTCCAGGGGAGCCTTATTGAATTCCCCCACAGTGGGCACTGGTGGATTCTGTGGCAGCAGACAACTTTATAGATGCCAATACAGCCTAAGCCCTGTGTATCCTGGGTCAACCAAAGATGGCCCCTGACCTAATGGAAACTATAGATGGCTCATTCCTGTTGTTGGGGCCGTGACACAGAAGACGGTGCTTCTGGAAGTTGCTATTTGGGACCATTGGGAAGTCCTTCAGTTCGGGATGATCTGCTTGCCACACTTCCCCATAATTTTGTGACTGGTGGCTCATGATCTACACATCCTTTAGTGTGAGTACCAGGTTAGCTGCCACTCCAAGTTCTTCCAGCACATCTGCCTATGGTCACTGCCTGATGCTCTCCCCATCTTCCTGGACCCTGGCCATGAGTCAGGTGGGATTACCACCAGAATTGACTTTGGCACTGTCCCACAAGTATAGCCACTACAGTGACATCTTCAAGAAGAAGAAAGCTGACACCTTACCATCACACCAAGGTTATGACTGCCTGAGTGAGCTGAAATCAGGGCCAAAAATCTTGCAAAAGCAGATATGCATAGGCATATTCTACAATCATTTTAAAAAAATGTATTCCAAAATGACTTGTTCTGTGGGGACTCTCAATTAGAAGTGCTGGTCTTAATTTTGGATTCTAACCTGGTCCTATAGACCTCTTTGGCAAAAGGCCTTCTGTTTTCAGTAGGAATAGGTTAGAGCAATTTAATTGTTTTTAATTTATAGTTTGTACATGGGTGAGTTAAGGAAACCAACTCTTCCCCCTGCCCACCCTCCCCAAATTATACATATGACTACTTACAATTTCTCTCATACCTTTAAGTTAAGCTTTGAAACATTTACATCTGCATACAAACATTAGCCATTAAGATTTTGGACAGTTTATGGTATGTCTTCACTAGAATAATACATCTGCAGCGGGCCTGTGTCAGCTGACTGGAGCTCACAGGACTATAAAATTACAGTGTAGATGTTTGGGCTCGGGCTGCAGCCCAAGCTCTGGGATCCCATGAGTGGGGAGGGTCCCAGAGCCCAGGCTCCAACCTGAGTCCAAATATCTATATCACAATTTTGTAGCCCTGCAGCCCAAGTCAGCTAGTGGGTGTTTTTATTGCAGTGTAGACATACACTTTGAGTTCATTCTAAGGGCCAAATTTTGTCCTCAGATAACCTGTGCAATGTCAGCACATTTTCCAAATGTAATATGCCACACAAAAAAAAGAAAAAAGCCCTACTATTTCTTTTAAAATTTGTATTTTTAGGACTTGACTAATTACATAAGATTAATGTAAGAAGAATGGCTTGTATGGTATTCAGACCTGTACAATTTAATGTTTAAAGCTTTTCAAGATGAAAGACATTTCACAATATCTTTCACGGTATCTACCGAAAGTCAGTCTTCAGAAGATAAGGTGGCTTTGTTGTGCAAGGGAATTGCCCATTCATTATTTTTAACTTATTTTATAGCTGAATTTTCTATAAGTCACTGATGTTGTTTAAAGACACTCCACCCAGATAAGACATCATCTTTCTCAGAAGTGGCCTTACGAGTATTTTTTTTTCCCCCTAGGGGGCAAGCGGTTTTTAATGTGAAAAAGACTGGATATTTTTATTATTGCTGGCTTAACTGATACTTTCCCCCCCAAGTTGATACTTGCCAATTATGACCTAATCAAAACTTGATTGGACTGAGTTGCATGGCTTCAATGTAGGCCTTCTGCCTGACTTGTCCAATGACCTTTGAGGAAAGTGCTGCAAGGTGAAGCATGCAAAACTCAAACCATAAGAATCAAGGCCAAGGCTGGGAAGCCTCACCTTTTGGAGCACCTGAGGGAAGACTGACATTCCAGAATCTCCAAGACTGATCATCTGGGGGGAGAGAAATTCAAAACAACAACAAGACATGACACTCATGCTTTTGACCAGTCTCTCCGTGCCCTTGAAGGTTGATCTGCTAGTGCTAAAAGTACTGTCGTAGCAGAACATCACCATCCTTGCAATTCCTGTTGCTATCCTAGGAGAGTCCAGAAGAGAGAACTAAAGAATTAGGGATCCCCCATTATCTTGAGTATCCTTTCTGCTTCTTGTCTTTAGTTTTTACTAACTGGGAGATGTCCCCACCTTTTCATTTTCAGGATGTGAAAGTGTGGCTGTGTGCATGCATGTGTTTATGAGCACCCATGAAAATCCATACAGGGAAAAGGTGCCAGAAAGAAAAGTCACCCTGGCTTAAAGAGCCCTCAAAGTTCTCTCAAAAGGGACACATTAAAATGTGCTCTGTGTTTAAAGGGCCTGAGCTTGTCATCTGTAATTTCTGGCAAATAAGACTTGTTAAACTTCTCCTTAACCAGAATGTTCTCTTAACATCTGTATTATAATATCTCTGTTGGGGACAGGGGAGGAATAAAAAGGTTAGTCACCATACTGAACATCTGTATTATAATATTTCTGTTGGGGGACAGGGGAGGAAGAAAAGGGTTACTCACCATACTGAAATCTGGAATAGAAGATGGAAGCTTTATAATTGGTGCTGAGGTTGTGGTTCAGACATTAGATAATACGGGGAGAGGGGGAGATGAAAGTGTTTAACCAAATTAGAGATTTGACTGATTTTGGTAAAAATTTTCTAGTTGGGATTTATAACTAGATGATCAGCCACCTTCCTTGGAACGTGTACCTTGATGGTTTAACTCCACTCCATTAGTGAGACTAACTTGTTTGATTTGATCTTGATTTAACAGCATCATGTTTCTAGTTAGTGTTAATAGCTTAGTCTGGGGATATTTTATTTTTATTTTAGTTTGCATTTAAAAAAGTTACAAAGCAAATGGATTCTGAGTGACATTTCTTTTAACAAGCAACATTGGTCCAGAACCTCTTTGATGGCCTGGGGCTGAAATGAACTGATTAGTCTAAAAGCCTGAGCCACTCCTCCTAATAAACTTATGGTTCTCACAAATGTTAGAGTCAAGGGACAAAATCTAAGTTGCCTGCCAACTGATCACCTCTCCACAATTTCCAGCACACAGAGGATTCTCAACATAGATCTCACCTGTTCTAACTTAGCGGAGAGGGGAACATATACCTTCCTAGTATCACCCCCCCACATGCTCCATACACTGTTGAGAGAGCCCTGGTTGGAGATCAGGAGTTGGTGGATGTGATTGAAGAGCCGATTGCAGAGCCATTGGCCATTATCTTTGAAAACTCATGGCGATCGGGGGAAGTCCCGGATGACTGGAAAAAGGCTAATGTAGTGCCCATCTTTAAAAAAGGGAAGAAGGAGGATCCTGGGAACTACAGGCCAGTCAGCCTCACTTCAGTCCCTGGAAAAATCATGGAGCAGGTCCTCAAGGAATCAATTCTGAAGCACTTAGAGGAGAGGAAAGTGACCAGAAACAGTCAGCATGGATTCACCAAGGGCAAGTCATGCCTGACTAATCTAATTGCCTTCTATGACGAGATAACTGGCTCTGTAGATGAGGGGAAAGCCATGGACGTGTTGTTCCTTGACTTTAACAAAGCTTTTGACACGATCTCCCACAGTATTCTTGCCAGCAAGTTAAAGAAGTATGGGCTGGATGAATGGACTATAAGGTGGATAGAAAGTTGGCTAGATTGTCAGGCTCAACAGGTAGTGATCAATTGCTCCATGTCTAGTTGGCAGCCGGTATCAAGTGGAGCGCCCCAAGGGTCGGTCCTCGGACCAGTTTTGTTCAATATCTTCATAAATGATCTGGAGGATGGTGTGGATTGCACCCTCAGCAAGTTTGCAGATGACACTAAACTGGGAGGAGAGTTACATACGCTGGAGGGTAGGGATAGGGATAGGGATACAGAGGGACCTAGACAAATTGGAGGATTGGGCCAAAAGAAATCTGATGAGGTTCAACAAGGACAAGTGCAGAGTCCTGCACTTAGGATGGAAGAATCCAATGCACCACTACAGACTAGGGACCGAATGTCTAGGCAGCAGTTCTGCAGAGAAGGACCTAGGGGTTACAGTGGACGAGAAGCTGGATATGAATCAACAGTGTGCCCTTGTTGCCAAGAAGGCCAATGGCATTTTGGGATGTATAAGTAGGGGCATTGCCAGCAGATTGAGGGATGTGATCGTTCCCCTCTATTTGACATTGGTGAGGCCTCATCTGGAGTACTGTGTGCAGTTTGGGCCCCACACTACAAGAAGGATGTGGAAAAATTGGAAAGCATCCAGCGGAGGGCAACAAGAATGATTAGGAGACTGGAACACATGAGTTATGAGGAGAGGCTGAGGGAACTGGGATTGTTTAGTCTGCGGAAGAGAAGAATGAGGGGGGATTTGATAGCTGCTTTCAACTACCTGAAAGGGGGTTCCAAAGAGGATGGATCTAGACTGTTCTCAGTGGTAGCTGATGACAGAACACGGAGTAATGGTCTCACGTTGCAGTGGGGGAGGATTAGGTTGGATATTAGGAAAAACTTTTTCACTAGGAGGCTGGTGAAACACTGGAATGCGTTACCTAGGGAGGTGGTGGAATCTCCTTCCTGAGAAGTTTTTAAGGTCAGGCTTGACAAAGGCCTGGCTGGGATGATTTAGTTGGGGATTGGTCCTGCTTTGAGCAGGGGGTTGGACTAGATGACCTCCTGAGGTCCCTTCCAACCCTGATATTCTATGATTCTATGATCAGCAAGTGAAGAATAGGACTAACAGGCTGATGGCTGGGATTGTGCGGGAGGAGGCTAGGGGAACACACAGGTTTTCTTGGCTCATGGAAAGCTAATTGTATAAGGCTGCACTGATTCTTCTGCAAAACTTATACTTGGGAAAACCCCCAAATACCATGGTGGCTGGGGATGCTGTGATACTATGGATCCATTGGAGGGGATTGACAGAAAGCCCCAAGCAAGCATGGAGACAGAGGGCTGCCATGCAGCTGGCTCTTGCCTCGTGTGGATATCCTGCGATTCACTACCTCTGGGAATGCAGGTGCTTCCCCCCCCCCATCCCCCCGGCACCCTTGCTTGTAATAAACTGATAGTGGTCACAGTAAATACATCACTTATAGGGTAGAGCTGCTTAATTGCAAACATTTCAAAATGATAGTCAGAAACTGGCAGCCACTACCCTCTGCCTGATCATCAACCTTTTCTTCTAAGTGTTGCTGATCAGATGATTAGTGGCAGGTGGGGAAGTTGCTCTGTTCATTAACCCTTTAGGGGCTCTAACAGTGCAGGGGTTATCCACCCCATCACATGGCGTTTATCCATTTTTCCCCCAAATTTAAGTGTTAGTGGTGGCAGTGAAATCAGGGCTTCTCTTATTCATGGTATTAGTACCAGTAGTCGCTAGTAGCAAGCATCTCACTGTGGTTCATCTCTTTTTTGCAGGAACTTAATTAGTCCTTCAAACCCTGTTGTCCCAAATTCATCACAGCTTCAGCTCAAAACAAGTCCCTCAGTCTTGTGAGGCCTCAGCAGGCCAAAGTTCCTGCCAACCTTTCCCTAAGGATTGAGATTACCACGACGTCCTATCCGTTTGCTCAATCATAAAGAAGGACCTGAGTCAATTTTAACTCAGGCTATTTAACCAAAAACCCTTTGTCTGTTGGTCCCTGAAGAATCCAGTGTGAACTAGTACATATGAGCCTCTCTCCAAGCGGGGGTAGCTCTCTGAAGTGATTTTTTTCAGAGTAGCAGCCGTGTTAGTCTGTATCTGCAAAAAGAACAGGAGTACTTGTGGCATCTTATAGACTAACAAATTTATTTGAGCATACGCTTTCCATGGGCTACAGCCCACTTCATCGGATGCATGCAGTGGAAAATACAGTAGGATGACTTTATATACACAGAGAACATGAAACAATGGGTGTTACCATGCACACTATAACAAGAGTGATCAGTTAAGGTGAGCTATTACCAGCAGGAGAGAAAAAAACAACAAACACCTTTTGTAATGATAATCAAGATGGGCTATTTCCAGCAGTTGAAAAGAACGTGTGAGGAACAGTAGGGGGGAAAAAGAAACATGGGAGACTAGTTTTACTTTGTGTAATGACACATCCACTCCCAGTCTTTATTCAAGCCTAATTTAATGGTGTCCAGTTTGCAAATTAATTCCAATTCAGCAGTCTCTCGCTGGAGTCTATTTTTGAAGTTTTTTTGTTGTAATACTGTGACTTTTAGGTCTGTAATCGAGTGACCAGAGAGATTGAAGTGTTTTCCGACTGATTTTTGAATCTTATAATTCTTGACGTCTGATGTGTGTCCATTTATTCTTTTATGTAGAGACTGTCTGGTTATTTTTCCCCCCTTCTGTTCCTCACATGTTCTTGTCAACTGCTGGAAATGGCCCATCTTGATTATCACTACAAAAGGTTGTCCCCCGGCTCCCGCATCTCCTGCTGGTAATAGCTCACCTTAACTGATCACTCTTGTTACAGTGTGCATGGTAACACCCATTGTTTCATGTTCTCTGTGTATATAAAATCGTCCTACTGTATTTTCCACTGCATGCATCTGATACAGTGGGCTGTAGCCCATGAAAGCTTATGCTCAAATAAAAATTTGTTAGTTTCTAAGGTGCCACAAGTACTCCTGTTCTTTCTAAGTGATTTTGTTTATCCCGCTTCCCCAGGTTTTAATTTGTGGAGGCCTGTGGTTCCCCTCCCCTATGGAACTACGTACAAACCCCCAATTGTACATAAACATTTTTATTTTTAATACAATGAACTCCTCAAATTCTTAAATTTAACTGAATAAGGTTTGTCCAGCATACCTGCCACACTAAACTATGCACATTCTTTTGTCTGTTATTTAGAATGACCTAGAAAATTCTAATTAGTGGATCTGTGTGGGTCATCCCACACGAATGCCAGTAAAATCTATAAACCACTGCATGCCACCATGTTTGTGACCTTTTAGAGAAGTTATTTGAGAGAGGATTTTTTAAAATGATAATTGAACAACAAAGTTAATAGGCTGATTTTAAATATTCATAACTTTACAACCATTGACATGGGTTCCATTCCTGTAAAGTCTTATGTGCATGCCTATTTCATACATTTGAGGATCAGGCCAAAGTGTATTTAGGCACCTAACTCCCATTAAAAAGTCAATAGACATTAGGTGCCTAAATGAGACTAGACTACTCTTTGAATGGGACTGCTCAAAGTGCATAAAGTTGACCATCTACGTAAACCTTTGCAGGACTGGGACCATAATGTCCTAATTTGGCTTGTTCTGAAGGCGAACCACTAACTCTGAAGCATTTTTACAACGTTATAAACAAAATACTTTGCATTTATGTAGTGCCTTCCATGAGAGACACTTAAAGCACTTTATAAATATCTGCGGAGAAATAAGCCCATGTACGCAACCAGCACAAGCCTGTGCAATACTTACTTTTAACTTAAGCCCTCCAAATAGTATTTGAGTGTATAAATGGAGCATAGATCTTTGGGGTCCATAGGTCCATAGACTGAGTACAGACCCTCTGTCACAGATCCAGGTGGGTGCACCCTTCCAGCCAGCCACTGGACTACTTGGGGAGGGGATCCAAGTCTCTATGTCCCTGAAGAGCTTAAGCTTCTGGAGTTCCAGTAGACAACAGCACTGGTTCCTCCCTTGACCTCTCTGGCACATTTCCTGGGCACTGACTCAGTTTGCTACCCCTTTGTGGAAATGGAACTCCTTCGACCATCTCTCTTAGGCCCCCAGGACCCCTCCCCCCCACAATACCCTTATAGCTTAAACACACCCTCTCTCAGAACTCCACCCCAAAGGTGTGAAGCTTCTGGTTTAACTCTCTCCAGAGACATGAGGTGTTTGTGAAGCACTTAATGCACTTTGCACAGAATCTAACACCTTAATGTTTTTTTACTTATTCATGTAAAGCACAGGAGAGTACAGGTCATAAACATCCTTGCTACAATGTGCATCACTAATTTACCCTTCCCCTGGAGGACTGTATTTAGGAAGGTAGGCAGGGTTCCTTGCCTCTTTCAGGCCCCTGTATGTTAGGTTGCTTCTCCCTAATCCTGAGTTTGGGGGGAAATGGCCAGAGATCCCAAAAGAGATCAGTTCCTCCATTTTTATAACCTTCCATTGTCCTCTGTCAGGTGACTCCCTGATCAGCTTCCCTAAATGATCACAGAGCCTGCCAGGTGACTTTTTGCCAAGGTGACTGAAGGGTTGAGTCACAGAGACCCCCTTGGGACTGCCACCTGATGTGCTGAGACTACCTTTGAGCCCATTTTTCCTGCCAGCTTGGGACTTCAGAACCATGCCTCATTGAGCCTGCTGCAAACACAGACCCAGGTCTGAACCACATCCCCAAAGCTGCAGACTTAACTGAAAACAGCTTAAGAAGTGCTCCTGTCTCCAGCACCCAGATACCCAGTTCCAATGGGATACAAACCCCAAATAAATCTGTTTTACTCTATGTAAAGCTTATGCAGGGTAAACTCAAATTGTTCACCCTCTATAACACTGATAGAGAGACATGCACAGCTGTTTGCTCCCCCAGGTATTACTTACTTACTCTGGGTTAATTAATAAGCAAAAGTGCTTTTATTAAGTATAAAAAGTAGGATTTAAGTGGTTCCAAGTAAGAACAGACAGAACAAAGTAAGTTACCAAGCAAAATAAAACAAAAGACACAAGTCAAAGGCTAATACATTTAGAAACAGATTAAAGATGAAATCTCATCCCCAGAGATGTTCTAATAAGCTTCTTTCACAGACTGGACTCCTTCCTAGTCTGGGTCCAGCAATCACTCACATCCCCATAGTTACTGTCCTTTGTTCCAGTTTCTTTCAGGCATCTCTTGGGGGTGAAGAGGCCATCTCTTGAGCCAGCTGAAGATAAAATGGAGAGGCTTCCAGGGCCTTTTATATTTGCTCTCTTGTGGGCAGAAAACCCTTTGTTCTTCTGTGCAAAGCCACAGCAACAAGATGGAGTTTGTAGCCACCTGGGCAAGTCATATGTCCATGAATGATTCAGCTTTTTGCAGGCAGACGCCATTGTTTACATGTTAGTTTGAACATTCCCAGGAAAGCTCAGATGTTGATTGGCATCTCCCAGAGTCCATTGTCAGTTAAGTGTTTCTTGATTGGGCACTTACTGAGAATAGTCCTTTCTCAAGAAGCTGACCAAATGCTTCACTGAGGCTACTTAGAACCAACCACATTGGAGATACAAGTACATAGCCAACATTCATAACTTCAAATACAAAAATGATACATACCTACAGAGGGCATAATCATAAGCAGCGAACTATAAGCTTTACATAGACAACCCACTTGACTTCTGTACAAGACCTGGTGCAGCCGTAGGACCCTGGTTGTAACAATGATCTATACAGTCACACTTCATGTGAATAATGTCACAGCGACCTCTCCATTGCTAAACCAGTTCTCCTGGTTGGGAGCCAGTCTGTTGTTTAGAGCTATTCCATTTCAATACTAGAACACAGTGTCAATTACTCGTTATTCTTTTGCCACCTGTCTTTGATATTTCAGCCCAACCTGGAAGCAAAGAGACAAAACAAAAGGCAATAGATAAAATGGAATGTGCAACTTGGTAAAGATACATATAGAGAGTTCACAGTCTCTCATAGAATACACTGATTGTACAGAGAGATTCTCCCAATTCATTACAAGGAGTAAGTGGTAGCAGGAATAGATTGTTATTCTTTTGATGGCCCAGATGCTATAAGGGAAGGCAACACAGTTTGTCAGTTCTAGTTCTATTTCTGGCTCTAGAGGAGTGTGTGTTTGTGGAGTGTGGTCTAGTTATTCTAGGCAGTCTAACATACAAGTGTAGTGTATTCATTCATAAAGCCGTGTGGCTAAGTGCATGAAATTTGCCATATTACAGATCTGGGTTATATTCTCAGTTTTTCCAAAAGTGGCCTTGTGCAACATCAGTTACTGCCTCAGTAAAATTAACAGTCTCCTCCTACCTACCCACCCAGGGTTCTATTTCCTCGGCTAAAAGACTGGTGCCTGTTCTGCAGCATTTCCCTGTCTGGAACTCTAGGCCTAAGCCTACCATGTAGGCAGCTCAGCGAGGGCTGGAGAATGCTTAATGCAGTTAGCATGCATGTTGGTAGTTCTCCAGAGAGTGCTCATTGCTAACAAATGGCAGTTTTCCAGTGCTTATAGCTATGCCAGACCTGGGTGGATTTTCAAGAGGAGAGCAAACAGCATTTTTCCAATCCCAAGACCATCTCCACGCCAAATGTCAAGGTCTTGGAGGCATTAGAGTGCTTCACAGAAATGGATGGACAATAGTTTTGGCAGTAGCAAGACTACCTATTTTTCCTTTAACCTCATTCTCCAAAATGGCTTGATAATTTTCATTGAATCTTTTAAAAACATTGAGTCTGAGTCAGTCAGCAAGCATGGAAAATTTCAGCCCAAACAGCTGAATTATGGCAAAATTATAATAAATTGAAAAAGGCCGTGTAATGGAAAATGAAGTGCAGCTTTAACTATAGGTTCAGCCTTGGTTACAATTTAGGGGTGAACCATATTCAGTGGTTACAATGTTGATATAATTTGTATGAATGAAACTATGGTTTCATTCACAAGAAGAAAGTTGGACATATGCTATGTAGGCTTGTATATAAATGATTGATGAAAATTTGTTAGTGATGTTGAACCACACGTCAGATTGTAGCACGCAGTTTGCATCATGAAAGCCAATTCCTTCACAATCAGAGGGGAAAAATGAGGAAGTCTATAAAATGTTAATTTATAGCTGATCTTTTGGAGAATTAGTGTGTTTCAGCTTGTGCAACAGTCTGGTGCTAGAGCAGACTTTAAAACATTTTAATATGCCAGTGCCCTGAGAGCAAATGGTGCTTGAAATGCACATTCATGTGATGGGTCATATTTTATTCATTAGTTATGCAATATGAATGTGCCTGCATGATATTAAGTAAAAATAAACATCAGTAGAAAGGGTTCTCCTGATCTAAATAATGAAAAGGCAGCATTCTAAGGATCAGGAATGTACTTACATTCTATTTTTAGAAAAGGAAATATTTCTCTGGGAAAATAAAAATATAAAAAAATATATCTTTTTATATTAGGGAGACAAGTTGGGTGAGGTAACATCTTTTATTGGACCAACTTCAGCTGGTGAAAGGAACAAGCTTTCAAGCTCCAGAGACCTCTTCTTTGGGTCTTTCTATATGTTCTGTTTAGGGAATGTAGGGATTGCCATATTGAATCAGATCCATCTCATCCAGTATTCGATCTCCAACAGTGGCCAGGGGAAAAAAAAAAGGGTATAAAACCATCACATTAGGCAGATATGGATTAATCTGATTCTCACATTAATTCTCTTCCCTGATCACTAGAATGTAGAGATTAGTTTAAACCTGAAGCATAAGATTTAGTATCTCCTCCCAAATGTGTTAGTTTTAACTATAACAACTCGTTACCCCATAAGTGTCCAATCCCTTTCTGAATGTTGCTAAATTGTATTTGTAGTACATATACAGTCCCTATCACCATAGTATTTGAGCATCTCACAATCTTTAATATATTTAGCTTTGCTGCATCCCTGTGAAGCAGGTATAATAACCGTTTTATGTATGGGGAACTAATGTCCCAGACAGACACACTAAGTGACTTGCCCAAGGACAATGCAGCCGTAGAGGAGGGAACTGAACCTGTATCTTCCAACTCCTAGGCTAGCACCTGAACCACTGCACTGCCCTTCCTTTTGGCCTCATTGCCATCCTGCAGCAATAAGTTCCAAGGTTTAACTGTGGGCACAAAAAAGTATCTCTTTATCAGTTTTGAATATGCCTCCTTTACATTTCATTGACTGTTCCCTTGTTCCTGTGTTTTCAGACAGGGAGAACAAAAGCTCCTGACCTACTTGCTCTATACCATTCATGATTCTAGGACAAGCTAATGGTCACGCGGGTGTCATATGACTCTACAGATATTTTTTTCCCCAGTTTGTATAGAAAGTCTTACACACTGCTGCATTAAAAGGTTGGAAAGTCAAATACTTAGGAAATGCCAGAATTAAGGTTGTTCTTGCAACCTTAATTTGCTCCCTGTGACCCTAAGAATGCCCCAGTGCCAACTGGCAAAGTTCCACTGTTCTGCCAGCAACTCCCATCAGGCCTGACACACTCATTACACCTAGCACATACTTTCACAGTGTGTAACTAAAAAGTGTCTGGTGAGATACCAAATGAAAACTGGTCATGAATATCATTGAGTGTATATATGAGATCTGTATGAGTAGATATGTATTGTTACTGACATTATGCTTAAAGGCTGTAACCAAAGAGAAACAGGTATTTCACCCAACAATAAGCATGTAGTTCTCTTTCTAACAAATGTATATTAAACATGGTAAAGCCAACAAATGAAACCCTATTTGTATATAAGATAAACAGGAAAACAAGTTGAGGGGGAAACAGGGGAGGATGGGGATGTGAACTCAACACTGTGCCAGCACACAGGAGAACAAGCAATTGGAGAGAAGCATCTTATTTGGGGGTACCCTTCAAAAAGGATATGTTTCTAAAGTTTACTGGACTGTAAGAAGAAGGGAAAAGAAACTCTGTCATCCATTTCACTGAGGAACACCCTTGGGTGGAGTAGGGTGATTCATGAAGGAAGGGATCCTGGATTGACTGAAAACCAGCAAACTGCAGAGAGTGAGAAAGTGCTTTAGACATGAGTTGTAGTCTATTTAATTTAGTTTTAGTCTCTAGAAAGATTATTATACTTTTGTTTTATTTGCAACCATTTTTGTTTCCATTATTCTTACTTGAATCTGTGAATCTCTGTTCTTTGTTAATAAACTTCTATTTGTTTTTACTAAAAACAGATTACAGTGCTGTGTTATAAAGGACCTGATCCTGAGTTGTAATCTTCCAGCTATATATGATCTCTTTAGGGACAGCTTACCTGGTCATTTTTGTGAGTGTCTAGTAATGAGGTGGATGCTACAAGGAAACACTAAGAGGGTTGGGGAACCCAAACAGAAGAAGTTTGGTTCAAACTTTTCAAATATTGTGTTAATATTACTATGGAATTTATATCTTTGCCTTTTTGGTATATGTCAAGGAATAGAAGAAGGCTTAGTTCACCCCTTCAATCATCCAATGCTCAGATATGGATCCTCCTTTTACTCCAAACCACTGTTGGGTTCAAGGATGCAGCTGGTTGGAATTCTTTTCTTCACCATCCCTAAGGAGTTACCATTTCACTTCTCCCAGCTCTATCACCTGCCAACACTGGGGAGCAGGACCTTAATTTGAATCCCATGCATGACAGCATGTTGCAGTGTCACAGTCAGTCTCACCCATATGGCATATTTGTTTTCAATGAAAATAAGTGCATCAAACATTGTCACATCTTCCCATTTCTTTCAAAGTCTCTAAATAACAAAGAAAGTTGTTAATTGCTTTGCTTAATTGCTGAGCAGCAGCTGGAAACTATGTACATATGGTAAAAAAAATAATTAAAGCTGCTTCGATGATCAATAAAGGTTGAACACAGAAGCCTTAAAGGAAATCAAGTTCCCACTGAGGTGTGTTAATTACTGCATTCAAGTACTTGCTTTACTTAGGGCTGATTTCAGGCTTAGCTGAATAAATCTTATTAGGCATTCAATATTGGGTCAGATCATTACTGCTTCATGTAGTTCAGTTTGCTTGAGGCAAATTAAAACAGCCTTTTTATTAATGAAAGAAGAAAATACACTTCAAAAGAGATCAGGAAACAAAAGATCAGGAAATAAAAACAGATGCATCAAAATGGAAATTTCTCTATGGTCTTCTACAAATATGGTTTTAATTGTTAGGGACAGGCATATGCTTTTAAGGATTTAGGTTTGTTGAGATGTTAATCAAAGCCAAGTTGGCTTAAACCAAATTAATCAATCACAAGTAGTGAAATAAAACTAGGATGATGTCAGGTAAAAGATCAAATGTGAACCTGGACTCCAAGCCAGGGGCCTACATCAATTCTGTAGGCAAAATTCCCATTGGAAGCATTTGGGGATTTTGGCTGATTGAACCGTAGGATTTGACTCAAAGTAGTATTTTCATCAGAGACATTTAACTGATAGATGGAGACATGATTAGATGTGCCACAAGGGAATAGCTTGCAAGTCTAATAGAAGCAGAGGAAAGAGCAGAGCAAGAAACCTTAGCAGAAACTTACTGCAAATTGTGATTCATCCCACAACCCCCTCCAGTTTCTTATTAATTGGCTTTCCCTACTAAGGAAACCCTGCCTTCTGTATTGTGCAGGCCAAAAGCTATAATGTGATTTCATATGCACACTCACTTTCACATCCTCCGCATTCTGCTTTTGAAACATCCCTTCTTCTGCCTCCACTCACTCTCAGCCACCTTTGATCCTCTCTCAACTGTTGCTACATTCCATAACTCCCTATCTATTTGGCCTCCAAAAGAGGCAGTGATATTGAGACTGTTGGCTCAGTAATGGCTCTAAATACTGTTGCTGTGTTAGAGCCCCTCCTTGCCCATCGGCTGCAAGCTGTGGCATTAAAACCACATGAGAGCCTTTTTTTTTTTTCATGAGCACCACCACATTTTTCATGAAGTAGTCCTCAAAAGATGTTTATAGCAAGTTACATAGAGTTAAAGGATTTAAGGGATGTCTTTTTTCTCTCTCCTCTCCTTCCATCAACAGAAGGCCTCTAGCCTTTCTCAGTAGATGGTCATTTGTAAAGGCCCCAGTTCCCTTCAGGAAGGAGAGTAGGGTGACCAAACAAGTATGAAAAATTGGGATGGGGGTGGGGATAATGGGAGCCTATATAAGAAAAAGACCCATAAATTGGGACTTTCCCTATAAAATCGGGACATCTGGTCACCCTAAGGGAGAGGCAATGATAAGGAGAATGGAGGAGCAGCAGCATGTGAGCCACATGGGTCCCCCTCGACTCCGAACTTTAGATCACCAAGATGCCAGAGTCCTTCCCGGCCCCTATCAGGCACATGAGACAGGACGACAGCCAGCATCTCCCCGAGGTAACTTTTTTAAAAGTCACTGTCTCCCTGAAGAGAAACAAGCAGCACAACTCTATTCCTTTGGACTACTTGGAATCTTTTGACATCTTTAGACCAATGTTCAGTGAGCTGGTAATGGGAAAAGAGGTGTGGAGTTTAGACTTCAGTCTGGGGAAGATTTTGAGCAGGTGCTCTGGACTTGGAGGAGGAAAGGTTTGATGCCTGGACAAGTGCTATATCTAGCTTAACTCCAGAGATTATTGGGGGCAAAAAACCGCAAAACTTTCAAGAAATCCGGTTCAGGATAGTCCTAACTCAAAGTCCAGGCTTGGACATGTGTTTGGGAAAAAAAGTCAATCTTTTTATGTTCATCTTCACAGAACAGAACCTTTGACTCTGGGGTTTTTTCTCATTAGCAGTTTTTGGTTCATCCTCTTTAGGGATAAGGGATCTTTAGGCATAAGGCCTGTGATCCTTTTTCAGATTTTATTTTAAAATCCTGCAGGCTTTACTCAATCATTTGTGTTAGGGGCTTATTCCTTCACCCGCTCACTTCCCTGGTCCTTCTCGCATGAACAGAGAACAATACCCAAAGTCCAAAGGTGCAAACAATTCGATGTTTATTGGGGTGACCTTCCAGCAAGCAATGATTCCAATTTCCTTCCTTAGTGTCCCCCTTCCCAGCTCTGACACCACAGAACCTTGCCTGTGTCCCTGTTCCCATTCCCACCCTTAGCAAAACATGGATTTCCAATTTCCCCACCCCTCATTCCTTCTTCTTGATTGACTGCTGACTATATAGTAAAACTTGAGTTCTGCTTAGCTATACCTTAACCAATCATTTTACTGAAATTTAACTAACCAATCCTAACATATTGTAACATGATTATTTAACCAATTATATCCCACCACCTTAATTAGTTTACACCCAGCAAAATTAATTATACAGCAGACAGATAATCACAGAACCAGACAGATTATACAGACAAACAATAGGGAAATGGGGACTACAGTGATAGAACAACAAAGAAATGAGGATTTCGCATCCCAGCTATTGATAAGTGAGTCCTTGCCAGAGAGGATGCTATCAAACTAAATTTCCTTTTACATCTTCTAGGCTCTTCCCTTTCTCTGGAGGTGATAGATCAGATCACCTTTCTAACAGCCCCAGATTGCCTTATTTCAATGTGACTAGTTTGGAATGTGAGGATGTGACCGGTCACTTCCCAGCTTATGGCTGCCTCTGCTGCTTAGCCAAAGGCCTTAGCCTAAGAACAGGGCCTCAGACAGTGATGAGCTACCAAAATCTTAACGGGTTCCCTCCTCACCCCATGAGGACCCCTGCCCCATCCACCCCTCCTCCCCTGTCCCCTGACTGCCCCCAGAACTGAGCAGGAGGGTCTCGTGGGCCACTGTAGTGGGTGCCCACCCCATCCCTAAGAGCCAGAGGCACCTGCCAGGGGGCGAGGTGGGGAGTTCCGGCGGTGCTTACCTGGGGCAGCTCCCAGGAAGCATCTGGCAGGTCCTGGCTCCTAGGGGCGGGGGAGCGTAGCTGGGGGTGGGGGGGGGGGGAACAGGGGTAGTGGCCGCTCCCCCCACTGATGACATCAAAAGTGGTGCCTTAGGTGCCGACTCCCTGGGTGCTCTGGGGCTGGAGCACCCACGGGGAAAATTTGGTGGGTGCAGCTCCCCACCCCACACCCGGCCCCAGCTCACCTCACCTCCACTCCACCTCCTCCCCTGAACCCACCGCCCCGCTCTGCTTCTCCGCCCCCCCACCCCCCGCCTTCCTGCGAATCAGCTGTTCGGCGGGAAGCCGGGGAGGACTGAGAAGCGGGCCGCGGCTTCCCGCTCAGGCCGAGGGTGGCGGAGGTGAGCTGGGGCAGGGAACAGTTCCCCTGCACCCTTCCTCCCCCCTCCCCCCCCGGGTTACCTGCTGCAGCACGGGCAGCCCTCCTTGCGCCCTCCCCCCCCCACCTGAGCTCACCTCCGCTTTGCCTCCTGGGCCTGAGCAGGAAGCTGCGGCTTGCTTCTCAGCCCGCCCCGGCTTCCCGCACAAACAGCCGATTCCCGGGAAGGGGGGGGGGGCAGAGAAGCAGAACGGGGCAGTGCATTCGGGGAGGAGGCAGAGGTGAGCTGGGGCTGGGGAGGGCGCAGAGAAGGGGGGGGGCTGTGCGTTCAGGGGAGGAGGTGGAGCAGAGGTGAGATGGGCTGGGGCTGGGGGTGAGGTGGGGAGCTGCCGGTGGGTGCTCTGCACCCACCAAATTTTCCCCTTGGGTGTTCCAGGGCTGGAGCACCCGTGGAGTCGGCGCCTAAGGCACCACTTTTGGTTGGTTAAATTTAGAAGCCCTTTTAGAACCAGTTGTTCCGCGATTCTAAATTAAATTAAATTCTAAATTTAACAACTGGTTCTAGTGAACCGGTTCGAACCAGCTCCAGCTCACCACTGGCTTCAGATTGTCACAGTAAGAGAAGGCTTTTACTGCAGCAGACAGTGATTTTGATTCTCTCTTTTATACCTCTAGAACTAGCTAAGTGATAAGAATACACCTAAATTCTTAGAGTATAGGCCTTTACAGACAGGCCTGAATATCTATATCCTAACAATTTGGCTGGCTGTTCCATTCCTTACATCATATATCACCTCATTAACTTATGAGGTGGTGGAAATGGACAGTGGTTCAAAGTTCACAATCATGAAACAGTCAAATTTAGTATAGCATACTATGGGATTTCACTGAAAAAGATTTTATATTAAAATAAATATTCAATAGCACAAACACCATGGAAAGAAATGGCAATAAGTGAATCCTTTCTGAAATGTTCTAATAATTGAAATACACAAGCTCGTTCTTAAGAACCACATATGATCTTTTAAATGCTATGAATAAAGTCTTGACTACTGAAATTGTTGCAAAAAACTTTTCACTTAAAGGGGCCAGGATACATTTCATACATAGGGTAAAATCCATCCAAGAATGGCAGGCCCTCACTAAGCACTACACATTGCTTACCTAGGCCTGTCTTAGGTCCTGATTCACAAGCTTGGGGTGAAGTGTGCATTTTCTATGCTGGTGAGATTTCACCCTGCCATAATGACAGCAAAGGAAAAACTGCACTGAGAAAGAAGACATATTTGCCTCAGTTCAGCAAGCTACCCCTGTACTGCAAAGCACTTATGCCTAATTCCCATAGATTTTAATGAGACTTAAGTGTTGACTGAATATAGATGGACTTAAACACATACTTAAGTGCTTTGCTGAGTTGTGTAATGAGGACAAAGGCTCAGTGACCACAATAGATTTTTGGGTCTGATCCTCTTGCCCCTCTAATCAAGATAGCAAACCTACCCCCCATCTGGCGTTTAACTAGCTACACTGAGGTAAAACTACAGTGCCTTGGCCCCACTAGGCTTTTACATCAAGAGAGACATTTCACTGGAAAAAACATTTTGTGCACTGAAGACCTGGCCCAAAAAGTAAAGTGGCAGATGAATCACAAGTATCATCATCAATTCAGTTGCTTTAACATTTTCCTCAACTATTCAAACTTTAAGGCTCTCAAAGATCAGCAGGATACACAAGAGGATCATTCTCTAATAAGGCAACAGATAAAGCAACTGTGGACACAAATAATTGCTAAATCTAAACATGAACACATGAAATGCATGTGAGCTTCTCAGTGGTACAATATTTCTTGTATTCCAGTAACCAAAAGTGATGAATGTCCAGTTTAAAAAAAATGTTATTTTTAAACGTACAGGGAAAGAACCTAGGGTGACCAGACAGCAAATGTGAAAAATTGGGATAGGGGGTGGAGGGTAATGGGAGCCTATATAAGAAAAAGACCGAAAAATCGGGACTGTCCCTATAAAATCGGGACATCTGGTCACCCTAAAAGAACCTCAGGTGGTGTAAATCAGCACAGATCTGACCTCAATGGAGCTATGTCAGATTTCACCAGCTGAGTATCTGACCACTTATTTTTAAGGTTTTGTTGTTGTTGTTGTTTTTAAATTAGAGGTCAACCTGAAGAAACAATTTCTGATGATTGAAAGGCAAAGCAATTCCATTTTGGCACAGCAGTGCCAGAAACTTATAATATCCTAAATCACACCGAGTATGGATGACAGCTCTTAATGACACTTCCCACTCCTCCTTTGCTTCCAAAAGAATATAATACAAGGAGAGGAGAATTACAAAAACCAAAAAGACAAAAACACACAAAAACACACCTCACCTGCATTTTAACTGAATGGGAAAAAAAGTGGGCAAGAGTAGATGTAATAATATAGCAACTACTAATGATCTCATTCGGTTTATAAATATTTTATAAAGCAAGGAAACAAGCAAATGTAACAGTTAACAAAATTTGCCATGCATTTTTGAAAATACTGGAAGAACAGGGGTAACATTTTCAATAGTGCTTAAGTTACATTACAGCTTAAGTGGCATTTTCAAAAGTGATTTAGACATTTAGAAACCTAAATCAATAGAACCTATTACTTAGGGCCCAGGGCCATAGGCCTATCACTAGTGACAAACACTTGAAACTTCAATATGAACCATTTTGAGGTTTGATTTTTTAAAAATTATTTTGTGCCTCTGTACTTCCTGTTCCCAGGCAGAAGTAAAGTACTAGAGAGGCCACCTCTTGCAATCTGTCCAGCCTAAGTAAAAGCAAGTAGTTCTGGAACCTTAGGAGAGCCAGTTCTGTTCAGACTCTAGACAGGTCTAGACATTTGAATAAGAACCTGTACTTCAGGGTTATGAACAATGAGCTTTAAAATTTTCCTATCAATATTTTACAGAATATTTATAGCAGCAAACAAATATGGAGGATATTGAAAGAGAACCCCAGATATGAATACCTTCAAACTTAGGGGATTTAGAATCAGTTTTATTGCAGTACTTTCTTTCTGACCCTCAACTTAAGCCCTTGATGTAAATGGAATGAGCTTAATTCACGCTTCATACTGGGCAAAATCAAAACCCTGGAACAAAATCTCTTTAAATTTTGGGAGAGTTCTGATCAAATCTATATCCCTGCTTTTAAATTTGGGCCCACTTTTACATGAATTGGGAAGAGTATCCATGCACAGAGATTTGCTTTAAAATCACTTTTATTTACTTAGATGAAGTAAGTTAATGTTTTGGGCAAAGATGTGAATATATTCCCTCAGTGATGAACTTTTATCAACCTCAGAAATAGCTTGCTACAGTGTTTCCCATAAAGCCAGGTTTTTAAAGAGGATAGATTCACTTACTGCATCTTCAGTTCATCAGAAAGTTTGTTTCCACATGCATATTAACTTACAAGAAATGGCTTTTAACATGGAGATCTTGTTTTGCAATTAGAACACATTAGCCTAATTTAAAACAAGGTTTTACAAGCACATTTTAGTTAAAGCTCTCTGCATTCTAGAAGTCTCTCCCATCTGCATACACTACTTATTGACCCATAAGAGAACAAAAAGGTACTGACTAAATTACTTCCACATGTTTTAAGATTGTACTTTTGCTTTTCATCAGAGCAAATGGAAACATTTCCTAAAGGGCTTAATGGGTTCTGGTAAAATGATACTTTACAAAGATCACAATCAAGTGTGTGACTTAATCAAAACTAAAAGCCTTAAGTGAGATTTTCATACATGCGTAGGTATTAGTTGGATCCAACCTTGGTAGGAACAGAATAAATGAAGAAAGTGGAACTTCTCTGCAAAAATGGGAGGGTTTGTCTTCTTGGCAACCACCTTCCTTTCAAGTGCTGAAGCAGCCCGTGTCTGGGTTGTGCTGTCCAGGCTGAACAGAAAGAGAAAAAGCAGAGGGCACCAAAAGGCTCTGAGAAGTGTTGTGAATACAAGAAGAGTCCATGCCTAAAAGCGAGGCAAAAAGAAAATGAACTCCTTTAAGAAGCTGTGCTGAGAAAATGAGCTGCAGGCCAAAAGTAGAGCAGCTAGATTAAGGAGGCTAGATCCCATTGAAACAAAGGGAAAGAGCCATCTCTACAGGAACCCACAGAGAAAGACAAGCTGCCTTAGTCAGACAGAAGCAGCAGGGGGAGATTTGGCCGGGGGGGCAGGGGGGAGTTAAAACTAGAAGTTTGCAAAGGAACTGAAGAATGTGTGTCATGGACAATACAGCCAATATTTCCCTTGAGCCCTTTGAGAAGCTTTACATTTGCCGATAGCCTAACCATTTTGGGTAACCTGAAGCTATTTCATGTTGCATTAAGACAGTGTTGACAGATAACAGTGGTGAATACCAAAGAAATTTCATTATATACACCAAGGAAGTGAGGCAGATGATTTTTGGCATCAGGCCTAAATCAGATCAGAAAACTGTGTACGAAACAAAGAAAATTCTTGAAGTCTATGTTGCTGGGAAAGCTGAGCACTCCAGAATAACAAAGGGAAACATGAAAATGAAAGTTACTGAGGAGTGAGGTTCAGCAAAAATGCTCAGAAATAAACAAAGCTGGAAAGCAAGAGCATTGTGTGTTAAACCATCCCAACTTTCCTGCAAAAATAAATCTAAAGAATCCAAGTGCCAAATAAAGGGACACTGTAGATCTTCAGGGCAGAGCATCAGAAGAAAGAATAGTAGAACGAAAGATTATATTCCTTGGTGAAATGGTCACAGCAAATATGGGGACCAAGCTGCTGAAGCGTGATTGTGGGAATACTGAAAATGGCAGAAAAGAACCAATGGAAGTGGAGACATCGCAGTATGATTTTTATAGCACTTTTGAGGTCTGATCCTGCAGTGCAGAAAACGAAGTTCTGCTTCCTTTGCCAGCACTATCCAACAAAGCGGTTATGGCAGATCATAATCACAGTTTAGTAAATCTAAGATCTGCATGCCCAAGGTGTGTGAAATTTGTGGCAGATGAAAGCAAAGTTAGTTCACTGGTAGGACAGAATTTGTAAACTCAGCAAAAATACTGGTGTAACTTGGGACCTCACTGGCAAGCTTACAGACTGCTATGGCTCATAACAATGCTCTTTCTTTCCACAGACACAAGGATATAGGGCATTTGGGAAAGGCTGTAATGAGGGCATTAGAGCTTACACTGGCAAAGTCTGATGATGATTAGGTTGTGAAGGTGGCAGTGGCCTGTCTGGTTACTCAGATCCATGCATTCTGAATCAGTCCCAAAGAGGAATCCTAAATTAGAGAATATAAAAAGAGAAAAGTCAAACTGAAAAAAGAAAAAAGAAAAGGCAAAACTTGAAATCAGATGTAACACCAGCCCCACTGAAGTAGAGTTTTGTCATCGACTTCAATAGAACCAGAATTTCACAGGAAATGACTAAAGTGAACAAGAAAAAGGGGAAAGGTCAGTCTTAAATTCCAGGTGATAAAGGAAAAGAAAAAAGAAGAAAATGAAAAGTCAGAGGAAGGAGGACAGGTATTAGTGGAGAGCTAGCTATGAAGTAGAACAATTTTAGCAGGCTGCATGTAGTAGGTATTAAATTAAGCTAGGCCTCATTGGGCTTTTCAATATTAATAAAAGTGGTTCTTGAGGAAAAGAGATTTACTTAGACTTGGTACAGTAGGTCTCTTGTACCCAACGGCAGGGATGACTGTTATTACAAGTCGTTTCAGTGTTATAGACACCTGTTGAAGTCAGCAGAGGAAATAGCATGGGAACCCTCACTGCTGTACTACTTACTGGGGCATCTGTGCCTCTAGTAAGGAGTTTCTTCACCCCTTCCCATTCCCGGAAGGGATGGGTACTTCTTTGGATAGTGCTGAAAACATGTGAGCCAACTCAAAACTCCTCAGAAATGTTTTGGCCAGCTCTATTGCAGTCACAGGAACGGATTCTGATCTGACTCTAGTTTTACCTGTCATGACCCCATCAGCAATAGTAGTAACTCTTGATTTACACCAATGTAGTGGATATCAGAATCAGACCCACATCTTAGACTAAAGGTCTAAAGAACTTTCTTGCTTCTTGTCAATGAAGCATTTTTGGCAGGCAGCAAAAAGCTGCTTGGAAAAAAGAAAAAAAGGTGTAGAAGTGTTCATAGAAATTTTCCCATGTCAAAATATTTTTAGATAGAAATTTCCCAGCTAGCTCTATTAACAAATATTATGATGTTGGTGGGCTAATTTGATTCTTTCCATTCCCTATAAAATGCAATGGAGAGCTCATTTGAAACATATTAGCTATCTTGTTTGAAGTGCTTTGAGGATACTTCAAGGGAAATATTGCAAAACTTTCTCAAACCTCCATTTATCTCAGTGACTCTTTTTAGTCGATTCAAAAGGAGCTGTTATGCTCTATAATATCAAAGATTACAGAAGGAACCTTTATCTATGCCTCTCACACGTACAATAGTGCTGTGTGCTGAAAAAAATCACATGACTTTTTATGAACTGTGGTTGTTACATGAGAACCAATGCCTTTTCTAAATTAAATAACTGAGATTTTAATCTTTAAAAGAAATACCAGTGGAGCTTTCCTGATGTTATGGACTAATTGGACCAGATTCTTCTCATGCTTATGCACGGTTTTACTCTTTGATGGCATTACAATTGATTTACACTAGCATAAGCGAGAAAGTATTACAGATCTCTATAATATACATACTTACATAGCCAATAGATGGCACTCAAAAATATGTAGCACAGTTCCTGGGTTTTGTAGGACTCAAAACTTGCACATTGCTTTGTAGGGTGATATTCTATTAACCTATTAAGAGGAAGCCACTTGTCTTCCCCTTTCTTTGTAGAAACACTAGAAGTATGATTACAAGGGGCACTTGGGCACCTAAAATGGAAGTTAAGCACCTAGAATTCCAAGATTTAGATCCTCAAAACTGCTTAGCCGATGCCTTACCTGTGAACCTCTAAACTCCCTAGGGGCTTCAGTTTCGATTTGTAAAGTTCTTTAGGCCCCTATATTTCTGGTAGTTGGCACAGCTTAGTCCCAACACCACGGAGCTGCTCAGCCCCTAAGACTCATGCATAAATCCCAGTGGAGTTCACAAACAGATACTTCTCCACCTATCTAAAAGCTGTGCTCAGAGACCACATTACAGCACATTCACTAGACCACTCCCATCAGAACACACACCCAGAGAAGGAACTGGTGTCTCCCCACCCCATTGTTCAATAGCCAGAGGTTGGAGCAGTCATCCAGCATATGGGGGAAAATAGAGTTCTAATCCTCACTCTGCCTAACGTCGAGCAGGGTCTCGAAGATTCATGACTGTGACTACTGAGAGGAGGAAGGGGGTCTCCCTCTGGTCTGCAGTTATGCACCTAGCTCTCCATTGAGGCTTAGGGCACAGACCACAACCCTCTTCTCATCATCATTCTCTAGCTTAGGTGGCTATCTGCTCAGTGTGCTAGTTTCTGGCATCTAACTCTTCCTCTACATTGTATAGGGAGTCTGGGCACCTAACGAAATCATGAATTCTACTTAGAACCTAAAAGTTAGGTGCTGCAACCACTCGATCTAAATTCCTCCCTATAGCCATTTAAAGTTACAAGATAACCACCTTTTTTGGCCCCATATTATTGAAACAGTCAAACTGATTTATTTCAAAACTCTCTTAAAAAGACCCATGTGTTCCTAATCAAGACCTTGTTTACTACATTTCAGTCCAGAACACTCTTTCACTGCCTTTGAAAGAAGGTTTTATAAAATGGAAATAGTGTGTCAGAATCTGCACCAACTAAAGTTGGGTTAGCAGGTGCATCTATATGGTAATGTTTAATGTCTGGTCACTGCATGATAAAAGATGTTGTAGAACTCTTGTGGGGGGAGGGTGGAAAGCAGCTTGACAATACACTTAATACTGTAGCAAAGGTAAACAGGTATGAGCATTGAGGACAACTGAAGTATAAATAGCATGGATTCCAAATCCCTGAAAAGGAATGTATTATTAATATTAAATCTGAAATATCAAAGAATGTCATTCTGAGTTAGCCCTTTCACCATATCACAAACAATAGAATCAGAGGTAATAAATGGAAAATACAGTAGATCAAAACTAATTTAGAGCAGACTTCAGGTAACACTTGTTCACACAAAGTCTTCAACACATGGAAGGTCTTAGTAGATATGGTTGTCAAAAAAACCAAACATACTAAGGTTCCTGGAGAAATTTAGATGGCGATATAATGGCTGGAGTAGAATCTAAGGAGAAAAAATAAAGAACTTAATCGCCTGAGCACTCAAACAATGTTCCATGGGATCTAATACCAAACAATTGAATAAGTATTAAATCCCTTCACAAAAACGTATTCTATTCCACTGAACATTTAATATTTCCCCCCCCCCCCCCCATGTGTTAATATTTTAGTTCCACTTTAGACTTCAGAAAATCTGATTCCTTATTGACAAATGAGCTCTATACTTATCCATGACTCAGGCTCCGAGATGCTACAATAATACACATAAAAAACTAAGCTTTCAATCTTGCAAAGAAGTCCATGCTGGTAGAACCCTCTGCCTACCCAAAATCCCACCAGGCACTGGGTTTTCCATGCAGAGCTCATTGTAGGTACAGGGCCTCAGGGCCCTGAGGCTTGATCCTGGATGTTTTGTTGTTAATTTCAATGGGAGCAGAATTGGATGTTCAGAACACCAGCATGAGAGGCAGTCATACAAGACTTGCAAACCATCTTAACATCAGTTTATAGTTACTATAGGACAGGGTTTCTCAACTGTGGTTCGCGGCTTGTTCAGGGTAAGCCCCTGGTGGGCAGTGAAATGCTTTATTTACCTGAGCATCTGCAGGTACGGCCGCTTGCAGCTCCCAGTGGCCGCGGTTCGCCATTCCTGGCCAACAGGAGCTGCAGGAAGTGGCGCAGGCCAGGCCACTACTTCCTGCAGCTCCCATTGGCCAGGAACAGCAAACCACGGCCACTGAGAGCTGCGAGCGGCCGTACCTGCAGACACTCAGGTAAACAAAGCATCTTGCGGCCCGCCAGGGGCTTACCCTGAACAAGCCGCGAACCGCGGTTGGGAAACCCTGCTCTAGGATTATAGGCAGATGTTAGGTACAGTACCACACTCCCCAAAAGTTTGTACTGAGTTTTGAGAGTCACCATAAAAATGGCTCTCTGTCAGAGGCACTTAAGTCAAACAGAATGACTTGCATCTGGACATAATAGTAGAAGTGAAGATAAATTTTACAGATCTGGAAGTGAACTTTCCCCAGGATGTCCTGAGCCATAGACTGGAGTGGACTCATCTCTCATAAGGATGTTTTCAGGACCAACCAACCAGGCCCACGGGCTACCTTACAAACCTAAGAAAGCAGACAGATAAATCCAAGGAACAGGTTTATTTCAGCATAGGTACAAAGTGCCACACCCAGTGATCAGTTGAGGTATGACAAGCCAATGATTTGACTGAGTGTATACAAATAAAGCTGTACACAAAGGCAAAAATGCAACTCTCTGTATGTTCTTTTATATCCAAGATGACAGCATACTTTATCAACAACCCCTTCCTCTGATTCATTACATAATATTAATAGCAAATATGACTAAATATAAGATTCCTCATTACACTATCAGTCTTCGTATTTGACAGGGACTCTCAGGACTTTCCTTGTTTAGTCTGATTGTATTTGGCAGGATCATCATAACCTTGCATTAACATCATCCTTGTCCTGTACCCAAAACCAAGGATGTTTAAAGAATTGAACAGGCGGCTACTCAATGAGCCAAATCCTAAGAAACTAGACAGCTTACACTCCTTTCCAAAAAGTGTTATTCAAAGACCATCCTAAAAATTAGGCCAACCTTGCTTATATATTACTAGCGAATGTGTGATATCTGTGTATATACGGTTTCAGAGTAGCAGCCATGTTAGTCTGTATTCGCAAAAAGAAAAGGAATACTTGTGGCACCTTAGAGACTAACCAATTTATTTACAAAAAATAACAATACAGAACTCTTTCGAGGCATGCTCAAATAAATTTGCTAGTCTCTAAGGTGCCACAAGTACTCCTTTTCTTTTTGTATATATACGAGCCATTAAATACATGATTAGATACACTTAAACCCTTACTATTTTACATGAGGTAAGTTCCCCTAATCATGGTTTCACCTGCTTACATCTCTAAACAGCAGACCACTCTGTTACACAATTAAAGAGCATATTGGTTACTGCCCACAGTTTGGTTTTTTTAGCCTTCAACCTGAAGTTAGTAAAAGCTGTCACTTTGAGACCACCCACCAAAAGCAGCACCTCACATTTTAACTAGTTCATGTGTTACATGTGCAACATACACATTTTCTTTCAGAGCGCAGAATACACAATTTGTTCACTCCTTCATCCTTGACCATGCAAGAGAAACCTATCCTTCAGCTCTCAGGTGGCTTTGCTATTTAGACAAAAGCTTCTAGATCCAGTGCTCCAGATGAAACCTTTATTGATCTTTGTGTCTGTTGCATCTGTACATTTCAAATGCGAAAATATCTGACTTTCATCCAGGTACTTCATGAACAGAGATAGCTATTGGTTACTAATTTGATGAGTGTTCAAACTCCCACTATGTTTCTTCTCATAATTATTGGTTTATTAGCAAATAACCTGAAATATGATGCCACAGTAATCATGCTATGACAAATTATATTGTCTCATTGCTGCATATCTGATGTAATATAGAAGTGCTATTTCTGTATAGCAAGAAGGATCCCAAAACTCTTAACATACTTACCAGAAAGTGTTTTTTAGAAATATATAGATTAAGCAATAGGAATGTATTCTTTACTTCAGTAAGCAATTCTTATTTAGAGCTTTTCCCCTATGGATCTCATTAAAAAAAAAAATCAAACACTAATCAATTCACCTTCTGTTTAGAGAAAACGAGTACTCACACTAAGGTTCTAACAGCTATGTTGACTTGGTGCACTGCTCATCCGACCCATGATATACATTTAACATACAGATCTCATAGTAAGGTAGACCTTTACCAAGTAAAAGACACAATTGTGTATACACAATGTGGATGAGATAACCTTGCTGCAGATGGCCGATTTTTTCCCCATAAAACAGTCTATGCAGTAAGGAGAACATAGCACAACTGAAAAGCGTGTCTGAATGCTGCATAGAGATTCAAGGAAGAGATTTATGAGTCCTCCTCCCCCTGCCACACACACACATCTGTGCAGTAACAGGGCACATCACCAAAACTAAAGGTTTGATGTGGCATGATATAGTTGGAGAGCGCTACATATATAAACTTGAGATACAAGGGATAAACAGCACAGAGGAATGTAGTCCTGTGTTATTCCAAGCCATACCAGAAGTAGGACCTAAGGAGAGAATGTACAATTAAGCAGCCCATAATATGCTATGGATTGCATTTCATCCCACAAATGTGGATTCTTCACCCACATCACCATTTTAGCCAGGGCAAGTAAGGGTGAGCACTAGAGACAAGACCTTATCACTGAATAGTAGTAAATAAAGGAATGGGCATTCCAGGGACTTGGGCCCTTACTAATCAGGTTGGAGGTCCTATGCCTAGTACTCAGCCTTTTTTGTGCCCTTGTACAGCCTCTTCTTGCACTGGCACACAACTGCTTTGCACAGCCTATTTTGTAGCACACAAAGGCTTGAAGGATCAAGTCCTAAGAGTGTGCGTTTATGACTGACCAAGGATTTCATAGTTATTAAATGCCTTCTGAATACCAAGACATATTTATGAGTTCAACCCCCTTCTTTTTCAAGCCTAGTAGAGGCATTATTCCTTATTGAAGGCTGCTTACACATCCAAGTGGAACTCTGCATAGCTATTTTTGGGCTGTCTGTATTTCCAAAAAAAGGACATATACATAATTAATAAATTACACACAGAATTTATTCCAGCTATTCACAGTGCTGGTGGGGTGGGAGGGAGAAATGTATTTATTGATAAAGTATCCAAACTACAACCTGTTTGTAGAGTCCTTGATTCTTAGGCCAGAAGGGTCCATTATGACCATCTAATCTGACCTCCTGTATAACATAGGCAATAGGCTCTAGCAGTTATTTGGGGAAAGTTTATCTTGATTTAAAAATAGTCAGTAATAGAGAATCCACCACAACCCTTGTTAAATTATTCCAATGGTTAATTACTCACTGTTAAAAATGTATGCCTTATTTCCAGTCTGAATTTATCTATCTTCAACTTCCAGCCATTAGATTGTGTCATACCTTTCTCTGTTAGATTGAAGAGACCATTATTAAATATTTGTTCCCCATGCAGGTATTTATGGACTGTAATCTAGTCACCTTTAACCTTCTCTTTATTATGCTAAAGAAATTGAGCTCCTGGCGTCTATCACCATAAGACATATTTTCTAATCCTGTCATTCTTACAGCTCTTCTTTGAACCCTCTCCAGTTTGTCATCATGCTTCTTGAACTGTGGGCACCTGAACTGGATACAGTATTCCAGCAGCAGTTGCACCAGTGCCAAATACAGAAGTAAAACTGCTGCTCCTACTCAAGATTCCCCTGTTTATTCATTCCAGGATCACATTAGCTCTTTTGGACACAGAGTAACAGTGGGAACTCATGTTCAGCTGATTATGCAGAACTACCCCATATCTTTTTCAGGATCATTACTTCCCAGATACAGTCCCCCATCCTATAAGTATGGCTTACAATCTTGATTCTTCCCCAGTCCTCCAAGATTTATTGAAAATCAACATTTGAAGTCCAGGCAACTCCTCAGCTAGCTCTTTTAAAACTCTCCTACATAAGTTATGTGGACCTGCTGATTGAACAGTATCCAACTTTAATAGTTTTTGCTTAACATCCTCCGGAGATGATAGGGGAATGGAAAGAGTATTGGCACTGTACAATGAGAGTATACCAACTGTTTTATTCCCAAATACAGAACAGAAATGTATTGAACACTTCTGCTTTTTCTGCATTATTACCGATAATTCTACCATTCCCATCTAATAATGGACCAGTACCACCATCAGCATTATTTTTGTTCCTAATATATATTTAAAAACTCCTTCTTACTGTCCTTATGTCTGCTGACCATAGATTTCTCCTTGTGCCCCTTGACTTCCCTTATTTTTCTACAATTCCTAGCTTCTGATTTATATTACTATTAACTCCCCTTTCATTAGTTTTATATATTTTAAATTCACACAGGTGCCTTCATTTCCCCTTTAAGTCAGGTCAGTTTTTAAACCAGCATAGCCGTCTTCCTTGAATGTGGGATTGTGGCTTTTTGGGCATTTAGTAATCTATTCTTAAATCATTTCCAATTGTCATTTACATTTTTCTGATTACATTCTTCATCTCAGCTGATTTGGCTTATAATTGTTTTCAGCTTTGTGAAACTGGCCCTGTTAAAGCTTCACATTTATATATACATACATAACTAGCCTGGACTTTATTCTGCTTGTACATTATGAATGTGATCAAGTCATTATCACCTGTATCTAAGCTACCATCAATTTTTAGTTCTGTGATCAGTGCCTCCTTATCTGTTAGGGCAAGATCTAATATAAAATTCCCGTGTGTTGACTGAAACACTTTTTGAGTTAGCAAATTGTCATGTATAATATTTAGAAATTCCAAGAATGTTTTAGTACTGGCAGCATGAGACCTCTAGCATGTGTTACTCAAATTGAAGTCCCAATCACCACATCAGTCCCCATCAGCATTTTTTCCTACACATTGTAAATAGGTGCCCTAAGAAAGCAGTCATCCTGTTCCCTTGTGAGATTTGCTGGTCAGACACCAGTTAGTACCTCATCTTGTGCTTTATCTGTTAGGACATTGATCCATAAGCAGGTTGAGATTATTTTCTTCTGAATCAGTGATTTTGAAACAAGTGATACCATTTTTGGCAGATTGCCACTCCCATACCCTTTTGCCCACTCCATACTTCCTAAATTGGTTAAAACCATTGATTTTAACATTCCAAATGCGCAGAACATCCCACCAGGTTTCAGTAATACTAACTAGAGCAAAAATTATGATTGAGCCATTCTAGTTCTTCTTGTTTGTTACCCAGGCTTCTAGCAGTGGCATATAGGCAATTAAAGATAGCCTCATCAGAAAAATACAGTATATGCTTTTTAACAAGCAAATCAAGCCCAACTATTTCCATGGATAATCTTCCAATCAGTTAAAGTCTGAGTGTGTGTTCTGTAAAGCTATTAAAATTTGTCTTTGTAATAATGGAATGCTGAGCAACTGTCATGCTCCTTCACCATCTATTAGGCAAGAAAATTACAACTCCATCCATCATATAACAGAAATAGTCATTCTAATAAAATATTGTCACAGGATCAATGTCTACTGCTTTGAAAATGAGTGACTTGGCAGTGCTTCAATATTTATTTAGAAGCTGAAAACCCCTATTTTGTGACAGCATCCTGTTTCTTTGACATTATCTGTGAAGTATTACAGCCTGTAATGCCATATAATTAACTTTATAATGAACATTAAAATACCTAATTTGCTGGTCAGATGGCTGAGACACAGCCACATGCCGTAAATTAATCCTTCACAATAAAACAGTTTCATCCTTCACTCTATAAATGAAACTGTTACTTTGGGGCGGGGTACTTATGATGTTTTAAATTCAGACTGTGTGAAGACCTCAACAGGAATTAGAGGTTACAATTTTTGGATTGTTTTGGTAATCAAACTGGTGCAAGTCTTGTGTTGTGCAAGAGAAGGATCTGGATCAAATTGTAGTTGAACAGATTCTTGCTAGCATTATTACCGAAGGTTCAGATTATTACCGGTCAGATTCTTGTTTGAACCTTCTATCTATCTTTCTTCTGTTTTAGGGTTGTATACCGCCACTCTTCACCACAGTATCTGAGCACCTTCCATGTAAAATCAATAGCAATAGCCAAGTCTCAATTGAACTTCATGGAGTCTCAGCATTTTTCACTTGTGGGGTGGGGGGCGCGTGGTAAAAACCGTGCTTAGAGTTTTTTTGAGGGGTGTGTGTGTGTGTGTGTGAGAGTGAGAGTGCGTGCGCGGGGATTGGGAATAAAAAGGGTGTTTGAATTGTGATCATCACTGGTAAAAAGGCTTTTTCAAAGAGGAATTCTCTGCAATCCTATAGTGCCTTCTCATGCCCCATCCACTCTTCTCTGTTTCCCTTCCCTGCCTGACCTCTCAACCCAGAAACCCTGATCTCATCCTGGCCTTTCCATCAATTGTTAACCTGGTTCTCTCCCTTTATGTGTACAATTAGCTTGCTGGATAAACTCAGTGGACCTATCAACTACCATTCCACATTATCTCCTTTAAATTCTTCTCTTACACTCCACTTCAGAGATCTCTTCTGCCTTCACCAAGTTTTCCATATCACTCCAAACCTGATGCAACAGGTAGTAGGCTCTTCTACTGATCCACCCTAACTCAGGACTGTGTGGTTTATTGGGAAATGAAGTAGGGACTCAGCTCATCCTACAAAAGACAAAATGCTGGAAGACCTCAAATGGATGGTAGAACAACAGCTACAGCAACAGCACGCACAGGCCAACATTAAGAATAAATATGAATTGCAACTACAAATGACAAACAATAGTCAAAGGGCCATGGGAAAAGTTAGAGACTCTAGACTGGTAGTTAGAGAACTGAGAATATGGAGGAACCAAATTCAAGTCCTTGCTCCAACTACTACTTATTTATAAAAAGTGGAAGAGCTTCAACAGGAGACTGAGAAAGATGCACCCCAGAATCTTCCATAGTCCAGTGGCTATGGTGGTGTCCTGCAGTGTGGGAGACCCAAATTCAAGTTCTCTCTGTACATTGAGCAGGGTGGAGTCTCCCACACCCCAGGTGAGTGCCCTAACCACTGGGCTAAATGTTATAAGGAAGGCTGCCTGCTATCTTCACGCCACCCCAGCCCCCATACCTGTTTTTGTGAATCTAGTCCTCCACTTTTGTCAAAGTGCCCAACATTTACACAACATTTTTTGACGTAGTTCAAGATAATGTTTTCTTTCAACATTTCCAGAATCATAGACTCACAGAAGTGTAGGACAGAAAGGGACATCAATAGGTCATCTAGTCCAGCCCTCTGCATTAAAGGCAGGACTATATAATAACTAGACAATTCTTGACAGGTTTGTCTAACCTGTTCTTAAAAACCTCCAACGACAGAGATTCTGCAACTTCCCTAGACAATTTGTTCTAGTGCTTAACTATCCTGACAGTTAAGTTTTTCCTAATGCTCAACCTAAGCCTCCCTTGCTGCAACTTAAGCCCGTTGCTTCTTGTCCTATCCTCAGAGATTAAGGAGAACATTTTTTCACTTTCCTTCTTGTAACAACCTTTTATGTACTTGAAAGCTATGTGTCCCCTCCCTTCCACCAAGTCTTCTTTTCTCCAGACTAAACAATTTTTAGACCAATTTTTCCCTCATAGGTCATGCTTTCTAGACCTTTAATAATTTTTTTTTACTCTCCTCTGGACTTTCTCCAGTTTGTCCACATCTTTCATGAAATGTGACAGACAGAACTGGACACAATACTCCAGTTGAGGCCTTACCAGTGTGGAGCAGAGCGGAAGAATTACTTCTCATGTTTTGCTTACAATACTCATGCTAATCCACCCCAAAATGAGGTTCTTTTTTTTTTTTTTTTGCAACAGTGTTACACTGTTGACTCATATTTAGCTTGTGATAACTATCACCCCCAGATCCCTTTCCACAGTACTCCTTCCTAGGCAGTCATTTCCCATTTTGTGCGTGTGCGCTATTGACTGTTCCTTTTTAAGCAGAGTACTTCTCATTTGTCCTTATTGAATCTCATCCTATACTTCAGACCGTTTCTCCAGATCATTTTAAATTTTAATCCTATCCTCCAAAGCACTTGCTACCCCTCCCGGCTTTGTATCATCTCTAAACTTTATGTAGAGCCTCAGAGTTACAAACACCAGAGTTACAAATTGACTAGTCAACCACACACCTCACTTGGAACCAGAAGCACACAATCTGGCAGCAGCAGAGACAAAAACCAAAAAACCAAGCAATTACAATACAGTACTGTGTTAAGTGTAAACTATTAACAAAATAAAGGGAAAGCAGCATTTTTTTTTCTGCATAGTAAAGTTTCAATGCTGTATTAAGTCAATGTTCAGTTGTAAACTTCTGAAAGAACCACCATAACCTTTTGTTCAGAGTTATCAACAACCTCTATTGCTGAGGAGTTTGCAACTTTGAGGGTCTACTGTACTCTCTGCCATTATCTAAATCATTGATGAAGATGTTGAACAGAACTGGAACCAGGACTCACTCCTGCAGGACCCCACTCGTTATGCCCTTCCAGCTTGACAATTAACCACTGATAACTATTCTCTAGGATTAGTTTTCCAACTAATTATGCATCCATCTTATAGTAGCTCCACCTAGGCTATATTTCCCACAATTGTTTATGAGCTCGTGTAAGACATATCTTGAATGTAGTAAGGCTTTTTGATACTACCACATCTACTGCTTCTCCTCTATCCGCAAGGGTTGTACCCTGGCGGAAGAAAGCTATTAGGTGTGTTTGACATGATTTGTTCTTGAGAAATCCATGTTGACAGTTACTTATCACCTTATTATATTCTAGGTGTTTGCAAATTGATTGCTTAATTATTTGTGCCATTATCTTTCTAGGTACTGAAGTTAAAATGACTGATCTGTAATTCCCCAGGCTGTCTTTATTCCCCTTTTAATAGATCGGCATTACATTTGTCCTCTTGCAGTTCTCTGGAACCTCTCCCATCTCCTCAGACAGCTCCTCATGCTGCGATGTATTTTATTTGGCCCTACTGACTTGAAGACATCTAACTTGTTTAAGTAAATTTTAACTTGTTCTTTCCTTATTTTAGCCTCAGCTCCTACCTCATTTTCACTGACATTCACTATATTAGATGTCCGACTGGTGAAAACTTAAAAAAAGACATTTAGCACTTCCATCACTTCCACATTTTCTGTGATTGTCTCTCCCCTCCCCATCCCCCATTGAGTAATGGGTCTATCATATCCTGGGTCTTCCTCTTGCTTCTAACACATTTGTAGAATGGTTTTTGTTACCCTTTATGTCTAGCTAGTTTAATCTCATTTTGTGCCTTGGCCTTTCTAATTTTCTTCCCTACATGCTTGTGAAGGAACAAAACTAGAAAATTAAGCAAAACTAAAAACAAAATATTCTATTCGGCAAACTTGACTAATAGATTTGAGTTGACCAAAACCACATTTTTTGACAAATGAACAGTTCACCAATTTTTTTTGGCCAGCTCTAGTGGTAATGCTTTGTTGACATACCCTGTCAGCAGATGCTATAACCTCACTTAAAACTGATGAAGTTCTACTGACTTGTTTGTACCACCTCTGATATAAGAGACGTAGGAGTAGTGCTCTAGAAAAAGGGAGCTAGGCTGTTGAGACAGAGGGAGTCCCAAAGCCACACTAGGAATAGCTAAATTCATGTAGGAACCTCAGGCTGAGATTTATATATTTTTGTTTTTGAATTACTGATAAATACAGATCTGAAGGAGGCTATACTAACTAACTTGAATACTAACTCTGGGTCTGGTTTCTTTAGTGACAAGAGGGTAGGGTCTCAATTTGTTCATACCTGGTCAGCTGTAACTGGAACTAAAAATTGACCAGAGATACCTGTATGGTAGTGTTGAACACAAACAACAACAAACCAGCTACTCATCCTCTCTCTTGCAAGACTCTCCAAAATGGTAAGAATTACACTGGGACTTGAGAACAGGAAGGGGATTCCCTGATAACCTTCAGATACCTGGTAGCATGCAGCTGATATTTTATAAGTCTCATTGTGGGTCTGAGCAGGTCAAGCAATTACTGCTCAACTAGTTGATACTTTTCATAATGCATGTGACCTGCCTTAGTGGTAATGCTTGGGCCAGAGACACTACAGAATCCATGGCATGCATTTGACCTGCAAAGGAAACTCCAAAGCATGAAAATTTAATAACGCTAGTCAGCCAGATGCAAACTGCCTGTCCTTCAGATACCTCAACATAAATGAGGGATGCCTGTTTGTGGGTGTGGGTAGAAAATTTGTACTTGTAAAGTGCCTGCCATGTGAGGATCTCAAAGTGGTTTAAGATGGGTAAGCATTGTTATCCCACAATTACAAGAAGGGGAAATATAGCACAGAGAGGCCCTGTGTCACAGCACATGTAGACTTTTTGATCCTGACTCAGTCTCCCATCTATCACCAGACCACACTGCAGCATTGTGCAGCAATGTGGCCAGGAGCAGTGCCACTGTGACAGAGGGCCCAGGCTATGAAGCCATGCATGGTTTCTCATTCAATGGAGACAGTGTCTCACCACCCCCATGAATAATGTATTTGGACTCTTTCTTTAATGATTTCTGTGGGTGCTATTGAACACAAAGCCCTGCTAAAGGCACCCCAGGAAGTATAATAAATACAAACAACAAAGAATACAGTTTTATATTTTTCTAATTTTAGGATGAGTAGTAAAGAATGCATGTGAAGAAAACAGTGGCTCTAAGCTTTGTTTCACTGTAACTTTTGATTAAAGGAGGCATTTAGTGTAAAACCCTTTCATTGTGTTCTCATTCTGAAGTACACTTTCAGTTATTTTCCATTTGACTGATACTGAAGCCCATATTCTTTTTTAGTTCTTGTGTTCTCAAACTAGGTCAGAATGCACGTGTCACATTATAAATGTTTCAGGAACTGTGCTTTCTGACCTAAATGGCTTACAGTTGTTCTTGATTTGGAGATAATCAGTTGGATGGACTCAATGGACCTCTATCTTTTACTAGGCTTTTATCTGAATTATAAACAGAAGTACACAACAAGTTTAAATGAAGCAGTAGGCCAACTGTTATTGACAGAAAAGAAAGGCCGGAATGTAAAATAATAGTTAGTGAGAGTCATTAAAATTTAACCAAGGTCATCCTTCCTTACGACCCGAGGGCACTTATCCTTTATTCAATTAACTACATAAAATTGACACCCTAAAAGTAAATAAAAAAACCCCAAAACAGAGAATTAAGTGAACATCCAGATTGCCTGCCCACCAGACCCAGAAATAACCAAAATTGTACATTCTCTGACTGACAAAATTAGAGTGCTCCCTGACATGCTACTTTGTAAATGCTTACACTTTGACCAGATTGGATTTTTCCCTATAAGGGAGGGCAATTTTTAACTGTTTCAATAGGAATTCTTTGTAAAATGGTCACTGGCCCCCACTGTCCGTAAGCCTCAGTCCCCTCTATGATCACTAGAGTCTAATGATAAAAATCAGCCATCATTAGTTCAAATTCAGTCTAGATCAGCAATGCCCAAACATTGTGATGGCCTGAAGCCACTGGTCGGTGGCCTGTGTTGTTTTGTTTAAGTTCTTATTGGGCAGGTTCCAGTTTCATTAAATTGGCACCAATCCTGCATCCTACAGCTGCAACTGAGAGACCACGGAATCTAGGAGTAACCTTACTCCCTCTTCTAGAGATGGTCCCTCCAGACCAAAGTGGACGCACGTTAATGTCGCCGTGTGAAGAATTTTGCCATGCTTTTGTCTACTAGAAAGGAATGTGAGCAGATAGCGGATTTAGCAAGTTGGGGGATATGTGGTTGTATACACTGGAGTCAAAAGTTACCTGACCTAGATGAAGAGAGAATCTTTTTCTAGCTCACTTTATGTACCTTGCACAAGTGTTGAGAATTTTTATACTGTCCTTTGAACGTAGCAGAAAATATTGTTATTCCTGCCTATTCAAGATTCAGCTGTACATGCACTGAGCCATGGAAGGCCACAGAAGTAGAATGGCCACTGATCAGTTTGTAAATTATTACTCATCATAGCCAAAAGATATCAAGAAGTTCTCAAACCCTCTCCTAGGCTAGCTTCTGTAATAATTTCCTTCTGTTAAAGGAGGCTCTTTGACTGGTCAGTGGCTGTCCATCAGATAATACTTTTCAGAAATAATTAAATGCTTAGTATAAGCTATACTGTATTAGCAGTTATTAAAGCCTATTTGAGTGCCACATACCTATTCATATGGGCCATACCTTAGCGATTATCCTATTTTCATTAAACTCAATTTAAATTGTAATATACTTAGTCAAATAGTATTGTAAAAAGTATAAAATAGTCAGACCTATATGAATAAGGCTAGCAATTCTTATACTTCATGGCAAACTAACCCACTAGCGTCTGGGAAAAAATGTCATCTTATGATATAGTTCTGTACTACTAGGTACATTTTGTAGATTAGAGTGCTTCATTTGAAGTACACAAGATCTGTCCCTGTAGGAGACAGAATATTGGGCTAGATGTGCCATCAGGTTGTTCCAATATAGCAATTCCTCTATTTTCATAGAATGATATTACTGGCACCCCTTTACCAGATGTTTGCTGCACATCCTGGACAGTCCATGAACTAATTATTAAAACCAACTTCTAATTTTCCAGTGTTTATTCTTCTCATTTTAGGTCAATAGTGGAATGTCAAGTTTGACTTTGCAAGATGCATCTTGCTAACGTTTTCTCATTTGATATCAGTATTTTAGTAACACACCCCTTCAGGGCTTACTTGCCTCTGCAGCAATCTGTACTGAATGTCTGAAACCACTGCTAATTATATAGATTTCTTGAGCACCAACACTGATCTTTTCTGATATTTGCAGTAAGTACAAGGCACAATGTAATGAACAACTAATGAATGTGCAGTCACAGAAGGTCAGAGCCATCACTTCACATATACCATATATCCTGAATATGGAGAGAGACGATTACTATTAGCTAGTAAGCATGTTTCCTAGAGGGCAGGAGCTTCTGATAGCAAAAATTAACTTGCATGGTCAGACTAACAGAGATCAATAAATTACCAAAAAGCAGAACAGAGTAGATGCAGAACAAGATGGAACAGATTTACTGTTTATTTTCGTCCTTCTTTCTAATTTTTTTTTTTACCATGACATTTGCTGCAATGGTGGGCAGAGATGGGCTGAAACCAAACTGTTGACATTCAGAGGCACTGAATTTTGATGAAGTTTGGATCCAGATCCATGTTGGATAGCTTGGCCTCATCTCCAATTCTGAGAAAGTGTCAGATCAGGGCAACGCTAACATTCCAAACCATCAGCAACTCCAATATAATAGTTGTCTCCACGTATAACACATACTGACAATCAAGTCTGCATTAGGGCTACATCTCTATTAGTTACACATCTCATTAATTGCAGTCCTTCCTCCCACAAAGAAGCTCTTCATTTACTAAAGAAGTGAGCTTCCCTACTATTGACAGTTATGTCAGCAACAGGACAAGCCTCCAAGTTTAGTTATTCAGGCTGAGATTTTCAAAGGAAAATAAAGGAGTTAGCAGCTCAGCTCCCACTGAAATGCAAAGAAAATTGGTGCCTAACGCCCATAGGATCTTTTGAAAAACCCTAGCTGTACTTGCCTAACAGGAGCATTTTTAAAAGACTAAGTTCAACAAGTTCATTTACTTAGCAAACAAACAAAGCCACCAGAATGGACGGTAAATAATTTTCTATCCTCTACTACTCATGTTGCAATACACAGTATCTTGATTTGACCAATGTTTAGACACAAACCCTATTAAAATAGAATGGAACACCCAGTGGGACTCCAAAGAGGGCAAAAGCTGAGTGAACGACCAGCATCACTGGAGAAGTTTGAGGGGTAAACAATGATATTAGTGCATAGCTATGGGCACATTCTGGCCGGCAATCCCTCTAACTGCTTTAACAAAAATCTATGAAAAAATTCAACTCTACACAGAAGTGGAAGTCAGTTAAATGCAGCCTAAGCAAAGACATGTTCTTAAAGGGACACCAAACACCATCAGTTTTACATTTACAAAGATTTACCTAATATTGTAACAAGTACCACCTAAGACAGAGAGATTAGAGGGAAAACAGCTACTCTCTATTTTAATTTCAATTTTTTAACATTGTGCATTTGACAGTACTTTGTGTATATAGTGAGTTTCATTATTTCCCTTTTACGGTCAGTCTCCCCAGTTTATTTGTCTGGGTCTCACACAGCAACAGAGGAGAAATTTTTAAATAGGAAACTGTAAAGTTGGCAGGAGGTGCTGCTGCTGTAGGATTGGAAGGTACTATTATCTGAGCCCTGTGGCCTTCTTTGGTCTGTCCCAGTAGGTTGGAGGCACTCACAGGGGGAAAAACAAACAGGAGTACTTGTGGCACTTTAGAGACTAACAAATTTATTAGAGCATAAGCTTTCATGGGCTACAGCCCACTTCATCAGATTCATGGAATGGAACACATAAGAAGATTGTGTGTGTGTGTGTATATATATATATATATATATATATATATACACACACACACACACACACACGGTTGAAGATGCCATACAAACTGTAAGAGGCTAATTAAGATGAGCTATCATCAGCAGGAGGGAAAAAAAAACAAAAAAACTTTTGCAGTGATAACCAAGATAGCCCATTTAGACAGTTGACAAGAAGGTGTGAGGATACTTAATATAGGGAAATAGATTCAACATGTGTAATGAACCAGCCACTCCCAGTCTCTATTCAAACCCAAGTTAATGGTATCTAGTTTGCATATTAATTCAAACTCAGCAGTTTCTCTTTGGAGTCTGTGTTTTTGAAGCTTTTCTGTTGCAAAATGGCCACTCAGTAAAAGATTTAAGGGTGGCAAGAGAGGTTGAAGTGTTCTCCTCCTGGTTTTTGAATGTTATGATTACTGATGTCAGATTTGTGTCCATTTATTCTTTTGCATAGAGACTGTCCGGTTAGGCCAATGTACATGGCAGAGGGGCATTGCAGACACATGATGGCATATATCACATTGGTAGATGTGCAGGTGAACAAGCCCCTGATGGCATGGCTAATGTGATTAGGTCCTATGATGGTGTCACTTGAATAAATATGTGGACAGAGTTGGCACTGGGCTTTGTTGGAAGGACAGGTTCCTGGGTCAGCGTTTTTGTTGTGTGGTGTGTGGTTGCTGGAGAGTATTTGCTTCAGGTTAGGGGGCTGTCTGTAAGCGAGGACTGGTCTGTCTCCAAAGATCTGTGAGAGTGAGGGATCATTTTTCAGGATAGGTTGTAGATCCTTGATGATGCATTGGAGAGGTTTCAGTTGGGGGCTGAAGGTGACAGCTAGTGGCGTTCTGTTATTTTCTTTGTTGGGCCTATCCTGTCGTAGGTGACTTCTGGGTACTCTTCTGGCTCTGTCAATCTGTTTCTTCACTTCAGCAGGTGGGTATTGTAGTTTTAAGAATGCTTGATAGAGATCTTGTAGGTGTTTGTCTCTGTCTGAGGGATTGGAGCAAATGTGGTTGTATCTTAGAGCTTGGCTGTAGACAATGGATCATGTGGTGTATCCTGGATGGAAGCTGGAGGCATGTAGGTAAGTATAGCAGTCAGTAGGTTTCTGGTATAGGGTGGTGTTTGTGTGACCATCGCTTATTAGCACCATAGTGTCCAGGAAATGGACCGCTTGTGTGGATTGGTAGAGGCTGAGGTTGATGGTGGGATGGAAATTGTTGAAATCATGGTAGAATTCCTCAAGGGCTTCTTTTCCATGGGTCCAGATGATGAAGATGTCATCAATGTAGTGCAAGTAGAGTAGGGGCGTTAGGGGATGAGAGCTAAGGAAGCGTTGTTCTAAGTCAGCCATAAAAATGTTGGTATACTGTGGGGCCATGCGGGTACCCATAGCAGTGCCGCTGACTTGAAGGTATATATTGTCCCCAAATGTGAAATAGTTGTGGGTGAGGACAAAGTCACAAAGTTCAGCCACCAGGTTTGCTGTGACATTATCGGGGATACTGTTCCTGATAACTTGTAGTCCATCTTTGTGTGGAATGTTGGTGTAGAGGGCTTCTACATCCATAGTGTCCAGGATGGTGTTTTCTGGAAGATCACCGATGGATTGTAGTTTCCTCAGGAAATCAGTGGTGTCTCGAAGATAGCTGGGAGTGCTGGTAGCGTAGGGAGGAGGAGAGAGTCCACATAGCCAGAAAATCCTGCTGTTAGGGTGCCAATGCCTGAGATGATGGGGAGTCCAGGATTTCCAGGTTTATGGATCTTGGGTAGCAAATAGAATAACCAAGAAAACTACCAAAATCCCCAGACCCTCAGAGATCCTTCTTCAGAACAGCCAGCACCAGTTACAATCAAGGGCATGGACAGATTCCTCCACCCATATGTCCTTCACTAGGGTCAGAAGGATCTAACCAGGATACTGGACTCAGTGGCTTGTCTGCCCCTTAACATGAAGGCTTTAGTATCCAGTGCTGTTAATTCTGTACTGTTCAAAAGTGCAGAAATAAATGTATTGAATGTGCTTCTCCATCCATGAACAGCTCTCCTTGCACTGCACAGGTAAAATGACTCAGAGAACCTCAGCTTGGGCATTACAGCACCATCTAGTGCTCCAGAGAGGAGCAAGATCACAACCTGTGTAGTGAAAGATCTCCCCACATTTTAAAACTTTACTGGTTAAGAGGCAACACCTGCAAGATCAGCATTCTTCTTTTTAAATGCTTTCATATCAGTTTGGAAGAGTATTTTTCAACCAAAAGCTACCTTATTGTTTCTGATTTATAGACCAGATTTATAATGAGAATGGTGTCAAAACATTAAAAATTAGCAGCACTAATAGGCTTCAGAACATTGTACCTTTGGTAACAATATGACTATGTGCTTATTCATCAATAGTTGCTATGTGCAGTGTAGTTGTAGTTATGTTGGTCCCAGGATATTAGAATCAATGTGGGTAAGATAATATTTTTTATTGGACCAACAGTTGGAGAGAGAGACAGCAACTGTGCTAAATAATGTGTTCCCACAGCATTTTGCTGGGAGTTCCTTTCCCAGACCTGAAGAAGAGCTCTGTGTGGCTCGAAAGCTTGTCTCTCTCACCAGCAGAAATTGGTCCAGTAAAAGATATCACTTCACCCACCTTGCCTCTCTAATAGTTGCTATGGGTATTTTAATTACAGGAGGGCAATCAGTTTATTTAAAATTAGACATTGGCTTGAAGCTTGGGGAGCATTCCTAGACATTTTTAGGGTGAGAATTTCAGAGGCCTTAAGGGAGCATACTTTAACTATAAATTGGGCACCTAACACACACTCTTTTGGGAGACCAAGCCTAAGAATACACTTAAGGGTGGCCAATCTAAAGTCAATAGACCTATCACAATTTACACAAGTTGAGGATCTCTCTTGCTAGTTTTCAATACCAATAATTGCAGAAAATCTACTGATAAAAATACATTTGACTGATAAGGAGGAGACTTCTGCTTTGGATGAAGGTTGTGTTAGAAGTCTCCTTGTGAGTCAATTTTAAACAGAAATAAGATGATGAATTTGACAGATTCACAAAAAAGATCTAAGATTTAAAAACATAGTGAGGCTTTTGGCAGTCTTATAAACTAGGGAAAAGTGGTCTAGACAAAAATTACTGTAAGGTCAGCGCACAATCAGATGAAAAACTATACTCAGAATACTTACCAGTGGTTTTCTGTCAAATGGGTAGGATGTATTTAGTGGGATTCCATGGGGTTTCTATCGTGGATCCAGTGTAATTCAATATTTTCATGAATGACTTGGATAATGGAGTGGAGAATATGCTTATAAAGTCTGCAGATGACATCAAGCTAGGAGGGGTTGAAAGCACTTTAAAGGACAGGATTAGAATTCAAAATGTCTATAAATTGGAGAATTGATCTGAAATCAACAAGATGAAATGGAATAAAGACAAGTGCAAAAATACATTTAGGAAAGAAAAAACAAATGTACTAGTATAAAATGGGAAATAACTGGCTAGGCAGTTATACTGCTGAAGAGATGTGGGGATTGTAGTGGATCACAAATTGAAATATGAGTCAGTGTGATGCAGTTGCAAAAAAAAAAAAAAAAAAAAAAAGAAGAAGTTAATACCATTCTGGGGCATACTATGAGTATCCTAAGACAGACACAAGATGTAGTTGTCCCTCTCTACTCGACACAGGTGAGGCCTCAGGTGAAGTACTGTATTGTATCTAGTTCTGGGTACCACACTTCAAGAAAGATGTGGACAAATTGGAGAGAGTCCAGAAGAGAGCAACAAAAATCATAAAAGGTTTAGAAAACCTGATCTATTAGGGATGGTTAAAAACTGGGCATATTTAGTATTAAGACGACAAGATGGACCTGATAACAGTCTTCAAATATGTTAAAGACTGTTATAAAGAGGGCACTTATCAATTGTTCTCTGTGTTCACTGAAGGTAGGACAAGAAGTAATCATGCAGCAAGGGAGATTTAGGTTAGATATTAAGTGAAAAATATATAACGATAGTTATATAGTAGAATAAGAACCAAGGGGGATTGTGGAATCCCCATTGTTGGCAGTTTTTAAGAAAAAGTTAAACAAACCCATCAGGAATGGTCTAGGTTTACTTGGTCCTGCCTCAATGTTGGGTCATGAACTAGGTCAGGGGTTCTCAATCTTTTTCTTTCTGAGCCCCTTCCCGCCCCCCTCTCCCCCATCAACATACCATAAAAACTCCATGGCCCAGCTCTGCCACAACTGTTTTTCTGCATATAAGAGCCAGGGCTGGCGTTAAGGGGTAGCAAGCAGGGCAATTGCCCGGGGCACCATGCCAAAAGGGGGCACCACAAAGCAAAGTTGCTCAGGCTTTGGCTTCAGTCCCAGGTAGTGGGGCTCAGAGCCCTGGGCTGCAGTCCTACGCAGCAGAGCTTTGGCTTTCTGCCTTGGGCACTAGCAAGTCTAACCCCAGTCATGTTTGGCAGACCCCCTGAAACCTGTCTGCGGCCCCCCCAGAGGACCCCAGACTGCTGGTGGGAAATCACTGAGCTCTGTGACCTCCAAGGTGCCTTCCATTTCTATGATTCTGTTATTATTCTAATATTGCATTTAGTTAAGCCTAATAAGTGGAAAAAGATTAAAAACTATATCAAAAAGTAAGACCCATAATACTTATGCCACTAGTTATTCTAAATAAGGTACTGCATTTATGTGGGGAAAAATACTGGATTTTACTGGTTTACTCATGTTACCATTTTTTCTTATGCTCGGTTTCTGATAAATGGATTTCTTCCAGGAGAGCCATTCTGCAATCAGCCTTGCATAAGAAATTTAAAACTTTTTCCTTTAATGGGATTGTTCAATCTTTTTAAGTTCCAGGTAATTACAGTTGCATCATTTATTCTCTATGACCAAAGAATAAAAAGTTTCAGTACACTCCTGCTCAGATCTCTACTCTACTGCCTTCCCATTAAATATTTTCAGAGAAGTAATAAAGGATCAATTCATCCTGGTAAGGTTGCAGTGAGAAAACAGAAAGAGAAAAATAAGATTTTGGGTTTGATTCTGCTCCCAGTACAGGAGTGCCTGCACAATTCTTGTATATGACAGAAAGGGAGTCCACGCTGGCCCAGCATAAGCCAGTTTTAACCAGATCCAGTTGCTCCTAACATCATGCATAATGGGTGTGAGGGAGTGTAGCCTCTATTCAAAGTCAATAGGCTTTCCCCTTTCTACCTGTTGAGGGGCCTGACCAAAAGTCCTTGGAATTCATCTGCAGCAGCGAGCTCTGGATGAGATTATTTGCTGATTACTCTGGCTTTATGTGAGTGGAGCAAATTTCACACAGACAACAGTTCTTTAAGTTAGCTCCCAAAGGGGCTCCATCAGGATTGGGGCCCTATTATGAAAGGTACTGTATGAACAGCACTAGGTCATTCCCTGCCCTGAGCTTATAATCTAAGTAGACAAGACTCGGGTAGGAGAGGAACCAGAAATAAAGTGACTTGTCTAATGGCATACAACAGGTCTCTGGCAGAGCAAGGAACAGAGATTTCCTGTCTTCCACTTCCAAGCCCTTTCCACTGGACCATACTGCTTTTGGGGGTATTTTGTGGCGGTGAAGGGGAGTAGCTGCAGGGGAGGGTTGTGCTGATAGTCTTCAGACACTAAAATTCAGTGTTAACATTAACAAAAATTCTGTCTCAGGAGCAGGCATCTATTAGATTCATACAATAAACTTGCCAGACTATTACATGAATGTGATTATTGGTATTGAGCTTTTCCTATGGCCTAATGTTTCAATACTGGTATTAACTGGACAATCCCAGACTCCTCAACAAGTTCAATAGTGTATTCAGTTGTTCTTTCTCCCATTTGTCTTGAGTCAATACTTATTATTGGCCTTACATAATGGACGGTAATTTATCTCTAGTTTCTCCCACCCACTGAGAAATACAATACGGTGTTTGATAAGCAATAGAACAATGCAACATTTTCCTACCCAAGGGGAAGTTTTTTTGTTTTGTTTTTTCAGGTGGAAAACAGTTTTGCAAAAAAAGTTCATAAGATGTCAAAATAACCTATAACAAGTGTTGATAGAAAAAGGTAAGAGAAGGAGACAGACTGAATCAATTCAAACAAAGGTCTACTGATATAACTCAAGTACTGTGACAAAATTATGCTTTGTAAACAAGAGAAATGTGGAACCAGTAATCAGTGAACTAAAATTGGTGCATTAGAAACTAGGCCAATTTGGTGGACAAAATAATAAGGGAATAGGCTATTCTGCTAACCACTCCCATTTGGGGCCCTTAAAAGAAAAAAAATCAGGAGTGAAATTGGCTACTGGTACAAGCCTCACCATCATGGCTGCCATGCCCACCTTCTCCCAGGAGCCCAGACTTTCTTGACCCTGATCTTCAGCAGTGTTCTGACCAGACCGGGCCAGAGAGAGGGACCAAGATGACATTACCACATCTACCAGCTCCACCTGAATCCCAACCACCAGCTGGGATGAAACAGCTCCAACCTATCTCAAGAAACTTCAGGCCTTAGAATTCATGACAAATTTGCAGATGCAGTTGGGGTTGACCAAAACTATTTTTTCAGCAAATAAATTTGTATGAAAATTTTTGCCCAGCTCTAGAGTTCCCCTTATACCTGCTCTACAGCGTCATGGAGACAGCCGACCTCATTTCTATGCAGAAGGGTGAGAGCAGATCCTCAGCTTCTGTAAATTGTCATCACTCCACTGAAGTCAATAGAGCAATGGCTGAGGATCTGCCCATGAGATCTATACAGCAAAGATACTTCTTGCTTGGATTTTCGGAGGAGGTACTGACTTATCTGCCAACGTTTTACATAAGTCACTTGTCTGCTGCAGAACATTACAGGCCTGTCCTGTAGGAGGCACACACCTATTCTGCTGGTAAGTTTTTTAAATACCTTCTAACATTTAATTGATTCTCATGGAGTGAAGCAACACACCAGTAGCCTTGGCAACGTAGCATGAAAAGGGTGATCCTATCGAAGATTAATTTTGTGGAAGTTACAGTACATGCTGTACTGGGGGGGTTATTGAGCAAATGAGTAACTAACTTCACTGTTTGAAAGGCCACGGATAATAAATTAATTTCTATATTTGAATTAGTAGTTCTTTTTTAATAGATTAAGGTGACATGGGCCCATTAGATCACCTAATCTGACCACCTCCATAACACAGGCCACAGGATTTCTCCCAATAAGTTCCTGCATCAAGCCCATAATTTCTGATTGAGCTTGACTCGATCTCTCTCTTAGAAAGACATCTAATCTTGACTTAAAGGCTTCAGATGATGCAGAGTCTACCACATCCCTTGATAAGTTGCTCCAATGCGAATAACCTCACTACCAAAACTGTATGTCCTATTCTCAGTCTTAAAGGGATGGTTTGGAAGGAGACCTTACAATGAGAGATTTAAAGACTCAATCTGTTTAGTTTATCAAAGAGAAGATCAAGAGCTGACTATCTTCACAGGGAATATATATCAGGTGGTACAGGTTCTTTTATGGCATCTCTTAGGCAGGAGGTCAGACTAGATCAGTGGTCCCCAACCTTTCTGTGGAAATAGCATATTCCTACTCCCCGCCACCAAAATGCTGCAAAGAAGCATCGCCGCTGAAATGCCGCCGAGAAACGGCAACGCTTCTCGGCGGCATTTCAGCGGTGCAGTGTCCCGCGGGCACACACAATTGCGCCCACGGGCACCGCATTGGGGACCCCTGGACTAGATGATCTAATAGCCCCTTCTGGGCTTAAAAGTCTAAGAATGTCTAGTTTCAGCTTCTCTGAATAAAAAGTGAACTCATTTTTGTAATTAGTATAAACAGATATGTACTTGCCAAAAGAACCATCTGCTTCTACTCCTTAGAACCAGGGGATTCAATATTGCTTATGAGAAATAGAATGACTAATCCATAAATTTGGAAGCAGTCTGAACAATATTCAGTATATACAGTATTCCTAGATCCTACAATGGATGTTCTATTTCTTTGTAGACCTAGGGACAGAACCAAATTTGAGAGCAATGTGCAGGGTCAGCTCCAGTAGAACAGCCTGCTTGTTTGCTCTGCTTCCAGAACGGCATAGGATAAACAGACTTCCCTCCACAAAGATTTGGAACCTTTTCATTCAAAAATTCCTAAATTACATGGACCCTTATTTGCTTGGAACTGGACTGAGACCGCAAAAGTCATTCACAATGTCCACACTAATGTCAATTTTCCTGTATGCATAAAATAATCAATTCCAAGAGATGTAATTAGTGTACAAGAACAATATTGACTGAAGATTTTGAAGCTACTTTCCATTATACATTTCAGTTTATGTAGAACACACTTTGGTTCAAAAGTATGTGAACATACTGTATTTTATCCTACCTAGAATTGTGTAATGAATTTCTCAGTTATTTAAATATAGGTTCCAAGTCTCAGGAGAGAGAACATTTTCATTTTCTTTGCAGTGTATCATGCAATTAATACTCAATGATGCACAAATATGTCCCTTGGCTGCCTACACTATGACCATCAATTAGGATGGCAGGATGCAAGTTCCCAAAGTTGACCTTTGCATCAAGTGTCAAGCAGTGATTTGTTAAGATAGGTAGTCTGGGTAACACCTCAAATCTCTCCTTTGTAGCAGCCACCTCAGCACTGCATGTTACCATACACTAAATAACCCGTTTAAAAACTTACATGCCACACATACACAAAAAGCATGATTAGAAACAGCAATTAGGACAAGGTTCATAAGTAGTTGTGGAGATCAACAACACACAGCAGCCCACAAGCACTTTGTGCCAAGGCAAATGCCATGGCACCCAAAACCACTAGACATGCCAAGTTAACCACAGAAGAGAATCTGTCAGAACCCAAGACATGCTTCTGCATGTGAACCCCTGCTCTAGTGATTGGAGGGATAAATGAAAATATTGTAAAAATAATGAGGATAATAAATGGCACTTCGGATACCAAGATGATGGGTGCCTTAGAAATAATCTTCAATTCACACAGCCTCATTTCTCAATCTTTTCTCAGTAAGAGATTGTCAAAATATTCAGGCCAAGAACCTTCATGTCCACCTAATACACCTTGAACACTGTTGGCATAATGCTAATATTGTCCATTGCCCCAGTGATAACCACAGCCAGCTGCATTACCAGCTGTAGGATCGTAGCAAGAGGCTTAAAAGTACCAGAATATGCCCATCTCCCACTGAGGAGTACGTTCTTACACAGCCAGTGCCAGCATCCATAGGTTCCCAGTCCTGATCATGCTGAGTAAGAACATCTCTGAGGCAATGAGAGACTACTTTTACTTTCACTTAACAGTGACAAATTTTCTGGCTTTTCTGCCTCTGTTATTCCTTCGATGGCTGCCAACACCTCATTAATAAAGATTTAAAGGATAGGAATATAATGAATGCCAGTCAACATGGTTTTATGGAACATAGGTTTTGTCAAACAAACATGTCTTCTGGTCTTTGAAAAGATTACAGGTTTGGTTGATAAAACTAACTGTGTATAAGTGCAGTAACAGACTTAGTGAGGCAGTTGACTTAGTACCACATGACATTCTACAGTAGAACCTCTGCAGCGAAGCCATGACTCACTCATGCGGCGCCGCCTGCTGGTCGTCTGGGAATTAGCTCTTTCCAGCCTTGGAGTACCCCCTGCTGGCCGATGTCTCGCTTGCCTCTGGCCCTATGTCCCTCCTGGACCCCGGTGCTCTTTAACTTCAGGGTTCTACCACAACAGTATCCCCCACTCTCTGGGTCTTCCCTCCCAGGAGAACCCCCAACCCTCTAAGCCCACCTTGCCTCAATGGCTACTGCCAGTCATCATCTAGCCCCCATTCACTAGGGCAGACTGCAGTCGGTAAATGGCCACTCATCACAGGCAAAGGAGTAGGACCAGCTGCCTCTGCCTATCTCTGGGCTGCACCTCTGGGCTGCACCCAGTACCTCTTGGGCCTTTAACAAGGCCTGCAGCCTAGGAGTTTAACTTGCTGAAGTACCCCAGTTCCCTTTGCACTTCCCCAGAACTGCTCCGCTTCAGGTACCTTGCTTCCAGGCAGCTAGCCCTTCCCATTCCAGGGCTAGAGTGAGACTCTTAGCTTTTGGTCCACAGCCCTCTTATGAGGGCCAGCTGTGGCCTCACTGGGGCATGGCCCCAGCTGTAGCTGCTTCCCCCAATCAGCCTAGCTTTTCCCAGCCGAGGGCTGCTTTTACTATTGGATTCCCAGCGCTGTTTTAACCTCTTCAGGGCAGCAGTGGGGTGACCACCCCACTACAACCTCACATTTACAAATGCCTCAGGAATGGAGGTTCTTCATAACTCTGAAATGCTAAGGTGGAAACCAAGGTACTTTCTTTCCTTCCTGTTCATGGCTTCTCATCCAGAGCATTGAGTCCCTGGTCTTATTTAATCTTTTTCTATCTAAAATGGCTCCTGTGAGACCTTATGTTTTATAAGCTGTAGTCCACTCTTGTCAGGTGACTCACTCCCCTATCAGCCTCAGCAGGTGACCAAAGTACCTCACCAGGTGATCCATTAGCTATTTACCTCCCCATGGAGTTCAGGCTTTAAAAACTAGTGCTCCTTGGCTGGCAGCCATTTCTTTGTCTAAAGAGGCTCCTTTTGAATGGATGGTCTTTCAGATTAATGACCCTCTATTATTAGCCCTGTTACTATCCATTGACATTTCAGTCCAACATCGTGATAAAAAGAAAACACAGAAGGCAAACAAGCTACACATTCAAAATGGACTTTGCAGTATGATATAGATACATACAGAGAGTTCACAATCTCACATAGAATTCATAAATTGTACATAATTACTTTCACTTTTTAACCTTTTTTATTAAAATTTCTCCTCCTTTTTATGGTGCAAAAGGTGTGGGGAGTGAAAAACAATTTCACACGGAATTTTTCTGACAATATTCAAAAAAATTGATTTTTTTTGAAAAATGAACAATTTCATTGATTTTTTGCGTGAAAAAAATGTGTGTTTGATGAAACCCTATTTTTCAACAACTACTAAAGGCCTTTTTGTTCAAAAACTTTTGAACTGCTCTAGTATTAACTTCTGTGTGTCTACTTCAAATGTGTTTGGTGTATATGTTTAAAATAATCTCTTATCATGGAGGCAAACTGGCCTAAGTGCTGGGCAGTTGTATGGGATTATGGGGAGGGGGAAATCCTTCACAGATATTGAGAAGCAACTGCAGAGCTGATCTGTAGAGGCTCTTCAAGGTGGAGTAGGCATTCCCCTCCACCCCCCACATAGTGGAGTGGGAAGAATGTGTCTTTCTATAGATTTGTACAGCCCCTACTGGGGCCTGTAGATGGTACTGTAATATAAATATTTGATACTGAATTGAGTGTCCCCACCCATGCTTTTTTCCACCTGGCTGTTATGTGTGGTCACATAGGGGATCTCCGTTGTGCTGATCTCTGTGCTATGAAGGTAGTGCTCACGTACCTCCCATGAACGTATGCAGTCCTAGTACCAAAGGCATCTGCAGTAATATAGACAAGAGCAGCATGTGTCCCATGAAGTATCATATTTTAAGACAGCACAGGTAGCATTTCCTTTAGTTAAGGTTGCCCAATACTTTCCATTGCCAGAAATGTTGTCAAATTTAAACCATGTGAAGCTAAATTTTCCATGCCAGACATCTCTCTCCCTCAGGCTGATTTTTTTCCCCCCAAAGTTTCAACAAAAGAAGTTCAGCCATTTCTGGGAATGAGATTTATGAAAAAATAAGTTGTTTAGTCCATGTTAAAAAAAAATCTTACAATTGTTTAATCAGAAAATCTACCAGGTCCATGGTCCATGCTCTGGAGCAAAAACTTGAAATTTGGTAAATTTGGGTGGTGCCCAGAATTGGACATAGTACTCCAGCTGGACGTCACCAGTGCAGAGTAGAATGGGACAATTACCTACCGTGTCTTATATACAACACTCCTGTTAATTCACCCGAGAAACATATTAGCCTTTTTTTTTGCAGCTGCATGACATTGATGACTCATATTCAGTTTGTGGTCAACTATAACCCCCAGATCCTTTATAGCAATATTACCACCTAGCCAGTTAGTCTCAATTTTATAGTTGTACATTTGATTTTTCCTTCCTAAATGAAGTATTTTGCACTTGTCTTTACTGAATTTCACCTTGTTAATTCAGATGAATTCTCCAATTTGTCAAGGTACTTTTGAATTTTAAACCTGCCTTCTAAAGTGCTTGCAACCCCTCCCAGCTTGGTTTCATCTGCAAATTTTATAAGCACACTCTTTACTTCATTATCCAAGTCATTAATGAAAATATTGACTAGTACTGGACCCAGGACTGCCTGCTGCAGGACCCCACTAGATACACCCTCCCAAACTGACAGCAAACCATTGATAACTGCTCCTAGGGTTAGTGGAAAGACCATACTCAATCAAAGAAGGAATTTAGTTTTGCATGATTTGTTCTTGACAAATCCATGCTGACTATTCCTTAAATGCTTATTATTTTCCAGGTACTTACAAATTGATTGTTTAATAATTTGCTTCATTATCTTCCCAGGTATTGAAGTTAGGCTGCACTAAGCATGCGCCATCCCTTCACAGCTCCTATGTGCTGTCCAGACAGTGCTTGCACATCCCTCCACAGCTGGGAAATTTTATTCGACCCCTGCCTCTTCCACAGAGTGATCATATGATACTAGGCAAGTTATGTAAATCAAAATATTCATAGTGGCCCAATATGTGTTCCTCATTTTCTGGGGGAACCCAGCTTGAGGTACCAGGGAGTTTGATTTGCAGCGTTGCTGAGCACTCGCAGCTGCAACAGATGTCAATAGGAGCTCTACTCTGAACATATGAAGTGTTATATAATGCTAAGTACTTTTAAAAAAAAAATCAGGCAATAGACCTCTCAAACTGCGCACCCCAAATTAGTTAACACTTCGGGCTTTAATTTGTGTACCTCCATTTCCCATGTGTAAAATGGGGATATAATAATTAGGGCCCTACCAAATTCACAGCCATGAAAAATGTGTCACAGACCATGAAATGTGTCACAGAGCCCCTCCCTCCCCCGTGAAATCTGGTCTTTTGTGTTCCCCATACTATACAAATTTCACAGGAGAGACCAGCATTTCTCAAATTGGCGGTCCTGCTCAAAAGGGAGTTGCAGGGGGTCACAAGGTTATTTTAGGGGGGTTGCAGTATTGCCCCTGTTACTTCTGCGCTGCTTTCAGAGCTGGGTGGCTGGAGAGTGGCAGCTGTTGGCCGGGGGCTCAGCTCTGAAGGCAGCACCCTGCCAGCAGCAGCCCAGAAGTAAGGGTGTTAATACCATACAATGGCATCCTTACTTCTCTCCTGCTGCCTTCAGAGCTGGGCGGCCGGAGAATGGCGGCTGCTGACTGAGGGCCTGGCTCTGCAGGCAGCAGCATAGAAGTAAGGGTGGCAATGCCATAACATACCATACTTACTTCTGCACTGCTGCTGGCATTGACCCTGCCTTCAGAGCTGGGCTCCTGGCCAGCAGCTGCTGCTCTCCAGCTGCCCAGCTCTGAAGGCAGTGCAGAAGTAAGGGTAGCAGTAATGTAACCCCCCCAAATATATATATTATTTAGAGGCACAGTCATTTTTCCTTTTCCTTACTCTCTGCCACTCATTTTGAATCATGATTAATAAATATTTTTAAAGGAAAATAATTCTCTTCCATTGCCCGTCTCCTCTCAGTTGCAAATTCCCTCTCTCTCTCTCTCTATATATATAAACATATCATATAATGGACATGATTCTCCTCTTACTTATACCAGTCTTGGATTTGTAATTTCACTGAATTCACTGGCAGTATGTCTGACTTTCACTGCTATAAATGACAGGTTTCAGAGTAGCAGCTGTGTTAGTCTGTATCCGCAAAAAGAAAAGGAGAACTTAGACTTAGAGACTAACAAATTTATTTGAGCATAAGCATTTGTGAGCTACAGCTCACTTCATCGGATCAGACCCTTACATTTTAAGCGTGCATAGAAGGTGCCAGATTGATACTCATAAAAACTAATGTCCTCTAGCTAAAAACAGATCTGGGTGAGAAGCACCACAGGCTTCCCCACACTCCTCTGTCAATATGCCTCAATCCTAACTTAGGGTCTGGACCTATGCCCATTGATATCAGTGTCAAACCTCCCACTTACTTCAATGGCGAAGGATCAGGATCAGCTTCTACTGAGACTGCCAATGACGATACCCACCCTGGTAGTTCTGGTAATGTGGGCCCTTTTCCACTGGGAAGTTCCCTGACACTAATTTTAATATTGCAGAAGTAATCAATACATAGTTTAATGTAAGACAAATTATTCTCATGCATGTGAAACCTTATCTAGAGTATAACTGCTTGGTGTATTGACAATTTGGCTATTTAAGAGAAAAAACAAAAATGTTCTCCAACTATTTCATTTCGCAGACTACCCTGTAAGACAGGGATACTCTGATGGACTCATTTCACCTCTGAACACTCTGAGCTCCCCACTGCTTGTTTTTCAAAGCATTTTCTTTTTACACATCCCTAGGAAGGATTCTGAAGAGGATCACTGATGACTACAGTGTGAGAACCACTAATGGCTTGTTTGCACTGACCATTTCCAAACTGTACAGAGCTATATGGCTTGTCATGTGTGTGCAAACTGGACCTACAGGAAGATTAGTAGTATGTTATAAAATCCAGAATCAGGAGGGTTTGTAGAGCTCTAAGGCAAGCCTGCAAGCATAACAGTTGGCCTGTTTTGGTGATGATAATTACTTGCCTTGGTTCACGCTAATTGGCAGTGGAAGATGATCAGTTAGAAAATATGGTCATTCAAAGAACCAACACAGCTAGAATATCCCCTTTTTAAAAAAAACACACAGACACCCTTCAAAATAGCTCAGCCAAATTTGTTCAGCCTTTCCAGAAAACTTCACCCTTGAGTTGGCATCAGGCATGAAAAATTTCAGCCCAAAATGAATTAGTTTAAAAAAAGTTATGAACAAAGTGGTGAAAAGGCAGAAAATTAGAACTCAACTTTAACTAGCTACTAAAACCCGCTCTATCAGTCTATTCCACTTGACCTTCATCCTGAAGAGTCTATTTGGTGGCTATTCCTCCTGTATTTTCTCCTTTTTCAAACATGTATGCTCAGCTCCCTCTTGAACTGGTGCACATTACAGTACTTCAGATGCATACTTTGGTAGTTTTGCAGCACACTCTTCATTGTCTGTGAAACCTTTTACCTTAATTGCTTTGATGCTGGCACATCACCCATTTCAGGTCATGACCTTTGCTTATCCATTAGCTTCTGTCTCAAAGAATTTAACCATTTTAAGGATCAATTGAGTTTCCTTTAAGGATACCTCAAAGGTGGAAAATACTTTGAAATTATGCTAATAAATTATTTTGAAACACACCACCATCTATTTTTTGAAATATGAAGGTCAATGGAGAAGATACAAAGCTCTGCAAGATTTCCCTCCCAAGTATCTCATTCCTGTACTGAGATATATAGGCTGGCTGCTTACCCTTCTTCATAACATGCTTGCAATGCCCAGAATCATTTAGTTGCCATCTGCTGTACCTTTTGAACATTATCAATGTCCTTCCTTTGGTGTCAAAAACTGCAAAATATTTCTAATGTGATTTATACTCCACTGGTCTATTTTTATACCCAAGATTTATTTGCAGCCAATAATTTGTGCAAATGCCTTTAGTGCACTGTCCTAACCACAACCTTCCTAAAGTGTTTTTTGTAGTCTATGCTCAATATTTTGCTTCCTTTTAGGCAATGGCTCTAATTATAAGTAATACTTCTCCAGATTAAAAAGTGAAAAATCTAATTTATTAGATCCAGGTTTTAAAGCTAAATAAATAAATAAAAAGCAGCAAACCTCCTTGAATAAATCTGGATAAAATGTGCTATTTCTGCACTAAATGGAATATTACGCTAAATCCTAAGGTAAAAGGCCTCTTTCACTACAACCTTGAAAGCAGCGTACTACAGTGGAAATCCAGGAGCATCGTAGATGCCTTGTTTCTTGATGGATACTTAAATAAGACCAAAGACAATGAATTAAAATATTGCATATAAATAAATATGGCATTACTGTAGGTATCTTTTTTTTTTTTTTTAAGAGGACAAATATTAGAGATTTTTCTAGTGCTCCAGCTGTTGTATTCGCATTTAAGCCTGTGAATTAACCAGTCACTTTTTTTTTTAAAATGAATTTGTCTCTGGGCTTTCTTCTATTACATTAAACATTACAACCAGCTATATAGAAATCTGTACCTCACACTCACTTCAAACCCCTAGGCCTTCAAAAGATTATGCATACAGCAGCAGCAATGCACTCAGTTTTTGCAATAAATGAGTGCACCATATTGTTTTCTGATGATGGATACCGGGGCCTGATTTTGACTTCATTCTAGTGTAAAGGAGTAACACCAGTGAAGTCTAAGAAAAACTAATGGGAGATCATAATTAGGCCAAAAGAATGGTACTGATGATACTAATGAGTCCTGGAAAGATGGTTGCCATAATTAGATTAATTAACGGAGTGGCAGGGCTATAGTTTGGATGGGAAAAAGTAGAATAGAACATCCCTAGTCTTTGAGAAGAGTTTGGAAAACAAAAAAAGAGGCAGGTTATTATTTTTCCTGTGGTTTAAATAACCTACTGTGTGTGCTGTATGCATTTTGATCCTATGAAGTTTCAGAGGATTTTGTTTTCAGAATCACTATCTCATCCTGTGTTGGGAGAGAAATGGAAACTGTGAAGGGTACTCAGCAGAGAAGATAGTACATCATATGCCCAGAAAAAAAGATTAAAGAGAGTAAGTGAGGGAGACTGCATAATTAGCATATTTTACTGATTGTCACTGCTCAGAATCATCTGGGGAGATGGTATTATGTGAGAGACGTGCTGGAAAACAATGCTTATGCTGAAGCACTTCTAAAAAGGGTTACAATAAATCTCAGTGTAACACAGTGAAAATAAATGCTTAGCTCATGATGCTGGAATTCAAGGGAACACATTATAGCATCATTTTCCTTTCAACAGCCACTAGGAACATTTCATATTGGCATGCTTGACAATGGCAATTAAGGTGGCATTAAGTCAATTGTTCCCCTTCTCCAATCTGTCACAACAAGAAAGTAAATGTATTTCCTTAACAGACCATTTTCAAGTGCCATATTTTTAATCATGATTTTAAAAATCTCATTTTACACCTAGTCCTTTCAGTAAATGTGCCTAGTGACCTGTAATACTCACAAAAGGCACTGAGTGAACTGCTGTGGAAACAGAAAGGCATTCAGCAGTATCAGCTGCTGTAAGGTCTCTTGCAGACTGCACAATCTATTTCTCTATAGTGCAACTAAGTAGTGGGTAAGGGATTGAGCTACCTCAGACCAAGATAACTCACTGCTTATGGGGCCTCTAAATTTCTGTGCCTAATGTCTTACCCAAGGATGCTTTGGCTTTGCATAGACTACCCTGATCATTTAAAAAACACAGATAACCCTCCTTCACTCCACTCATTTACCTCGGAACACTGAGAATTTGTTTATCAGTCACTTCATTTCAGTGACTAATAAACACAGTGAGCATTTCAAACATAGAAGTCCCTATATAGTCTGGAAGTTACACCCCAAATGGTAAATAATAGTGTAAATCACACGCAACAGGTTGCACCCTTATGTTTCATCAGGAGCACATGAGCTTAGAAAGTGATGCATGTGGATTGCTCACATTTTGTGCATTCTGTAAGAAAAGTGGGTATGGCCTTTAAAAAAAAAGTCTTAGCCTCAGGCAAAGCATGCTGTGCATTCCCCATCAGACGCAATATAAAAAAAATAAGTAAAGAGTGAACAAGGCAATTCCAAAGTGCTTCTTTTCCGTTCTGTTCATGAGGGTGCTGTAGCATCATTACTCCTTGGAGGACAGTGTGTCCTTGTGAGGTGAGCACCTTTCATACTAATCATACATACACATTTGAAATGCTTTGCATTTGGATGTGTGCTACTTGGTATATTAGCTGCAAAATGCTGGGGCACTGTATCCCTGACAAAGTTCTTCTCATAGTGGATAATTCATCTGTCCTATCTTCATACACACACAAACCTTTGCCTTCTAAACACATTTGTTATCGAATATAAATATGCCTGACATATATAATGACAAATCCACCCATAAAAAACAAGATCAGCCAATGATGGAAGATGTATAAATCTGAAAATAAATAAGCCCCCATGTCAAGGGCTTTTGGCACTAGATGATTAAATAAAATGCAACTAGAAAAGTACTAGTCAAAGACTTCAGAGTGGACCTCCTGGTCCAACCAAATAAACTCACTACCCAAATGAACTAACCAGGAAAGTAGAGGAGCACTGAGAGACCCTGAAGGTAAGATCCATAGAGGAGGACCACTCACTCAGAATGCACAAGAAACAGAACAAATACAACAAACATAGTTAACCCAATGGAAACATTAAATACACTTAGTTCTTTATACATGTCTTAGTAAAGCAACCAAATCATCCTAACGTGAGGATCATTAACCATTGCAACAATTTACTACTTCATGTCTTTAAATCAAGATTGGGTGTTAAAAAAATAAGTGTTAGCTCAATGATAACATATGGGCTTAATGTAGGGATGATTGGGTGAAAATCTATGGTGTGTGTTATGCAGGAAGTCAGATGATATGACGATAACGGTCCCTTCTGGCCTTAAATTCTTTGAATCTATGAATCTTAGATCTTTTAGGATATCTAGTAGTGTTAGAGGTTATTCTCTCTAAGGGAAGACAAGGCTTTAATCCTAATGTACTTCCTTCTTTTATACGTACAGTACATATCCCTGAGTGAATAAATACATACTACCTGCCACCTTGCACTATAGGATTTGCTTAGCATAACATCATAGATAGTTTGGTAATCCACAGCCCTGATTTAGGTATCCTGGCTCCCTCTACATTGTATGGGGACAGTTGTGTTCCTAAGAATGGGATTCAAAAAAGCTAACATGGTAAAGGGAAAGCTGCCTAATCTAGCCAATGGGACATGCCAAGAAGAGGTATGTGGCCTAAATCCCATCTTTAAAGGGACTTAGGTGCTTCCTTCCACTTGGGATTCTCATCCATGAATCCATTCCTAGAGTTGGGTGCCTAAGCCAAGTCAGCCATTTCTTGAAATAAAGAACAACAGTCCAGGAGGGGAGGTGGTGGTCCTTCCTTTATACCCAACAGCCCAGTGGTTCTAGCATTCACCCAGGACATGGAAGACCCTGCTTCAGATTCCCATCTGCCTGCTATAGACCAGGCATTCAAGCCCAGGTCTCTTACCTTTCAGGTGAGTGCCCTAACTACTGGGCTATAGGATAGTCTAATGGGAGGGTGGGGGGAGAGATGTCAAACTCGCCTGTTGCAGCTGTTCCACTTTGCATGACATACTGAGTTACTGGGCCAGAGAAAGCATGAGAATGACTCTCTAGCCAGTGGTTAGAACATTCACCTCTAAGACCCAGGTTCCCTTTCTATCCAATGAATAGCAAAGTAATCTATACAAAGTGGAACAGTTTCAACAGGAGAGAATGAAATGACCTGCCCCACACAATCCTTTAGCCCAGGCTCATATCAGCTCATGTGACAGTGGTAAAGAAACACAGTCAGAGTTGCTTTCATCTCACTGAACCAGAAACTTCACTGGAATATGGAAAGCAATATTATCCCTAAAGTTACTGTCCTTCATGTAGAGCTTCTGCCTATATCATTTGCCCCAGCACACTCCTACCCACCTTCCTGTTAGAGCTCTAATCCCTCTCCTTCAAAAGATAGGTTAATCTGTGTCTATATCCCATGGGTTCTCCAATCCCCTTAGCCTCTATATGGGGATTCACAGCCCTTTTCCTGTGTAAACACTTTGTTAAATCTGACATTTAACATGCAACTAGAAGGATGTCTTATACCATAATAGATCATCCCTAAGCCATTTTCCAGTACTGGTGGTTAAGCAATATTCTAAATTGTTATCTTGATTACTACATAAGAAACAATGCCAATAGGTTTTTGTGTGTGTAGTGTTGAGTTATAATGTCTCAGGAAATGAAAGGAGAACTTAAAATTTCTACAGAAGTAGTAGTGGGAAGCATTTTCAGTGAGTGCATAGATATAGATTGAAATGTTGGAAGCTGTTCCTTTATAAACTGCTTCCTGGTTTTAAATAAAGCAGACTTATTCACTGCTAGACCTCGGTAGCGGGTATCATAAGCTGGGGGAGGCTGTGTCCTGCCTACACTCCGCCCCCAGGAGGCCTCCTCCTACAGTGCCCAGTGCTCTGCCCTGGCCTAGACTGGCTGGGGCTGTCCTGCCAGCCATGGGGATTTGGAGCTGGGGGCACTGCAGCCACACCGCCCAGTGCACCAAGGCTAGGGGCTGCGGTGGGGGTGCTCTGGGCCCCTGTGTGGATTGGGGGGGAAGGAGGCAGAAGAGAGAGGCAGGCAAAAGGGGAGGGGCCAGGGGCTAGCTTCCCCCAATGGCCGGGTTATCAGCCGCCCATACTGTTAGACCTTGGTTTTATTCAACATAATGTCAGAATCAAACACCTCATAATAAGGCGATTTAAGAAGGAGTAAGAAAAAGAAAGGGAAAATATTTGATTTATTTGATGACAAAAGGAAGCCAAAATGTAATCTACCAGAGGATTTTGATTTCAGCTGGTTTGACTGGAAGCAGCAGTTTACTTGTAACAGGATCTCTCCAAAGCTAAATAAGTTGAGTGGGGAAGTACTGCTGTGTTCTTTTATATTTGCCCTGAGAAAGAAAGAAGGGCAAATATTTAAATCATTCTTGATTGAAAATGCAGATAATAAAAATAATTAAAAGTAGTAAATTTTATAAATGTTACCTCCAAGCAGAATATAATTCCTGAGAGAGCCCCCTGAAGGCTGTCAATCTTTTCAGGTGGGTCTTCAGTGGCTTAGCCCTCTAACTAAGTCATACAGTTACAGATGAATGGATGAACTCTTGCCAGTGAAACAAAGTTCAACAAATAGTTCGCCCTTACCAGGGTCTTTAGCCCCATCTCTGGGCCTGTTTAAATTCCAGACCCTTTCTCTGGCTTTTAGTAAGGAGTCTTATCCCCTTTTTTGGGACTTACATCACTTCCTCACTGGCTGGTGAGGAGATCCAGGCCTACCCACTATTTTGGGTCCCAACCCAGTGACCCTGTATACAGCAGCCACATACTGCTTCCCTTAATAGTTGCTGCTGCATTCCCTGGACTTCTTTCCATTTGGTCCTATCACCTTCACCAATTACCTTGGGATGATGGTCCTTGAGTTCTATCCATCTGTTCCCTATTTGAGCAGGGTTTCTCTCAGGCTTCCTTGCCTGGAGAATTTCCTCAGCCTTTCAACTCTCCCTCACCCTTCTGGTTCCAGCTAGTAACTGACCTGCTCAGCTCCTGCAGCTCCTTTTATCTGAGCCTGGTAGGCTCTGATTGGCTGCTTGTGTGCAGCCTTTCTAGGCAGGCCTGGAGGACCCACCTTCACTGTTCTTTTCTTGGGGCAGGGTGTGGTAGGATCACAAGGGTTCTAGCAGGGGCGGGACTCAAAGGTCCTGGTAGATCCCATCACATTTCAGCATAACATATCAGCCATTTCTGAGAACAAGGCTAGGGAAATATTTTCAGAACCAAATACTTTAAAATTATCTGGAAAAAGGAACAGATCCTAGGCTCCCGGGCATTTACCTGCCTGGCTGACTCAGAGCTGCAGAGCCTGGAAACACTGGGGTACTCAACTCAGAGGCAGTCTCCCTGGCAGACTGACCCAGAACTGCAGACCCTGAAACCCTTGGCTGCCAAGGAGCTGGACAAGCAAGCTCATCATCAGAAGCAAGCTCCCCACACACCAGCTCAAATCACCACAAGACCAGGCCATAACAACAGATACAAAACCTGCAGGCATATCTCCACTGCTATGATGATCAAAAGCCCCCACAACACATCTTTCAAGGTGCATGGAACCTACACATGTCTCTCACAACATATGGTATACCTCATCGAGTAAACTAAATGCCCCAATAGTAACTGTGTGGGTGAAACCAGACAATCACTATGCTTGCAAATAAACTCACATAGAAAATGATAAAAAAAACAAACAAACACTATATCACCTATGGGCAAACACTTTTCATAAAATAATCACTCCATCTCGGACTTCTCAGTCCTCATCCACAAAGGAAACCTGCACAACACCTTCAAAAAATGAAGCTGGGAGCTTAAATGCATAACTTTGCTAGACACCAAAAATCATGGTCTTAATAAAGACAACGGCGTTATGGGTTATTACAACAACCTGTAAGCCACTAGCCTTCCTTTTTTGTCTCATGACTACAGGGTGTTATTGGGCCCCTTCACCTTGAATGGACCCTTAAAAATATGCATTAACTATGTATGCTAAACAATCTGTTTCCCCTTGGATTTATCTGTGAACACTGAGTATCTTTCCTAGACCTGCAGAAGAGCTCTGTGTAGCTCCAAAGCTGGTCTCTTTCACCAACAGAAAGTTGGTCCAATAAAAGATGATATTAGGCAAACCCGCTTTTCCACTGTGATGGATACAGGAACAGTGCAAATGATTTAATACATTGACTCTTATTCGAATACATCTGTCATAAATATAAAGGGAAGGGTAAACACCTTTAAAATCCCTCCTGGCCAGAGGAAAAACCCTTTCACCTGTAAAGGCTTAAGAAGCTAGGATAACCTCTCTGGCACCTGACCAAAATGACCAATGAGGAGACAAGATACTTTCAAAAGCTGGGAGGAGGGAGAAAAACAAAGGGTCTGTCTGTGTGATGCTTTTGCCGGGGACAGAACAGGAATGGAGTCTTAGAACTTAGTAAGTAATCTAGCTAGATATGCGTTAGATTATGATTTCTTTAAATGGCTGAGAAATTAAGCTGTGCTGAATAGAATGGATATTCCTGTCTGTGTGTCTTTTTGCCTAGAGAGATTCTCTATGTTTTGAATTTAATTACCTGTAAGGTATATACCATCCTGATTTTAAAGAGGTGATTTCTTTTTTACTTCTATTAAAATCCTTCTTTTCAGAAACTGAATGCTTTTTCATTGTTCTTAAGATCCAAGGGTTTGGGTCTGTGGTCACCTATGCAAATTGGTGAGGATTTTTACCAAACCTTCACCAGGAAGTGGGGTGCAAGGGTTGGGAGGAAAGACGTTTCCAAACAACGCTTTCCTAATAAATAAACCCAGATAAACGTTTGGTGGTGGCAGTGGAAGTCCAAGGGCAAAGGGTAAAATAGTTTGTACCTTGAGTAGGTTTTAACCTATGCTGGTAAAAGTAAGCTTAGGGGGTTTTCATGCAGGTCCCCACATCTGTACCCTAGAGTTCAGAGTGGGGAAGGAACCTTGACAACATCAAATCTGAAAGCTTCCCAGTATCCAATTTATTCTTATAGTGAATCAGAGTGCCACCAAAAACCTGGAGTCCATAAAGTTTTATGGTTCATGAGAGTAGCTGGCCTAAAGATGTTGGAACCAGAAGTATCTTTACTTTCTCCTTTGAATTCTCAGAACTTCTATCAATTTATTTCAGTTTCTTGATTTTTACAAGATCAATTGTTAAACTCAAGCAGATGGAGCATCTTGCATAGGCCCTACTCCCAAGGAATTCAGGCATGAATATGAGGGTCAGAGATGAAGAATTATGACCTATAAGAGGGACATTCTTTAAACCTCAATTATCATTTGGACATCATCATTTGTGGGCATGGAAGGATTAGATTTTTTTTAATAGGTAAATGTCAGTAAACATTGATTTCATTGTAACACGCAAACCAATGAAAACATATTCCCATAATTAATAACTGAAATTATAGATAGTAAAAGTAAGAAAAATACTTCTTGAGAACTTAGAGTTTGATTTATGGATATTTATTTTATATATATTTTGATAATTTTTGATTTAACAGTTATAAAACTTTAACTTTTTGAATATCTCAATAAATGATTATCTGACTCGCTATTGAGTGATCTCTCCTCTCCATAATTTCCCACAACTATGAAAGTTTACATCAATATGAAAAATGCTTAAAATCCATACTTTTGCATAAACGTGAACATTTAAATCTACATGAATAGAAAAAAATGCTTAAAAATAAACATAGCTACATTTGTCAAAATTATAAAAACAATAAAAATTGTATTGAATTTTGCCAAGCTTAATAATCTGTAACAGTTAACAGGTCCTAGGACCTGAGGTCATTGTCTTAGAAAGAAAGAAAGAAAGAAAGGAAGGAAGGAAGAAAGAAAGAAAGAAAGAAAGAAAGAAAGAAAGAGTATCCTAATATAACTAAAAAACATTTTTAACCTTAAAAAAGCACCAGGGAAACAGGCTGAAGAGCTACACAATGTATTGCTTTGGTGGCTGGAAGAAACTCAAGGAGTATGGAGCCATTTAGGCCTATATAGCCATGCATGGTGTGCTCTGTAAATTGATGAAGGGTTTCTATGGCTCCAGATGGAAAGTTTTCTACAGGATTACAGGCTTGTGTGGAATATATGAGTGAGAGTGGGGAGCTGTACTGAGAAACTACTCAGGGAATACCTCTTATAAGTATGTAACTCTCCTTTCTTCCTGGAATTAGTCTTGCAGACATGGAATGTTATATCATGGAAATAGCCCAGCATAAATGCTGAAAACTATTATTCTGAGACTTCACACACTCTACTTTGGCATCACTAAATGTCATGAATAAGCCAAACTGTCTGTTTTGTAGCCTGGGATTAGGAAAGATGTCCAAACTATTGTAGCTAACTGAGAGCGTTGCCAAGAAACCAAGCCTACTTGTCACACAGAATCCTGTAACTCAGTGGCCAATCAGACTCTGGAAATCAGTGGGGGTTGACAACTAAGAGTTACTGGGATGGAAGCACTTGGCTGCACTTCATTAGTTTTCCAGGTATCTAGGAATCAAATACATAGCTGACCTTTCCAGCTTAAGTGTCATAAATACCCTTAAGAATATGTTTGCATGGTGAGGAAGTCTAGGAACCTGTCATATGTAATGGTCCACAGTTTGTTGGAAAACAATTTATGTCATTTATGGACAAGTATAACTTTAGCCTCTAGCTAATGCCCAGGCTGAGACTATACTCAGTGATTTGGTCAGCTAAACAAGGGATTCCATTTCTAGCTTCTTTCAGTTATAGATCAACTGTAATAATACCATGAAGCATAGTCTAGTACATGCAATGATTAGGATACAGCTGAGGATGCTGATTTCTATACTAAAGAACAAACTGTGTCCTAAATGGCAAATATATACAATATCAGACTGATGAAACATCAAAAAATGCATATAAATATCAGTTTGAAAAAGTGAATGCTTCAAGGGCAGTACATGAGCTGTATTCTGGTACTTGAATGAGAGGAAAATTGACTGATGAGAGAGGCTGGACAACAATTTGGAATGTTAAAACTAACCTATTTTGGAAGGATCGAGATGGCAAGAGGGGAGAGGGAGTGGTGTGTTAAAAATGGCATTACCTGTTTCCAAGTCACAGATAACTCGGAAGAAAATGATCTTGAATGTTTAGGAATCAATGTCCTAACAGACAAAGCACAAGATGGGATACTAGTTGGTGTCTGCTACTGACCATCAAATCACACGAGGGAACAGGACAATTGCTTGCTTAGACACCTACCTACAATATGTAGGAAAAAAAGCAGTGTGATCATGGGGGACGTGTACTGGAGGTTTCATGCTGCCCATACTAAAACAACAACATGGAGTTTCTGACCATCATAGACAACTTCCTAACTCACAACGTATTGCAGCCACACAGGGAAATTCTTTATTAGACCTGGTACTCACAGATTAAGAAGAACAGATCAGAGTAGAAAAGTAATGGTAGCTCAGGTTTAAGTGATCATGATTTGATCACATTTATAATGTGCAAGCAGAGTAAAGTCCAGAGTAGTAATATATATACTGGGTCCTTTAATAGGGTCAAAAGGAAAAGGAGTACTTGTGGCACCTTAGAGGCTAACAAATTTATTTTGTAAAGCTCAGAACCACCCAAATCAGCTAGGAGGAAGAATTTAATCAGAATGACACTTGGTGATCTGCCCCTTAAATGGCCTGGGGGAGGGGAGGCAGGGAGCAGCCAACCCTTCTCTAGGGAGAAGCCCAGAAGGCAGGTGCTAGGACTAATCTGAACAGAACCGTATTTGTCAAGGTTCCTTCCCCACTCTGAACTCTAGGGTACAGATGTGGGGACCTGCATAAAAGACCCCTGAAGCTTATTCTTACCAGCTTAGGTTAAAAGCTGCCACCACCAAAGTGTTACACAAAGGATAACAGGGGAAGTGCCCACTTGGAAACGTCTCCCCCCCAAAATATCCCCCCAAGCACTACACCCCCTTTCCTGGGGAAGGCTTGATAAAAATCCTCACTAATTTGTACAGGTGAACACAGACCCAAACCCTTGTATCTTAAGAACAATGAAAAAGCAATCAGGTTCTTAAAAGAAGAATTTTAATTAAAGAAAAGGTTAAAGAATCACCTCTGTAAAATCAGGATGGTAAATACCTTACAGGGTAATCAGATTCAAAACATAGAGAATCCCTCTAGGCAAAACCTTAAGTTACAAAAAGACACAAAAACAGGAATATACATTCCATTCAGCACAACTTATTTTATCAGCCATTTAAACAAAACAGAATCTAACGCATATCTAACTAGATTGCTTATTATCCTTTTACAGGAGTTCTGACCTGCATTCCTGCTCTGGTCCCAGCAATAGCATCACACAGACAGAGAGGACCCTTTGTTTCCCCCCAGCTCCACCTTTGAAAGTAACTTGTCTCCTCATTGGTCATTTTGGTCAGGTGCCAGCGAGGTTATCTTAGCTTCTTAACCCTTTAGAGGTAAAAGGACTTTATCTCTGGCCAGGAGGGATTTAAAGGTGGTTAGCCTTCCCTTTATATTTATGACAGCATTATAAGCCCACACTTTCAGCTGGACAATAGACGAGTGGCCAGCTCCATGAAGGGGTGGGGGAAAACCAAGAGAGAGTAGGGAGCGTACTCCTCCATAGACAGAGCAAGAGACTGCAGGCAGCTGGACCCTGTGGATCTTCCCTCCTTTGGTTTCTCTCTCTCTAACAAACAGAGCCCTGAAGGAAGGGACAAAGACAGTCATGGCTGACTATTTGTCTTCATCTAATGATTAAGACCACCAGCCTACAAATACCTTACCCAATGGCCAAAACCACACAACTGAAGAAGTAGTTGGCATTGGTGTGACTACTGCTGGAATAGCGTCCAGTTCTGGTGCCCACAATTTAAGACAGATGTTGACAAATTGGAGAGGGTTCAGAGAAGATCCATGAGAATGATGAAAGGATTAGAAAACCTGCCTTATAGAGATTTGAATCTATCTATTTAGGTTAACAAAGAGAAGGTTAAGGGGTGACTTGATTAGAGTCTATAAGTATCTACATGCAGAGGTGGATTAGGGTTTTGTGGGGTCCTGGGCCAGAACAAGTAGGGCCCCTCTCCACCCCTTTTGCTTGCAGTCCCCACCCCCAACCCCTAGGTTCTCTTGTTGGGGAGCGGGGTTCGGGCACGGGGGCTTGCCCCGCTCTACCCACCTGCCTGGCCCTGCTCCCCAGTTGGAGTGTCAGGTGGGCGGGTAGAGAGGGGGAAGCCCCCACACCCGACCCCACTCCTCGGCTGGAGTGCCAAGCAGGCAGAGTGGGTTAGGGCATGGGGTCGCCTATTTTTTCAGGGCCCCCAGTTGGCTGGGACTCCTGGGTGTGGGCCCCATTTGCCCAGTGGCTAATCCATCACTGTCTACAGGAGAATAAATATTAAATAATGGGCTCTTCAATGTAGCAGAGAAAGGAATAATATGATCCAATAGCTGGAAATTGAAGCTAGACAAAAATTCAGACTGGAAATATGAGAGTTTTAACAGAGAGAGTAACCGTTGAAACAATTTACTAAGGGTGGGACAATTTCTAAATTAAGATTGGGTGTTTTTCTAAAAGATTTGTTCTCGCAATTATTTTGGGGAAGTTCTATGGCCTGTGTATTACTGGAGGTGAGACTGGATGATAGATGGTCCCTCCTGGCCTTGCAATCTATGAAATGCCTGCTATTGTGCAGGACAATTGCACTGGTACAACCAAAACAGCTGCATTCAGGACTATTGAGACATTTGCAACACATTCCAAAACCAAGAGATGCTGCTCAATAATTTATTATTCTTGCTTCAGAGTTAACCAGACAGTTCTACAGTGGCAGAGGAATCAGAAAGAGATCATGCATACAAGCAATTTTGTGAATTTATTGAGACCATCAAGAGCCACTATGAATGATTCTGCTTCAAGTGTTGTGACTAAAAACCTCCAGAAGGAAAGTGATCAGAAAACATAATCATGTTGATAGACACAGCAAACATGAATGGCAGAATTTACAGTTTGCTATTTGAGTAACGGGTACTTTATTTAGTGCCTTAAATCAGTTAGTATACTGGGTTAGTGGAATTACCCCCAGGATTGGATTTGTCTCATTGTGTTTTATCATTTACTAGAATTTGTTGTACAATAAATAAAAAAATAGTTCCGAGTAAATAAACCTATTTGTTAATAACTCAGTGTGGGAATGTACAGTCCTGGGATGTTAAAATTCCTCTTGTCCTGTAGGAAGGAATATTATTTATCCATCCAGAAACTCTGTTAATCACATGGAATTTCCCTTGCAGGTCAAGAAATTGCTCATAGGACAGGGAAATATAAGACTCAAGGACTCTGATCTGTGATAATATAGTGGGGCACCTAAGACTCCAATAGAAGTTGGAATATTTTCAGTGATCACATAGCTATGCTGATTTTACTCCAGCTAAATGCTGGCCATTTGTTACCATCAGTTAAACCAGAGTTAGCATCACTCAGAGTTCCTGATTTTATTGTACAGTAAGTAAGGGATAATGGCCCTGATTCTTCTCTCATTTACTCTGGCTGTACACTGATGTAACTCCATTGACTTTAAAGGAATAACTCCTGATTTACACCAGTGAAACAGAAAAATCAGCCCCTTCATTTCTGAAACATATTCACCCCTCTTCACCTCCATTCTGCTTTCTTTTCTTTGCTAGTGTTACTATGTTTGGATAGAAAAATCTTACATTTACAGACTTTTGCAGGAAGTTATCTTCTCTATGTCCCATAATTGTTACCTCTGATGCACTCTTGGGGCTTGCTTTGTCAGGTCAGACTTTCTGCTCTTTGAGACTTCTGTTTCATCCCTTTCCCCTTCATTTCAGGTTATTTTTCTGTGGAATACTTTCCCCCTCAGCTGTTCTGTGCTACCATTTGAAATCTAATTCCTACCAAATTCATCAGCTCTCTCCCCTAGTTCAAGGAAAATGTTTCCATTCCAGAGCAACAGAAGAGTGATTCAAAAATTGAAATGTTTGGTTTATAGTTAACAAATTTTGCTGTGTTTTTCATTCAGGTTCACTCACGCGGCCCACTTGACATCCCACCATGAAACATGTCCTGTTGTGAATGTGACTGCTGCTGATTGTACAGAATGTTATATCGTATCCAAAAAGAGTAAAAGGCTGCCATGAAGAATTTTCCTGCTAACTTCTTTCAATAATATAACATGCAAGGTTTATATTTTGCCAATTGCGAATAATTTTTTACTTGTGGTATTTTCTTTTTTATGCACAGGAAAAAAGAACAAAAGTAGTGAACAAAAATCTTTTTTTCTGCCTTTTCTTGTCTGAACTTTTCATTTAACACTGGTCTTGAGTAAGTTAACAAGAATCATTTCATCCCAAATCCCATATTGGTTTTCAGTACACCAGGTGTTACTCTGTTTCTTTTCTACTTGGAAAGGTGAAAAATACATTTATACACACTAAATTTAATCACAATCACCTGCTATTAACTTTTAGTTCTCCTATAGTCTCCCTCCTTGTCTAAAACATTTATTTGTATAAAGTATATTGATATTTTTCTTTGGCTATTTCTATTTTCTTTGCTATTTCAGCAAATCAGCATTAGCTAGCATGGCCATGCATGTCAATAGCTTTCAAGAAAATTTATATATATACCCACATACAAAAAATCACCAACCTTAATTTTTCTTTGTAATTTATGAAAAATAGTTTTTTTCGCCTAGTTTTGCTATTTTCTGCAGCATTCTGGAGATTCCTAAAAGTTTTAAATAGGTTAATTTAACTGGCTCATAAACCTTTCCTCTTATTATAACTAGGACTTTGTGCCATTGGACTGATATTTTCATTTAAAAACATTTTGATTGAGCTTTAAGGCTTTCCACTGATGCTCCATTAATGCTAGCACTACTTCACTGTAATGCTGAACATAGGGAGACCTGGATTTGGGTTTATTAAACACTGCCCTCTTCTGCCTCAAAGAACAAAAATACTCTGGAAAACAGGGCTTTTTAAAATGTTAGTTTTAAATAAATGGAATGATCACATTTTCAATTGATATTTTGCTGAGCTAGCATCGGCTGTTCCTTTGACCTTGTCATCTTCACTCCCTTTGAAGGTCAGAGGGCAAGGGACGGCTATGACCAGTCTTTGTCATCAATGGATGACTTAAAAAAATAAAAGAGCAAATCTCAGAACAACAAAGATACCAAGAAGCAAGTATAAAACACATGGATAGCACCCATGTAGTTGATAACAAGATGAATGGACACAGAAGATGGAAACAAAGCTAAATGTAAAAGAAAAATAAGAGTGCTTTACAGAAATGTAAATAGCTATGGATATGTTAATACATGTGTGTTCTTAAACAGTGTCCCACTTGTATGACATCTATATCTGATAGTCTGAGGAGTATGATTGGTAAATTGTGGAATAATATCATTTTATTCAACAACTTAGGCCAGAAAGAAGAAAATAATGGCTTAAATTCTGTGCTGCACCTCCCAGAAGTGTAGCCTGCGGTGGGTGTATGAAGTCATTGGAGCAAAGATGGCTGTAAGAGATGTTTGTACTCTCAGTATTCTTGGCTACTGTTCTGCCTCTAATCTGTCTCCTTCCAGTCCTGCTTCTAAATATGCCCCCACACCAGGGCATCCAGGGGTAGAGGTGCAATGTAGAGGTGCAATCTACCTATAGTAGACCAACACAGTAAATACCCCAGGGGAATTCTCCTCTGATTCCTCATCAACCTACTTCACCTATAGGCTGAGAGACAGTCAAAATCCACCCAATATATAAAAATCCTTCTGTGTAATGAGATTTATTAAATGATGTATCCCATCACATGCACATTCTTTATGTCTTTACTCAGCAGACAGATTTATGCAGATTTTGCACAGCTCTACAGGTAAGTAAAATACCTTCCCTCCTTGACTACAGAATAGTGGACCTTTAAAACCTCTACTCTTCTTGCTGGAGAAATTCTACTTAGAATAATTCTCCGAGCAGAAATAACTGAACTGTCATAAACGAACTAAACTCCCTTTTACGACAACTGTCTTTTCACGCTCTCCTCTTCATCTAAGCTGGGGTTCACTGACTTATGAATGTCCCATACAGAATATGTAAGAGTTCCTTTAATCAATTTATTGGTCTGCACAATTACATGGCGGGGGCGGGGGGAAGAAACCTTGTTCAAACAGCAGGCACTACCTTGCCAATAGACTCTGGTGGGACCCTAGCGAGGCTGTGCAAATGGCCCATCAAGATCCCAGCATACAAATAAAATTGGAGTAGTTTGGCATTTGTTATTTTTGTAACCTCTGTTCAGGTGGTTTGAGGTTGTTCACAGCTTTTCTGACGCCACATACATTCTCACAACTCCCGCCTCACCCTTCTGATGCTCTCCTACAGTGCATAGCTCCCTTCATACTTCCCTCCAGTGGCTATTACCTCATATAGGATGTCTGAGTGGTTGCCACAGCTGGCCTTCTGCCTCCCCTAAAGCAACCCCCCCCACCCCAAAACAAGCAAAAAACGGGCTGGGAAGGAAGCAGGGTTGTACGATGTGACCCTCCAGGACATGTAGCGTGAGGTGGGGGTCAGCAGGGACAAAGAGGACTGCAAGACACCTTTGTGCTCTCACTATTCTTGGAGTGGGGGTGGGGGAAGCAATCCTCCCAATACTGATACTGTCTACTCAGTTAGGGGGCTCCTAAACATAAAATACATCAACAGACATAGGAACGGGTAGTCTGAGGGTATGGTTTTTTTTCTTGTAAGTAAAAATTTTGTAGAACCTACTCCTCCAACTTAATCTTCAGAAGTTGTTCTTCTACAAACACAACTTGCAGGGCTTGCATTGGCCTGGTCAATAGTAGTTGCACTAAAAAAATATATATTCCTATTTAATGAGGCCAGATACCAACAAAATAGACTAGCTAACCTCAGTCAAACATGCTGAAATTTCAAGGCCACTTGGTCAATGATTAGCATAAAGCCTGTTGCTGATTAACCATGAGAACCAAGCAAAAAAAATAAAAAAATAAAGAGACTCTAAAATGTCAGATATTCTCCTTTTGCTATTCAAAGGAGAAGCACCCTGCTGCCCTCCCCTTGTTCGAGGTTCTCAGTCGTAGAATCCAGCTAATACAGAAAAATGAAAGATACTTCTGCTGCCAGAGAAAGTCAGGTACCCAGCTTATGATCTAGATGGGAGTTAACCCAACTCTTAGCAAATAAAAGAGTAGAAAAATAAGGCCAATTATCCGCACAGCTGATAGCTGAAGCCAAATGGGAAAAGGAGCAAAGAGATTTGTTTAAAGGAAGTCTTTCTTCTTCTCCCTCTATTCTGCAGGCGTCAACCACAGAATAAAGTCCATTTAAAGGATGTACATTATACCAAGATAGTACAATATATCCAGATAGCACCTCTTCCCTCCCTTGTTTGTTATTATCTGGCAAGTTTTTTAACTGTTCGACATAAAGTATGTACTACAAATACTGTATCTTCATGAACCAGCATGAAAGACTGCTGCAAAGTTCTGCTTGGTAACATTCATCATTTCAGGAGTATCTTCTGGAAAAGCATTTTTTAAGATATTGGAATTGTAATGGTAAGTGAAGATGTTACATATTTGATAGAATGTCATGTTAGGATTGATTCTTTAGTGGTACTGTCACGGTTAAGAGACTGGAAGCAGTACATCCCAAAACACCTTGCCAGCAGTAGAGGAATAATATTTTTAATAGAATGTACCAATCCTGGGATATTTAAAAACATAAAAATGGCCATCCTGGGTCAGACCAATAGTCCATCTAGCCCAGTATTCTGTTTTCCAACAATGGCCAGTGTCAGATGCTTCAGAGGGAGTGAACAGGACAGGGCAATTTATCAAGTGACCATCTCCTGTCGTCTGATCCCATCTTCTAGCAGTCATAGGTTTAGGGATAGCCAGAGCATGGGTCTGTGTCCCTGCCCATCCTAGCTAATAGCCATTGATGGACCTATTCTCCATAAATTATCTAATTCCTTTTTTAACCCAGTTCTTCTTTTGGCCTTCACAACATACCCTGGCAATGACTTCCACAGGTTGACTGTGTGTTATGTGAAGAAGTAATTCCTTTTGTTTTAAACCTGCTGTCTATTACATTTTATTCATGACCCCTGGTTTGTGTGTTATGTGAAGGGGTAACTAACACTTCCTTATTCACTTTCTCTACACCAGTCATGATTTTATAGACCTCTCTCATATTCCCCTCCCCCTCAGCCTTCGCTTTCCCAAGCCAAACAGTCCCGATCTTTTTCATTTCTCCTCATATGGAAGCTGTTCCATAATTATTTTTGTTGCCCTTTTCGGTACTTTTTCCAGTTCTAAATTATCTTTTTTGAGATGTGGCAACCAAAACTGCAGGCAGTATTCAAGGTTTGGGCATACCAGGGATTTATAGATTAGCATTATGATAGTTTCTGTTTTGTTATCTATCCCTTTCCTATTGGTTCCTAACATTGTTAGCTGTTTTGACTGCTGCTGCTGCACACTGAGCAGATGTTTTCAGAAAATTATCCGTGATGACTCCACGATCTCTTTCTTGAGTGGTAAGAGCTAATTTAGACCCCATCATTTTGTATGTGTAGTCGGGATTATGTTTTCCCATGTGCATTACTTTTCATTGATTAATACTGAATTCCATCTGCCATTTTAAGACATTACAAGATCCTTTAGCTGGAAGTTGAAGTTGACACACTTCAACCAGCAATAGGATGTCAGTTTTGAAAATGAGGGTAATTAACCATTGGAATATTTTGCCAACAGGTGTGGAAAATTGTCCATTAGTTGGAGTGTTTAAATTAAGACTGGTGACTTTTTAAAAGATATGCTCTAGTGCAGGGGTTCCCTAACTTGGTTCGCGGCTTGTTTAGGGTAAGCTGCCGGCAGGCCGTGAGACACTTTGTTTACCAGAGCGTCATACATTATACAATTAGTAATAATCGGGGTCTAGCAGGCCTGCTTTAATTGTTAACCTAACTGATGAAGAATGGGTAAAGGTTCAAGAATTGTCAGAAGGATTTGTTATATAAAAAACTGTTTAAGACTACATGTGAAAAGGAAAAAAGACTGAATTAATTTGAACAGAAAGGGTCTACTGATACCATTCAAGGACTGGGTTAAGATTATGACTGGTAAACAAGAGGAGTAGAGGACTGTAAAATAATGAACCAAAATTGATATGTCAGAAATTAGAGGGATGAAATAATGAAAGGATAGATTATTCCATCCATTGCCTGTTTGGGACCCTTAAAAAGAGGCTTTCGGGGAGAACAAAACAAGATGTTTCTTTTATCATCACATCATCTGCAATGGACAGACTGTTGCTATGACACCAGACTGTGATACTTCAATGAGAACCCCATCCAGGGATTTGACCATCATCACTACCCCAGTAAGGACCCCAGCCTGATACATGCGAGATCCTGCTCAGTCTTCCCCTCCCTCCTATGCTACTTTCTTCCCCCATCTCCTCTTGGCCTTTCATCTGATCCTGAAATCAGCTGTACTGCACAGCACGGTGAGATGAGACAGCCCATCTAGCTCTGCCCAGCCTGAGAAGGAGAGGGATCTGACCAGAACAACAAGATGATGTCCTTGGCTGGGGAAACAAAACAGGGTCCAGAGCAACAGCTACCGTGACTGACCTGTCGGACCAAAGCATCCATCTGTGACTGACTAGCCACCCTGTATCCTGAGAACATCAACAAAAGATATATTTTCCCCATCTTTACAATCTTATCTTGTCTCACCTTTTGTCTAAAGCAGAAAGGGGACTATCATTTCCAATTCAGAATTTAACAAGAGAACTAACCCTTTCTTTCTCACCAAGAAAGACTGTTGGACTAAATAAGAGACTTTAACCAATATTCACCATCTCTACAAAGGGACTTTGGTAGATTTTGATTAAGTTTGTTTTTCATAATCACTTTCAGTTTCAATGCTCTTTACCTCATTTGGAGTGTTTCAATCGATACATTTTTAACCTTTGACACAGATTTTATAGTGTGTTTGCCATGGGAATAAGCAGGCGGAGGTCTTTATATACCAAAACCTGGCCCTTGTTGAACACTGTTTAACATTGGACAGTGACTGAGTTATGATAACACCATTAGCCCCTATTTTTCATTTAAGTTAATACAACATGCCCTCTCAAGTTTAAAAAAAAAATCCAAAGCTATGAATAGTGGACACAACATGCCTCAAGAATAAGACAAGAACCCAATAGTCATTTCATATATGGTAGGGTAGAATATATTATGTAACAAATTATCTATCTAGATAATGACACGACATGAAAATGGTGTAGATTGCTTTGACTCATGGTATAATATTAATTAGCACCTGGCGCATATAATAAGGCATATAGGAAACTCAAACAACAAAGGTTATCTATCCATCAAGAAGTCCTTGGCTTGTGTGAAAAACAGATCAGTTTAATGAATTTAATAAATACCAATCAAAAAGTACAATGCACAAAGTTTTGCATGTAGAAATTCAAGTAATATAAACAGCAGTAAAACTGTTATTGAAACTGGTATTACAAAGTGGTAGTGACTTGGATCTAGAATATTTGGCAGCAGAACAAGTTTTTGTGGCAAGATTTTGCTTAACCAAAGGTGATGCATGATTGACAAGCCATTACCATTAAAGTACAGTGTCTAAGGGATCTGGACCGAATCCTGAGCTCCTCGCTTATGGTGAGTAACCCCGTCCTGTGGGAGAGGGCAAGAAAAGAAAACGGAGTGAGATTCTCTACACATACATATTTTCCCAAGTTGTTACATAGGAACTACTCTACCAGAGCAAAACCCTGGTCTACCTCGTCCAGCATTTTGTCTCTGGCAGTGAGACTTAAGAAGCAGGTGCAAGAAACCCCACAGCAGGCAGAAATGAAATAACCTACCCATTGACATATTCTTTTTTCCTAACACCCAGAAGTTAGAGATAGGCCTATGCCCTAGTTATTATTCCTTTCAATTTTTTAAATATCCCTAATATTGTAACTCTGCATTTACTTGGCATACACAAATGTCAAAACTTTTTTGGAATCCTGCTCAGCTCGTGGTCTCATCATCATCTAGTGGCAATGAATCCCATCATCTAATTGTACCTTGTGTGCAAGAGTATTTTCTTTTATTAATTTCAAATGTCTACCTTTCATTTTCATTAACTGTCCTGTTCTTGTATTATTTGAAGGGATTAATAGAAGTACTCCACCTATCTTCTCTATACCATTCATTCTTCTTGGGTTTTTTTGTATAATTTTATTAGTCTCCTTAATTCATCTTCTCTCTGAAGGAAATGGTCCCAGGTATTTCAATCTCCCTTCGTGTGAGAGTTTTTCTATGCCCCTTATTCTCATTATCCATCTCTGAACCCCAACTCTTTCTGCTATGTCCATCGATAGAGAGGGTGACCAGAAATGAATATTCCAGGTGAGGGTATAGCACTGTTTTATATAGTGGGAACGTCTTCCCCAAAACGCAAAATACCCATCTATAATGTAAAATATTCTACCTACCCCAGCCTGTACCCTAAACTGGTGGGAGTGAGCAAACACTCCAGAGAACGAGGGCTGATTTAAGAGTTAAGATTAAGAATGTTGTGAGCAATTTAGGGGATCACTGGCTACTCCTTCTACACTAACAGGTGACAGCCATAAACTAACTGCTACTGTATGCAGTGAACTATTTTTTCTCTTTGCTGTTATCTTCAGGTTTCTAAACTGGAAGTGAGGTGAACCTGGGAACTGTTAGAAACTCTCTTCACAATTACAAATAAATAGTTGACTGGCAAAATTTAGACTACAGTATGTGAATAGAGAATAATGGTGTAAAAAGCCTGGTCACTCAATAAAGACAGTGAAATCAGGGGAAGACGACACTTTAAGATATAATTCAAATAGTTCAAAATATTGTATAGCAGCAAAGCCACTAGAGGAAATAGAATAGATGGGAGGGGAGAGAGATTGGTTATACTTCTCAGCTGAAAGGCCACAAGAGATAGTGACATTAGGAATTCTGAAGCACTGGAAAAGATGGAAAATCAGGCAGTGTAGTCACTTCAATCAGTTCTGGAACATATAGAAACTATTACAATAAAATGGCTCGAAGTCTAAGACAAAACCCTTAAGCAATCATACCTGCAACGATTGAGAATTAAGATGAGACATGGACAAGTTCAAATCTGATCAGAATTCCTGCCTTGGAGGTTTCTGTTCCTTCTCTTATTCTTTAGTTAACCTATTTCCCCCAACCCCCGCCCCCGCCCTTTGAGAAGCTATTATTTGTGTCAGTGTCATCCGGACTCTTTCTAGTTAGAGAGGAGGTAGAAAAGACCATAGGAAGGGAAGGCAGAATGAAGGACTTCTTAACTTTAAAATGGCACCTCACATATCAAGGTAGCTTCACTAGTATTTTTGGAGATACTTAAGCAGTTAAGTATTTTGTTTAAGTAGAGATAAAAGTGGAAAGTTAACAAGGGTCTAGAAAGTCACATAATGACTGAGATACACTCGCATTGCATGCAGAAGTGCTGAACATTATGGGAGGTATATAATTGGGGATGCTTTAAAGGTCACCAAGCTTTTGCACCTTCCTGATCTTTCTCACAAATCTGAAAGATTTGGTTTTTCATTATAAAGTCACTTAAACAGAGTGCTGTGTTTTAAACCGATCAGAGTGTGGCAAATGTGAGGAATGCAATCAGATATAGATCTGTTTCAGATTAATCAAAGTTCAGGATATTTAAAATATTGCAGGACCATATTTGTTAGTGCTATATGAGATTAAACAACAGATGAGAGCATGGAATGGGGATGCTATTTTATCTTTAGAGTTAAATCTCTTTTAGTTCTTCTTTCAGTGACATCCATTGTCTTTTATAGGAATGCCATGAAAAGTCATGTGAAATTAAATGAGGAACTACTAAGGACTGTTGGGTAAAAGCTTTGTCCTATTGATGTCAATGGCAAAATTCTCATTCGTTTCAGTGGAGCCGGATTTCATCTTATATCTTCATAACTACAGTTACATGCGGTAGGGATACAATCATGACTCCACAGCAATGAACCTTTCTTCCCAAACCATTTGCTTCCTCTCTATTGGTGAATTGTGCGGGTAGGGAGGAATGGGACTTAAGGGACAGTGGCATAATCCTGCCTATAAACTCTCAGAAATGTTGTGAGTAAAATCACAATGAGTCAGTTACCATCCTCCCTCAGTGCATTATCTTTACTTCCCATCTCACTCAGTAGGAATGCTTCTGCAGCCTTAAAATGCTTCTGCAGCCTTGGCAGTTTACAGTAATACACAAAATGATCTGTCCTTAACAGTTGTCAATTATGATTCTTAATAAGTGCAGCTTTAACAAATTTATCATCTAGGGAGTCATCATCAAAACCCAGTTCAGCTGATAGAAAGAGCTAGCTCAGCGTGGAAGCATTATAAACTGAAGGAAGGGGTGACAGTTTTGTCTTCAAAGATTAGCCAGCCTAAAGCCTGGAGGTGCTCTTGCTGCAGCTTTGTTTTCTGTGTGTGATTTTCAGGATACACATTTGCCCATCTGAGCTGCCTTTTTGGCATATCAGTAGCAACATTAAGCAGCATATTTTGCTGCTATACTGACTCACAGGAACAAGCTTCTCTTCTCTTGGAGTAGCTCAAAAGAACAGACGCTGGAGTGCAAGCTTTTGGAGAAAGGTTAGGGTGTCAATAGCTGAGGAATGGACACATTCTTTTCAGCTGAGTACCTCTTCTTTGTATGATGACAGCTACTCACCTTTGAGAGGGATGGCAGTTACTTCTAGATCAGTGTCAAATCTGACACTAGGTTATCAAAAAAAGAGGGGGGTTCAGTCCCTCAGCTGAAATTCTGAACAATTGTTTTTGCCTTTGGGTGGTTAATCTTTAACCTCAAGTTGGACACAGTGATCAGTTAATGCCCCCAGGGGTTTTAAGCACAGGCCACCAGTTTGTCCACCAGAAGTCCACTTGTCCAGGCTGGGATTTGTTTATCCTAGGCTAACAGACAATTCAACTTTTACTAGTGTAATTGCGTATCTGAATATGTAGAATCCATGACATTTGTCTCCTCTCTGTCTTCCTTCGACTGTGAACTCTTCAAGGCTGGGATGATGTATTTTATCTCTTGTACAGTCCTGAGCACATTGTTGGCATGTAACAGAAAATAGATAACTTGCATCCCATTCAGAATTCTGGGGACTCTAGATACAGTCCTGAATTATCACAGAGCCTGCTAAATCTCTGAGCTCTCTAGTATTAACATGATTCATTGCTTACGTGACTTTACAGTGCACAGGCACACAAACCCTTTATCAGGAACGTGCTGACAGCAAGTCACGTTCAGTGGCAGATGAGTTTAGGCTCTGTCCTCCTCGCTATATTGCATCTTTGGCAAACAAATTAGTCAGAGTAAAACAAAGATGACCCAGTGCCACTGACTTGCAATACAGTTTTCAAAGCTAAATGAATCTCCTGGACAGAAATATTCAGTGCAAGCCCTTTGCTTCACTGGCTGGAAGTTAGTGAGTTTAATGCTAGACTGATAGACATGTAGGTTCAAATTGTCTATTTACCAGTGTTTGAGCATAGATAACAGAAGAGTCCTCACACTGCTCTACTATTATTAATTATTATTATTATTGCAGAGTTTCCACTCAGGATCAAGCCTCATTATGTTCATTCTTAATATATTGGGGTCCTTAATAAGAGTAAAGGAATAACTCAGTCTCTGTGCCCATTCGGTCCGTGGCTTCTGCTGTAATTTCCCAGGAGGGTACTAATTATTGTACATTGCAAACCTTTTTACTTTGCATACCTCTGCACTAGAACCTGCACTGAAACCACTTACACATTTCAAACAAGCTTCCAGTGAGCTGGCAGATGATAGAGACTTTCAGTCCCTTCTAAATTGGGCTGGATTCAAATCAATGACTAAAGCCCAGATCACCTCCCCCCCTTCCCCGGCAACTAACTCCACATATGGAGGAAGACATTAAGGCATGAGTCAACCTTCCCTCTCCAGACCCAACAGAGGCCCTTTTTCAGCACCTGAGGAGTGTGTGGGTCAGGGAAAGGCTAAGTGAGACAAGTTTTCCCCTGTAACCCTAGAGACTTGAAGCAAAAAGATAACTCAGTGTGAGGTTACATTATCATTTCGGTACTCCCCACCCTCAGGGCCCAGCCAGGGGTCTCTCTGCTAGTGCAGTCCCAATGGAACCTTGCTGCCAGGGACTTCTTCCCACAACTTATCCTATCTCCATGCCCACCCCAGTGCAGACACCAACTCCCTGGAGTAGCCCAGGTTCAGCCTGTAGGCATAGGGATAACAGCATCACAGGGGCAGATGTTTCCCTGTGTCTTTCCTTTCAGGAGAGAGGGGCATGCAGGGTCCCCTGGGTTAGAGGATCTAGATGGGATGATCCAGGCTTTCATTTGCAGGCTCCATCTGCATTCAAAGTCTGTGGCATTACAGATTAAATTCAAGTAAGGAAATTCTATTGCATAAATGTCAAACAGTCACCCCACACCCCTTCTCTTTTGTTAAAATATAATATTTCAGACTTTCCTTTCATCTGGAATATATGTGAGGAACACAAAAGCAGAAAATATTAGCAGATAAAATCCTATTGCTGTGTCAAAGTAAGTTGGGGGGAGAATGCATTTTTAGGGTGAACTGAATATTCTTTTGGTGCCACATTTACAAAAAAAGAGCTAATCCGAATGAGAGAAAAAAAACAGTACACGTTTCAGACGGATATTGGTTATTTAATTGTTTCATTTATATTCAGGATGGATTTGTGTCATGCTATTTGGTAAATATAGAAAAAATGACTCACTTCCTTTACAACCGGAGGGGTTTCTAGCTAAATAAATAAATAAATAAATAAAATAAAATAAAAATTCTAAGCTATCTTACTACAATAAAAATCAAAAGGAAAAACAAATGATTCTTTAGGGCTTTTTTCCCTAATTTTAATTGATCAGTAAGGGCCAGTTCTTAGGTTTAACGATTATTGCTGTGGGGGGAATATTGTTTTTCTATGAAGTGTGTGCATCAAAACAAAACCAGCTGTGGTGTGTAATATATTTTTGTTCTTAGTTTATTAATGGCCATTGGAATGAATAATTTAACTTTAATATATATTTCCTAATCAATGGCTCCTATGGTAGTAAAGTTGAATATAAAATTATTTTTAAATGTACCTCTTTTGATGTTGAAGTAGTACAAAATGTGTTTCTCTGTCGGCTGCATGCGGTTAAAAAGCAAAAGTAATTTGACCATCATAGGCTAATTTTGCTCGACAGATTCAGTTCATGCTTCAGCTGTCAGAACAACTGCTGCGTTCATACTGTTAGTGATCTTGACATCCCTTTGAGCAACTGAAATATCACATATTCAAGGTAGCCTAGATAATGGTGGTGCTTTATTCTGAATGAATTTAAAATATGAGATTAGCCCAGCAAAATGTCTGTTCTGACGAATTTTCAAATTCACCTGGGCACACAAATGCTTAAAACTCCAGTTGCACCACAAAAACCAACTGGAGACACAAAAAATGTATGTGTGTCTAAATACATAAAACATGCACAGCCATATGCCACGCACACAAGTCCCATTGACTGGAATAGGCACGAGAGCACTCGGCACCTAAAGCTCATATAGCCATCTGTCAATTGCATTTTCCATGCACAGCTGAACATCTCACCTGCACTCTGCCCACAGGACTTATTCTAATATTCCAAACTTCTTCGTAGCTTCAGACATTCCCTGATAACAAATGAACACAAACTTTCTTTCTATCTTTCCCCCAAACAACACGGAATTCCCTGTCCACATCTCACCAGCAAAAGAAAAAAAAATAAAATTACACTGGTTTGAGGTGCAAGATGATCAATAGTCAATTATGGTCTAATGACAAGTTTATGAGCTCAAATGTCACGAGGCTTCAGGGCTAGAAGTAGGAGCACAGATCTTCAGCTGCTATAAATCAGTGTAGCGATGTTGATTTGCACCAGCTGAAGATCTTGCCCAGGAACTTTGGATCGTTGAAAGAGGCAGCTGTCAGTTTTTCAGTGGGCCACGTACCACTTTGATATCAGCCCTTACAGATTCTCAAATACTAGATTTTAACATTGTAACGTATTTATAGGAAAGCCATTTTAGGTAACTATTATATGTTTCTGAAATGTATTAGTTCCATTTTTTCCCCTTCCCTCTGAGATACAGTCATCTCAGATCATAGTCATAAGGTATCTTGGTTTTACAGATTGGGGGATACAAAAAATAGTGCCAGTACAAAATGTAAAATTCTAAAATATTTCTTAACTAGTAAAATGTGTTTCCTGGTGGCATATACAGAACATCTGATGGAGTGAAAAGTTTCTAATTGTACTTGTTTGGGATTACCTGCATTATTGAAGTGACTTGTGTGTCATATCACCATTCCAAACTCATGTCATCAAAACCGTCACACCCACTATATCATATCCTAGCTACCTATATTGCACACACACACAGACATACACACACCCCTTAAAGGAATATCATTGAGGTTTCATATCAAAATCTGTAAATGTGAGAATTAAGGTTGCCTGCTCAACTTTCATTTGGCCACCTAGTTTGCATGCATTATGGCACAGTCTTATTATATGGACTATATTTATTTCTTCAATAGGACCCCTGCCCAGAGGGCAGAATAGAAAGTACTCACTTAACAAGGAACAATTCAATTCAGCCCTTATTTACTGCACACCACTCAAACCTTGCTCTGAAGACAGAATTATTAATTTTATCACAAATGCTTCTATGGTGATCATCAAGTTATAATCAACTGAAAACAGGATCTTATAATGGGAGTGTTGGTCAACCTTAATAATAATTAGTGGTTCCTACCAGCCCCACCTATATTAAAAAACAGTTGGTCCTTCTATGAAGGTCTTCACATGAATTATTCCAAACTGCTTTAGACAAGAGACTGAGGAAAATATTGTAAGGAATTATTTAAATGGTCTAACAGGTGTTTTGCATCTCTTAAAAACAATATCTAATAAAAATAAACAAATACTGGGATCTATCTAGCCTTTAGGATTTTGATTTTTATACACACACTTTCACAACGAAAAGGAAACCACAGCCAGTAGCCAAAAATGTGTACAGAAAAACTAAATAGAACACAGACAAGATTTAGGGTCTCCGACAGATCCTGCAGTCCTGGCTCAGGCAAAATTCCCACTGAAATCTATGGGAGTTTTGACTAAGTAAGAATTGCAAGATTGGCTTCACTAAGTACCATACTGGGATTCAGGAGAACTGAATGGGGAAAATAATGTTTACAGTATGCACACAGATGCTAAAGGGCAGGCTGATGTTTGCAAAGCACTGAGATCCTTGGATGGGCAAAGCCAGAGAAGTACAAAATTATTACATTATAAAAAGTCATGACAATGTTTCACAAACATCTATAGAGAAATTATTAAAGAGAGGGGCACATGGCATTCAGAGGGCAGAACTGTTTTTTCTAACTTTTTATTTATTAAATATTTTGTATCCATTCATTTAAAATAACATTTTTGTTACACTGTGATATTCAGTAGCGCACATGATTTTAAAAATGTGTCGTATTGTAATTGTTCATGAATCTGAAGATTTGCTGTGGTGTGCTGAGTTTGGCCACTAGGAAACAGAAATATACACAGGGAGCTTTTGGTCCAGGAAGACTATTCTCAGTGTTGAAATTTACTTTCCAAGCATTTGCCAGATGAACTGCACACAAGCATGCCCTTTAGCATCTTAATAATATTCTAACATAGTCATCTAAAACTGGAAGTTCTGTGTCCTAGTCACCATTCCTTTAAGTTGCTAATCACTCTGTAACTTGACCCTATTCCCTCACCCTACCTCCACCACTAAATTGACTTGCCAATATTTTTCTTTCAATTTCTTGGTACTGTTAATTAGATTTTACCTCCTTCCACTGTCCACTAGTAGAAGTCACCATATAACAAACAAAAAACACTATTTTAACAAGGTGAAGAGATAACATGGAACAACAGTAACCAAAACACCACAGTGAACCCATGTTGTATGCAGTGTAGTTGGAGCCGTTTCAGTCCCAGGATATTAGAAAGACAAGGTGGGGGAGGTAACATCTTTTACTGGAGACACTGGATTTATGGCTTATAACAACCACCTCTAACCCATGAACCCCTTAGAATACGTGCTAATTACTTATGCTAAACAATCTGTTCCATCTTGCGTTTAGCTATGACACTCGGAGTACCTTTCCCAGACCTGAAGCAAAGCTCTGTGTGGCTCGAAAGCTTGTCTGTCTCTCCAACAGAAATTGGTCCAATAAAAGATATTACCTCACCCACCTTGTCACAGTGACCCCATTGCAGGATACTTTAATGCTTTTTATTGCTGTACATGCCGTCGGTCCTGGGATCCCCTCTGTGTTTTTGACCAGAACTTTGCACCATCAGCAGCAGCAGCAATGATGTTCAAAAACTTTGCAAATATTAGTTAATTAATTCACATTAACAAACCAGCCAGAATACGGCTATCTCCTGAAGACTCCATATTAGGTTTTATATGAGATCCAATAGATTCTGGAAATGGACACTCTGAATTGACTTCAGTAGGGCCAGGATTTCAACCAGTTTTCATTAGTTCTATGAAGAAAGACCTCTAGCAAAACTACCAACTCTTTACTTTAAAGTGGGTTTGTCCTCTGAAATGTTAATTTGTAAAAAGAGCATTGTGCAGCACCATATTTATGGACTCTCAATAGCTTCAAGAGCATATACGGTAAATTTACAAGAAAAAAAGCTGTTTTTTTCCCCAAAAACTGCCATCCCTGAAACTCAATCTGAGAGAAAAAATTCAAATGCCATTTGTACTTTGATATTCTGATTGGTAAGTAAAGTTTCAGGGGACCAAATTCTTCTCTCCATTACACCTGTGTAACAACATGGAAAAAGGACAGGCAAGTATAATTTGTGCCTGGGATGGTAAATGTTAATTATGATTTTAAAAGGCCTATACATTAATAAAATGGTACCCGTAACTCAGAGTACAAACATGCTCCATTGTTAATTTGCAAATGTACCTATGTCATTATTTCGCCTGCCAATCAGTCAACATGTCAATTGACATGGAGAAGCAAGGGATAACAAAAGTGGGGAGGGACTGATCAGACACAGAGGACAAGGAAATGGCTTTTTATTTTTGGCAGCTGGCAAAATAATCTTGTTGCCGTTATTCTTTGAAAATACATTTATGCAGGGCCGGCTCTAGGTTTTTTGCCGCCCCAAGTGAAAAAAAAGGGTGGCTGGAACGCCACCCCTGGAATTGTGCTGCCCCAAGCATGTGGCTGCTTTGCTGGTGCTGGTGTCCTGCATTTATGCCTTCACAATTAAGGGTTACTGTTGTCTTAGCTTGGTTGTCTGGGAAGAGTTCCTCCTCCCCAAAACAACATATAAAATCTTGTAAATCAGAAGACAGAGGTTGTGGAATTCCAACGGTTAAGGTTTTGATATGGAAATGAAACTACAGACAGCTACAGGGTTTGAGTGCCACAGAGGTGCTGCAGAATTAATTTACCTTTGATCTAGAACTTTGCTGTGCAATATTTCACATAATTCCCAGGGCCTAGATTGCAAAGTAGATTTATAATGGCTTAATCCCTTATTCAAGAGAAACTCTCATGGAAGCCTCCCAATAAGCAGTTGTATGATAATGGCAAGTACCAGAGCCTGGGCTTTAATTTGGGATAAAATAGTTAGTAGTGGGAAACTCTCAAAAGTCATAAAAACAGTAAAGTAGTACAGGTACAATGTAACCAGTTTACTACTGAAGATGCAGGACAATTGCCACTGGTCCTATCCTCTTTTCATAAATCCCCATTGTCTCTTGGACCCTTCCGAGTTTACAACTGCATTAAAATTTTTTAAAGAAAACATTACATATTATTTGTTGACAGGACTCCCCTTTTGATTGGAATAAGGAAGAAAGAGTCTAGAACTATGTACACATTACATATTTTTAGATTCTGAATCTCTGCTTGTTTAATAGTTTTGAACCATTCCAAGCAAAACTGTATCTGAAGCATCAAAAGGAGTAAATCTTTCCTCCTCCATGTATGGAAGGCTCTGAATGGAGCAATTTTGATGTGCACAGTGTGAGGGCAGGATACAGGTAGCCAGCACAAAGATCTGCATGCCAGGTAGCTGTACTCCATGGGGGCAATTCCTGCCCCAGGGTACAGGAGAAGGCTAGAAGAAAACAAAGGAAGGGGTCCACAATACTGCATCTCCATCAGCCAATAACCTCCAGACAGCAAGTGCTGCAGCAGCTACAAAGGTTATTGCTCTATTAAGAGTTCAAGACCTGGGTTGGAGGATTCCATCCCCCCAACCCTGGAGAAGTCTCCTGTGTACAGTCCATTTTGGGGGAGCTGTGCACAGGGTGCAGAATTTTGTCCAAAGCTTTTTATAAGTTGAGATATTAAGCACCAAATATTGTGGTCCACATCCTGGCCTTTGTTGCTCAAGTGGAGTACAAGGGAAAGTGGGTGTAATAAGTAGCCACTGCCCTTCTTCCAGAAACCAGGACAGGGTTTAAAGTTCGCATTCAAGGCTTTATATACGTGCCAAGTATTATTGTCTATCCCCAAAGGAGCTGTAGTGTGCATGGGGTGGCTGCCAGTTCTGCTCTATCCTTCCCTGTGCCAACAGCATTACATCTGTAACCAACTTGGAGCTGTCACTATTCCTTTCCCAAACCCAAGTCCAACTCCTACTTGCCAGTGCAGGATTTTCTCCAGTCACTGCTTTTATAAAGGAACTGTCATCTAATTCCTTGTTAATTATACTGTAGCTAGCTGTGATCCTGACATTGTTATAATCTAGCTACAAAGCTGCTATCACCTCAGATGCAGTTACACAGATGAAAGACATCTTTTTTAAACGTGACACAGCAGAGATAATTTATTTTATATGGTGTAATGTATATACCATCTAGCTATCACTTTGTATGTTAGTCTCCACAGTGTAACTGCCCTGTTTGCAAGTTAGTTGCATTCTGGCTGTTGTTAATATATAATAAAGCACAAAAAAGCTTTCTACAGATGAAATCAAGCTTTTTGTAATAAGCTAGAGCAGGAAACAAAGTTGGAAATTGCCTCAAAAAGAGGTTTCTTCTCTTATTTTCAATAGGTGTTTTTTATTTTGTTTTTTTTCCAATGAAATATATAGTTAAGTTTATAAAGCTAATTGGATAGAAGACGCAGTTTTCATCTAACTAAAGTCTTCGGGACTAATATAGAAGTATAGGTATTTGGGTGAAGTTTAATGGCCTGTGATATACAGGAGGTCAGACTAGATGATCGGATGCTCCTTTCTGGCTTTAAACTCTATGAAACTACTATGTGAATGAAGGTCAGCTGAAATGTTTGGATTTAAATGGTATGTTTTTTCCAGATCGGTTTGATGGTATGTGAAATACAGGCATATTTCCTTAGTTATTCTTTTAGTGAAGTGTAGATGAGATGTTCAATTATTTAACTGCTGTTTCCTTTCTTTTTATGGTTTGCAATCGTGGGCTTTGCAAACTGTATATATACAGTTCAAATTATAATTAGATTTGTGCATCACAGAATAATATTCTAATATATTCTCATTACCATAAGTTTGTCAAAAGCTGACTGTTTGGAAAACATGGCATATTAAATTTATTTGGATTTAGTAGGACACAGTCTTCAAAAAAATATTGCAAATCGATCACAATTTTAAACATAGGAGTTCTTCAAAATTCAGAAGCTCATCTAATGAAAGAATGTGCCTATTGGATTACATATGTATACTGTACTCTCAGGAGCACATAGAAATGTAGATTTGTACTTGCCATTTTAAATACTTCTTATCTGACAGTTTCATTTCAAGAACTGTTTGTGTACAGAAGAACTGTCAAGAAGAGTGGCATGTAATGTTATATAATGGCATGCGAATTAACATCACAGATCAGCCTTGCTCAGTTTGGAGCAGTCTCGGCTCTGGGCTAAAAGATTGTGGGTGACAGTACAATCTCAGGATTTGGACTCCTGCCTGCACAGATATTACAGAACACTACTAGAAGGGTACTGCACTGGTAAATGTGTTGTCCTTTAGTTGAAATGAAGTCCCTCCTGCCTATCTCTGCTGTCTATTCATGTGGAAGTTAGAGATCTCATGACACATTTTGTAAAGTATAGGGAATAACCCTCATGTCCTAGTAAACATTCTCTCTCATTTAAACACACTCTAATGTCCCAAGGTTTCCTGTGTGTGAAAGAGGTGTTGTTAACCTCATAAGGGTTGCTGTGTTTGCACTACCAATATCTAACACAGCACTTTGTCAAATGCTTTGTGGTACATTAAGAAAGAAAACACACTAAATAAATTGGAAAAAAACAACAGAGTTTTCATTTCTGGCAATCAAAGCTTTAAAAAATATATGCAGAGAAGCACAGAAATTGAAATACCAGATCCATGTAGGTGTTATGAAAATACCTATGGATCATTACACCAGAAAAAGAAATATTACACTCAAAAATAGACTCACATAATGCATTTATATGCCTCATACAATGGTCATAATAAAAGAGTGTTATTCCATTAATAAGGTTGTTATTCCAAGTCTAGGGGTAAGACTTGTGGTGGAAATACTTCCTGCTCAAGAAAAAAATGAGATTGCTTTGGTCCTCAAGGAAACTATTACAGGTGAGACTGGTGTCCCTAGCCTCTGTTTATCAGAGGGTGGAGATGGATGGCAGGAGAGAGATCACTAGATCATTACCTGTTTGGTTCACTCCCTCTGGGGCACCTGGCATTGGCCACTGTCAGTAGACAGGATACTGAGCTGGATGGACCTTTGGTCTGACCCAGTATGGCCCTTCTTATGTTCATCCAACCTACAGCCACAAGAGCATCTTAGTACCTACACAACACTTTTCATCCATAGATCTCACAAGTGGGGAAATATAAGCCCCAGTTTGTAGATAGGGAACCTGAGAGAAGGAACAGTTAAGTAACTTACCAAAGGGGGGAGGCGGGAGAGGGGAAAGAAGAGGCAGCAGATAGCAAGTCTACGGCAGAATCTGGAACAAAACTCAGGTTTTCAGAACTCCCAATCCTTTATTCTAGTGACTGGTGTGGGGCACTGTACCTTTAAGAGGCTCTGGCAGGAGCCAGTTGAAATTAGTTGTTGTGTTGTGCAATGTTAGGCAATGCTGATCAGCTAGAATTCAGACACTGAATGAAGCAGATCTCTGTCAGACTCCTGCACTCAGCGTGATCACTGACCACCACATAATACCAGGAATAAAACAAACAGAAAATACCGAGTGGAAGAATGGAGCAGTTAAAAGCCACACCAGAGTTGAAAATCTCTGGAAATGTGGAAGAAAACTGGAGAAAGTTTAAACAATTCCTCACTCTCTATCTGCAAGCCATGAGTGTGAGCAAAAAGGAAGACAGTCAGAAGGTAGCCTTACTTCTGAGAACAGTTGGTTCTGGAGCACTTGATGTGTTTAATAGTTTACACAAGGAGGTTAACTATGAAACTGTAGTACAGAAATTTGGGGACACTCCACATAAAAATTAAACATGAAAGATCCGTTTTTAAACAGGGAGCATAAAAAGAAGGTGACACCATAGAACAGTTTGTGATTAATCCAAGGCAGAAGAGCCAATCTTGCAATTTTGGGGGTTTAAGTGGCTGATAAGAGACCAGATCGTGAATGGGATCTGAACAAAGAAACAAAACACTCAGGGAAGACTACTGGACTACTGGAAGACTTAGGATCGGCCTTTGTCAAAGCTATTAGAATTTGCCAAGCAAATGAAGTTACCCAATCCAGAAGGTATTTTATGGAGAATGGACAGTATTCTGACACTGTGATAGCAAATCCAAAATATTATAAGAAAGGAGACCTGAGGCAGAGAGGCATGCTGAACTCAAAGTCGGAGTCCAGCAACAGACAGCACACAGAGTTGCCACAACTTGGTGAAAATGACGCTGTGCATATCTACGATGGACAACAACAGTCACAAACAGCAGTGGTATTATAAAAGATATCCCCATGGCTGTACGAGGTTGTCACCCCAGATAGACATATACAGAACAGGAATAGGAGATACCTGTTCCAAATCCCAGGAGGAAGAGAGAGAGGCAAAACGAGGCAGGCTCTGTGCCCCTTGAGAGGGTCTCAGACAAGCAACAATTGTATCAGGTTGAGACAATAGAGCTCCAGGACATGGAAACACCAGAACACGGAGACTTTGTATCATAACTAGTGAAACTGGAGTCAGAGGGCCCATGTTCCGTGGAGGGACTGTTATAGACAGTACACCAGGGAAGCAGAGAGTGCAGGGAGTTTGGTGGAAGCAACTCAGCCACATGGACAGATCAATAAAGTTCCACTTGTTCAACTTGCATTCAGCTTTATTCTTGGTGAATGAAACAATGACCAATAGAGCTCGCCGAATGAGAAACTGACACTGAGCAATCGACACTGAGCTCTAAAGAATTCCGCCTTCCTTTAGAATGCGTCTGTACTGGGTTATAGCCATCGAGCACAAATGACTCCTTGAAAATAACTGATTCCCTGGCAATATCTGCTAAAGCAAAGCTATTTAGTCTGTAACCCAAGATGTTAAAATTTTAAAAAGAAATCTGTTGCCAGAAAACAGCACTAATATTTTTTCTGAATCATGATTGTGTTCAATATATTTAAGACACAAATAAAAAGTCACTGCCCTGAGAAACCTATACTATATATATATATATATATATATAAATAAAACAGCACTGTAAAACATTCTGCAAATCAATATTAGTCACAAAGGACCTGATGTGAAGCTTGCTGCAATCAGTTGCAAGAATAGCATTACTTCCGTGGGTTCTGGATCAGGTTCTGAGTTAGCTAGGTATTGTAAAACAAGATTATTATTTCCACTCCCTCAAATAAATAAGAAAAAAAAAACCCTAGAAAAATAAATCCAAGGAAAGGTCACCCCAATAAATAAGCATCCAGTTTAAGGACTATGAAATTTAGAATAGCCTATGAGCTCATAGAACAACATATGATCTCTGGTAGTACATATGATAACTTGAATTGAAGAAATTATCTCTGCTCCTGCTGCTGTTTACAGAGGCCTTAGGGGTTTTAGTAAATGTAGACAGGTCTATTTTAGCCTTATCTCACAGTTTAGGTTGTGTATGGTTCATAGTAAACACTGCATATGCAGGACTTGAAGCATTCTTTGTCCAAAAAGGACTCTAACAAATTATGCCAGGAGATGAAGGTTGTCTTCCTCTGTTTTCCAAATGGAATAAAGCAAGCTGCTGAGGTCTTTAGTGGCACTCCTACCTGCCTTGCCAAGGGCCACTGTATTACAGGATCATCCAAAAGGTGTTTGCTGGATGTAAGAAAATAAAAAATCATAGCCAACTGTGATTCTTTATCAGAGGCCTCAGGGCTAGACCTAATATAGTAGAGAGGAAGTCTAAAAGTTGTTAGAATCCTGCTTCTTCCTGAATGTGTACCAGTTCAGAAACTGATACCTCAGAAAGAACAGAGATCCTCTTTTTTAACTAAATGACATATGCATTATGTGACAAAACACAAGCCTTCAATTTCAAGTGCTGAATCAATGGGAAAGGCCGGATCTTAGCTACTCTGCAATCAGACTGTAACATTTGACTTTTAGAGCCATTTGAACTGAAGCAGAAGCAAAACACTTCTTCCACAACAAGACAGTTGAAGTTGAAAAATAAATCCAAATGAAACAATTCCCTACTATATCATTACCTCACTTCCAAGTTTCAGCCTTATTAGACATTTGATCAGTGGAACAAACTGCTGCCCCCTATATGAAACCATACTCATGTTAATAGTCTAAGATTAGCTCACCAATATACTGGTCACTGCAAAAACAAATCAGAAGCAAACTTACTGCTACATTTCACTGACTACAATTAACATACTAGTAGACTACCTTGCCGAAAGACATGCATAAAACTGAGACTCTTACCAAATATGGAAACAGTGACCATAAACCTCCCGGAGTCAATCTGCTTTGTGGGCTCCCTCTTGTAAAATACCCTGTGCCAGGCCTATACCTGGTGCTGTGTGCTTCCCCGAGTGTATCAATACTAGCTAGTGTACTGGAGGGAAGAGGGGGGAGAGACAAGCCTCTAAACACTTTCCACCTCATTTTTCCCATTCCCATCCACTTCTCAGTGGGGAGGAGACATAGTAGCTCTATGGAGGCAGCTCTCTTCCCTGCCCTGCCACCTATAATCCAAACAGCCAGCAATAGGGAGCAAGGAGCCACACATGTGCAGCCATGCAAGATGCACCCCCAATGTGGAGCTAAATAATTAATCTGAGTCTGTGTGAATAATAGGTTTCAGAGGGGTAGCTGTGTTAGCCTGTATTAGCAAAAACAAAAAGGAGTCCTTGTGGCACCTTAGAGACTAATACATTTATTAGGGCATAAGCTTTCCTGGGCTAGAATCCACTTCCTCAGATGCATGGAGTGGAAAATACAGGAGCAGGTATAAATACATGAAAACACGGGAGTTGCCTTACCAAGTGTTATGTCACTCTAACGAGACAATTCAATTAACAGCAGGCTACCAAGGGAGGAAAAATAACTTTTATAGTGGTAATGAGAGTGGCCCATTTCAAAGGGTTGACAAGAAGGTGAGAGTAACAGAAGGGGGAAATTAGTATGGGGGAAATAAGTTTAGGTTTTGGAATGACCCAACCACTCCCAGTCTCTATTCAGGCTTAAATTGATGGTGTCCAGTTTGCAACTTAATTCCAGTTCTGCAGTTTCACGCTGGAGTCTGTTTTTTAAGTTTTTTTGTTTGAAGAATTGCCACTTTTAGGTTTCTTATTGAGTGACCAGGGAGATTGAAGAGTTCTCCTACTGGTTTTTCAATGTTATAATTCCTGATGTCAGATTTGTGTCCATTTATTCTTTTGCATAGAGACTGTCCGGTTTGGCCAATGTACATGGCAGAGGGGCATTGCTGGCACATGTCACATTGGTAGATGTGTAGGTGAACGAGTCCCTGATGGTGTGGCTGATATGGTTAGGTCTTATGATGATGTCCCTTGAATAGATATGTGGACAGAGTCGGCACTGGGGTTTGAATAAAGACTAGGAGTGGTTGGGTCATTACAAAACCTAAACCTATTTCCCCACACTGTTACTCACACCTTCTTGTCAACTCTTTGAAATGGGCCACTCTCATTACCACTACAAAAGTTATTTTTCCTCCCTTGGTAACCTGCTGTTAATTGAATTGTCTCGTTAGACTGATGTCACACTTGGTAAGGCAACTCCCGTGTTTTCATGTATTTATACCTGCTCCTGTATTTTCCACTCCATGCATCTGAGGAAGTGGATTCTAGCCCACGAAAGCTTATGCCCAAATAAATTTGTTAGTCTCTAAGGTGCCACAACGACTCCTTGTTGTTTTTGTGTGAATAATGTATTGCTATATGGTCAATGGCTAAAAATGGAGTATTAAAAAAAAATCTAGTAATGCAAACTACCTGCAATAATTCAGTTGCAAAAAAGGAATCAGTAGCTCCAGTGCTATCTAAGGTATTTAGATGCCCCGCCCCCTTACTATCATAACTGAGCACCTTACAGCAATCCTGTGAGATAGAGAAGTACTAGTATCCCTTTTGTGGATAGGGAACAGAGGCACAGATAGGTTTAGTGACTTGCTGCAGATCATACAGGAAGGCTGAGACAAAGCTGGGAATTGAAGCTGGTTGCCTTAAGTCCCAGGCTAGCACCTTAAATCACTGGACCATCCTTTCTATCCAGTGCTCATTGTAATCTAAAACATCTAAGACATTCTCTAAGCAGAAGAATATACTGCATCCCAAAGCAATGATGTTACATCTTTAATTTTTTTTTATTTTATTTTATTTTTAAGAATTGTCAGTTCTTAGTTCCCCTTACGATTTTTAAATGCAGTGAATTTTAGTGGGAAGAAGGCAAAGTTGTTTACTTTTTCCAAAGGCATCTCTGTGAGTCTTCTGTAACTCATCAATTTCAAAGCATCCATGACTCATATAGGACCTGATTCAAAGCCTATTGCAGTCAAGGAGAGCCCTTCCAGGCCCATAATAGCTTCAAAGCAGTTGAATCAACTTAGAAAGAAGCTAATTATTTTGTAGTTTAATATGATTTTCTATCCTTCTTTGCTATGGATTTAGCTAACCTTGAACTTTCAGAGGTCCTGGTGGGTAATAAGCAAAAGTTACCTTCCTGCATCACCTAACTCTAGTGCCATCAATGCCAACAATTATGATATCAGAACACACAGTATTTCCCAGTGTAAAAACAGGCTGATCAGTGTGTCACTTGATGACAATCACTATCACACTCAGTTATGTGCATTATCCTTTTCTAAAAGTTATTCTGTTGGCAGGCATCTCTGTTTATTGGCAATTTTTCATTTTCAAGCTGTGTGTTAATCAATTTAAGCTATTTCTAATCACTATAAACATCAATCTTATGTTTTGACATTTGGACTCCAAATTGCATGTCGTCAGACTGTAGTTTTCCCCTGTACCCGCCGTGCACTTGCAGTTAATGATCTTTGTATTCTTTGAGAGTTTGACACAAGAAAAAAAATTACTAGTGGCTGCCTTTGAGTATGTCCCCATTGGTATTCACCCTCAGCACTTCAGTTGTTCAGCAATAAAGTCCACGGCTTCTTCGTACACATTGAACAAGCTGGACTTTAAAAGACTTTTTATCCTGTTTAATAATTCTGTCATATGTCTAAAGCAATTAAGGTACAGTATATTTTATTATTTACCCACCGTCTTCTCACCAACAGGCTTGAAAAGCTGCACTTGGCGCAATCATTATCTGTACTCCCAGAATTAAATTTCTGAAGCTTACACTGCGATGCTATCATTATTATTAGCTAGCTTATGGGGTCCCCCCCCCCGACTATACAAAGAGCATGAGTCCAACAGACTTTTGCTTAAAGAACAAATATAAATTCTCAGGAGAGAGAGAGAGAGAGAGAACGAGAACATAGTGACGGGGTGCTGAGAGCCATTGAACAAAACACTGTATAAGATGGAAACCACTTCAAACCAGGGCGTGCAGCAGCACCCCCAGTTCCAGCACCTTTGTAAGACTGACCTGTGGATGGCTCTCAGGGACTCATATGCAGCAAACATTATGCAGTGCTACAATAGCATAAGTTGCAAAAGTGTCTATTATGTGTAGCACCTAGAATGAGCATCCACCATAGCCAAGTACATTCTTTGCTGCGAAATCAATGTGTAGTTTTTTTTGCTGGGGCTTAATGATGCACTTTCTGGCACGTTTCAATAGATCAGTGGACCATTTTCCTTTGTCCTTGATATCTTGGGGCTGGTCTGCACTTGGAACTTACATGGGCATGCTGTCTCTCTCAGGGGTGAAAAATCCACATCCGAGACATGTAGCTATGCCAACCGAACCCCCTGTGTAGACAGAAGAATTCTTCCATCAACCTAGCTACCACCTCTCAGGGAGCTGGATTACCTACACCAATGGGAGACCCCCTCCGGCTGCTGTAGGTAATGTCTGCACTGAAGTGTGACAGTGACAGAGCTGCAGCTGTGCTGCTGTAGCGTTTTAAGTGTAGACATAGCTTCAGTGTAAGCCATCAAAAATAACTCTTAGCTACAGTTTTCTTTTTCACTATGCCTTCATGTTGTTTATGTGCTTCAACCAACACCCTCACTTGTGAGCTCTTTGTTATTATTACCCACATACCCGATTGTATATAGTCATTCTCTACTGATCTAGGAGTGCTTGAGGACAGAAAGAGGGCAAGGGAAGTGCTAATGATGATCTGAGTGCTGAAGTTCCTTCCCTCCAGGTACTTGCCTGCCCAGCTCCAACCTGTAGTGTGAAAAGCCACAAGTGCCCGTTGTAGATCCATAGGCACAGTTGAGGGGAAAAAGTATGGAATTGAATCATTTTCTGGAAGGGGAAGGAGTGTGGATGTGCTGGATGTTTGGCAGGGTTCTTTGAAAAATGCTAAAAACATCATGACATTTTTGTGGAAATATCAATATTTTATCTTGTAAATCAGTAGAAAAAACAGTAAAATGTTTTCATGAAAAATTTAATCAACATTTTGAAAATTTAAGTTTTTCTACCAGCTCTAATATCATGAAAAGAGATTATTTTACACCAAGTGTATTACATGCATCACTGTCTGAAAGGAAACCTGTATGAGACAGCTCCTTGTTACAATTTTGTCAGCATATCACTTAGTTTGGGCAAAACAAGGCTACCAAACCTTTCTAAAATGGTGGATCTCACACGCTTGCAAAACACTGACGCTCAGACTCTAGCAAGCTTTTGGGGTCAGATCTGTAATTTCTTTTTTAAACTCCAGTCTCCTCAAGGGATTGTCTGCACTTGGTCACTGCTTTAGGGAAAAAATGTATGACAGTCTATCTATGAAACATCTCTATAAGTGGGAGCCTGTGGTGAAGAAATGTGAAATAGTCTAGTGCAGAAGTCTCTGATGGCACTAAGAGATGCTCAGTGACCTGTTATGAAATGTAAGCCATCTAGTTTAGTTCGAAATTAGGACCAAGTTTATACTTCAGCACAAAGTTGTCTCTGGTTTCTAGTCCACAGTAGCTCTATAAACCTCCTGGGCTATGAAGCTGCTCCCCAATTCCAACAGGAACACCCCCTCACTAGCATCCACATAATGCTATGTCAACCTTTCACATACACCCAAGCTCATACTAAGAGTGGAGTTTAACTCCTTCAAATTGACTGCTGTACAAGATGGGTGGGAAGGCCTCCTTGTAATTTTTTTCCCCTCTCTCCCCCAACTCTACTGTACCCCTTACTTACCCTTTATACACCCACAGAGCAGCCAGGCAGATTATGGCCCTACACTTATAGTTAGCACTTTAGTGCCTACTTAAATCTATCTCTTCAGGGACTTGTCAATTTTTCTATAAATATAGAAATCTGAGGCTATTCAATTATTTATTTAGGACTATTAAAAACTGTTAAATCAGGGTTGAAAAAGGAAAAACCCTCTTTTGTCTTTAAAGAATCTGGTCTATTCCAGCTAAAATTATAAATATGAAAATGAGGTCCTTTGGCAAGGGACAAAAAGGAAGACCCAGCAGTGATAAAAATAAAAATAAAAAAAATGTACGTAACTCATTGTTCAATACCACAGCAGCAAATTCAAATTAAAGGGAGAGAAAGGCAAATTGCAGCAACAATCTCTCACATAAAACAAATTTTTGTGAGATCTGATCAGGGGAAAGCTGCAGAATGCACGTAATTTCATTACTGGGGGTGGAATTATTCTTTTGAAATAGTTTCCTCTAGTGCTGGTGCTTTAAACTGAAGGCAGTGAATAGGTTCCTATTAACTTCATGTGGTCTTGATCCTGATGCCACTGGAGTAAGACAATTTGCTGGCAACTCTGGCCAATTGTGGGTGAATGAACTAGAGGATAGTCTGTGGCTGGTCATGGCAGTGGCTTTCTCCTGGAAATCCCCACATGACCACCACTACCAATGTTTCTAGATTAAAAGGCCATATGTGATAGATTGGGAATGATTTGTAGCCTACATTGAAAGTATATATGTGGTAGGGTGTATGGATGCATGAGAGCGTCTGCACTAGATGTTGAGTCTGGGCTGCTGACGAGAGCAGAGGTAAGGTTGTTTTAAATATGCAATACACCTCTTGCAGATTTGCAAACACCTAGAAGGTAAGGCGATAGGTAACAGTCAGCATGGATTTGTCAAGAATAAATCATGTCAAACAAACCTAATAACTTTTTTTGGCAGAGTAACACGATCCATGGAGGGGCATGTAGAGTAATGTACCCCCTCCCCCGATTTGCTCCTTGGCTTGTACGGAGCATGCTCAATCCATGTAAGCATGCTCAGTAACACTGCTGAAGCTGGCAGCCCTCACTCTGACCCCCCTACTGTCAGTAGGCATGGGTCATCTCTGGAGGGAAGCAGTAGATGTGGTATATCTTGACTTTAGTAAGGTCACATGAGACAAACTAGGGATATACAACCTAGATGGAGCTACTATAAGGGGAGTGCATAACTGGTTGGAAAACCAAGCCCAGAGAATAGTTATCAGTGATTCACAGTCAAGCTGGAAGGTCATATCAAGTGCAATCCCACAGGAATCAGTTTTGGGTCCGGTTCTGTTCAATATCTTCAATGATTTAGATAATGGCACAGAGGACATTTATAAAGTTTGTGGAGGATACCAAGCTGGGAGGTGTTGCACGTGCTTTGGGAGGATAGGATTAAAATTCAAAAGCGATCTGGACAAAAGGAGAAATGGTTTGAAGTACACAGGATGAAATTCAATAAGGATAAATGCAAAGTTCTCCCTTTAGGAAGGAAGGTGCACACATACAAAATGAGAAGTGACTGCCTAGAAAGGACTACTGCAGAAACTAATTTGGGTGTCATAGTGGATCACTAGCTAAATACTGTTGCCAAAAAAAAAAAAAGTAATAAACATCATTCAGGGATGTATTAGCAGGAGCGTTATAAGCAAGACACTAAGTAATTCTTGCACTCTACTCCATGCTGATATTGCGTCAGCTGGAGTATTGTATCCAGTTCTGGAGGCCACATTTCAGGAAGATGTGGACAACTGGGGGAGAGTCCAGAGAAGAGCAACAAAAATGATTAAAGGTCTAGAAAACATGACCTGTGAGGAAAGATTTAAAAAAATGGGGTTTGTTTCGTCTGGACAAGAGAAGACTGAAGGGGACATAAGTTTTCAAGTATATAAAAGGGTGTCACAAGGAGTGTGAAAAATTATTTTTGTTAACCTCTGAGGATAGGACAAGAAGCAATGCGTTTAAATTGCAGCCAGGGTGGTTTAGGTTAGACATTAGGAAAGTCTTCCTGTCAGGGTACTTAAGCAGTGGAATAAATTGCCTAGGGAGGTTGTGGAATCTGTCAATTGGAGATTTTTAAGAACAGGTTAGAGAAACACCTCTCAGGGATGGTTTAGATAATACTTAGTCCTGCCATGAGTGCAGGAGACTGGACTAGATGACCTCTCGAGGTCCCTTCCAGTCCCACAGTTCCATGATTCAAGATGTTATATTAAGTGTAATGATATAAAATATTTGCTTACTTTCCCCTAGCTGTGCATAATCATGCTTTTAAATAGTTAATTTTTCACTAACATCATTTGCTATATCTACTTCCAAGCAGTCTTTATTTCCTCTTTGCAGCTGCAAATCCCTTCAATAAGGGAACTAGTGCGCAGCTCTAGATCACATGCTGCTGGGGGAAAGGAGACAGGGAACATTGTGGTAGGGCTGGCATGGTTTCTGGCCCTCCCCAGGAAGAAAGAGGGAGTGACCTAATTGGTTGTTCCATGATACACAGCTTGCCTTTTCCTAGCTCCATCTGTCTCCTGAGCAATCTAAGTTACTGGTTGTGAGACCCATCTTCATTTAAGAGCAATAGCTGGGGCATAAAACAGTGGCATATGAAATTTCTTCTGTCTCCGCATTCAAAGACTTCAGTGATCTAAGAAGAGGAAAGTGATGCAAAACCCAGAATCAAAACAATCCCCCAGTTTTAAGAAGCATTCCATGATACAATTTTCATATCAACATGAATTCTTAAGTTGCACATAGAAAGGTTTCCCAAAATTGTCTCACTAATGCAGTACTTTTCATCTTCAGTTATTTATAAAACTTAAACTTGAACAAGTTTATCTGGAACTCACTAGGACTGACCGATGTCATTCTTTGTACACCACTAACTCCACTGGAGTTACTCCTAATTTATATTAATGCTTGGTGTTCTGCTATTACATCTAGAAACTGAGTCAAAGGTGCTAAACATAAAAATACCAGCTATTACTGTGCTTTGTATTTAATATTCCAGTGTATCTTAGCACTGACTCTGTTGGGGCTGACTACCTGTTTTGATTTTTATGCATTCTAACTTAAACACTTAATGTGCAATAGAGGATACTTTGTTATTTTTCTTCTTCATCTGCAGGTTCAGACTCAGAAAATAAAAGCAAGTAATAAAAGTATGGTTCCAATGCAAAAATGTGTGCCTTCTTTCCTGGTTGTTCCTTGTTTGAAGGAAAAACAAAATATCAGGAGAGTTTGTTCAGAATGGTTAAATGTAGAAATATGGTATGGTATATGGTAACAAAACATTTAAGTACTTCACATATATTTTAGGATGATCTTTCATTTTGCCCAATAGTGAGCATTGAGAGCAATGAGAAAAGCACTGAAAGTTATAGGAATGAAGACTAATGTAGAAGTGGGCTGTTGAGTCCTGTGTAACTTACAAGGAGTCTTTAACAAAGTTTTAATTAGTATTAATCAGCTGTGATCCAGACTGAATGGATCCATTTCAGCTAGATACCAACGTACTGCTGAATACACACCACAATGAGAGAAAGGCTGATCTTGCGATTAGCCTTCCCCTGTAGTGACCTCTTAAGAGATTTGGGTTCTATTACCAGCTTTGCTCCAGACTTCCTCTGTAGACATTGGAAAGTCTGACCTAGTTAGTTTTAATCTATGGCTGGTAAAAAATTTCCATCAAAAGTGTTTTTTCCACTGAACATTTAGTTTCCCAGAAGTGACTAAACCTCCAAATTTTTGACTCAGCAAAGCTGCTGCAGGGCCTCATGGGAGTTACAGTTTGGATGGCTCTGGTCCACTTTCTCCCGTTTGCTGGGTTCAACTGCTGTAGTACATCTCCTGGAATACCCTGATTGTGTATCACATGGTGCACTGTGGTGGTTCAGCATGAGGAAACATTTGACTACCTATTCTGTGATGCACTACAGACAGAAATCCCAGCCCATTGAGGAGAATGGGGCCAAATGGCAACTCCCATGAGGAACTGCGGTGGCATTTCCAAATCAAAGATTTTCAGGTAAAAATTTCTGGGTTTCAGCTGAACGTTTTCAGCTTGTGATTTTTCACCAAAGAGTCAAAAATTTCTGTGGAAAAAAAAAATCATTTCCACTCAGCTTTATTCACAAACAAGACTTGATTAACAAAGAATTAAAGGCCAATCAACCTGAGTTTATGGAAAATAGATAGTGTCAAACTTGATTTTTTGGATGAATTTACAGGTTTGCTTGATAAAGGTAAATCTGTTGATGTGATTATACACACACTTCTATAAGGCATTTGACTTGGTACTGCATAATATTTTGGTTAAGACGCTGGAATGATATAAAATCATAAATCAATATGGTGCACATTAAGTGGTTTAAAAACAGGTTAGCTGACAATCCTCAAAATGCAATAGTAAATGTGGAATCACCATCGTACATGTGCTTCTAGAGGTTGAGCCCACACTATTTAACAAGGACTTGGAAGAAAAATATTCATTATGGATAAAGTTTGCAGACAAAGATGATGAGAGTGGTAAATAATGTAGATAGAGGACAGGTCACTGATAGATATCTAGATCACTTGGTAAGCTGCACATAACCAAACAATCTGCATTTCACTATGGCCAAGTGTAAAGTCACATCCAGGAATAACAAATGTAGGCCATACCTACAGATTGGAGGATTCTATCTGGGAAACAGCAACTCTGAAAGACTTGGGGGTTATGGTAGATAATCGGAACATGAGCTCCCAGTGCAATGCTGTGGCCAAAAGAGCTAACGTGATCCTTGGATGCATAAATAGGGAAATATTAAATAGGAACATGCTACTGTATCTGGCACAAGTGCAACTGCCACTGGAACACTGTGCCCAGTTCTCTGTGCACAATTCAAAAAGATGTTGATAAATTGGAGAGGGGTCAGAGAAGAGCCACAAGAATGAAAGGATTCAAAAAACACGCCTTACAATAATAGATGGAGCTCTTTGAGTCTGATTAGCTTATAAAAGAGTCACTGCTGACTTGATCACAGTTTATAAGTACCTACATGGTTAACAGAAATTCTGCAATAGACGGCTCTTCATTGTAGCAGAGAAAAGTATAACGTGATCCCATGGCTAGAAGTTGAAGCTGGACAAATTTAGAATAGAATAAGAGTAATTAACCAAGGAAACAATTTACCACAGGTTGTGGTGGATTCTCTGTCACTAGAAATTTTAAAATCAAGATCGAATGTTTCTAACAAATTAATTCAGGGAAGTCCTATGGCCTGACTTATACAGGAGGTCAGATTAGATCATCACAGTGGTGCCTTCCGGCCTTAAAAAAAAAAAAGAAGAAGCTATTAATAAAATTAATGAATGGACATGAAGTATGTCTACGCCCCCTGTGGCAGCAAACCTGAGTCAACAGCCTTGGGCTTGCACGACTCTGATAAAAATAGCGGTGTAGATGTGGCAGCTCAAGCTGGAGCTTGGACTCTGAAGCCTAGAGCCAAGCCACAACTTCACAGTGCTGTTTATTTTTAGCAGGATAGTGTGAGCCCAAGTCTGTCGACCTGGGCTGGGCGGATTGCTGCCCTGGGCTGTGTAGACATACCCTCAGAAACTACAGTGCTGCATGGCAAAGAAAAGCTTACAGACATATGAACTTCCCCAATTTTTCTCATCTCAACTTGCTGTGTAAAGCTGATTATTGTCTCCAAAGAACAGTTGCCATTTAATTCTGACGATTTTTGTCAAAATTTGATTTTTTTTAATATTCTACCAATATTCTACCTAGCGAAATTTGTTCAATAAAGCATTTGAAAAGTAATAGCAATATTCATATTCTGATTCAGTGAAGCATTAAGAATGTGCTCAGTAGAGCTGGTGGAAAGCTTTAGAATAAAATGTTGTGGATGAAAATTGCTTGTAAGAGAGGCTTGCCCCTTAAGGGCTGGAGGTCCTGGGGCTAGCCAATGCTGCTTGCCAAATGAGCTATACCCTAGAGAGAAAAGGCAATTTCCCTATAAAAAGCAGAAGGAAGCAGTTCAGGAAGATGCAGGAATGAGAAGGGCTTCTGCACAAAAGACCTTAGCATCATAGAAATTTGGAGGCAGAACTCAGTGAGCAGGAGGTTGCTGTAGGAAAACCTGTCTGGGTTTGGGCCTGGAGGTGGAAGACCGTCAGATGACTAAGCTCCAGCCAACTTAAGCCTGGGAGTGGCAGTTAAATCAGGAGGCAAGGAAGGGCTGAGCCGAGTTTAAAACTGGTATAAAAGACTTTGTCTTGGACTACCATGGAAGAGACGCCATTGAGTTCTGTTCATGACAGATTGTTGCCAATCTGGAGTGGAAGTGGTGAAGTGTGAATCACAGGGATCAGGGAGAACAGTCCAAGCCCCAGAAGGAGGGGTGTGGGGTTCCCTTAGTCAAGAAGGAAGGGTCTGGGCTGAGAGGACCACTAGGAACTATGTACAAGATTAAATAAACTGGACTGCACCCCAAAATGCTAATTGTTTGAAATACTGTGAACTGTGCTGTATTTAAGGAGCCCTGAAGAGATGAAAACAGAAGCAGGGTGCCACATGAGTAACCTCTGGTAATGAAGCAATGTTCAAGAGGCAGCTGCTTTATTACATTGCTTTAAAAAAAAATTGTCAACATTGTAAAAAATGTTTTCACAAAATTTTGAAATCAAAAAGGTTTATTGAAAGCTCTTGTTTTCTGAGAGCTTGGATTTCAGTAAACAAACAAAATAAAGGGTGAGATTACTCGCACACTTAAAGATAAGCAAGTCTTGTGCTGAATCAGGGCCAGAATAAAAATTTAACATATAAATACTTTTTGGAATTCAAACCAGCTGTAGTATGGAGTAAAATTTGGGCTAGATTATTTGCAGCAGTTTCCTCTGGTTGTCCCAAAAGAATAGTTGGGAACTGGGGGGGAATTTTTCAGTATATTGCACTGGCAAGTCTGAAACATTGTTTGAAAATTGGCTACTCTATAGCTTCTCTAAAATCATATTATGTAAAACTAAAATCTCTGAAATTAAAGATGTTTTGAAATAAATAGTTATTAAACTACGGTGAAGAAAATTCATATTTTTTGTCAGAAGATAAAGTGGTTTAACAATTTGCTCTGTTTAACTTTCATACTTGTACATCAACATTATCTACAAATTGTTTATAGTGGCAAAGAAATTTAACAGCAAAACATACTATACTTCATGTTTATTGGAGTCAAATGGGGCTAGTAAAGCAAATAAAATGCAGTACCATGAAATCTAGAATAAAGTCTCATTCCATAGTAAAACCATTCCAGTTAAACCACATAAATAATTTTAAACATCAGTTTTTGGGGTGTAGATATCAAGTTCTCAAGGTTATTATTCTCTTCTAGTGCTTTGTGAGCTCTAGCTCTCTCGAGCAACCATCAGAACGGATATTTTCAAATAAGTGGTGTTTTCCTTTCTAATATAAAAGCCCTAATGGACTGACCAAAAGGCAATGCTAGCTTCTAGATACAGGGTGCAAGAGTCACCTCTCCACAGTACTGATCCACTGAAGTCTTTGAGAGTCTATTTACTTCATGGATTTTGTATCAGGTTTTATAATATCATAGTCTGATGTAGGGCTGTCAAGTGATTTAAAAAATTACTCAATTAAGCAATAAAATACAATTTAAATATTTTTGGATGTTTTCTACATTTTCAAATATATTTATTTCAATTACAACAGATTACAAAGTATACAGTGCTCACTTTATAATTATTTTTGATTACAAGTATTTGCACTGTAAAAAACAAAAGAAATCGTATTTTTCAATTCACCTAATACTGTACTGTAATGCAATCTCTATCATGAAAGTTGAACTTACAAATTAGAATTATGTACAAAAAATAACTACATTCAAAAATAAAGCAATGTAAAATTTTAGAGCCTGCAAGACCACTCAGTCCTACTTCTTGTTCAGCCAATAACTCAAACAAGTTTGTTTACATTTAAGGGAGATAATTCTGCCCTCTTCTTCTTTACAACATCACTTGAAAGTGAAAACAGGCGTTCTCATGGCATTGTTGTAGCTGACGTCGCAAGACATTTACATGCCAGATGCGCTAAAGATTCATATGTCCCTTCATGCTTCAACCACCATTCCAGCGGACATGCGTCCATGCTGATGAGTTCTGATCAATAGCAATCCAACGCAGTGCGGACTGATGAAGGTTCATTTCCATTATCTGAGTCAGATGCCACCAGCAAAAGACTGATTTTCTTTTTTGGTAGTTTCTGTAATTTCCGCATAGGAGTGTTGCTCTTTTAAGACTTCTGAAAGCATGTTCCACACCCCATCCCCCTCAGATTTTGGAAGGCACTTCAGATTCTTAAACCTTGGGTCAAGTGCTGCAGCTATCTTTAGAATCTCACATTGGTACCTTCTTTGCGTTTTGTCAAATCTGCAGTGAAAGTGTTCTTAAAATGAACAAGATGTGCTGGGTCAGCTACCGAGACTGCTACAACATGAATTATATGGCAGAATGAGGGTCAAAGAGAGCAGAGGTCATACAATTCTCCCCCGAGGAGTTCAGTCACAAATTTAATTAACGCTTTTTTTTTTTTTAAAAACGTGCATCATCAGCATGGAAGCATATCCTCTGGAATGGTGGCTGAAGCATGAAGGGGCATATGAATGTTTAACATGTCTGGCACATAAATACCTTGCAATGCCAGCTACAAAAGTGCTGTGCAAATGCCTGTTCTCACTTTTGAGTGATGTTGTAAAGAAGAAGAGGGCAGCATGATCTCCCTTAAACGTAAACAAACTTATCTCAGCGATTGGCTGAACAAGAAGTAGGACTGAGTGGACTTGTATGTGCTGAAGTTTCACATTGTTTTGTTTTTGAGTGTGGTTATGTAACAAAAATATATATTTGTAAGTTGCACTTTCATGACAAAGAGATTGCACTACAATACTTGTATAAGGTGAATTGAAAAATTTTACAGTGCAAATTTATAATAATATAGTCTTTGATTTCAATTACAACACGGAATATATGATAATGTAGAAAAATATCCAAAATATTTAATAAATTTCAGTTGGTATTCTGTTGTTTAACAGTGAGATCAAAACTGCGATTAATCATGATTAATTTCTTTAAGTTAATCGCATGAGTTAACTGCAATCAATCGGCAGCCCTAGTCTAATGTATTTCCTTCTTCAGAACAAATTAATATAGTAATGAGGGCTATTTCAATACATTTGTCTTTTCTTCAGTGATAAAGTCCAGAAATGTAAACTTCAAACAGCTTCCAATTCTACTTATTCTGCTTCTTTCCTGATGTTACATATTAGAGTTGGGCTGTATCTGACCATAAGTGGCTGCTAACCTGTAAAATTACCATGATAATTGATAAAGACAGCATATAAGAAAACAAAATCATTGCTTGTGGGGCTTCAGTTTCCCTCCTTTTTCTCCCAGGGCCTTGGAATCACCGATATTCTAAGTGGCTTCTCCTCTCTTCTCATGCGGGTCCTTTATTTCTCCTTGGCTCCTGAGGACTCCACTCAGAATGACTCTTCACTGTGCCAGATACACAGGGGTACTGTCCCTTGAGAAATCAATGAAAGTAATATATTTTGGCAAGAAGTGTAGAATCCCACACACACAGGGGACACCAAAGGAAATAAAACAAACCCATCTAAGGAATGATGCCAAAAATAACAGTATGATTACTGGGGTTAGAAATTTATTGGGAATAGGACACTAGAAGCTGGGGAAGGAAGGGCCTAAAGTTAACTAATAATTAACCAACATTTATAAATAAGCAAGTTCCCTACCTCCTAACACTCAAACACCTCCAAATCCCACTTCCCTGCTTAACATCTTCTGGAGTCAGATGGTACAACTGAAGTCACAGTTCCTGAGATGGAGTATTGAAGCACAGGGCCAGTTAAAAAAAGTCACCTTTTTCTTTACCCCTTGGTGGGGCAGTCCTTTCCTGATGCTGGCCAGGCTCACCAGTTTCCCTGGAATACTCCTACGGTCTCAGCTGGCTTTAGGTAGCTGGTATGGGTTGGATCTCTCCGTCTATGGATGCTGGTCACAGCAGTGCTGGAGCTGCCAGAATCCTGCAGCCAGAGTCTCAGAGCAGTACAAACTCCCTCTGGGAGGAGGGGGAAATTAACAGTGACTGCCTAAGCCACACTGTATCTCTCTCAGCTTCTAAACTCAAAAACTTTCTCTCAATCTGTCATCCCTTCCCAATGAACTTGCTGGAGGCTGTGCAGCCCTAGATTGCAATTGGTCCAGTGGGCAGTTCATCCAGATCAACCCGTACAGAAGCCTCCATAACTGGCCCCATCCAAACATGCCGGGAATGAGGTCAGACGGTTTTGGTAGCCATCTTAGTTGAGGTCCTTTGGTAGGGATTCAGAGAGGCTCAGAATGGCACTCCAGGAGGCGAAAAAAACCCAAATGGGGGTTTTATAAGTTCCTACAGGGGGAAAATATAGAGGGGTCTTTAAACTAGTTGACAAACCCATAACAAGATCCAGAAATAGGGATCAAATTTTTAATAACAGGGGTAATTAAATATTGGATAGTCTTTTTACCTAGAGCTAAGGGTGCTAATTAACCACATTAGAGAGGCAATGTGTAACTTGTATGTATCAGTGTATAAGAGGGGTCTCGCAGGGGGTATCTTTGTCTGGTCTAAGGCGCAATGAAAAGTCCTGCCATTCACTGAGCTGGTCCAGTGTTACGGGTGTACATTTGTTAGTGGTCCCGTAGAGTCTACAGGATACTAGACAATAAATTTGGCTGGATGCCTTTGCTACTGAAACAGGTGTATGGTTTTATTGGACAGTTCGATCCAGGTCTGCTGTGTCTGCTATCTGCGCAGAGCTGGCACAGCACACAGAACACACACATACAGCCAATGACTAACTACACACAAGTGCAATAACAGCATCCCCTGATGTTCAATCTACTGGAGCCACTGGCCATGAGGGTTTCCCAGTTTGAGCCCTAAGCCTTAATACTGGTTTTATAGCACTTATCCACACAGAAGTCCCACAGATTTCAGCTGGAGTTAAACATGAAAAGGACTGCATGATCAGGCTCTTATCTGAATTTTTTTAAGCTATTGCTCTTTAATGGATGCCTTAAGAGAAGAAACTCATTTCCATCAGCTAATATTTATATTATGTAGAAGCAAACAAAGTGACATCTGCTAAAAAGCACTTGATCCTTCTAGAGCTGTTTATGGGTTTCTGCTATGTCCTGGGTGATTTCTTCTGGATTAAGTTGAACAAACCCAGACTGATACCATAGGTGTTTATATAGGATCTATCACCATGATATCTTGACTCTGCACAGAAACCCAGACCAAAACTCACTTTCTCTGTCCATTCTCCCACACCTTTTGGGGAGGGGAAGGGAACAGAGCAACAATCTTTCAAAGTGCTTTGACTCCAGCTGACATTTCAATGGGGATTTGGATCGTCAGGATATTTCTATTGCTGAAATTATGTCATAAGAGGAGACAGTGCTCAATGCATGCTAACTAGTTAATTTTCAAGGTTAAATAGAATTTCTGTTTCATAAAATTTGACAGTACTGAACACTTTTATGTGGGACAGTTTGGACTTTTTATTCAGTGAGTTTGGATATGTGAAATGAGAGGCAAGAGAACATTTCTGTTTTAAAAAGTAAACAGGTTGTGTTTTTTCTCTAAAATCAACTGTTTTTAAAGAGTGTGCTGAATGGCTAGCTGGACTTGGGTGGGTGTGCTAAGGATGGTAGCTTACAAATACTGGCCATACCATACCCAAACTCAGCTAATTACAGAGTTCAGGCATCCCCTCACAGTGATCCAGTTATGTCATTTTCCCAGACAGAAGGATTGTTGGGCTCTGAGGCACTCTGGCTGGTGACCAACCCACCATTTGTCACAAGTCTCTAGATGGAAATGTTTGTAACCTGACAAGTAGGCAGTCAGGTGGAGATTAGGCCAGCACGAGGAGGGAAAAGCACGAAGTAGGGAAAAGATATAGGCACTTTTTCCTCTACTTCTGCTGAACATTCATCAACTAAACCTTTCTCCCCTAGTTGGTGAGGAGGGCTGAGGCACAAGGACTCTGTAATTCTTGGAGGAAAAGCATGGATGGAACAGGAAATAGAAGAGATATGAAGGGATGAAGTTTTTCCTGAGTAAGGACAGCAGAATCTGGCCCATATTTGCTTCATTCACTCTTTCCTCTATTTTATTTTATTTTTAAAGACCTGTTTTGTTTTCTCAGTTATCCAAAACCTGACTCACACAGCCGTAGGAAAAATCTTAAGCAAAATTATGTTTATGACTGAGCAGCTTTTGCACTTCAGTGGTGAGGACTGAGACATGGAAAATGTACACATCTCCAGCCCCAAAAATATCAAAGAGCAGAAACTGATTTCCAGAAGGCAGAACTCCAGGGGTGATTAGATTTGGCTGAACACCTAGACAGAAAAGAAATACTCAAAGAAAGTGGAAAAAAAACAGCAAAAAGAAAAATGGGTCAGAGGTTGTGGCTGGCTGACAGTGATGGTTTGATGTTGGTGACTAAGATATAATATTGCAGAAAGTACTCTCCCCTTTGAGAAAATTGTTTTTTATTATTAAATTGTGCACATTTGCTGAGTGCACCACAGACGCAGGATTGAGACAACAGCTTCCACGCTATCCTCCTGTAGTCTTTTTCCAGTTAATGTATGTTCCAATATATTTTAAACTATCAGTAAAGAGAAACTGTAGAGGTTGAAATCATTCTGGTCTATTTCTGTGAAGTACTAAGTAGTGTCAGTTGCCGCTTGCCATGGTGGCTTATAAAATGCAGCCCCCACTGAATCCAACTATTTAATTTTTTCCCCACCTTTCTCTTTATTAATAAGGTTTATGAAGTTATTGGTATAGCAGATGTAAAAATCTATCAAATTACCATGTTATTCAAAATATTAAATTTAAATTACGATAAGTAATAAATTATAACTTTAAATTATTAATTTAAATTGTTTCCATTTGCATTATTATTTAATTATATATAATTTAATAACTTGATAACTTAACAATAATTTAATAATTTAATAACATTAATTATTATTTATTGCATTAATTATTAATTTAAATGGTTTCCTTTTGCATCTCCTTAGTTCAAATCTCGTTCTTCGGCTTCTTCTTTTAAAGTGCAAATCAATGTAAAGTTCTTATTCCTACCAATTTTTCATTGGTCTACTTCCAAAAATCTATTTAGGATGCTTTGCATGGGCTTCACTTTTTAAAAAAAATCAGTTTTGTCTGGGAGTATTATACTTGTTACAGCTAAAACTAGTCAATGTGTGTGTTTTGTGTGAATATTTTCAAAAAAAAGTGTTGAACTTTTACCATTTTGAGGAAAATTACTGCTAGTTATACATGTCAATATGTTGCTTTAGAGTTCAGCTTGGCAGCTTTATAAGCTTGGCACTTAAAACAGGATCAAAATCTTTTTATTTCATACTTAAATTATTGAATTTAGTCTCCAAATTTACCATACTAACTATTGGAAAACTTATAATTTTCTATGTAATTTTTGGGGGGTCAAAGATTTACTAATATTGACCAAGAAAATATTTTAAAATAAGGCCTTTTTGCAATTTGGCCATGAGTTTTGCTTGCGAGGGTGTGGGGGGCAGGGTGGGGGGGAAAGGTTGTGTGCGCTCCCTCAAGTTAAAAAGATACAATACACACAAAGTCCAAACAACACCTACATTTGGATGTCATCTCTTTAAACAATGTAAAGCACTATTTTGATGCAACTAAATACCAGTTATTCCTTGTTTTTAAATGCTATTTTAAACACTACACTAGTCCCCATCTAGCCCACGTTTGCCTCATCCACTTATTCTTTTCTTTTCAGTTAGAAGCTCTGTGGGATAGCAATTGTCATTTGCTATGTATTTGTACAGCACCTCACACAATGACTGGCTGACCTTAGGATAGAGTAAAATATTGTTATTCATAATTTTAGCAAATATAACCTGATGTATATGTCAAGTTCCACTACCTATTTCTGTTTCTCAAAACTGCCTAATCTGCTTCCATGATGCAGCAGTTCTGCTCCTCATCTAACCCCAGTTAGGCAGGCTTAGAGAGGGACTTTGTCCAGCACCATTCCCCCATCCCACTTCGCTGCAGATCTCGCAAAGCCCCTGCTCCCCTCTCTGCCCTGCAGTATTCCCACTCCCTCCCCTTCCCCCCAGCTTCACTTTCACTTCTTGCTCCATATATAGCTATTTACCTCACCTCCCATGATACCTTTGTGGAAAAATATGAGTGAAGACACTGGCAGAGTTTTGTGGGAAACTAATATGAGGCCCCCACTTTTCTGATTTATGCCAGTGTTAGTAAGGCCTCACTTTTCCTAAGAACCAAACTCCCATTTCTTTTTTTTAGAGAAAAATATTTTAGAAACAACAACAGGCTAACTGATACCCATATCTATTGTAAGCATCATTACAGAAAGTACAATCCGAAATTTTTCTTCAAGGCTATATCACCTGCCAATAGGACAGACGCCTTTATTAATAGTCTTCTGATTCAAAGTTTGTTGTTTAGCTATGAGGATTATGCCAAAATACTCTTTTGGCTTTATGGACGTTGAACAATTTTGTAACAGGATTCAGAGCTTGTGATCATCCTGCAGTTTATCAGCGACAGCAACCTAACAAATGAGATTGATGCATGAGCATGTTCCAGTTGTAGTACTATGCAGGCAGCAGTATTAACACCGTGATTTTAAATATCTCTATTGAGAGTGATGAAGGTGATTGAAAACCCTATTTATGGAATTAATACCATCATTACATTCAACATATAGTACAGTGCATAACTTATTCCACTTCTGCTTTTATGACTGTGGTGACTGATAGTGAGAAAGCTGAACAGATCCTGTAAAACTAGTGTTTGTGAACATGCATTTGGATTCTGACAAGCTGTTCAATTTTAACTATGCTCTGAACTCTGTGGGCTGGATCTTCAGCTGACACAGATTCACTGATGGATCTGAACCCAATTACAAAAGGTGAATAGCTGGCCCAGCATTCCAAAAGAGAAGTGTAACTGACTGACTTTCTACCCTGTGTAAAGTTTACGTGAGAAACTTTAGAGCAAGGATGTGCAAAAAGTCTGGAAAATGAATTATAGAATAAGAGTGTCAGCAGTAATGCTACACCTTGATTTATATTTTAATACTAATGCTGACTCTTCTCCTTCCCCAAATCTGCACCTATTTCAGGTCCTGAGAGATAGAAGTATTATTTCAGAGTCAAGCTAGGATCAATGTGCACTGTACCATAGGGCACATGAATGACCTGGCCATCTGTCATTAACCATAATGTTCGAAATAACCAATGTTTTCTTGTTACCTTTTTCTGTAAAATGTAATATAAGAAATCAAAAATGAATTTTTGCAATCAAAGATTACAGGGCAGAAGCCTAGTTTTTGTATTACTGTTTTTAATATAATTCTGAGCATTTTCAACATAGCAATGTGTTGTTTCAAAAACACATCATCCTCAGCAGAGGAAATGTCTCCAGGCAATATATTTTACTGTCAGATTCAACTATTTTTAATCCCTTTGAGTATAACCTTTCAAAGATTTGTCCTCTCCATTTTATAGCAAATGTCATCAGAACAGATTTTCCCCACAAGAATGCAAATAAGTTAAATCAGTTTGTGATTTTGGTTGTCTTGTGATGGACAAATCAGTCCAGTGTGAGGTGATAGTTAAGTATTATTTATGAGATACTCTATGCACAGAATAATAGGAACCTAGAGGGATGTGTTTTATTATCTACGTTTTTATACCAAACTCATCGTTCTATTATTATGGTTCTGCAGCCACATCTGGCCCAAATCTAAGTTCCCTTATCCTGGAGATAGACTGAAAAATCTCACAGTAAGAAACACCTGATTTTAAATGAGTGGAGACAACATGGTTTCACTAGGCAGTTCACCACCAAGAGCTATTTCTAAGATAATCCAGGTTCTGCTGATTTTGCAAATGCTGTGGTGGACGCAAAAGAACCTTCTATTTGCCTCAGTACAGCCATAGGCACCAACTTCCCCTCTTTCCCGTGGGTGCTCGACCCTCCCTCTGCCCCCAACCCCACCCTCACTCTACCCCTTCCATGAGGCCCTGCCCCTTCGCCACCCTGCCCTTCCCAGCCCCCATTCCAACCTCTTCTCCAAAGTTCCCACCCCAACTCCACCCCCTTCCAGCCAATATTCCAACTCCTTCCCCAAATCCCCGCCTCCTCCCCTGAGTGCGCCACATTCCCGCTCCTCCCCCCCCCACCCCGGAGTGTGCTAACACTGCCAAACAGGTGTTTGGCGGTGGCCGGGTGGGAAGTGCTAGGAGGTAGGCGGAGGAGCGGGGATGCGGCACACTCAGAGGAGGAGGAGGAGGAGGTGACGCAGGGGGTGAGGGGAGCTTGGCTGCCGGTGGGTGCAGAGCACTCACTAATTTTTCCCTGTGGGTGCTCCAGCCCCGGAGCACCCATGGAGTCAGCGCCTATGAGTACAGCAATGGTATAAGATACGAAAAATTATTTGTGTTGCAAATGGAAGTTTTGGTCAAAGTCTATCATTGGCACAGTAGCCATTAACTAGGACTGGGTGACTGCTGCAAAATGTAATCCATGAATATTTGTTTGAATGATTAACCAAATTCACTTTGACTCTTCACCACACATTAGTGTCTGGTTTCCATTCAATGTATGGATGTGCTAGAAAGAATGCAAGTTTTAGGTAACTGAACATTCGCAAATATAAAATTTTGAATTTGTAAACTTAATTATTTGCACCAAAAATTGATTTGAAGAGTTACGTTCATCCAGTTAGGATCCGAAACATACTGTGTGACCCACGTGTTCAATCAAACTAAACAACTCAAATCTGACTTTTACATTTCAAATACTCTCAATGAGCTGCTCACAAATAAGAGAGACCAAGATTTATTCACAGAAATACTTTGGTCAATAATTGTGATAAGCCTATACGTGTGAGAAAAATCGAAGGTATTGACCAACAATGCACAAATTGAAAGAGGCCTAATTTGTCAAGCAAATTATTTACCATGAATTGTTCAGCTAGTTTTACTATCCACCTTCCTGCTTCATGCGTTGTACACCACCATGGCACCAAGGAAGATACAAATAAGGAAGGTACTTGAGGGCCACCATACTGACAGAGGAAGACAAATATATGTATAATTACAACAGAGCATCCATAGAGTTGTTCAAGTACATACAAGTTGTCTGTTTGTAAATGAAAACATTATCTATATTATTAATAATCCCTTAGGTTAAATATGAAATAAATTTACAGTCCAGTATTGCCAAATTTAAGAATTCAAAGATCATGAGTCAGGCCCCAAAAATTATGAGCTTGACTTAAAAATCATAATATTTTTTTAAATTATAATTTTGGGGGGTTGCCTTCTGGTTTCTGAATCTTTAGGTGTAACGTTTCAAACTTTGCTCAACGAGTGCTAAAAGCTTCCTATTTCTTTTACATAGAAACAGATTCTCATAGAGTCATCAAATTTAAGAGCAAAAGGGACAGCCAGATTGTCTAGTCTGACCTCCTGTATATCCCAGGCTACCAACACCACCCACAACCCGCACACTAAACCCAATAACCAAATTACACCAAAGTAATAGTCTATTCTCCAGTGGACTGTAATATGTGCCCCAGGCAGAGAATAGGAGGGACCCAGGTGTGCCAGTGCCTGAGGCTCCCACAATAGCAGAGAAATGATTGAGATATACCCAGATAATCCTGGCAAGAGATGCCGCATGCTGCGCAGGAAGGTGAAAGCCACCCCCCTCCATGTCACTGCCAATGTGACTTGGGGGGAAATTGCTTCCCAACCCCACATATGGCAATCAGTTAAACCCTGAACAAGAACCAGCCAGCCAAATACCTGAGAGTGAGAATGCTCAGTACCTCAGATGCCTAGCCCACCCTGCCCACTGGCCCAGATCCAGCCAGGGCCATCCTGGTGCGTCAGAGGAAGGAGCTAAAAGCACCCCGGGATACATTGTGGGGGAGGAAGAATTCCCTTCCCTGGTCTCTGCAGGTGGCTAGCTGAAACCCTGAAGCGTGAGCATGTGACAACCTGACTGCAGAACTGGGGCTTTAAGAATAAACCAGCTATCACGAGACTCACAATAAAGTAGTCAGAGTTAGTAACACCAAAAATCCAATTTAACTTGTCACTCACTTGTTGTGCTTTTTGTTTACTTTTTGCATTTCTCTCAGCTTTGACACTTAGAATCAGTTCCACTTTTGTGTATAAGTAGTATTTTCAAATTCTGAGCACTGCAGTGTTGGGGTTTCTAACGTCACCAGGGAATGTTTATTTCTTTAATATTTTTAAATTTTATTTACTTTACTTGTGGAAAGATTTCTGTTAGTCCTAAGTTAAAAAAAGCTGCTGCAAATTTAAACCTTAAACCAAATTTGACAATATTCCTTTAATATGTTTGACAATATATACTATTTACAGTTATTTAGAAAGGATCAGATCTTAACCATACTTAAATTGACTTGAACCTTACGCGGTCAGTATCCCATTGAACACAGTGGGTGAACCCCTGGAGCCAGAGAAATCAAGATTCCCATTGACTTCAGTGGGTGGGACTACTTGCAGAGCAAGGAACCAACTCAAAGTGAGTCAACATGGTGGAATCTTGCCCTATGCATTTTTATTCTGTTTATACAGGCCTAAAAAGGCTTAATCATTATGCATGTTCTTCCCTCTATTCCCCAATTTGGGTCATGTCAAGTGCAATATAAACACACCTTGAAAATGGCATCTTGAGACAGATCCTTGATAACAGAAACTGCATGTGTGCCACTTATTATTATTCAAGTTAAATTGTGGCTTTGCACTACTCTAAAAGGAGCACAGGAAGCAGACTGAATCAGACAGTCACAATTTGCCTCCCTGGTCCCTGCCTGTTCTCGGGTGGACATACGCTGTGCCATCCTGGCAAAGTGCATTGGGGATGGGAGAGGAGGCAAGAGTGCTCATCTCCAGCCCCAGCTCACCTGTGCAGCATGGGGAGTAGCCATTCTGAGGAGACGGCTCCCCCACCCCCATGCTGCCGCCCGCAATAGGATAGCCAGTGCTGGAGAGTTAGGGGGTGCCTTGTGTGGATGCACAGGATGGCCCACAGCCTGCCTCCTATCCGTTTATTATACTGAGTCTTCTTTAAAAAGAAAAACTCTGAAAAAAATCTCTCTGGGTGTCTTCTCCCTGCCACGCCCATCTTGAGAGAATACTAGGTACCGTCAGCTTCGCTCCCCATGTAAAAACAACATAACTATTTTAGCCCTCTTTGCTATTTATTCCAAATTGCTCCTCATAAATACACACATACACAAATTCTCTTCAGTAGCCTCTGACTTCCTCTACCCTAGGGATGTCTTGCCTCTTCCAGCTGAGATTAGGCCCCTAAAGAGAAAAAAAATGTTGCAATTTAGGCTGAGTAACTCTTTGACCCATCTGTCTTCCCCAATGATGCCTCTCTTCCCCTCCATATTCAGATCTGACAGTTTTTTATTGTTTTCTCTGCAGGGCTGCAAAGCTTCTGGCAGCTCCCCTTTACATTAGAAATCCTCTCCCTCCCTTGGCCTAGGATCAGGCCCTACAGAGAATTGTAAAGTATTAAAAAAAAAAAAAACCTTGTGTGTTGAAAGGGAAGTGCAAGCAGATTCTTTGCAATTAGTTTTCATTTGTCATTTTACATACTCCCTGCAGAGCGTTCTGGTATGCTGCCATGCAGCTTGACAATAAATGTGCAGAAATCTTTAATAGAATGTTTAAATATTCAAATTATTTTATTTCCTTTAGGCAAAAACCCAGTGGGTTCTATTTAGTGGCCATTGTTAAGTGTCTATATCCCATGTGCCTACTGAAGTAATGTTCATTGATTCAGTAGTAGGTGGGCATGAAGCAAAATATGGATTCAAAAATGAAAACAGCTACGAAGTAGAGAGGCCAAGTACCAGAGGGGTAGCCGTGTTAGTCTGTATCCACAAAAAACAACAGGGAGTCCGGTTGCACCTTAAAGACTAACAGATTTATTTGGGCATAAGCTTTCATGGGTAGAAAACCCTCTTCTTCAGATGCATGGAGTGAAGTAGAGAGCGGAGAGGAAATCTAGAATTCACTTGAACTTTGTGGTGGTTAATTCCCACACCAAACTCAAACCCTTTCAAGTTTCTGTTCCATTTAAGGGTGGCAAAGGGCTAAGTCTGGGTAATGGTGGGATTGAGACAAAAATTTAAGTAGTCCTTCCTCTCGGCACTTGCCCTCTTCCCAACCAACTAGGACTAAAGGGACCTTTTCTTAGTTACCCAGATTTATCTCCCCCTTTCCCTAGGAATACCAGCTCCAAACCCTCTTCCCAGGGAGTGATTGCTTTTTCCCAGCAGCAACACCTTCTGTTGCCAGCTTCCTGGCTTATATAGGCCCTGCCTGTTCTGCACAGGTGAGCTCCTTCTAATTAAGGTTTCCCTCACAGTCTTAATTCCACCCAGCTTGCTTCCTAATAGGCTATTTGGCCCCTCTGGCCCTGCCTTAATCCTTTCAGGGCAAGTGTGGGGAGGACATCCCATCAGAGAGCAGTATTAATTTTTTTTGAAAATTTACAATCAAATCTGTTTGCTTGGATGAATTATGAGCATTTTAAAATAGCCCCCTTTTTTATTTTTTTTGGGTGTGTCTATTCTTTTTTTCAAATATTTCTGGGAAAGAAATTCCTGACATTTGAGAACTGAAAATTCACTCATCTGTAGATAATTTCAAAATATAAAACATAGTTTATCTTTAAAAAGCATATTCATTTACAAATATTAAATATTAGCACCTGAGAGCTGGGGGTAAAGCATTCTTCATGGATGGAATCTGGAGATAGAATGAACTTTCAGAGGAGGTCAGGTAAATTTAAGATTTTATGCTGAAGGCGCTCAGATCCTATGGTAATGGGTTGCAGTATAAAACTAATAGATTACGAACGCTGTCAGTCGTTGATGTTTCGATTTATGCTGCTTCCTTTCCATTCTCCAGTTTTCTGTTGAATTAAAGTTTCAGAGTGTTGGCATGTTGGAGCATCATGATGGTAGTGGATAAATGCTTAGTATTGTGTTGGGATTGAATGTTGCCTTAATTTATGATTTCCTTGCTTTTTAGCATTTGCATTGCTGTGAGGAAATACAGTCAAGCATTCTCAACTCTCAGTTAATTTTTGTGTGTGGGATTTATACTGTATTTGTGATTAAGTGGAATACAAAATAGACATGATCAGAAGAAACTGTATGGCAAGCTCTGCCTTTGAATAAGCCCCATGTGAACCTGTGCACATAACTTAAAAAGGCAATATGTGAAGTACACAGACAAGTGGAGAACACTGCAACTCTCTAGTAGCAAGAAGTTCTATGCTCTATGGACCTGACTGTGCACCACTGAAGGCAATGGCAGCTTTTCTACTGACTTCAGCTGGAGCAGGATGAGACCCTCCCCCCCACCCCCTCATATTTCATAACCCTGCAGGAGTAAATCCACAATAATAGAGAGATCAGGTACAAGCTATTTGCATAGGAGAAAAATTTTAGTCACTCATTATTCCTCCAGGAACCTGAAAGACAGAGAGCATACTACCATATTTTACATGTAGTCTGTCAGAGAGCAAGTGAGCAGGGAGCTGTTCAGAAAATAACAAGAGCTGCCCAGGGGATAGTTAATCAAATGTGAGAGAAAGGAATGACTCTGAAGAATAACTCTGTCCCTTGGATGACACACATTTCACAGTTCCACACTACCCAACGGTGTCACAAAAGCCAGCAGGAGAGCAAATGAAAAACAAAATAACAACAAGCAGGGAATCCTAGTTTCTTAATTTAAAATAAATCAAAATAATGTCCTCGTGGTTTGGCCCAAATACTTCCCTTTTGTTGGGTTACAGGTAGGATTTTTTATTAGGATGATGGTGCTTTCAACAGCATAGTAGGCAACATAAAATGAAGAAAAAGCCTTTTCTCTCTCTCTCCTTTATTCCCCTTCCCTCATTGTTCTCTATTCCTAGAGTGATTTGATATGGTAATTTCGTTGTCATTTTCTATTCATTTTTGTCCCTTCAAGTTCTGTCCGGCACGTCATTTCTTCTCCCTTTCTCTTCAAGTTTTTCATCAGTAAAAATCTCTTATTATATTTTAGCAGTTTTACCTCAACTGCAGATTTTTTTTCTAGTTGAAACGTCTCAAGGAATCTTGCACCTAGCATTTCTGCAACACTGAATCCTTCCAGCATAGGTCAAATTGCCCTCCAATAGAAGATCTGTATTTTGCTGTTCTGTTGCATGACAAATTAAGGCAAATATTCACGTGCAGTTAAATATGGAGATTTCTGTAAAAATCATTTGGCTAACTTGACACCAAACTTACAATGAATTCCACTCAGAAAGACCTGTGCACTGCTGAGGAACCCCACTGACTCATCCGGACTGTGTGTAGGTGCATAGAGCTCATTGCAGAATCATGGCATTTGGTCAGTTATAAATATGTAAAAATCCACATACCATGCCTAAGACAGTGGCAAGCCCAAAGTGCCCTTGCACAAGGAGGCCACGTGACATACTAGTATATTCACCCTCTCCTTACAGGCCAAGGTCCTGGCCACAGTGATCCATGCATTTGTCACTTCCAGGCTGGATTGCTGTAATTCACTATATGTGAATTGATTGTGAATACAATCCACAGGCTCCTGCTGGTACCCACCTCCTCCAGATGTTGTTAGCACATCAGGCTCATGCTCAAGTCCCTCCACTGTTTCTCAGTCAGTTTCAGAGGCCAGTTAGTGATCCTAATCTCCAAAGCAGTTAGTGGACCAAGTCCCAGCTATATTAAAGACTGATTTTTATCTATGACTGCATTCCAGTGGAACTGGTGAACAAACCCCAAGAAGTAGTATATGAGACTGGGGGACAAAGCATTCAAAATACCCCAAGCAGAGTTTTTACCCCCAAAAGAGAAAAGGGCTAGAGGCTCCCCACTAGGGACTTTCCTATTGCTACTGATTTTACTTGGAAGATGTGACACTATACTGCAGGGGAGCACCCTGTAACCCTCATATTCATCATTTGGATATAATTGTTGTGATATTTCATATAAAGCATGCCATATGAGGTATCATGGGAAAGATTATGATCTGCTGTAAGCCATTGTTCCATCTAAATAAGTGTATCATTAATGCATATAAAATTATAAGAATTGTGTTGTATGGTTTTCACTAAAATATGCTGTGGGTTTGTGAAGTGCCCAGATACTAGCTCTCCAGAGACAATGACAAGGGAGATAACCGGTGCCCGGGTGAGTGCAGAACAGACATCATCAGCTGTTGTTCAGCAAGGGAGCTACAATGCAATGACTTACTTGCACAAGGCCACACCAGGGGAATTGCTCAACCTTGCCTGCTGACTCAGCAATGCACCCAGACACGCCTGGGGACTTGTGTACTCCAATCACATGGACTAAAGTGTATAAAACAGAACACAGTGGCTCCAGGAAACCTCTATACTAAGAACTGCAATATCCAGTGGGGTGAGAAAAACAGCTTAATCTAGGTGTTGCCCAGTCTAATAGGGTTGAGAGTTTGGACTGCCTGCTTATACTTATTTTCTTTTGGTAACCACTCTGACTTTTTGCCTATCACTTCAATCTATCTTTTGTAGTCAATAAACTTGTTTTACTGTTTATCCTTACCAGTGAATTTGCCTGAAGTGTTTGGTAAATCTGCTTAGGTTTACAAAGGCTGGTGTATATCCACTTTCCATTGATGAAGTGGTGAACCAATTGGTAATGCAAGATGGTACAAGGATGGGAGCTGGGGGGATTTGGCTGGTGCCTTTCTCTGTGTGATTCATGAATGGCTCTGGGATCATTCATTCAATCTTGCTGTGTGAGGGGCTCCACATGCAGTTGTGCTGAGTGATCATAGCACCTGGAGGGGTTTGCTGCTTGTAACTAGCAAAGCCTTGCAAGAGACAGCCCAGGCTGGAAAGTTAAGGGGGCTCAGTGGTCCTACAGTCCCTGGTTGCATCCCGGGGATTCCATCATAGAAGATGCTTGGCTATTATGGTGAGGGGCAGCAATATAAAACCATAAGATAGATACAGTGTTTGTATTCCTTACCTGGATAATTTAGCCTTTATAAACAGTGGTGAGGAGTGTGGGATGTCCCCACTAGACCACAGGTAGGATGAAAAGATTGCATAAGGATGAAAGGGTAAAAAGGGAATGTTGAAAGTTGTTGGCTCAGATCCCCAAAGATATTTAGACACTTAATGCAGAGGGGAGTTAGGGGCTAAATACCTTTGAGAATCTGGGCCTATGTGACTTCTAAGACCCACTAGTGAACATATTGTCTCTATACTTTATTACTTCTACTTGCTCATCATGACAAGATTATGACTATCAACAGATGGCTCAGGCAGTGGTGCTATAAGGAGGGCTTTGGGATGTATGGCCACTGGGAGGCATTCATGGACAGAGGACTGTTCTCTTGGAATAGACTTCTAGGATGGAGGTTGGCACAACTGATTAAGAGAGCTTTAAACTAGGAATTTGGGGGAGATGGTTGGGAAATGTCCAGGTAATCTCCATGCTGGATTTTAGCATTGAGAGGGAAGAAAACAAAGTAAGGAAGGATACAGCCGTGGGTAGGAGAATGGACATAAGGAGGAAGGGCAGAGTGGATACCAGTCTAATAGGTCATACTGGCTGTAGAATGACCGTGCCTAATCGGGTAAAGAACGTGAGCCAGGCCAAACAGCAAAAATTAAGATGTTTGTACACCAATGCGAGGATCCTAGGTAACAAAATGGAGGAACTAGAGCTACTGGTGCAGGAAGTGAAACCAGATATTATAGGGATAACAGAAACATGGAGGAATAGTAGTCATGACTGGACTACAGCTACTGAAGTGTATGTGCTGTTTAGGAAAGACAGAAATCAAGGGAAAGGTGGAGGAGAAGCATTGTATATCAATGATGAGGTAGAATGTAAAGAAATAAGAAGCGATGGAATGGATAAGACAGAGTCCGTCTGGGCAAAAATCACATTGGGGAAGAAAACTACTAGAGCCTCACCTATAATGGTGCTTGGGGTGTGTTATAGACTGCCGGAATCTAATTTGGATATGGATAGAGACCTCTTTAATGTTTTTAATGAAGTAAATACTAATGGAAGCTGCGTGATCATGGGAGACTTTAACTTCCCAGATATAAACTGGAGGACAAGTGCTAGTAATAATAATAATAGGGCTCAGATTTTCCTAGATGCGATAGCTGATGGATTCCTTCATCAAGTAGTTGCTGAACCGACTAGAGGGGATGCCATTTTAGATTTGGTTTTGGTGAGTAGTGAGGACCTCATAGAAGAAATGGTTGTAGGGGACAACCTTGGGTCAAGTGATCATGAGCTAATTCAGTTCAAACTGAACGGAAGGATAAACAAAAATAAATCTGCGACTCAGGTTTTTTATTTCAAAAGGGCTGACATTCAAAAACTTAAGGAAATTAGTTAGGGAAGTGGATTGGACTGAAGAACTTATGGATCTAAAGGCAGAGGAGGCCTGGATTACTTTAAGTCAAAGCTGCAGAAGCTATTGGAAGCCTGCATCCCAAGAAAGGGGAAAAAATTCATAGGCAGGAGTTGTAGACCAAGCTGGATGAGCAAGCATCTCAGAGAGGTGATTAAGAAAAAGCAGAAAGCATACAGGGAGTGGAAGATGGGAGAGATCAGCAAGGAAAGCTACCTTATTGAGGTCAGAACATGTAGGGATAAAGTGAGAAAGGCTAAAAGTCAAATAGAGTTGGACCTTGCAAAGGGAATTAAAATCAATAGTAAAAGGTTCTATAGCCATATAAATAAGAAAACAAAGAAAGAAGTGGGACCGCTAAACACTGAGGATGGAGTGGAGGTTAAGGATAATCTAGGCATGGCCCAATATCTAAACAAATACTTTGCCTCAGTCTTTAATAAGGCTAATGAGGATCTTAGAGATAATGACAAATGGGAATGAGGATATGGAGGTAGATATTACCATATCTGAGGTAGAAGCAAAACTCGAACAGCTTAATGGGACTAAATCGGAGGGCCCAGATAATCTTCATCCAAGAATATTAAAGGAATTGGAACATGAAATTGCAAGCCCATTAGCAAGAATTTTTAATGAATCTCTAAATTCAGGGGTTGTACCGTATAACTGGAGAATTGTTAACATAGTTCCTATTTTTAAGAAAGGAAAAAAAAGTGATCTGGGTAACTACAGGCCTGTTAGTCTGACACCTGTAGTATGGAAGTTCTTGGAAAAAATTTTGAAGGAGAAAGTAGTTAAGGACATTGAGGTCAGTGGTAAATGGGACAAAATACAACATGGTTTTACAAAAGGTAGATCGTGCCAAACCAACCTGATCTCCTTCTTTGAGAAAGTAACAGATTTTTTAGACAAAGGAAACGCAGTGGATCTCATTTACCTAGATTTCAGTAAGGCGTTTGATACCGTGCCACCTGGGGAATTATTAGTTAAATTGGAAAAGATGGGGATCAATATGAAAAGTGAAAGGTAGAGAAGGAATTGGTTAAAAGGGAGACTACAGCAGGTCCTACTGAAAGGTGAACTGTCAGGCTGGAGGGAGGTTACCAGTGGAGTTCCTCAGGGATCGGTTTTGGGACCAATCTTATTTAATCTTTTTATTACTGACCTCGGCACAAAAAGTGGGAGTGTGCTAATTAAGTTTATGGATGATACAAAGCTGGAAGGTATTGCCAATTTAGAGAAGGACCGGGATACCATAGATGAGGATTTGGATGACCTTGTAAACTGGAGTAATAGTAACAGGATGAAATTTAATAGTGAGAAGTGTAAGGTGATACATTTAGGGATTAATAACAAGAATTTTAGCTATAAGCTGGGGACGCATCAATTAGAAGAAATGGAGGAGGAGAAGGACCTTGGAGTATTGGTTGATCACAGGATGACTATGAGCCGCCAATGTGATATGGCTGTGAAAAAAGCTAATGCGGTCTTGGGATGCATGAGGTGAGGTATTTCTAGTAGAGATAAGGAGGTGTTAGTATTGGTATACAAGGCACTGGTGAGACCTCACCTGGAGTGCAGATGTGTGCAGTTCTGGTCTCCCATGTTTAAAAAGGATGAATTCAAACTGGAACAGGTACAGAGAAGGGCTATTAAGATCCGAGGAATGGAAAATTTGTCTTATGAAAGGAGACTCGAGCTTGGCTTGTTTAGCCTAAGTAAAAGAAGGTTGAGGGGGGATTTGATTGCACTCTATAAATATATCAGAGGGAGAGGAATTATTTAAGCTTAGTACTAATGTGGACACAAGAACAAATGGATATAAACTGGCCACCAGGAAGTTTAGACTTTAAATTAGACAAAGGTTTCTAACCATCAGAGGAGTGAAGTTCTGGAATAGACTTCTAAGGGAAGCAGTGGGGGCAAAAGATCTATCTGGCTTCAAGATTTAACTCGATAAGTTTATGGAGTAGATGGTATGATGGGATAACATGATTTTGGCAATTAATTGATCTTTAACTATTCATGGTAAATAGGCCCAATGGCCTGTGACGGGATGTTAGATGGGGTGGGATCTGAGTTACTACAGAGAATTCTTTCCTGGGTATCTGGCTGGTGAATCTTGCCCATATGCTCAGGGTTCAGCTGATTGCCATATTTGGGGTCGGGAAGGAATTTTCCTCCAGGGAAGATTGGAAGAAGTCCTGGGGGGTTTTCGCCTCTCTCTGTAGCATGGGGCACGGATCACTTGCTGGAGGATTTTCTGCACCTTGAAGTCTTTAAACCACGGTTTGAGGACTTCAATAGCTCAGGCATAGGTGAGAGATTTATCGCAGGAGTGGGTGGGTGAGACTCTGTGGCCTGCATTATGCAGGAGGTCAGACTAGATGATCATAATGGTCCCTTCTGACCTTAATATCTATGAATGGTGATCTGACCCAGCTACAGGTGTCTGGGATGTTCCAGTTCACATAATATTCTTTTACTTCTGTTCTCCCTTATCGTGGCTAAATGCTCTTTCTCTAGTTGCTCTTTTCACAGCCTGCTTGTCCTTGGCCCATGAAAATATATAGAAAAGGACAGGTCTTCCAGAGTTGGGAATTTAAAGACCCTAATTTAGGTGTCTCAATAACTGCTTGGGCAGTAAGAGAAGTAATAACACTGAGGTAGATTGGGAAAGATGGGAAAAGCAACAAGGGTGGAAGGTGGAACATTTAATTTGATATGGGATATGCTAAAGGGGCATGTAGCTATCATAAATTACAGAGTATGTAGGGAATATAGAGGTACTTAAGTGTTCTTTACTTTCTGTATAGATATATTTAGTTCCCTGGAGGTTATGTCTTCACCTCCCTCATCAACACTATACAACATAGGCTTTGCATAAGAGGCTAAATGGATGTAGGCTAGAGGAGTCAATAGTGGATAGAACATGGGATAACTAAGAAACAAAACTGGAAGGATATGGATATCCAAAGTGAAGGAAGCAGAATCATTCACATGTAATATAAGTGAGTGAAAAATGATTGAACCACTGGTTGCACATAGCACTTCAGAGCCAGGAGAAGTATCTTCTCATCACCTTGATAGAAGTAGTAGTGCCAGTGATGGCAGGTTGAAACATATAACAAATTAATACTGGAGGCAAAGTATGACTCTATTAAGCAACTGAAGAAGGGCTGGAATGGGGTGAGGTAGTTATCTTATTTTTTCCCTCTGAGTCAGACTGTATTTTACAAAGCTTCTCTATAAACACAGTGGAAAAGAGTGTCACAAAAATAGTCAGTGAGGTGCTTGGCTTCTGCATCTATGTCAGTTATAGACCAGCACTCTCCCCACAAGCAGTGGGGAAAGGCAGTAAATGCCATTCTAGTGCCCAGGTTCTCGTGTAATTTCCTTGCTAAAAGCAGAGAAAACTCTTTTCTGGACAACATTGGCAATATATATATTATTGGATACAAATTGTAAATCAATGTTTCTATAGAAATCTCTCTCCAAATCATAGTTATTAACCAATTATACTGCATATTTATGGGTTGATAAATGAATTGTTCAATAGTAAACCATTATGGAGGCTTGTCCAGTCCATATACTCCCAGCAATCTATACAGTAAATGAAATACTATTACATTTACCAGACTGTGTTGGACTGCTGTGTCTCCTTTTCAGGAGGACATTTTGCATAACAAAAGGTGATAAAAGGGCAATTTTGCAAAATGGGAGCTTGGATCAGTCTTGTAGAATGCATACTGGAGATAGATTTTCACATGTTAATTGTGACTTACGATATTTTCATTTTTGGGAGGCATAGTTGCTGGTGATGGCAATCAGACAGTAACTGTGTGAAGTTATTCTCCCACAGGCATTTTGCAACTGTTAAAATAATCTCTGCATCAGCCCCATGCAGAAGTGTGACCATTGACTTTCATATCTCCAGGGAGTTTCACAAATAACATTTTCCATCTCTTAAATCAGAGTACTTTAGTTTTCCCCATGTAGATAAAATCTACCCACGCAAAGCCCTCTGTGACCCTAATACCAACACGTTGTGGGGAAGAAGTAGTGGCCACTGGACACACATGGGACTCTCTGCTCACACTGTGAGTTAGAGAGCAACATGCTTCATGCCAGCTCAAAATATACTATAATGAAGGGAAGGAGCACTCGTAGTGGACCATGGACCGGCAGGTTGATGGCCACTGAATCTGCACTAATGCAAAACTAGTGGGAAGAACCTCAGACATAGGGGACATGCTACTATTCCGGCCCATAATTCAGAGCAGCAGCCATGGAGGAGCTATACCTCAGTGACCAGCCTCCTGGCAGCCCGAAGGGTGAATTCTGTGGAATGCCCATATTCTCTACAACCTGTGCTCAGTTCTTCATTTACTTGGCTATGTGAAGGGATGAGAGTCATGAACTTCATTCCAAAAGGATGTTTAATCAACATTTGTACAAGAACTCAAGAAAGTTAAGGACATATCACCTACTATTCAATGTTTTCAGGTGATGTCTAGGCTTAAAACAGGATCAGGTTTAGAGCTAATGAAACCCTTTATTTGTGAATAGTTATTTCTTGACAGGGTAGAAGAGAAATGCCAGCAAATATTATTCACAAGGAATTACTTGACAAGCTGTAATCAAGATGATATCCAAAGGAAGGTCACAGAAGAGTTTGAAGGAAATTAGAGGTGCAACCTCTGCCTGAAAATTGTAAATGCTAATTAATGGATGCTGTGATATGTGATGCACTGTTCGGTGTGCCTGCAGCTAGTTTTCTGCCTTCAGAAAATTTGTATTTATTGGCCCAATTTTGCTTTTAGGATAGCCTATATACTAATCCATGCTTTTAGTTTTACACCCTCTCGATTCCTGTAACTTTCTGTTGCCAAGTTTAATAGAAAATTCCTTGCCCAAATTACACCCCTCAAAGTTCAACTGCCAAATATTAACTTGAACTAAATGCTCGGAAGAAGAACCTCCCCCCCCGTCCCACACACTCTTTTCATTCTCTCTGATCTAGCTTTTGATCCTGCATCTTGGTGTAGGCCTGCTGAGACAAGAGCCTCTACTATTTCCTTCCAAATTTGAAATTTCTTGACACTAGACCTATGGAAAAACAGAATCCATTAACATTAGGATGGAACAAACTGAAAACGAGTTTATCTAATGTTTTCATGAGTTGTAGCCTTTATTGATTTAATTGTTGTAAAATCCTTATGTTCTCTGTGCAAAGGGTACAGGACCCCTCCTCCTAGAAAAAATATTTAGAATTCATCTAATTTGAATATGATGGACACTCATGAAACTGTCATTCTTGGTGGCAGGAGTGTTGTCTTCAAATTTTAAAAAATGGTTGCAAGGTGGTCATTGGCTGGTAGGATGGGGACATGTCCAGGTCAGTTGCCCTAACTTATGGAGTGCCGCACAGGATGGAGACCCGCATACAGAGGTGAAAGTAAGCCGGTAGGGCATACTGGTAAGAGCTGGTGCGCCGTACCAGGACCGGCTTTCTGAGAGGGCAACTTAAAGCCCTGGGGTAGCAGCGGCGGGGCTGCGGCAGGGATTTAAAGGGCCCCAGAGCTCTAGCCTCTGCTACCCTCCCAGGGCCCTTTCAATCCCCACCTGAGCCCTGCTGCCCGAGCAATGGGATAGCGGCGGTGGGGCTCCGGTGGGCATTTAAAGGGTGGGGGTGGTAGCGGCGGCTGGAGCCCCGGGGCCCTTTAAATCCCCGAAGGAGCCCGGCCACTGGTACCCCAGGGCTCGGGCAGCAGGGCTCAGGCAGGGATTTAAAGGGCTCAGGCAGCTGCTACCACAGCAGAGCCCCAGAGCCCCGGCCCTTTAAAGCTCTGCCAGAGCCCAGAGTCCCGGGGTAGTGGTGGCAGCCGGGAACCCCCAGGGCTCCTCAGTGATTTAAAGGGTCCAGGGCTCCACTGCGGTAGCAGCAGCTGGAGCCCTGGGCCCTTTAAAATTTCCCCTGAGCTCCCAGCCGCCTCTGCAGCTAGTAGCTCGGGGGTGATTTAAAGGGCCCCAGGCTCCCAGCCACCACTACCGCAGCTGGAGCACTGGCCCTTTAAATCGAGATTTAAAGGGCCCAGGGATTTAAGGACCTGCCTTTCCCGGTTGAGGCCACGCCCCCTGCTCAGGACTCCAGCGTACCGGTAAGTCCTTTAACTTACTTTCATCCCTGCCCGCATATGCAAAAGCAGCAGAGGGCACATTGCTCTAAGGCAGTGGTTCTTAACGTGGGGTGCACACACCCCTTGGGTGTGAGATGCCCTTTCGGAGGGTGCAAGACATGGCAGATTTTTTTAGAAGGTAAATCATTGAAAATACAAATTAAGCACAGGCACGTAAACACAACTACTTTGTTTCATCAAACCTATTTATTAACATTGTACATTTAACGATTACTGTAATATACAAATAAAAATATATCTAGGTTTAAAGAACTGACCTACTTCAACAATTTTTAATAAGGGATGCGAGAACATATTTTGAGAACCAAAGGGGTGCAGGCTGCAGTAAAGGTTAAGAATCATTGCTCTAAGGGATATGTGGTGCAGTCAAAATATTCTTCTGAAATTTGTGTTGTGAGTGTTTTATTTAAAGTCCCTCTGAGTATTTCCATATATTCCAGAGGGGAGTCAGGGTAGAGTTTATTGTTCTTTGTAAAGTAATTAGCAGCTTCATAGGGTTCCTCCTCATAACTGTTATAAGAGCTATCTCACAAAAATATCAAGATTCACCCCTAGTATCCTGGAAAATGTTATGTCATTAGTTTATATGATGCCCATCACTGAAGTTAGTGTCTCGGTGAGAAGTTTAAATTAAGGGCAAGTAATAGGAGAAGATGTCTTACCTAGTTTTCACCTCTTGAGTTGAATCCATATATCATTGCAGGAACTAGTCCTACCTGCTTAGTTAAGATTGCAAACCAGTTGTTAGAAAGCCCTCTGCTCACATACCATAAGTTTTTTTAAAAACATTTCACCTTTTGGGCTAATTTTTTTTATTCTTGGTCTCTGCCTGTAGGTGAACTTGCACAGATGTTATCTTTCTCATCTTTATAAAATTTAAATATTTTCCTATTGTGCATACATCCTAAAGAAACATGTATTAGGCACAGCTGTAGCCAAAATACTTAATGTTTGCAACTTGACCTGGGCACTGGCCTCACTAAGGACAACTGCCTTAAACTTATTTTTGTTTTTTAAAAATAAGTTTTTACTTAATCGTGTGCTGAGTACATGCAGTAGAAAATTTCTTCAAATCTAAAGGTCTGCATAAAGTATAGATGCACTGCAGATATCTTCATATCTAATGAAGAGTGTGTCTAGTTAGATAAACACTTACATACTCTGGAGTCAATTGTGGCTTTGCCACAAGCCCCATGTGTGGTATTTACTGTCTATTTCCTGCTTTCCCCTCACACCATTCCCTGAGCCACCCTAGACCTGATACAGCATATATCCCCTGCATGCTAAACAGTGCCACTTTAGAAGGGTGTAGCCAAAACTCTGCCCAGTCCTGCCTACGTCTGTAGATGGGAAGTGGGGGGATGCAGTGGCCCTGTCTGCTCTGCCTCACCCTGCAGCTACTCACAATCCAGGCAGAGGAGGAAAGGGCTCTCTATGATTGCTCATTCGCCTGTGCAGGCATACAGGATGAGCTACACTCCAGCCCTATAAGTCCGATTTTAAAAAGCCCTTTCAGTTAGCTTGTAAGGTAAATGAACTAAAGTGGTGAATAGCTTGGGATAAAAAGACCTATATACTCTGGTGCTGATAACAGGAGGGCTTGTAATCACCTCAGACATTTCCAACTTTGATTCCTTGGTCCATGTAAGTTTTCTGGGGCCTGATTCTGATCTCACTTACATGAGTGGAATTCCACTTCCATAGAGTCCCTCCTTATTTACACTGAGGAAAATGAGAGGGGAATTAAGGCCCTGATATGAACTTCAGGTGAGCTAAGTGATATCTCAAGACCTTCTCTTCCCCCCCCCACCCCCAAAAAGTGTATAGCTAACTAAAGGTGCCCTTAAAAAACCACAACAAACCAACCTTTACATTACATATAAAACCCTAGCATGACTGCAACAGTAATGATATTTTTATTACTTAGAATATGGCTAGTGTATGTCTGCGTATTTATATATAGCATAATACATATAAAGTATAATTGTGTAAGTATGTAACACACAACCACTGCTACAAGTAACTCTGTAACGTTATGGCATCATAATATAGATATAGTTTTTATACAGAGGGAGCCAGAGTCTCGACAGCCTAACCCACTATGTAGTCATTTACACTACTGTAAAGGGAGTGTAAAACTCTGCCAAATCAGAAAGATGATTTGAACACTCTGCGCACTCATTTTGCATTGTTGTAAATAATTACACAAGTTACAGGGCCACAGGGATTATGTCCCATTACATATAAAAAGTTAATTAGGTTTCCTTTCCAAGCTTCAGGTTTAGTTCAGTTTGGACTTTGCCCAACCATTCTGGTCTATTCTTATTATATTCTAACCAAATTATCCATCTCTACTAAAATTATTGCCTTCTGATATCAAGTATAATTGCTTCAGGTGCACAGATGAAATGACTACTATGTCAAATACAAACATGTAATGTTCAAAATGAAAAATAGTCCTGAGAGCATGAAAAGAAAACAAATAGAGAAGGTGATCAATTTTATGATACTTCAGGACCATAATTTGGAGTGTTCATCAAATATACTGAAGGGTGCCCCAAACAGGCGAGATGACACCAAGAGAAAAAAGCACTGACCCTGTCTGAACTACAAAGGTGAGTTGAGATACTTGAAAAGAAAGTCTGCTTGAGAGTGAGAAAATAGTGCCAGGAAAAAATAGAAGAGCTCATGACAAGTTGTGAACTAAAATTAAAGAGCATGCTTAGCAAAAGATAAACCAGGAAGACCTGTGAGGCAAAGTGCAGCTCACACATTGTTCCTGACAGCTGTAAACATAAAAAAAAAAGTTTGATTAAGCTAATTTATAGCACACAAAGGTTTAATTTCTCTTTCACCTACACCAGTGTAAGTCAGGAGTTACTCTATGGAAATGGAATTACACTGGTGTAAGTGAGATCAGAATCAGGCACAAGAAAACCTATATGGGCCAATGAATCAAAGACAAATGTCTGAGGTGATTCACTAGCCTTTCCGTTCTGGCCCTAGCCTTTCACTTAGGGAGAACTGGGTTAATATTATCTAAAGTCTCAAGTTAAAAAGGGTGCTATTACCCTAGTCCCCCTATTTGCACACTACAGTCACCTCTCAATGCGCACAATAGACAAGCTTTGCTTCAGAGAAGCCTAGGATAGTAATACAAGAGGTGCTAAAGATCTGAATTAAGGTACATTGGCAGGGCTATTTAATATTATTTGGCAATAAAGAGAAGTCCAAACAGTTAAAAAATAACTAGAAAGAGGACAAGTGCATTATGCAAATGTTCACAGATTGTTGGTCAACTTCCACCTATATTTGGAAAGCCATACTAGCTATATTACTAAGCAAAATACATTCACACAGAAAACACTTTCACATCACCTTTAGTTACTCTTATTCTTTGCTGAACACATATCAATGCTAAATATAGCTTTAAAACAAATGATTTCATTGCTTAGGAATCAGTTATCTAAAAATATGATAAAACTAAAAATTATATGGTACCTTGTGAGTCATGTATGTCGAGGCAGGCTGTGGATATAGCTTAACAGCAGGTCAGCCTGTGATATTTGGAGAAAAGGTTAATCTTTTCATGAAAGCTAAATTCCACCAAATTCCCCTCCCCACACCTAGAAGAGAATTCCAGGCCTACAACAAGTTGCAGCAATAATTGGGAGGCAGAGAATTCCATGTATACGATTTCTACACGCTACTTCTTTCAATTCTAACTCTCAGTGGGCAGGAGATACAAAGCTGAGATTCCTCTCAATTAGGCTCTGTGCTCATCCTCTAATCAGTCAGGGAGTTTTAAAATAAAAATTACCTGGCAGTTTAGGCATGATGTTCCTGTGTATCAGCTATGTATAAATTATATTGGAATCTGTCAAGCACAAAGGAGAACTTTCCTGATGTGGCGTAGTCCCAAAAATCAAATATGTGATCAGACGAACTCCAGGAGATTCTGATGGTGATGGTGGAGAAAAGGACACATAGTGAGTGTCTTCTACGGTATTTAGTACCCATTTTTGCTGGCCTCATTACAAGCTCTAATTGATCTAGAAGTTTCTTTTAGAATTAAAACCTTTCCTCAGTCAGAGCAACAACTGAGATATTTTGCAGGAACAGTAAGTCAGAAATACTATTCTATAGGATGATTTGCAGCTCAGAGTTCTGCTCATGGCATTTTAATCATTTATTATAGGTTTGTTTGCTTTGGTATATTGGTATTTCAAATGAGTCTCTCTCTGGAGAGAGAATTTAGGATTCTGCTCTACCTCTCACTCCGCTTAGAGCAAATTTTAATGGTTCTTCAATCCCAAACTCTAATACCAACACAAGCTATATGCCAAGAAGTTCCAAAGGAGCCAGGGGAAGAATGTGAGAGCAGCAACAAAGCCACTTTGCAGCAATCCCGACTATAGTCTACTGCTGTGTAACCTCTGTGGCTCACGTGCCCCTGCTGTTTGTAATGGGAGTGGTGGGATGGCCAGTGGATTGGAATTGCAGATCCAATGGTTTCATAAATAAATGGTTTAATAAACTCCACGAGCAAACCCCAGCTCTTTTATTATAGAAGTCTCAAACCATGTCAAACCCTTTGGCCCCTTTCCATGCTTTGTCTATTGGATGAAGTTTCTGCCTCCCAAAGACCACCTAGAATCCAGAGAGACTTGCTTAATGTTTCCAGCCTCTGAATAATCAGTCATGACGTTCTCCCATGAATGTAGGTTGACATATACATGCACAGTATATAGTGGTGCATACTCCATCTATTCCATGACAACTTCATTGTTCTGTATCTTTTCTCTAGATTAGAACTGTTCCTTCTCTTCATATTCAGATATTTATTGAACTATGCAGGGAAATAATATTCTATTTGTATATGCTTTGAAAAAATCACTTCAATAGTAAAGTATTTTACAGTATATTTGTTGTTTTCATAGGTGAAGGATAAGAATATTATTTCAATGACAAATAGAAGTCATCACTTATTCGGATTCTGTGACCTTGGGCAAATTGCTTAATCTCTCTGTGCATCAGATCACCTCCTCTAAAATGGGGGAGATACAATCTATACAGAAAAGCCAATCTAAAGGTTGGAGAAAATAAATGTAAAATGTTCCCAGCAAATACTGTTCCTTACTATACGTACATGCAAGATCCAACACCATGAAGCCCTGATCTTTATTAAGGTCTGTGACCAGGGTGCCAAGGGGGCCACGCTGAGATTGCTCAATTAGGGCAAACTGGAAAGAATGGAGCAGACAATGCGCAAAAGTGGTGGTTATTTCTAATACTTAGATTCACCAAGCCAGCAACAAAACAGCTTCTACAATACCTTACTGTTTATCCAGAAGCCAAAAACACAGTTCCCTTAAGGCAACACAGCCTTGGCTCCCACCCAGACAGCCAAGTCAAATATGATGAGGATTACTGAAAAACTTGATCATATAAAAAGTTCTACCAGTCCCAAAGCATCAGACACATTACCCACCAGGTTAATGAATATCTCCAATCTCACTCAAATACACACTTACAGCCAATTCTTATTAAGTGAACTAAGATTTACTAAAAAGGAGGAGAGAATGGTTAAAAGATTATACATACAGATATGAATAAAAGTTCTTAGGTCATTTGCATAGTAGAGATGGTGAGCTTTGAAGTTGCAAAGAGTCCTTTTCAGAATCAGTTCATCAGGTTATAGTCCAATGACCAATATCAGGGCAATCCAGAATGGAACTGGAGACCTCAGTCTTGTGACTCAAACTTCCCCTGATGAAGCTTAAGCAGATCTGAGACAACAGGAGCAGGGCCCAAGAGTCCTTTTTATAGTTCTCTAGCAGGCTATTGACATCCTCTTGACAGCAGGTGTTCCTTGGGTGAAGCATTGTGGTTTTGAAGTTGAATCACCTATTTCTTATATATACATAGGTTACTAGTTACATTCACCAGCATAAGGTAATTAGCCATTAAGCAGTTGATTGAAGTTTGTAGTAAACTGTCTAAGAGAAATACAGACAGACAATGACATTATTACATCTAAATGTTAATATTCCCTTTTGGTCACTGAATCAATAGAATATAGTAACAGACAGGAACCATTTACATGGTTAACAGCTAACAACATATAAGTAAACACATACAATTAGTATTACCTCTAATTCTCTAACAATACAGGTTTTCATTTCAAAGCTGGAGTCTATTTAACATGGCTATGTTAGCTATTTATAAGGAATAGCCCTAATTATCATTTACATACATTCCTAATATGTCTTTAAAGGTTGCATTTGGGTCATTTAGCCTGGAAGTTACTTAACCCTTTCTAGCTTAATGTTACAAGGTCTCTAAGCGCTACTGCAATACAAATGATGATCTTTAAATGCATAAATTAACCTCACTTTTCATTTAAGGGTTACAAAAGTGTTATGAGAACTGTTTTACTGAATTATTATAATGGAAGGCCATTAAATGGCACCACATTTTGTTTTCGTAAGAATGACATTTATGGAAGGACTTTATAGGAGGAAAAGAATCAGAGAAAGAAAGCTGCAGTAGCAGGCACTTTTGGTTTGTCCATACAATTCGGAATCCATCCCTTGTAAGCTATGAGAGCCATATTCTGAATTATGATATCATTAGTCCTACTTCATGGTGGTTGGTTTGATTTTCAGTTTTTTTGTTTGTTTAGAGACCTGTCCTATGCTGGGGGAACAACAAATTATAGAGGCTGCTGTTAATTTCTTAAATATGTTCTCATTTTGTTTTTTTGTACAGTGCATGGGCTGAGGCTATGTCTACATTACAGCTGCACCACTGTAAGATCTCCTGTGTAGCCACTCGATGCCAGAGGGAAAGAGAGCTCTCCTGCCAGCATAATTAAACCACCCCCAACAGTGGTGGTAGCTGCGTCAGCAGGAGAGCATCTCCCACGAACATAACACTGTTCACACTTAGCGCTTTTGTTGGTGAAACTTATGTCAGTCAAGAGGAGTGTGTTTTTTTTCACACCCCTGACCGACAAAAGTTTTACTGGCAAAAGTGATAGTGTAGACAGATCCTAATATATGTTAAGAACTAACTCTTTATTGTTCTGCAAATAATGGTTGGTATCATGAGAAGTGGTCATATTGTGCTTGATTCAAAGGCCACCAAAGTTAGTGGAAAGACTCCCACTGTCTTTAGTGGGCTTTGGGTCAGGGTCTTAAAAACACCATAAAAAGCATGCTTTCTTTCTGATTTACCCTTTGCACTATGTCAGAAATATCTGCCTGCACAGTGTTGGCTATCGGTCACAGCTAAATTCATATATATTCATATGTTATACCAAATTCCTTCCCCAGGGCACCCCCCTCGGCCCTGGGCTGGGCCTTTGCATTCACACAGGACTCTGCTCAGCAGTCTGCAGGCATTCCATCATTCTGGTGCAGTCATAAGAGGCTCAGCCCTCCACTTGAGCCCCAGATAGTCCAGGGTTGTCATTGAATACAAAGGAATTGTCCCACAGGTGTGCTAAGGCTCTCTTTCTTCAGTGGGCTTCAGTTACGCTTTGGCCTCAGCTAGCTTCACAGGCTAATATGGAGAAGTACTCCCATCAAAGGTGAATCACCATCAGGTAGGATTGCCAACTTTCCAATTTCTTAAAACTGGACACTCCAGGCCCCCTGCCCTTGTCGCTCACTCGCGCCCACTTCCCCCGGGACTCACCTGCTGGCTGCAGAGCCAGGCTGAGAACTGATGTGGAGCCTACCTGCCCACAAGATGCAGGTAGGAGACGCCCTGGCTGAAAAGGGGCTGGCACGGGTTGATAACCCAGCGCCCTCCCCATGCACTGCTCTGTCCTCCGCTCTGGCCCTTCTCAGTCCCCACGCTCCCGGCCAGGCTGGCAGGGGCCAGGCTGATGGTGGAGTTTGCAGGCAGCTCCCCCCCCTTGTTCCGGCACCCTTACAGGTGGTAACCAGACTTTTGGTGTCCGGTCAGTACTTCTGACTGGACACTAGACAGATGTCTTTTGACTGGACTTTCTGGTTGAAAATCTGGCACCTGGCAATCCTACCATCAGGCCCACCCTCCCTCCCTTCAGGGAGGGGCTGTCAGGCAGCAGTCATCTTAAGAGTTCCTGCCTTCAGCCAGCCAGCCTACCCACCCTTCTCTCCAGGAGCTGAAGACTGGAGGTCTGCTCTCCTATCTGGTCTACCACCAACCCTACTATGTTTTCCCTTTTTAAGCTCCTCCCCACAAGTCTGACATCTTATAGGTGTGGTGGGGCGGGGCTGATTGAGCCCACAATAGCTCATTAACCCTGTGTTGCCCAATGGGAGAGTTGTATACCCAATAATGCATGCCTTGCAAGTGGCACATGCTGACCTTATGACCAGCACTGTCATCACCTAGTTAGGCACATGGTGCAAGTAGATTTTAACTCTTACCGGTACAGTAGTGAGCCCTCCACCCTGCCCCACCTCACAAAAAATGTTCCATGACTAGAGCCCTGTGTGGATATAAATTTATACCCGCGCATGCGGCTATCCACAGATAGAAAACAGCATCCACTGAACCGCAGGGTTCTCCCAGGAACCTCAGCGGTGAAAGGAGCAGAACGTGGGGCTGCTGCTCCCAGGAGCCAGTGCCCCGTGCTGTCAGCTGCATGGAAGAGCTGGGGGCGGGGCCGGGGGTGGTAGTGCAACATTTAGAAGGATAATTCAAAAGGCTCCTTGGAGTTGGTGACTTGGTATCAAATGGGTGAAGATGAAAAATCTGTCATCCAATGAACAATGATATACAGCATTGTTCTGTACCAATCAGGATACTTTGAACAAAATTAGAAAGCAACATATTTTAAAAGCTGAGAGAAACAAAACATTTATGATAAGAATAATATAACCATCAGGACCATTTAGTGGTTAGGCAGTCAAAAGATAATGAGGCAATTAATTGGACACTGGGAAATAAAAGTCCATATGAAGCCAAACAGATGTCCTCTTGAAGGTGTGACAACTAGCTGTTTGCACGACAAGTCTCTTATAAAAGCAGCACTAAATAAAATGTAGGAAATAAAATGTAGGAAACAATTAGAAGCCAAATTGCAGTGTGTCTGTTCTGACACATTGTACTCAGATTTAGGTGGCCACCTAGGATTTATTTTGTTCTGACCTGTACGGTTTTCAGTGAATGTAGGCGAGAACAAAAAAACCCTATTAATTTTCTGGGGACTATTTTTTTTCACATAGAACTTTTCAATGCTCTGTTGGGCTAATTGGTTAAGATCAGAGATTCATCCTAGTTGGACAAAAAAGGATGATTTTCTTTTCATGACAGACAGAAAAAATTCAACAATACAAAAATATGGTTCCATCTCTTCAAAGTATACTGTTATAAAAATAAGACTTTTCTGCTTTGAAATAAAAGCTCTTTTTCACACTACATTTAATTTCAGAACCCTACAGGCATCCACATGTGCTGTGTCCACACTGAACTGCAAAATTAGAAACACATTATCCCCAATAGTGAGCAGAGATTTACTCTAATCTTGCTTAGTTTGTTTTTGCCCTTTGACACTTAACCCACTCTCATCTGCAACCCATTGGAGAGGGTGAGTTCCAGGCCCTGGCACCATTTATGTCCCGCTGTTTTGAGGCACTATAAGTGGTGCCCAGCCTTGTGTTTGCCTCCAGCACAGGGATGAATTTCATCTGAAGTGATCATTCGTTTCCCCAAGTACATTTTTCTACATAGGATTCCCAGACTGACAATTGTATGCAGTGTGGTTGTAGCCATGTCAGTCCCAGAATATTATATAGACAAAGTAGATGAGGCAAAATCTTTTGTTGGATCAACTTTTGTTGGTGAGAGACTCAAGCTTGCAAGCTTCACAGAGCTCTTCCTCAGGTCTAGGAAAGCTCGAAACTTTGTCCCTATCACTAACAGAGGATGGTCCAATAAAAAATATTACTTCACCCACCTTGTAAGACTGACAGTTGTTAGTGACTGACCAATTCTGTATAACCTCTGCCAGATTACCTGATGAAAAGCTATGGTCTCATATTATATCATGACATCAATTAAGGTGCTCAAGTTAACAGAACCCTAGCTGAAAAGCGTTATTGGCAAGTCAATTTTTGTGAGGGGGTTTCTCTGTAAAAGGCACTCTCCTCCATGAACCACCAGGGCCTGGATTTTGTTGCAAAGATTGTTTTTTTCCCCCTGGAGCTTTCGGGGGAAGGTGTTGGCAGACAGTAAATGCCACATCTGACCGTCTAACTATTGATATTGTGGGCAAGTATTGTTGTGGTTCCATATGAATAGTTCATTTGTATTTTGTGCAATTTGTAATTTAGTAATTGTACATTTTAATCATTATAAAAGTACCAAGAGCCAGAGATGGATGATTCAAATTAAATCATGATAAGTAAATAAAATTAGTAAAGTAACACACAGCACACTATAGCTTGATAGGTATTAATGTACTGAGATTCCAAATTCTACGTGCAAGCATATCTTGACCTCTTTAATTTGGTGTAAGTTTTGTTTAGTTTTTCTTTTTCTTTTAAGTAAGAAATATCACCTTTGTCCGGCTTGTCCTCGTCCAGCCCTCTGTGAACACAAGTCGACACCACACCATTCTAGCAAAAAATTGGTTACTGTCTGGTGTCCTACAGCCTCTGAAAATTAACTGGTGATCTCATTTCATGTCCAGTCATCAGTGGATGGGTCACAGTCACCTTCACACTGGCACTGTACTAGAAATTGCAGAAAGAGGAAAAATGGCCTCCCCACTCACACTTAGATGTTCTCTGTCTCAGTTTGCATATGTGTGCATAGATGCGGAAAGGTGAAGAAGTTATTCATAGAGTCCAATCACAGAACGGATGTGATGTTTTGGATATCACCCAGATCAGTAGTGGGTCCTATAACCACCTGCCCTGTAACACTGGGTGCCTTTATGCTATGCAGTTTTGTTTTATGTAATAGAAGAATCACAGATTCAAAGATGAAATAGTAAGGGAGAGCAAACAGAAACAAGTTACACAGAAAATAAACAGACTGCAACCACAGGCTTTATACTTTCAAATGAGATAAAACTCACTTTTCTAATAAGTTACCTATTGCCTCTGAACAGCTTCCCTGCATACCCCCTGCCATAGAGGGAAAGGGGCTCCCTTTCAAGTACAGCAGGGACTGTCCTTCAGCTTCTGGATGCCTTTAACTTCAAACCCATTCCATTTTAAAGGTTTTTTTCCAGATGTTTTTGCCTCAGTCACTATAGATATTCAAAGTGGGGAAATCCCCACTTGTCTCAATGTCTTTCCATTAACTATAATGGTCCATTGTTACCTCTTCCTGGGCTGTACAATGGATTATTATTTGCCTCTGGTTGTATGTAAACACCTGTCTTGGGAGGTGCCCCTCCCTGCTGTGAGGTGTATTTGAAATTGTAGTATAGGTTATGAGCACAGTTTTCTATATACATAAACACAGAGATTCGTAACCACAGTTTGTATACATATCTCATAATGATCATCAAGTTCAGAAAGTTACTTTCATAAAATACCTTACTCAACATATTTTTATACACAATAAGATTGTATACCATCAGTTGATACCATTGCTTATTCTTTGGTGTTCAGATCCCCCACCCTACACTTGCAGTGTCTGAGCCCTGATTGTCATACACACCCCTTGTGAGTTTGATGCTGGAGTTTTGGCCGCTAGCCATGACATAAGCTTCACCTCTGCCCCCTCATTTCTGGATAGGGCATTGGCTACCTTGTTCTCCACCCCAAATTTGTTTCATTTCCATATCATATTCCTGCAAAGCTATGCTCCATTGTATTAGAGTAATTCTGCTTAGTCAAAAATACAATGGGGTGTTTCTTGTTATCCTCCCCAGTTTGCATCATAAGGGCTTTGAAGCCTGTGTCGGATGCATCATTATAAAATTGAAACATATTCTGAAAATATGGACTGGCCAAAATAGGTGTCATTGATAAAATAAGTTTCACTATATCAAAACCCTTTTGGCAGGTGTCTGACCAAACCACTTTTTCTGGTTTTCTTTTCTGGCATAATTTTCTTGATGGGGCTGGTGAGGCTGTAATATTGGCAGAAGTGTGGGGGGCCAGAAAAAGTTGTGAGCAAGGAGATCCATAGGAAAAACTGGCCCCAATCCTGTTGATTCTCAGCCAGATATCGCAAAGGTACAGCATTGGAAGCACAACCAGCTAGGGTCTGGGCCTGATGCCGTCCCCTATAATCCACTCCAAGGAGAAGTTAGTGTTGCTTCAGAAAGCATTACTTAAGACATTTTCTGTGTACTTTGATCTATATACAGGGGATACACAGCACTTGGAGTTGCTGCCCCTTTCACACTCCCTGACTATCTTCTGATCCCTTTTTCTGCACAGACCAGAAACCATGCTTCGTTTTTGCTGAAATGACAAGGGCAGTTATGCACAAGGGAAAACATCCCAGGCAGCCATCTTCCCTTCCGCATGGTCTTATCCCCAAAGTCTGTTTAGACACTTTTCCCCCTTTCCATTCTATATAAGCAGCATCTTGCCATAAACAGTAGTATGACAGCTACAATACATGTTCTTTAAAAAGATCATGCATATTTTTCCCCAAGCAAGTTTAGAGCCAAACCATGGCCTATAACTCCTCAGTGGAGATGAGGGAAGCTGTGTGATCACACCATGCTCTATAGCTGCTTGTATCATGAGTAGGACACTTCCTTCACTCAACAAAGGCTGGCTATCCACTATGCAGCTGCTAAACCCTCTCCCAGATCAAGAATGAATTATTCCACCCCATGACTCTCAACGATGGCCGACAACATGCTGAGAGTGACATCCGGATATGAACTGACCTTTCTAAGATGCCTGTAGGAGACACAGGTTCTCCCCAGCTAGAAAGGGAAGTGTGTAAGGACTGTGCAGCCTTTGGAGACTGGGGGCTACACAGCCCATAAAACAAGGCAGATCTGTCAACCAGGAGACCCTCGGGCAAATATTCCCCCCCCCCGCCATGGCAAGTGGTGGGGGGGAAAGACATCTCCCTCACCCACCCAAGACAGTCTGAGGAGGGAGACCTGCCCAAGCTATCCCTTGTGACTTTTACCTTTCTGTGAACCAGTTATAGGGGCCTTGAATCCTATTACTTCTCATACTTGTCGCTGCTCTTGAAGGGTTACTGCAGCTCTTCCGTGTTGAGAAATAACATTTAATACAGTGAGTGCACAGTGTTACAGATGCATAAATACTGTCTTTGCCTTCTTTTCCACAAGCCTGGTTAATCACCCTCCCCTTTCATTCACATCCCTTCCCCGCTCTACACCCAAATCACCCCCATCAAAACTAGCTGCAAGAGAGAGAGAGAGAGAGAGAGATTAATTCATCTGCCATCTTCTTCTGTGGAATAAACAAGAAAGCAAGCATCCTTGACTACACTCAGGAAGCACAGATGACACAGACCACAGCTTGATGGCATGATATACAAGAAGAATAAAGAGTCCATACATAGAAGATCTAATATTCCCACTGTCAGGTGAATGATGGCATTTCCAGCAATTGGCGGAAGGTGCACGTTTGGCTTTGAATATTTTCTTTGGCATCCAATAGTTTCAATTTAATACCTTAATCTATAAATACTGAAGGGCAAGATAGGAGAAGGTCACTCTTATATCCTTTCAAATAGTGTACTAGTGTCCCCATGTTAGATTCACTAGGCAAGAGTATTGGCTGTTATAAATCAGCAATATTTCAGTGCTGATTTACATTGGCTGAGGATCTGTCTCATCTAGTTCCCTACTCCATTTGTTGTATGAAGACAAGTGCAAGTGTATGATCTATTCCTCTGAGCCTCTTATAAGACTCTTATCAAAGTGTCAGAGTTTCCAGTGACAGAGAGAAAATCTTCAAACAGAGAAGGTAATAGTGTGCTAGACTTCTGCAAAATAATTTTAGACAGCAGAGAGTGATTTTGGGAAGAAAAGAAAAGCTGGGTGCTAAGAATTCCAAATTTGACTTTGATCTGTCTCATACTAAGGAGCATACAGATTTTAATTAGGTCTCAAACTCAAAAAATATGATTGCACTGCCAGACAGAATTAGTCAGTGTTGCCAGTGAGAAGCATGGGAATTGCTACATAGGCAAGTGGGATTGATTACAGCAAGAAGTACAAAATGGCTAAAAATAAATATCAAAAACTTTGAGTAGATTTAATGCTCATGACTTTTGGCTGGATTGAGAGCCTTGAGAAGTGAAGTCCTATTTATCTACAGAACAAATCACAGCATGAGCAGCAGTCATGTGAGTTTTCTTGTACTGCAAATAGTGTCTCAACCATTTTCATCCTCTGGGGTGAGTATGGTAGTTCCATATCCATGCCTCAGTCCTTGGATTCTTTGCTGCCATTGTGAACAATAGTACTGGACCACCATTCTGCAGAGGCCATTAATGTTAATACCTTTCAGTTGCCAATATAAATCCTGGTCAGATTCAAGTGTCCTAAAGGTAAAAAGCTCTGTATCTCATCTGTCCCCTCAGTTAACCCCAGCTGCCTCCTGTCCACAGTTATCCCCAGGTTACCAGTCTCGGTACCAAAACAAAACACTTTAAGGAACCATCCAGGAAATATAAAATATTTATGTTTGATAATAGAAGCTTTAGAATTGGGGTCAGCTTCTTTAAACAGCCCTTCAGAGAAATGCACATATCTGATGCCGCTGGGCAGTGTAGATTTAAAATATTTCTACATTTTCAAAGTGAGCAACAAGATCTTAAAAAGAAAAGGAGGACTTGTGGCACCTTAGAGACTAACAAATTTATTTGAGCATAAGCTTTCATGAGATACAGCTCACTTCATGGAATGCATCCAATTAAGTGAGTTGTAGCTCATGAAAGCTTATGCTCAAATAAATTTGTTAGTCTCTAAGGTGCCATAAGTCCTCCTTTTCTTTTTGTGGATACAGCGTAACACGGCTGCTACTCTGAAACCTAACAAGATCTTACTCACTCTAAATAGTGCAAAATGTGTTTAGCGGCTCAGGATAAAAGGGAACTTACTTCCGAACGGAGATAACCAAGTCTGAAGGTGAGTAGTGAAGATCCCAAAATACTATTTCCATCAGTTTTGGGCTTTAAAGGGCATGGCTATCAAATTACCTTTTATGTTGTAAAAGCTAATTTTTGCAGAAGAAAATGTTACTCATGCAAGATGGAATCAATTTGTATAATCCTAATATTTTGCATTTTCTTTATATGGAAGCTGGAGAAAAAAGCTGAAGAAATTTAGTTGTGAAATTATGTATATACAAACTCTGATCAGTGATATTCAACAGTTAATCTATCAATTTTCAATCTCTTGAAGAGCTTTAAAACAATGCAAGTGAAATGCACAAAGTAGTTCCTGAATCAATTGACTTTAAAAATATAAACACTTCATTTATCAGTCATCTTCTTTTCACTCTGACACAGTGTAAGTCTGAAGACTGAAAGTGACATTTGGACCACAGCAGCAGTTTTCTGAAGCGTACATTTTAAAATATCAAGTTTGATTAGATAAATGCAAGAGTTTATCTACAGTTAAGACATCAGACTGTCTGTCCTTGTATTCAGCCTCAGATAATTCATGCATAAAATAGAAAGCAGATTTCAAATGACCAAGATGGAAATACTGATATATGTATATGTTATACTGAACATAAAAATATAAGAATGGTCATACTGGGTCAGACCAATAGTCCATCTAGCGCAGCATCTTGTCTTCTGACAATGGCCAGTGCCAGGTGCTTCAGAGGGAATGAACAGAACAGGTAATCATCAAGTGATCCATCCTGTGTCACCCATTCCAGTTTCTGGCAAACAGAGTCTAGGGACACTTCAGAGCATGGTTTTGCATCCCGTTCTTATCCAGTTATTTTTTTAACCCTGTTATAGTCTTGGCCTTCACAACATCCTCTGCCAAAGAGTTCCACAGGTTGACTGTGCATTGTATGAAGAAATATAATACACATACAGGTTTGTTTAAAACCTGCTGCCTATTAATTTCATTTGGTGACCCCTAGTTCTTGTGTTATGAGGAGTAAACAAACACTTCCTTTTTTTTACTTTCTCCATATCAGTCATGATTTTATAGATCTCAACCAAATCTCCCCTTAGTCGTCTCTTTTCCAAGCTGAAAAGTCCCAAACTTATTAATCTTAACTCATACGGAAGCTGTTCCATATCCCTAAGCATTTTTGTTTCCCTTTTCTGTACCTTTTCCAATTCCAGTATATCTTTCTTTGGGATTGGGTGACAATAAACAAATACCTCACTGTTAAGCATTTGACATAAGATTACCTCACTTGGTAGATTGTTAGAAAGAATGTTTTATAGTGTGCTAAGGACCACTGCTGAATAGCTGGACCCAAAACACCACTGCACCAAATTTTAAAATACATTTCTGCCATATTTGGAGGCTCGTGCACCAAACAGAAAGAGATTACACATTTTCTTCCATGTCTATAATACATATTCATAGACTGACTTTTTTGTAATCTCAGAGGGGCTAGTCTAATTTATATTCAACTGCTCAATTGGCACTACAGTGATCTCTGACCATGCACCATTACCCTGCAATTGACTTCCATCATGCTGGATGAGAAACAAAATAGATGGAGGTTTAACACCCCACTACTTTTAGACCCACCATTTTCAGATATTGATAAATAAGGAAATTGACCTCTTCCTGGATGCAGTGAGCCCCCAACTCCCTCCTCAAGCTTCTCTGGGAAACTTTAAATGTCTGTCTTAGAGACAGAATGATTAGCTTTGCTGTGGCTAAAATAAGGGAGCCAAGGGAAGCTATGGTACTCCATAAAAGGAAAGTCAAGGAGATGGACCAGGAATACACTAATCCTTCTTCAGTACTCCTATGTAGACTGACCAGAAACAGGTCTGCGCTCAATAACCTGCACACAACCCTGTCAGGAAGTGAACTCATCTCCAGAACACTCCCTAGTGCCAGGATGCAGTGTTGCAATGGTTATTTTGCTCTAGTGTCTCCTGTTTGTCATCTGGTGCTGTAGCTGTCTGCAGCTTCCGTGGCCTGGCCCATCTTTCAGTTCAGTCCCATTCACAAAAACACAAAGAGTCTAATAGCTTTTATGCCAGGCCTTTGGCCCTCATTTGCCTCTTTATCCTGGGGCTTGTGTTTCCTCTCTTTTTGGAAGAGGAAAACTCAGGGACCCTATGTTTGGAAGCTCAGGACTGCTCCTTACAATCTCCAACTGCTTCCCTGGGCTACTCCTACCTTTTCCCGGTTTGTCTGCATTTTCCACAGGATCACAGACTCCACTCCTCCCACGTGGGAGTGCAGCTACTTCCCATCTGGCTACTGAGGCGCTTCCTCAAGGCCACGCTCCGCCTCTCTGGCCGCGACCCTTCTCTGTGCTGCAGCCTTTTATACCAGCTGTTGCTAATTGACCTCTTAGGGTATGTGTACACTGTAATTAAAAACCCAGGGCTGGCATGTGCCAGCTGATTGGGGCTTGGGCAAAAGGGGCTGTTTAATTGCGGTGTAGACATTCAGGCTCAGGCTGGGGGAAAGGCTCTAGGACCCTGCAAGGTGGGAAGGTCCCAGAGCTCAGGCTGCAGCCCCAAAATCACCTTGGCCCAAATCAGGTGGCACAGGCCAGCCACGGGTTTTTAATTGCAGTGTTGACATACCCTTTGACACAGCTGGAGGAGTAATTGGTCCATTATTAACTCTTTCTTAGCTGCTACATTGTGGGGTCTACACACTTAATCACAAAACCAAGCTGAGTTTGTACTTTTTCAGTTATTCTGGGAAGCAAGAAGAAATGGCAGGTAGACTGTTAACTCACCAACTGGTGGAACGAACAGCAGAGACAACTATTACAACAATCCAAGATACATATAATAAATTATTTAAATCTCTGGGTGTGGTATACAAACAATTGTTTTACATCTGCATATACCATTCAGATTCTGCCCCTTTGCATGAGGCCTTGGACATTTTCTTAATTAAAATACAGACATCCCAACTCTCTGTGGCCCAGCAGGAGAGCTTGGACGCTCCATTAACAACATCAGAGCTTGCCAGTACCCCGAAATCCATGAAATGGGGTAAGGTCCCAGCCTAGATACTTCCCTGTTGAAGTTTATGAACAGTTTTTTGAGTCCCTTATAGGTAAGCTGCTTACCCTGTTGAGCGTGTCCCTGGAGGAGGGTACTCTCCCCACCACCCTGCAAAGGGAAGGCTTGATTTCAGTTATTCCTAAATCATGTCAGGCTCTCACATCATGCTTGAACTGTAAACCAATCCCCCTAACTCATAGTGATGTGAAAATATTGGCCACAATTTTGGCACCAAGGCTGAGGAAAGCTATGCCCAATATCATCCATCCAACTCAATTAGTTGTAAAGTACTGATTGAATTGATTTGATAGTTAATATTAAGGTTGTTAAAATACATTTTGCATACATACATCAACGCTATGCTGTGCTTTGATCCTTTAAAAATGTTTGCTATGGCTGTGAAGCTTAAAAAAAAGAAAAGACGCCGTGAGACAAAAAATAGGTTTAGAAACACTGACATGAAAAGCTTGCTCTTGCTCCCCTTCCCCAAAAAGGAATGTGCTAAATGTCCCCAAGAACTAGAAGAAAAGCCAACTGTACATTACATTTCACTGCTTGCTATGTCAAGTGGTCATATCAAATTTTATTTCTGACCATCAGACTCTCTCTGGCAACTGTGCACTCTTGCTAGATCCACTGCTATAGGTTTCCAGTTTTGTGAAGTGGAAACATGGTCAATCAACTTATTGTAGTTCAAACAGTAAATTCCTGTAGTACTCTCATTCTTCAGAAGTCTGAAGAGTTAAGCGAGCTATTAGTTTATTTTGATAGAGACAATTTAGTTACGAAAGTGAACTTTCACAGGCACTGTCTCAATACACAAATGATTAAATGTATCACTACATCAACCAAAGATTATTACAGCACTCTTTTAAATATGTTAGCTCATTAAAAAAAGCAAGGGACTGGCACAGGGATGGAAGACAGATTTGACACTTCTAACAGCCTTTGAGAATTAGAGTTTCATGAATGTAGACAGAACTCCAAATAAAGTGGCCATACAGTGAAATTATATATATTTGATTAGTGTTGGGGTTATTAGCCTATTAACGGATCTCTAAGGTGGAGTAAAAGTATTTGGTGTGACACTTTATAAATCTTGGTAAGCTGTGAGAATTGGGGAAATATTGCTGCTGTATGAATGAGGCAAGGCCACATTCATCTTAAAATGGACTATCTTGAAAGAAGCCAATGCTCTACTATTGTGCTTGAATCTCTTTGCACTGGCTACACGTCTACAATATCCATGGCCTTAGGTCTTCTATCTGCTGCAAACCAATCAGTAGAGAATGGAAAAGCCATCATACCCTAACTACCAATTAGAACACATTACAATATCCTTCTGTCAGGTACATTCATCCCCAAATGCAGTGTTTGGCCCTTTCAGGGTGGAGTTACAAATTGCAGAACCCCATTTTCAACTTAACTACTGGATTGGTATGTCATATATCCATTATATAGGCATACCCTCCTCATTTTCCTCTAGAGGTGAACAACATGGACAAATCGTGTACGGTCTTAAGTAGGATGATCTTGAGCATCGGAGCTACTCCAAAAAGGTGAGAGGGACTTCTTATTCTTTCCTATGATCATTGCATGATGGAACTGATACCATCTGGAACAATCTCTGACCCCTTGTGACAACCTGGCATCATAAACAAAACAAAAACGAACACAAACAAACAAGCAGCTATGGAATGCAAAACTCTAAAAATCTATTAGAACAGAATAGATGAGAAAATATTTTCTCAAGTTTAATTCACTGTATGGTATGTTCTAGGTTATCTAGCTCAAGATAAAGCAGAAGAACTATGAACACCTGTCGTTACTCACACATCAACACTGGACTAAAAAGATCCATGTGGAGTGTATATCCAAATTAAGATGTGGGAGAGGGAGAAGTAGGCACATCAATCAAAAGATGCTTCTGAAAACTCAGGGAGATCATAAAGATCTCTATATAAAGAGAGATTCCCTTTACATAAGATAGGGAATTCCATTGGTAGTATCTCTCCAAACATAAGAAATACTAAGTACAACCAAAAGGGGAATAGTAAAAGTTATGTACTCAATGTCAATGTTGAGAATTTCCTGGATTTTTAGGAAATTGATTTCTCAACTTTATCATTAGTTTTCAGAATACAATTGCCTTGCCTTTTAAAGTGTGTGTGCGCGTGTGTGTGTGTGAGGAGGGGTGGGGGGGATGAGAGGAGGAGGCAAAGAACAAAAAAATTCCAAGTCGTTTAAGTTCTGGAGCATGTAATTTCCTTGACAAGGCCCTTTTTGGCAGGAAGTCTCCTAAATGCAGGTATTATCAGCTGAAGCCTCCTGAATAAACTGCCATCATAAATTTTGAACCATCTCAAAGTTAAAACTTTCACAAACCAACTGTCATCTCAGAATTTCAGCTATCTCAAACTCTGGACCATCCCCCCAATTTCAGAACCCACCTCCTGTTTTCAGGACCCAGTTCACCCAAAAGGTGGCAACAGTGCAAGGTGCACATGCCCACTTCAAACATTTATGTCTTTATTTCTATTAAACAGATTTTTCTTCAGACTTGGTGCTTGATCTCATCTAGAGCTACTGGTACAAATCAAGTTATGCTTGAAGACAATGAGTTTTAAAATTACATATCATGTACTGTGCCAAGCTTTACAAATACATCATTAAAAAAAGACAAGAAAAATTCTACTCCACGTGCCGCAACATGGTGATTTGAAATGCTAATTTCTTTAACACTAATTTTCTTCAACCTTGACTTGAACACCTTCTGTCTACAAAACAAGCCCAGGCTGACATTTCTAATTTCAATCATTTTTTAGTTAGGCAATTGCAAAATTTCTGTTCAGAACACATTGTGAACACTTGTCTTTCCTCACATTCAACCAAAAACAGAAAATGCTGAACTAAATTGGCTAAAACAACTCCAGAAATGTTCTCCATTTGGTTATAATCAATACTAGAAAGTGTCATCCCAAAATAAATGTGTTTGAAGAATTTATGAATAATTATAAAAGGTGGCATCTTATTAGAATATATAAATTAGAATTTAACCTCAATTATAATGGCTACTACCCAAGCCTGCTATAATATATATTAAAAAAAAGACAGTGGACCTAATCCTGACAGGTCCTCAGCATAGAGGTGCAGGTGCTCAGCATTATTGCTGGTTATATTATTCTTTGTGCCTAGTATTTGCTGTGAATTTAGCCCTTTTATTCCTTTTGGACAGGAAAAGAAGAATAACGTCCAACAGAAACTGCAAGGGGAATTTAGCAATAGTGAGGTACATGGTGGTGATTGATTCTGAGAAGGCAGGTTTTTTTGGAAGGGTATTGCTGTAACAAGTTCTCCCTTTTCTTTTTGGTAGTGTGCTTCTCTAATTGCCAAAAGTATTCCTTTGTGAAATTATGATTTATTCAGTTTTACCAGAATGATTTGACACAATTTAAGAAAAATGACCATAGGATTTAGCAGGATGCAAAACAGTTTGAGTATTGATAGTTAGCATATTTTATGTATGAAACTGTTTTATGGTTGCCAGTTGCATTATTTCCAGCCATGCAAATGAATTAGATATATGGGTACTGCTTATGAACTAACAAAGCAACACCAATCATCACCTAATAGCACTGTGAAGAAATTCCTTTACTCTTTTGACAGTTAACTGATAATGCTACAAGTTTCCTGCTACCAGCTTGAAAGCTAAATTTATCATGGACCTAGTAAAGCGGATTCTATTAACATCTTGAAACAAAAATCAATGGCAGGATCAAGGGTCTTTGTTAGGTGGGTAAACATCTGTCCAGCCAAATGCATTCTGGAAATCCAAATTCATCCAACTAATGCATCCTGCATCCTGGAAATCAGCAAACACCACCAGCACTATTTGTATTTGTAACCTGATCAAAATAGATAATTGTACAGGATGATGAAATCTATATAGTTAGGTGGACATTCAACAGAATGTTAACTATCTTCTCCTTTTCTTTACAAGCACATAGGTAGATGTGCTGATGTGGATGGAAAAGGAGAACAGTTAATTTTTACCATATTACTAATGTTTTAGCTGATAACACTGATGCAGTGCTTTTCATAATCAAAGTATTTACAATCATGAATTAAGCCTCACAACACCCCTGCTAAGTAACTTCCCTCATCCCCTCTCCCTCCCATCATGTGTAACACATACTGCAAATCAGATTGCAAGTTTTTCAGGTCAGGGCAATGACCATGTCTTCCTGTGTGTTTTTACAGTGCCTGACACAATGGAGTCACAGTCCTGATTGGGACATCTGAGAACTACCATAACACAAATAATAAATAGTAAAATATAACAATCAGAGCCATATCAGTGTACAGTTACTCGCACAAATCCATGTGACTACTTGTGTGAGTAACTGCTCACTAACTGGAGAAAGGTTCACAATCTGGTCCTATGAAATTGAGTTAGAGATTTGCCCAAAGCCACCTTTCAAGTCCTGGGTAGATACGGGAATAGAATGTGTGTTCCTTACTTCCGCTCCTGTGTCCACTCAGAGCACAAGGTCATATCTCTCTTAAGAAAGATGATAACAGATAAAAGACCATTCTAAATATGTCTTATAATACAGTTCACAGAGGTTACGTCACTTCAAACGCCAAGGTATTTTATATTAGCATGGTCCCCACTATTGTCCTCTTTTTTGTGCTGCTACTAGGGCTTTGTGACATTTTTGCAGCAAAACTCACCTGCTTTCAGGATTTCTTTCAAAATCCAAACGCAGAGTGTGTTCACTACAGATTTAGTAAAGTTCACAGTCCTTTCAAGTGTTCCTGCCTCCAATTTTGAGCATGGTAGAAAATCGGGACAGATTTAGGGAGTTACATCAAAATCATGTAGAATTCAGGGTTTCATATTGTTTAAAAAGCATAAATCAGTCATTCTAAGTTTCCTCTGACATTCAGGTTCAAACAAACCCCGTACCCCAACATGAAACCTGGTGGTACATACTGCTGAGGCTTGAAACCAAAGAAAATGTTCACATAACCCCATGCAAAGTGAAATGCTGAATTTCAAAAAGTTCCAGCTGCAGCTCAGTGAAACTGATTAAAGAGCTGGTTAGCAGAAAACAGATTTTGATGGCAGAACTGTGTTTATCTTACAGCAAAATATTCAGAATTATACTGAGCATGAAGCCATTTAATTTGATCTTTTGCAGAAATGAACAAGAAAGAAAATCTGCTTTCACTTTGTGCCATATTGGGAAATCAAAACTGAAGTCAAGAAAGGCCTTAACCTAGCAGGAAAAAACAAACAAACAATAAGGAGTGAATAGCATGTTAGGATTAATTTTAATAGTTTTTCAGTTTCCTGCCTTTTCTTTTCCAGCCTTAGATACAAATTCAGGCAGTTTGTGGAGGCTCTTCGGGAAATCCACGGTGCACAAAATCCCCTTCCCCTCAAAATACATTTAACATATAAAAGGGTTACAGAAAAAGACGCAAGGAATTATGTCACTTATCTCTTTTTCAATGGATTTCCTCAGTCCCAAAGTGTTTTGAAGGGCTATGAGCAGCCACAGTGGGCTGTGGAATATTTAGTGCCACTCCATAGAAAGAAGACCTGCAGATGTGGGGGCAGGCAGCCTCCTCCACAGAATCTTCTATTTAGAAGATTTTGAAGCAAATGGGAGCGGGGGCAGGAGATAAGTGGTTCTACTTGTCATGCTCCCATAAAAGCAGAGAGGAAGAGTAGTCAGGTTTGGACATTAGCCTAAGGCTTTGGGAGACTCACGTTCAATACCTGCTCTACCACAGCCTTCCTGTCTGACCCTGCGTAAGTCACTTAGCCGCTCTGTGCCTCAGTTTCTTATCTGCAAGATGGGTATAATAGGACCTCCCTACTTTAGAGGGGTTTGTGAGGATAAATATATTGAAGATTGTGATGATGGGGCTCACTATGATGAGATACTATGATGATGGGGCTCACAGAAAGAGACAAAGGAGTTTAACAATTCATACACTGGGTGAATAGTGTAATTCCTTCCAACTTTTCTACTGACAGAATTGCCAACTCCTGTGTTCAAAAATCATAGTCAGGCCCCAAACAAGATTGAGATTGGCTTAAAAACCATGAGATTTAAAAAACAATAATAAAATGTGGGTTCTTTTTATGTGCTTTCTGAGTGTTGAATCTTTACAATGCATTTGGTGCCAAGCTCTCTTCTCAGCCACGAAGGCTAGAAATGTTCTTTTTAAATGAAAGCTGAGATTCTTACCTCCAAAGAGCTGGTGATTTAAGAAAAACATCAAATATCACAAGACTTATGATAAAATTGTGAGAGTTGGCAAAACTGGACACACTGAAGAAGCCAGTGGTTTCCAAATAACCATTTAGGTTGAGTCAGGTACAAACTATGAATCCCCCAAACTTCCAGAGAACTGGCCTAATAGCCACTGCTCTAAATGATGTCCCAGCATGTTCTCTGGTAGTGACACTGGCCAACCATCAAGCAGCGCAGGAGTAGATAGACCACCAGGTTCAAGTATTTGGTTTTATTTTCCTAACATACAACATTTAGAAATGTTCTCTTTAAATTTTTTTCACCATTATAACCTCTGCAGAATAAAGTAAGGATAGTGAACATTCAGAAATGGAAAATTACTCACCACTTACTGGGTCGCAAACTCTCCTGGTGTTTTCCTTGAAGTCCCAGCTTCTGGAGTAATGGGATTATTTGAGAATCTCAGCATTCACTTAAAAATAAATTTCTTCCCATCAAGTCTATGGAGTAAAACTTAAAAATAAGAAACATAATGGGTCAAAAACAGAAGGAAAAATAGAAAATATATTTTTAATCTCATGATTTTTTAATACTTGAGACTGACAATACTAAACTTAGTCCAACCTAAATATTTAATACTAGAATAAATAAAAACAGTACCATCAGTCTGTAAGCACCAAAGGGATATTAACATAATTTAGACAATATGGATTTATTAAAATTAAATCAAATTGATCTGATTTGAACAAAAGGCATGCAGAGTTTTAAAAATGTTGCTTATATAAAATATAATATGCTTACAAATGTATGCGGGAACTGCAGCAAATGGAAGTAAAAGTGCACGTTATAAAAGGGGCTTCAAATCTGTGCCTACATAACTTGTTAAGCACAAGGCAGAAATCTCAGTGGACACAGCTTATGCTGCAAATATTATCCTAAGGAGTACAATGCCAATTGACCTAAATGGGAGTTACGAGTACTCAGCAACTTTCAGGATTAGGCTCATATTCATACAAATGTAAGTTTCAAAAAGAATGATGGAAGCAGCTTCTTTCCTGGCAGGGCATTTTGAGACAGAGAAAAATCTTGAATAAAGTTAGATTTAATTTTAAAAGTGTATAAATGACAGTAGTGATCCCCCTCTTTGTTCATTTAATCAATATAATACTTCTGAGATTTGTTATGGGGAAAAGACCATTAGCTTCGAATTGTTGGAGGTAATGATCCCTCCTATATATATTTTTTTAAACTATAGGAATTCCTTTTGGGTAGTCACAAAAAACATTCTGGACAGTTGTTCCAAAACAGCGCTGGGGATCCCTTTAAGAAATTTTGGAAACTCATACACAGAAAAGCCATGGTTCACCTTTAATGGCAAAAGTGACCTCACCTATAAGGTCTTGTAACAAATTTATTCAATGGATCATTTATTAAGGGCTTGTCTACATGGGGAACCGGATCAAAGCAAACTAACAAACTGTTAATATATGGCAACAGGGTCCACAGGGCCATTTAGTCGGCAGCAGACTAGTGTGGGGTAGATTCACACCCCAGTTTGCCACAAACTAGTTGTGTAAGTCCTCAGTCAAATTGTTGAGCCAGCCATTACAAGCCTACTGAGAGCATCCTATTTCATTTTTAGTCAGTCCTTACTTTGCCTGTGTAAAAACAGATTAAAGAACTTCGGATCTGATCTGATAGGATGAGCACCCACTCCTCTAGCTGAAGTCAATGGAAGGTGTAGGTGTGAAGCACCTCTGAAAATCAGGCCTGTGTTTCTTGCCTTTCAATACAGAGCTAAACTAGCAATCTATGTGATTCTGATAAAACACGACGGTATTTACTCCGTTTTGGGAGCTAGAGACTGAAGCCAGATGTTCAGGATAGCGGACACTATACTGGAGAGCAGTGACTCTGAAAATGATTTGGTGGTTGAGGTGGATAATAGCAGTTCCCAGTGTGATGCTGTGGCCAAAAGGGCAATTCTGATCTTTAGATGCATAAACAGGGGAATTTCAAGTAAGAGTAAAGAGGTCATTTTATCTATGTAACTGGCAGTGGGGCAACGGCTGCTGGAATACTATGTCCAGTTTTGGTGTCCACAATTCAAGAAGGATGTTGGTAAATTGGAGAGGGTTCATAGAATAGCCACAAGAACGATTCAATGATTAGAAAACATGCCTTTTTAGTGACAGACTCAAAGAGCTCAATATATTTATTTTTACAAAGAAAAGGCTAAGGAGTGACTTGATTACAATCGGTAAGTACATGTGGAACAAATATTTGATAATGAGCTCTTTAAAGTAGCAGAGAAAGGTATAACATGATCCAATGGCTGGAAGTTGAAGCTAGACTGGAAACAAGGCATTCATTTTTAACAGTGAGAGTAATTACCATTGGAACAATTTACCAAGGGCTGTTGTGGATTTTGACAATGTTAAAAATCAAGACTGGACAGTTTTCTAAAAGATATGGTCTACATATTATTTTGAATAAGTTATAGGGTCTATATTATACAGAAGGTCAGACTATGTGATCACAGTGGCCTCTTCTGACCTTGGAATCTATGAGTCTGCCTATAGCTCCAAATAATAAATCATTGTGAGAAAGGAAATCATTCAATTCAAATCAAAATAAAAAGAGTGATTTAAAACATCACACTTTGAAAATATAAGCAAGATTGTTATAAATATTAATTAAAAATAATCAAACTAGGCAGAAGCAGCTTTAAAGAAGGCACATTGAAAACACTTTTCCGTTGCAGAAGACAAACAGGTGAAAATAGGTGGCTAGACTGTAAACAGCACTGGCAGTCAGAAAATGCTGAAAATGTTTAGATATGCACAAATAAATTCAGCAGTCAACCAATGTGAGTGTTGGGACTATATCAAGATAGTAAAGTCCCAGGCAGACTGCGAAGAGCTACAAAAGGATCTCACAAAACTGGGTGACTGGGCAACAACATGGCAGATGAAATTTAATGTTGATAAATGCAAAGTAATGCACATTGGAAAACATAATCCTAACTATACATATACAATGAAGGGGTTCTAAATTAGCTGTTACCACTCAAGAAAGAGATCTTGGAGTCATTGTGGATAGTTCTCTGAAATCATCCACTCAGTGTGCAGCGGCAGTCAAGAAAGTGAACAGAATGTTGGGCATCATCAAGAAAGGGTTAGATAATAAGCCAGAAAGTATCATATTGCCTCTATATAAATCCATGGTACACCCACACCTTGAATACTGCATGCAGATGTGGTCGCCCCAGCTCAAAAAAGATATATTGGAATTGGAAAAGGTTCAGAAAAGGGCAACAAAAATAATTTGGGGTATTGAATGGCTTCTGTATGAGGAGTGATTAATAAGTCTGAGACTGTTCAGTTTGGAAAAGATGCAACTAAGGGGGGGATATGATAGAGGTCTATAAAATCATGAGTGGTATAGAAAAAGTAAATAAGGAAGTATTATTTACTCCTTCTCATAATACAAGAACAAGGGGCCACCAAATTAAATTAATAGGTAGCAGGTTTAAAACAAGCACAAGAAAGTATTTTTTCACACAATGCACTTTCAATCTCTGGAACGTCTATTGTGAAGGCCAATACTATAACGGGCTTCAAAAGGGAGCTAGATAGATTCTTGGAAGATAGGTCCATCAATGGCTATTAGCCAGGATGGGCAGGAATGGTGTCCCTAGCCTCTGTTTACCAGAAGCTGGGTGACAGGGCATGGATCAGTTGATAACAACCCTGTCTGTTCATTCCCTTTGTGGCACTTGCCATTGGCCACTGTCAGAGGACAGGATAGTGGGCTTGATGGACCTTTGGTCTCACCCAGTATGGCTGTTCTTATCAACACTATCTGCAATGTTCTATATCTGATGCACAATGGTGAGATGCATCTGTGGGCCTGCCCTCCCTCTGAGTGCACTAAGGAGTAAAGTACATACTGAGTGGCTCTGGCACGCTCTCTCTCTCTCCTATCTTTTCCCATCCTGCACTGAACTACAAAAATACAAGAGTACTCCCTGTGTGTTTTTGTTTGGCACACAAACAGAGATTATCCCCCCATCTCATCTTCTCTAGGTATCATGGATGGGAGTGTCAAATACTTACTTTAACACTCAACTGCCCAATCAGCTAGGAAATATCCCTCTAATCCCCATCTCTAAAACCTATCCACATTATGTTATGTACATTAAGGAAGGACCAGCAATCAAATATTTCCTTATTAATATTCTGAAACATTTGGTTCAATAGTTATAGTCAATATTCACATTGTTTGGCATTTTGCAACATTGCAATGAACGGACTGGCTCATTACTGGGCCTTGTGTCACACTCCCTGCCCTCCCCCAGTGCAACATACAGCTAGTAGAGGGCTCCAGAATAAAAGAAAGTGAAGTGCATCCTCAGTTCAGATGAGTCAAGACTTGGGAGCAGGGACAGCAGCCTGAGAGCTGTGTGTGGAGACACACTTGAGAGCTGGGAGTGAAAGTCTGAGAGCTGGACCTGTTGATGGCAGGGGGCCAGAGAAAGCTGAAATAGGTAAATACTTGGGAGGGGCATACAAACATGACTGTACCTATGGGCCTGACCAAGACTGTGGCTAGGCAACAAAGGACTGGACTCCAGGGGATCTGCAGCCCAATGTGTGATTGTCTCAAGGAGAGGGATGACTGGAGGAAGCATCCCTGTTACCAGGACAGAGTAGCCCTATTTTCATACACCCATACTAAACGATCCTTGGGACTCCATTGGGATCATTTTCTTGTGTAACCATTAAAGGAATTGTGTTTAGTTTCCAGTAGCCCTGGGAAAGCAATCATGTGTTACTCTAAATGCCTGCATGTTGATAGGGACCCACTGAGGATGGAGCCGCTAGATCCTAGCACAGTATGGTCTACTCTCACAAATATATTGTGAGTACAGATGCCCCCAACTTACACAATCGTTCCATTCCGGAAAGCCTTGCATAACTCCATTTTTGCGTAAGTCGGAAACGTATATCTGTATGTTATGCAAAAATTTCCACAACTCGAAAACCCTATTTCTGGCTTATGGAACTTTTTCCAAAAGTGCAAATTTGCGTAAGTCAGGTCTTGCGCAACTCGGGGAGCATCTGTAGTGCAGTTTTGGCCCCTGCTAAAGGCAGTCTTGTGTTGTCGTGAAAGGCTCCAGCTATCATATGATTTTGGGGGGAGAGCAAGAAAGCACTTCTCCTATACTACGATCTGTAATCTAGTTTACATTGCTCTAAACTGTAAATCCAGAGGCCATGAGTTCCAGTCCTAGCTATTTCACTGAGTGCCAATAATATTTCTGTGCCCTTCACAACCTTTAATCTGAGTCAAATTTGTATTCCCTGGGAGGTAATTATCTTTCACCAGTTTCACAGAGAAGACAACTGAGAGCTTTCATACAGTCATTTCTAGCATAGCTGAAGATAGTACCAAGGTCTCCAATATAACAGAGCCAGGCTAGTACTTGGAGCAACTTTAGCACTTGCTTCCAAGCTCGTGGTACTCAGTGAATTCCTCTAGACATCAGAGGCTGGTTGTAGAGGCAGGCAAGCCAGGCATCAGCTTCCAATACAAAATGACCACTCCCAGTTCTACCATGATACCATGCAGTGGGGCCAGTTAGAAAATTACTCAATGTGCCAATTTCTACTAAAGAGTATGTATGGCAGACTGTGGGCAAGCTGCATGCCTCCAACTTTTTAATCCACGTGGGCTGGGTGGCAGGAATTTGCCTTGCTCAATAGGCTCATATATGATGAACAGGGTTTGTGGTAACCTCTCACTATATTAGACCTGTTTGGAAGGAAGCCAAGGGCTGGAAAGCTAAAAGGGACTGCGTTTGGCTTCTTGTTATCCAGTATGGTGCTACAGATGCTCCTTTGTTACTGGTTTGGTGAATCTATTTATAGAATAAACAGCTTTGGGGATTATCTGCCCTGTTTCTTGCAATCTGCCCTGAGTGTAGCATTCACAGGGTGGTCCATCCAAGGCACCCAATCACAGTAGGGCTGTGGGCTGCCTGGAGTTAGCTGCACTCCATAGTCTGGTTTCAAAGAGAACTGGGACAGGAGTGTATGGAACAGAAAGTGCTGTTTCAGCACAGCAATCCTGTTGGGACACAGCCTTAGTAGCCTGGAGTCTTAGTGGCTCTGTGGAGCACTTCAGAAGAGCTGCTAACCAGTGAAAATGTGCTCTCTGCTCATTAAGAGCTGGAGAAAGCAGCAGGCACTAGGAGGTAAAGCAACAGCACAGGCATAAATGAATGGAGAGAGTATACTGACACAAACGGTGCAGCGGAAGATAACATGGAGAGCAGAGGCTTGAGAGGAGATGGGAATAAAGGAGGAGAATCGTCATGCTCACGGCTGCTGCCCCATCAGTGCACAGCCCTATACACACAGCCCAGTTGATGACCAGAAAGAACAGTGGGGTTGCAGCATGAGTAAAGAAAGTAGCACCAGCAGCAATTTGGACATACTGCATGATTCACTGTCAATTGCTGGCATCAAAGAAATTCCAACCTAAAGTAGCATAGAATATTAGGGTTGGAAGAGACCTCAGGAGGTCATCTAGTCCAACCCCCTGCTCAAAGCAGGGCCAGCACCAAATCATCCCAGCCAGGGCTTTGTCAAGCCGGCCTTAAAAACCTCTAAGGATGGAGCTTCCATCACCTCCCTAGGTAACCCATTCCAATGCTTCACCACCCTCCTAGTGAAACAGTGTTTCCTAATATCCAACCTAGACCTCCCCCACTGCAACTTGAGACCACTACTCCCTGTTCTGTCATCTGCTACCACTGAGAACAGCCTAGCTCCATCCTCTTTGGAACCCCCCTTCAGGTAGTTGAAGGCTGCTCTCAAATCCCCCCCTCACTCTTCTCTTCTGCAGACTAAATAACTCCAGTTCCCTCAGCCTCTCCTCATAAGTCATGTGCCCCACGCCCCTAATAATTTTCATTGTTCTCTGTTGGACTCTCTCCAGTTTGTCCACATCCCTTCTGTAGTGGGCGAGGGAAGGGCAAAACTGGATGCATTAGATCTGGACTTGTGCATGTCCAGCTTTTCTAAATAGTCTAAAGTACATGAGGTCCTCACCATTGTTATTAAAATTGTTCATTTAGTAAAATCCTGGGCAGTGAACACACATTGTTTTAGTATGCTAAGTGAAAAGAGGGGCTCTGACCACACTCAGTGCAGTTTCACAGTAAAGTCAGGTGGTGGCTGGCACAACACATCTTTGAACTGTGTGACAAAATCAGAATTTTCCTCTTGGGGAAAACAGGCCTTATAAATTACATGTGTAATGTGGACTTCTTGACTATGTTAGCTTATCTTGTGGACATATTTCACAAATTGAAGCACTAAACCTAACACTTCAAAGCAGGACTACAAATATACTTGATTTGAAAAAGAGAAATCAGGGGATTTATTTAAAAGCTTTGTCTTTGGAGATGCCCCATTTTAAAGGGAATTACCTAGATGTTGCCACTGTTATCAGACTTTTTAAAAAGAACAGAGAGAAATTTATCAAAATGCTAATTAAAGACCAAATATTATTTTATTTGTCTGAATTGTATTCCCATTTTGACAAATATTTTCCTCTTCGGGGCAGCATTCAGCAGGATGTTTCTCAACTGAAAGCCCCCAGCTACCAATTGGATTCAAAACCCTATCTTGGTAACAGCTGATTCCATTCCAACCTTAAGTATCTTGGCTCAAGAAAAGCTCTTAGAATTGTCAAACAAACAAACAATCACATGCTAAAGAATAAGTTTTCAATTGTAACAAACCAGGAACTCTGGATTTCTGTTAAAGGAGAGTATGAACAACATGGTGGCGAAGCTACAAAAGCGCTACTTCCATTCACTTCCAGTTATCTATATGAGTCTGGGTTTTCAACAATGATTTCTGTGAAAACTAAACATAGAAACTGTTTAAACTTGGAAAACGACTTATGTCTGGCACTATCAGAGCTTCAACTAAACACTGTGCATCTGTGCAGGTTCAAACAGGCCCACTCTTCTACCTAAAATCTTAGGCTGTGTCCAAACAGGCAAAAATTCCATATTTTCAAATTATAGTTTTAAAAACCTGAATTAGATCAGATCATATCATTTAACTATGTATTTGAATAAAATGGAAAAACTCTCAGAACTCTGTTATCCCTCTTTAATCTAGTGTCCTGAGTTGATTTAAAAAAAGGTATTTCATTGTGTGGAATCACCACGTTTTAAATATCTGTAAGAGAGCTGCAGTACTAAAAAGTTTCGGAATCACAGTGCTAAAGCAGTGGTAGAAAAAGTTGGACATGAGAGTTAAAATCATCCTTGACTTCAGCAGTCAAACCTCATATGAAAAATTATATCCTAGGATATTTACCTGCTAATCTGGATTTAATTCACCATAAAGACAGACTTTGTTTCTTGAGGGCTGCAGTGATCACCCAGTGTTTGATCTCACAAAGATGGAAGAGTATTTATTCTTATAGCAACTTATTCTAAATTCTAATAAGAGTAACTTATTCTTTAGCATGTGATTGTGATGCCCAGAATAGAGTGGTGGTTTGGACCTGTCTGAATTAGCAGCCAAAGAGACAAGCTAATTGCCATAGACATCAACTGTATACATTTGAAGATATTTGAACCCCATGTCTGGATATGTTGGATAAAAAAAAAAAAGGACACTATTTGAAAAATTCTACGGAACCCGCCCCTATCTTTTTCCCCTCCCCCCAACCCATCTTTCCCTTTTCTCACTATGCATGTATGCTTTTACCTATTTTATTACTATAATCTCCACCCTAATGAATTATGCCTCTGTAGTATTGTCTTGTATTTGTGCAGCTTTGATGAGTTGTAAAATTGCATAACTATCTGAGATTCTGTGAAGCATGCAGTATTTGGGAACGTATATAAGCTGTAAGGAATTTTTTGTACTTCTTGTTGACCATTTCTTTACAAAAATAAATACAATAGTTTAAAACATTTTTATTTGGGGTTCTTTTTTGTATGTGAACTAATTAAGCCAGTTTACAGAGCATCACCTACATTCTTGCATGCTAAGCTATGAAGTGTCTTGTTTTTATATATTATGACAAAGTTCCTCCTCTGCCTTGGTGGGTCCTGCACTTTTTGATGGATTTGCTCACCTCAGAGGTTCAGGGCAGCCCTCAGTTTGGCCACTTCTGCTAGAGGCTCAAACCTACCGTTCACTCAGCTAACCTCATCACTGGCCAGCATGGGGGAAATGGAGAACAATCTCTGCAGTCTCTGTTGACCCACCTAGTGGGTTGGGGACAGGCCAGATCCTTTTCCAAATTAGACCTTCCCTTCTGGTGCTGCTCACAGACTAGATCAACTCCTCCTGTGTCCGATCAGGAGTTGCGGGGAACCCGGGCCCGCCCTCTACACCAGGTTCCAGCCCAGGGCCCTGTGGATAGCAGCTGTCTATACCTCCTGTATCAGCTGCATGACAGTTATAACTCCAACTCCCTGGGCTACTTCCCCATGGCCTCCCCCCAGCACCTTGTTTATCCTCACTGCAGGATCTTCCCCCTAATGCCTGATCACACTTGTACTCCTCAGTCCTCCAGCAGCATGCCTTCTCACTCCCTGCTCCTTGCACACTCTCTGCTAACTGATGGGAGATCCTTTTAAAACCAGGTGTCCTGATTAGTCTGCCTGCCATAATTGAGTCTAGTAGGTTGTTAATTGGCTCCAGGTGTCTTAATTAGCTTGCCTGTCTTAATTGGTTCTAGCAGGTTCCTGATTGCTTTAGTGCAGCCCCCGCTCTGGTCACTCAGGGAACAGAAAACTGTTCATCCAGTGGCCAGTATATTTGCCTTCTACCAGACTCCTGTACCCCACTGGTCTGGGTCTGTCACAATATGTAATTAAATGTATTAAAATAACTATAACAACAGTTTTCAAACTGAGGCCAGTACACCCGGGCAATCAAAGATCACTTGTTTGTGGTCTGCGGTGAACTGGCAGATGATACTGGCTGCTGACTTTACTCTTTGTTTCTAGTTGCTAAAGCACATTAAATACTCTCCCGATGTTTCATTTTCATGTGAGGAACTGCCATAGTTGCCACACTGTTTATTTGCCATTAGGATACAGTATTACCATATGCTTTTCCATGGAGGTCCATCACCATAGTATGTGAGCTCCTCACAGACAATAATGAATTCCGTGAAGTAGGGAAGCATTGTTATTCCCCTTTTACAGATGGGGAAACTGAGGGAAGCAGAGACACTTGCACAAGGTCACACTGAGCCTGTGGCAGAGCTCAGAATAGAATTCAGATCTCCTTAGTCCCAGTCCAGTATTTTAACCACAAGATGATCTGCAATCAAATATGGAACATATCGAAGAGGTTTTTAAATGAAATGTGATTAACATTCTCAATATATCTGTAGCTTATTTTGTGCTATAATCATAACAAAATTATCTTCATAGAACTGCAGAGCTTTTCTCCTGACTCGCTCTGATGTCAGACCAGATCGGTTGTATTAACTCCAACCCAGAGACTAAATGTCTCTGAGTGGCACAGCCAAACTCAATAAAGAGTTTAGGATGAGGTTCATTTATTTTTTATTTGCTTGTTATTTAAGTTAACAATAAAAGCAAACCCCAGAAAGCGGGGGGTAAATTTGGGCCAAATCTAGTGTCTTTGTGTATTGTGTTACATAAGCAGCATGAGACACCACTTGTTGATAAACCTGTTACTGGAAAATAAATTTGGAATTCAGAATCTTGAGCGAATTGATATTAGGAACCATTACAAAGATGGTAGTATGGTAAATTATGGTCAGCCTGCAGAAAAGGACTTGTCAATGTACCCATGATTAATGAAGTGTCATTGGTCTCAACTGCCAGCATCAAGACAGGGAAAAGATTGTCCTGCACTTTTGACCACAGTAAAGATATGATGCTGACATTGATGTTTGGGAAGGAACACTGAAATGTTCTGCTGATGGATACAGATTGCCTGTACTATGGCAAGCAATGTCAGATAAAATGTGACGATAGTTGACCTAACTGGAAAGCTTTAAATCTGCCAGGAAAAGCAGCCTAAACTAACCCACTGAAATACTGTAATAAAAGTAGAACTGAACCATTGGGCTACTCCTGTTTAACACTTTGTATAGAGCCCAGATAATCTGGTGGTGGGAGTTACTGAAACTGATAGACAAACAACCATATATGCATATATTAATGCTTGGCATATATACAACAAATAAAAAAATCCCTGTTATCATTAAGTATGTACATTTGGGGAGGTATTTGCAAAAGTACTTAAGGGGTTTAGAGCCGTGAGTTCCATTGAAAGTCAAAGGGACTTGCGCTCCTAAATCCACATGCCTTTGAAAATCCCTTCCCTGAAGGTTTTGATTGTAGTGTTTTAGGAGTAGTTCTGTACAGTAAATAAGTATTCAGACATTGAGGAGCAACGAGAAAGTAACCCTTCCTACCAAGGGGGAGCATTCATGAGGGGAATCTTACAGAGATTTCCTCACCCTTTAAACACCTTTCACAGGTTTTCCAGTTGAAGATGGTGATCTGTCCTCATATTAGTAACTTGCCAGTGGTTTAATTATATTGTTTTATGGTAGTGTTACCAGAATTTTTTGAGGGTTAAAAGTGCTATTCCCTTGACAAAGAGAATGGGACCACAAGGAAGATAACAGTGATTTAAGCTACATTTTGTAGTAAATGTTTTTAGAAGGATGTACTGTGTATTACTGAAATTACCCCCAGTTATACAACTCAATGGAGCTATGACAGCTCAGCACTTCTGATAATCAGTCTCTTAACTTTATATGTTCCCCAGATTTCAGCCCATGAACAAGTTTTGGTTTCCTTCAGCTTGGCCAAAATCTCCACTTTAAATTTCATTACTTTTGTAATCCTTCTGCCAGTCAGAGCTGGCAGCAACAAGGGCCGTGTTCAGTATCTAGGCATTTCTCTTCAACAATACAATACAAAACCAGCTCGAGCCCCCATCCAGTGACCTGGGACAATTACATACCACCCCCTGGGCGCCTCTAAGAAGCAATACTTCCCCTCTCACAAGCACAGAGTCTAAGTGTAGCAAATATCTTTTAATAAAAGGAAGGAAATAACGCGGCACTAAATTGGGGAAACACCGCAACTAGGGCTCATATACACAATCCATGAGCAAAAGACCCACCACCAAGTAAGTTGGGCAGTGTCCTTTTCCCCTCAGGTTCTTAAGTTCAGCAACCCAAAAGTACCTTTGACGTGCCCATCCTGTCTCTGCACCCTACTCACAGTTGCTGTCCTTGGACAGTGCAGATCCAGAGTTCAGAGCTCCATCTCCAGAGTTCACCTGGGGGGAGCAGGGGGTAAGGAGGAACCTTACTCGCTCCGCTGTTTGGTCACTCACTCACTCACTGCCCCTCTCTGTGGGGCTCTGTTCTGGCACTCTCTGCCAGCTGCACCTCTCTGCCAGCCACCCTGCTGGCTGCTTGCCATGCCTCTCCACCAGCCAACCTGCTGGCCGCACCTCTCCACCAGCCACTCGCTGTGCCTCTCCGCCAGCTACTCGCTGTGCCCTTCTGCCAGCTGTCCTGCTGGCCATGCCACGATGTTTTCAGGGCCCCCCCAATTAACACAGCTCTCAGTGATTTCAGCTGTTAGTGGGGGAGCCTCATTGCTGGTGCACAAGGGGCAATCTCTTGCATCAGAGACAACGTCCCAAAACAGATCTAATACTTAGACCTAGGTATCAGTGATTTCAGCTCTGCAGCATGTAACAAGACTCTCAATTGAGTCTAAATGAGCTCTGTTATTACACAGTGGAGAGAGGAAGGGTCAAATGGTGTCTGGGGCCCTCAGGCAGGGCTCACACCGGGCTCACACCACCAGATACAAGCACCTGTCCCCTACCCTCTCTCAGCTCACTGGGCTTTGGAACCCATGTCCCACTAGCAAGTGTCATTTAGTTGTGGGTGATTCCCTCCATCGGGGTATGCCAGGTACAGTTTTGCTGCCCTCGATTCACACCACAAGGATAACTACGCTTTATTACTCCTGTCCCAATAACAAGGAGACTGGGATCCAACACCAGCCAAAAGTGATCATTTGGGCAAGCAATCCCATCATGCTGAGTACCTAGGCAGGGTGGGTGCACCCATACAAACGAGATCAGCTCCTGAAGTCCTCTTCCACAGCTCACCACTAGATGTCTGGGGAGAGCCCATTCAGACTCTTTACACTTTAAAGAACAGATAACAGAAGAAAATGTAGTATTGTACGGGCACTTAAAATTTGCGGATTTAGAATGACAATAGGCTTATAAACTTCTGGCTAGGGCAAGATGACAAAATTGTTAATTTATCATTTGTTTGACAAGTCATATGCTCCTCAGCTGGTTGAGAACCTCCTGGCTGTGGTTATTTTCCCATATGTTATACATAGGACACTTCTGCATCTTTCCCCAATCTCTCTCTCTCTCTCTCTCTCTCTCTCTTTTTATTAAAATGCTCTTTGACTTACAAAGGTTACACCTACCTGGCCCTCACCTTCCCTCACTCACTGTCACATGCCATCTCAATCAACTTATCTTCTCTTTTAATGAGCTTAACTCCACCAAGAACTTCCTTGATCTAGTTGAAAATTAATAAAATATGAAAATGACAGCCTTAGGCATTTGATCCTGCTTATATGGAGCGTATGCTACCAGCTTCCATTCTCTGAGGTGCAGTTACGACAGGTTTGCTCAAAAGTGGGCAGAGGTGGGGAAGGATTACATTAGCCTTTTACCAGAACCTGAGATTCAGCAGATGCAGCTAGTAGATTTTTCTGATGTGGATCATGCAATTATGGCAATCGTACATATTCTTTGAAAGCATGTCACTTGTTCATCGATGGGAATCATGAGAATGTTTGTGGAGGATGTATATCAGTTCTGTCATCACTGGCATTCCAATGCTTAAATTATTATATATATTTTCACTACTCATAAATGCTTTAGTGATGTTGTCTGATCGTTAGAAAAATTCAACCAAATCAATGCAAACAATCACCTGGGCCTAATTCTGTCTCCCTTACTTACACTGAGTTTATTCCATGATTAGTCCCACTGAAGCCAACATTTCAAGAACATGTAGTGTTATTGACATCTGTTTAGATAGTTAACCATAAACAAACATCTGGAACTGCCTTCAGTCCAAAACTGATATTTAGCACAGCTTGCAGCAACTGGCAACTAGTATATAGACATCAACTCCAAAAACCATAATTTAAAAAAATTTTTGGATACTATTTACATTAATCAATTTAGCCAGTTCCAAATTAACATTTTCTTTTTCACCTGCAGGTTTGCTTAATTAGCTCTGGCAGAAGGTAGAGGGAACGATTACAAGTATTAAGCTTGTTCCAGAATGAAATGTGGGGGAGGGGGAACAGAAGAGGTAAAAAAAAAAAAAAAAGGAAGGGCACAAGGCTTGAATATTTTCATGTCAAATGAGACCACTTTACTCCTAGCATTACAGAATATGTATCTTGCAATCAGACCACATTCTGTTGAAACTTGGGAAACTAAAAATCAGTTTTTCTGTGTCTGTACTGTCCGGCAGGGGGCGTCCTGAGGCCATTTAGAGTACATCTTAGTTCAACATACCTGTAACATATCTTTAAATTTGACTACGAAAACATTTGTATTGCAGTCCTGGGTCTGAGTAACTTTTTAGTAAAGTTGTAGTGTCTCTCCCTGAATTTCTCTCTCTTAATCAGGAGACAGACAGGCTTCTAAGAACAAGAATGGCCATACCTGGTCAGACCAAAGCTCCATCCAGCCCAGTATTCTGTGTACTGACAGTGGCCAATGCCAGGTGCCCCAGAGGGAGTGAACCTAACAGGTAATGATCAAGTGATCTCTCTCCTGCCATCCATCTCCACCCTCTGACAAACAGAGGCTAGGGACACCATTCCTTACTCATCCTGGCTAATAGCCATTAGTGGACTTAACCTCCATGAATTTATCCAGTTCTCTTTTAAACCCTGTTATAGTCCTAGCCTTCACAACCTCCTCAGGCAACATATTGTCCATCTTATTCTCTATCCCTTTTTTAACGATTCCTAACATCCTGTTTGCTTTTTTGACTGCCGCTGCACACTGAGTGGACGTCTTCAGAGAACTATCCATGATGACTCCAAGATCTTTCTCCTGATTTGTTGTAGCTAAATTAACCCCCATCATATTGTATGTATAGTTGTGGTTATTTTTTCCAATGTGCATTACTTTACATTTATCCACATTAAATTTCGTTTGCCATTTTGTTGCCCAATCACTTAGTTCTGTGAGATCTTTTTGACGTTCTTCACAGTCTGCTTTGGTCTTAACTATCTTGAACAGTTTAGTATCATCTGCAAACTTTGCCACCTCACTGTTTACTCCAGATCATTTATGAATAAGTTGAATAGGATTGGTTCTAGGACTGACCCTTGGAGAACACCACCAGTTACCTCTCCATTCTGAAAATTTACCATTTATTCCTATCCTTTGTTCCCTGTCTTTTAACCAGTTCTCAATCCATGAAAGGATCTTCCCTCTTATCCCATGACAACTTCATTTACATAAGAGCCTTTGGTGAGGGACCTTGTCAAAGGCTTTCTGGAAATCTAAGTACACTATGTCCACTGGATCCCCCTTGTCCACATGTTTGTTGACCCCCTCAAAGAACGCTAATAGATTAGTAAGACATGATCTCCCTTTACAGAAACCATGTTGACTTTTGCCCAACAATTTATGTTCTTCTATGCATCCAACAATTTTATTCTTTACTATTGTTTCAACTAATTTGCCTGGTACTGATGTTAGATGTACTGGTCTGTAATTGCCAGGATCACCTCTAGAGCCCTTCTTAAATATTGGTGTTACATTAGCTATCTTCCAGTCATTGGGTACAGAAGCTGATTTAAAGGACAGGTTCCAAACCACAGTTAATAGTTCCGCAATTTCACATTTGAGTTCTTTCAGAACTCTTGGGTGAATGCCATCTCGTCCCGGTGACTTGTTACTGTTAAGTTTCCCAATTAATTCCAAAATCTCCTCTAGTGACACTTCAATCTGTGACAATTCCTCAGATTTGTTGCCTACAAAAGATGGCTCAGGTTTGGAAATCTCCCTAACATCCTCAGCCATGAAGACTGAAGCAAAGAATTCATTTAGTTTCTCTGCAATGACTTTATCGTCTTTAAGTGCTCCTTTTGTATCTCAATCATCCAGGGGCCCCACTAGTTGTTTAGCAGGCTTCCTGCTTCTGATGTACTTAAAAAACATTTTGTTATTACCTTTTGAGTTTTTGGCTAGCTGTTCTTCAAACTCCTTTTTGGCTTTCTTGTTACATTTTTACATTTAATTTGGCAGTGTTTATGCGCCTTTCTATTTACCTCACTAGGATTTGACTTCCACTTTTTAAAAGATGCCTTTTTATCTCTCACTGCTTCTTTTACATAGTTGTTAAGCCACGGTGGCTCTTTTTTAGTTCTTTTACTGTGTTTTTTAATTTGGGGTATACATTTAAGTTGAGCCTCTATTATGGTGTCTTTGAAAATTGTCCATGCAGCTTGCAGGGATTTCACTCTAGTCACTGTACCTTTTAATTTCTGTTTAATTAACCTTCTCATTTTTGCATAGTTCCCCTTTCTGAAATTAAATGCCACAGTGTTGGGCTATTGAGGTGTTCTTCCCACCACAGGAATGTTAAATGTTATTATATTATGGTCACTATTTCCAAGCGGTCCTCTTACAGTTACCTCTTGGACCAGATCCTGCACTCCACTCAGGACTAGATTGAGAGTTGCCCCTCCCCTTGTGGGTTCCTGTACCAGCTGGTCCAAGAAGCAGTCATTTAAAGTACCGAGAAATTTTGTCTCTGCATTTTTCCCTGAGGTGACATGTACCCAGTCAATATGGGGATAATTGAAATCCCCCACTATTATTGGGCCAGGCAGAGTGGAGCTGGGGATGGTATCCAGTCCAGGCCCAGAACAGTTCAGCATATCTTTCAAGTTGTCTAGGGAAAGGATTTATGGGACTGTCCTGGGTCCCACGATATTTGTAGTAGAGTTGCAGCATCTCTGCCTCCATCTCCATTTCCCACTGGCAGGCAAACACATAAGCTTTTCAGGACAGGGGTACAAATCTCCTTTGGATCAAAGAACTATATCCCAGCTCAGGATTTTGTCCATTTCTATAATTATTTTTCCAAGACATGGAAGCTTGTTTTAGCAAATTTCTCATGCAGCATGAATTCAAGCTGGTCCTTGAGGTTTAGCAGGTGTGCAAATTAGTTAGGGCCACCTTCCTAGCTCACTAAACCTCTCCATTCATTGATATGTAATGATGTGACCATTCTCATAAAAATCTCCCTAGAATAGTGTGAGGAATCCAGTACCACTGAATCATAAAGCCACTTCTTTTTTCCATTCTGGTATTTGAAATACACCAATATGCTCGATAGGTGATCAAGTCTTAAAGAAAGAAAAGTAAAACTGGCAACATAGAGGAAATTATCCCCACCCTTCACCTTCTCACATTATAAACTGTATAATTTGTGAAAAATACTATTACATGTATCACACTATTGTGTGTGTCTGGTCCTTCCTCATAAGCAGCAAGGACTTTATGAGAACCAGGGCACTTAATGGAGAGAGAGAGTTACATTCCATAAAATGTTCAAAAGTAGCAAAATTGTGGCATTCTACTGCAAAGCAAGGTTATGTGGAGGGATGTGTTAAATTTTCCCCATGGCCTAAAATATAATCTTCCTTTTTGTTCATTTAATTGTCAGGACCTTCTGGAGAAGACAGAAATTCTCTCAACAAGAAGACAGAGCAAGAACATGGGAGAAGGGAGAGGAAGACGTAGAAGGGTCCTGCAGAATCTGTTTTCTGGGATGGAGAAGAGAAATCAGGGCCAGAGGGGAGCAGTATCTGCAGCACAAGGAGAGGCTGTTCAAACAATTCCTAGCAGAGGTGACAATGAACAGCCAAAACAGTGACACAGACAATGCTGTATTCTCCCTCGCCCCTGCAGCAACCCCACCCTATATCTTAATCACATTCCATGAAATCTGTTAACAGGGGATCTAAACTGGTGTAAATGGTGGTAAGCACTGTAGACACTGAAAAAGAAGTCAGCCACACAATGGCTGGATTTGTCCCCAGATCAATCTCAGACCATAAACACATAGCGGAAAACCTTGAAGAAGGGTTCCATGCAGCTATGAATAATGACAGTCGCTAGAGGAATCTAAACCCAGTCAGTCACAAAAAGACTGCAACTGTCCCCTGAACCAGCTACCAAAGCATTGTAGCAATCCTGATAAGCGGGGCTCCCCATAGCCTTGGAAATTGGAATAAGCACATTATGAGAAGCAATGCAACGAAACAATGGCTGTAAGTGTTGTCAGCAACAGACCCACCCCAAGACTTAATCACATTGTAGCAAAGCTGTAGAAATGGGTTACATATACTCATGAATTGTGAGAAGCATAAACACATTGAGAAATGAATGCATCAGAAGACATCTGCAACTGTGACCAGCATAAACATCACACCAAGTGTAAACACATTCAAGTCAACCTGTAATGATGAGTTTTGTACAGGTGTCAATGTTACAAACACCCACATTAATACTCATGAACCTGCCTCTGTGGTCCACCAAGCCTTGCAGAACGATGGAATAGTATCCTTTGTGGTCCACCTTATCCTTGTCGTGGGCAAACTATTGGCACAAGTGCAATCAATGGCCCAGCACAGTTTGGGAACCCCATCTGTGAAAACCAGCAATTATTTCAGGAATGTTTCTTATGCTAGCCACCCATGGGTAAACCACAGTGTCCATTGCCTCATCAAGCTCCACATCCATTACCCCAACAATGGACTTTCCAACTCTGAAGTGGTCTGTAACAGACCTTTAGATGTCTGGGGTAGCCAGATTCCCCAGGGCAGTAGCAACCTGCTCCTGAACCAGGATGGCTTCCCTGAGCAGAGTGTTCAGGAGCTGGACAGTGGGTCCAGGCTCCTCACTTAGATAGACAAAGGTCTGTTTCCTCATGCAGAAGTTCTGAAGCCACTCCTGATCATCCCAAATCTGCAGGATGATGTGGTCCCACAACCTCTGCTAATTCTCGTGCACTGACAGTGACGGTACACCAAGAGAGATTCTGTGGCAGTAGCAGCATTTAACGTAGGTCCACTGTACCATGAATGAATTGTAATTGTCCCTCAAGGCCTGTTGTTTTCTATGAGTCAGAAAATGCTGCCAAAATGCCATCTAGCATTTGCCGATTGCCTGCTCCACTGCAGAAACATTTGTTCCACAATAAGGAGCAGCAGCACAATGATTTCATCCAGTTGATCCACGACTTCAATCCAGTTTTGCTCAGCTAGAAGCGAGGGGGGACATGATCTGGAAGTATCAGCAGCACATATATGAAGGCAGGGAACATTGTCTTCTGTGCCTGGGTCCAGGAAGGCTTAGTGTAATATGTCAGGACAACCAACTCCAGAGGTGTTACACCTGTATTTGACTTCCAATGGGACTTAGACTTCTAAGTGCCTAAGTCACTTTTGAAAAGGGGATTTAGGCTACAAAGACACTGAGGTACTTCTGAAAAGTGTACCTTAAGTCTATATAAAATGGTTTACAGAACCATAATAGCATAATGAAAGTTGGAAATGGGCGACAGGGGATGGATCACTTGATGATTAGCTGTTCTTTTCATTCCCTCTGGGGCAGCTGGCATTGGCCACTGTCAGAAGACAGGATAATGGGCTAGATGGACCTTTGGTCTGACCCAATATGGCTGCTCTTATGTTCTTATGTTCTCTTAACTAGACTTCATCTACTATTTTCAAAACATAAAAAGTCTCAGACACCTTTCAGCTCTCCTGCAACACTGCATATTCTTGTCTTTTTGTAAAAGCTGTTAAAAAGCAATGTCTGCTTCTTATTTTGTGTGTGAAATTAGTTTGGTAAAGCTCTATTCTTTATATTCTTGATCAACCCTTTAACCATAAAAGGACCAGATCTTTTCTTCAGAGAACAATCTTATTTTGATACAAACATGACAGCTAAAGAAGTCTGCAGAGCAACAAAATTCATTAGAAGTGAATTTTAACACATTTCTGTCTGTCCACTAATCATGTAAGAAAAAAAACACCTAAAGTATATGCTACAGTGATGTAGGATGAATAAAGCTGAGAACTGAAAGTAGGTCAGAGTTCCAGGACTCATGCCGGCTCAGGAGATTAACTTTTATCAGAAACAAGCATATAGCATGCCATCTCTATATGTCCTGTATTTGTAGTCTAGTCTGAATTTAAGACTTCTAGTTGTCCCAGTGAGACAAATCACTATCTTTCATGCACACAAAGCATAAAAGGCATTTTTCAATCTAGATTATTTTTATTTCAAATTAAGGAAAAACAGACAGAAAATATACCAAACCTCCAAGAGAAGGAGAGAAAACTCCACAGTGATCACTCTAGTAGTCTGCATCTAAACTGAAACACAAAATAGGATCTGTCTCTGCAAACAGGAACTGGACGTACAGAGAGGTCAAAGACAAGAGTCAACAGGTGGATACAGACACACAGGGAAGCACAAGGAAAGAAGACAACAATATTGATCAGCTTGATAGGGAGTGGTCTCAGCATACCAGCTGCCTAAAAGTTGTCTAACCATTTATTTTCTCCTCAGCATCACCTGACAAAGATATTAAAATGTTCTTATGCAGTTAATATGGCAAGCTTGTTTTCTATAAGTTATATTGCTATAGGTCAGCTGAAAAAAATTGCCTACTATTCTCATACAGCAACTACTCTAGCATCTGGACTGTAAAGCAGGCTTTAACCCCTGTCTTTAGATCTGTTTAATCATGAACTAAATGGCCTTTAACCAACCTACCAACACAGTGTTGAGTCAGTCTCTGCCAAGCTCAGAGAGCGCTGAGGCCCCTAAGTGAACATTGTCTATCTGTCTTTGCCTTACATACCATAATGGCTGTAGTTACAAGGTATTGGGGGCCTTCCATAGTATAAATGTCATCCTCTGTCCTTCAGCTCTTTCTCTCCTTTTATCTTTCTCCACCATTCCATTTCTTAACTTCATTCTTTTTTGCTGTTAAGGTCTCATGACACGTCATGCTTCATGGGATATTTCAATTTTTCTCACTCCTCTCCCACTCCAATAAGCCTTGCAGGCCTCTAATTCTGCCCCCAGATTTCATCACTAAACTTAACGTGCACAGAGCATAGAAAGTCTAAAATTAAATTAACTTGTTCTCCCACCCTTCCACTAGAGTTAATATCATAACAGTGTTCAGCTCTCTCTCTTATATTTTTAAAGGAAACTATTGAATGAATATGAATTTAGGCTTTCACACAGCTTACCGACTGCTGATTGTAATGGTACTTCAGCTCCTCTATTTTGAACTGCTTGTAGAATGTTTTTATACTAGCCTGATTTACTATTATTCCATCTTATTTACTGTCACTTACATGAACTAGTGAAATTCTATGATACTAGACCTACACAATAAATTCTATTGTATCACCATAAACCTTCAAATTTGGGTGCCTAAAATTAGTCATCTAAACCAAAATTTGGCATCTAAACTAAAATTTAATCACAGTCTAGTAAACAAATGTTCTCCTTGACCAGCAGCAAAGTAATCTTAACTCTTCTCCTACATTTATTGTTAACTAGGGCCCAAAGCACATGCCCATTAAAATTCTTTGACTTTAAAGGCAGTGAGGCTGAGTTTTTATGACTTTTCAATATTATAATTTGGCTAATTGAGCAGATGCATATGTCATTTGCTCATCAGTATCAAATGTAATGGTTTACTCTGACAAACTGTGTGTGTTTAAATGGACAAACTTTGATGCTCTTGCATAAAAGTAATGTAATGTTTAGTCTATGCTCATAAAGTAGTTTGGTTTGTTATGATTTGTCTATTGAGGATTACATGGAATTATTTTGCTCTATAGGAAAAGACTGCTATTTGGATGTGTTTTTAATCTATGGTGTTAGCTACAGTGATAGAGAATCCTACAATAAACAGATGAATGGTCTTGAATAGTTAAAGTATCTTTGATTTTGTCGTGCATGGTTTCATGGAAAACCAAGCTTGTTGCAACGTTTGTATGAGTAAGTTATGAAAGCCTGTGTGTGACTGAGAGAGAAAACTCTGACTTCTTTTATAAGTATGGTGTTTTCATACACAGGCAGAGTTAGTTTGTTTGAGTTCTGGACACTAAGAATGTTTCTGTGTTGATTTTCCATGTGTGTAAATTGCTGGTTAAAGCTGGTGTCAGTTTTGTTTCATAACCATAGCTTGTTATTTAACTATTTCCATAATGTTAATATTTTGGGGAGGAGGCATTAGCAGATGTATTTAATGGCCCATCTTCTCTGGAACTTTATTTAGCAACTTTAACTAGAATTTAATATTTTCCAATTAAAATTGTGTTTAAAATTTGCTAAATCTGACATATTACAATACCAGATGCCTCCTACTTCACATGAAAAGCCTTGCACATTGTCTGGTGAAAGCTTAAGTGTCCGTTTTCACTGTAGGATATTCAGAATGTTTGTGGAGCAGGTATTAAAGTTTTACTGGCTTGCTAGCTTCAATACTTGACCAATCAAACTCCCCAATTGCTCAAATAATCCACACCTTAGTGAAGGTGGTGGTTGTTGCCCTGTCCCATGATAAGCATATCAGACCATGAAGTTCAAGAATGAATTTGGTGACTCTTATAGGGTCTTTTGTCCTGCAATGTGTTCTGTCTGCAGTGTCATGGTAGAGGAAGTTATTTTCCAAGATGCTTTGATATCAATTAGAGGGTCTTTTTAATCCTTTGATTATTTATTTCAGCTATATTTTCTTTGATAGGGCATCAATATCCTTGACCATTGCCATTCCTATCACAGTTTCTGATCTTCCAACTTCCAGTTACCTCATTCCCATATTACACCAACATGTCATGGAATTCATTGAAAAGTCAATATATTGCCTCACTTACTGATCCTCTAGGCCTCCTTATGAATTGCATTGATGATAGCATTCTGATTTCTTCAAAGGAAACAGAGGACTGCTGCCTCAGAGTAAACAATCACAACATTTGCCTCTATTTCTGCTCTGTTTCTTGCAGTGCAATGAGAATAGTTTTCACTTCAGCCATATAACTTGAGCTGATATATTCCAAACTAATGCTCATTTTTGTACTCTTGCCATTAGGCTCTCAGATGAAGACACCACAACCACAATTCTTGCAGTATCTGTCTGACGAACCATGAGTGTACAATGGATCTTTTTGCCTTCTGACATACTGTTGAATGGTCTTTTACTACAATTTTCCTTTGTGTAGTCAAGTCTGTGTGTTCCTTAAAGCAAGGAACCAAGAGGGAGAGACATTTACTAAGGTAAATAGGTTCATGTGGAGGAATTACTGGGCATACAAGTTTCTTCATACACTGTACCCTCCTAACATCATCAAATATTCCACTTCTTCAGTAGCCGTCACACAACTTTCAAAACAAGATGATTGTTTCACCTTGATTTGGTTTTCCAGTTCTTGAACAGACATGAACAGTGATGTCTACAGTGTTGTTCTAACTATTTTGGTCCCAGAATATAAGAGAGAGAGGGTATGTGACATAATATCTTTTATTGAACCAACTCCTTTTGAAGAGCTCTGTATTAGCTCAAAAGTTTGTCTCTTTCACCAACAAAAGTTGGTCCAATAAAATATATTATCTCAGTCACCTTGTGTCTCTGAACAGCAATGATATTCAGGTAGGAAATGAAGACAATTTCCATACCATATTAGCTGTTATTTTATATGATACTCAAGAGGTTGAGCATCAGATTCAGGCTCACAAATTGTTGTTGGAATGGATTTTACAGCTCCAGGTATTGTGTCAACTATGGACAACTGTACCATGTCAATCTTGGCAAACTTACTGGGAGTAGTATGTGATCAGACAGATGAAGCAGTTCAAGTACTGGGCAAACTATCAAGAAGTATGTAGTTTTCAGTATCCTAACATATGAACCCCAATTCATGTTGATAATACATCATAGAAGATTCAGTCTCTTCTTTGCTTTGGCAGCCATCTTTATGACTTGTGGTGCTTGGACTTTCAGAAAGACAGGGTCCCTCACTAAAGGCTCTTAAGCAAAGAAAGCAGTCATAGGATAAGAGGGAAAGTCCTTTCATGGATTAGTAACTGGTTAACAGGCAGGAAACAAAGGGTAGGGAAAATTGGTCAGGTAAGCAGGGTCCTTAAAGGGGTAAACATTGAGATGACAAAGTTTGCAGTCATTACAAGATTACTCAAGATAATTAAATCCAAAGCTGACTGTGAAAAGTTACAAAGGGATCCCACAAAACTGGGTGACTGGGCAACAAAATGATAGATGAAATTCCATGTTGATAAAGGCAAAGTAATGCACATTGGAAAATATAATCCCAACTCTACATACTGTTGCATGTCTGAAGTTAATGACAATTTGAGATTGTCAAATAGGTTTAATTGGAAATATTTAATCAAAGATTATCAATCAGAGATTAGTACAGCTACAGAAAGAATGGATACATTACCACCCTGGATATAAGGTAAAGAGCTGACTCTTTGTCTCTTCTTCACTGTAACTGGTGGGATGTGGCAGTTTCATTCCCCAACTAACTTCCAAAACTTCTGCTATTATATAGGGTTTTAAGACAAAGAGACCCTTCTTTGCCAAAAATACTCTCCCAAAACCATAAGTTCTGATGTCATATCTTTTAAAATATTTACATTCTCCATTTACCTGATTGATGTGTGAAGACATAATTATTTACAGCTGAGAGGACCAACATTCTTCAAGATAATATTTTTAATGGGTCCTTCTTCCCCCATAATCATTCTTCCCTGTTGATTTCCCACTAGGAAACATCTGCCTTAACAATCATCCCTCGCCAATCTCCCATGTTCATATATGTTCATGTAAGCATTATATATGTGTGTGTTAAGGGTATGGTTTCCATAAATATCTGATGTTCTATAGACCTGGAGGCACCAAGAACTATTAGACACAGCCTAATGCATACAATTCCTGAATAGGGTTACTTATAGTTTAAGGACCAGTATTCTAGACCTTTGAATTCAAACAAACATACTCTTTGTTAACATCATCAATATTCTAAAATATAGTTAATGTATAAATGAATAAAATATACAAAAAGAAAAAGGACTATAAGGGTTAATATTTACTAACAGATACTAACAATACAAAATGATGGAGTCTAAATTAGCTGTTACTGAATAAAGCACTCTTGTAGTCACTGTGGATAGTCTCTGAAAACATCCACTCAGTGTGCAGAGGCAGTCAAAAAAGCTAACAGAATGGTAGGAACTATTAGGAAAGGGATAGATAATAAAACAGAAAATATCATAATGACACTATATTAATCCATGGTACACCCACAACATGAATACTGATGTAGTTCTGGTTGCCCCATCTCAAAAAAGATATATTAGAATTGGAAAAGGTACAGAGAAGGGCAACAAAAATGATAAGGGGTATAAAACAGCTTCCATATGAGGAGTGATTAAAAAGACTGGGACTATTCATCTTAGAAAGAGATGACTAAAAGGTGATATGAGAGAGGTCTATAAAATCATGACTGGTGTGGAGAAAGTAAATAAGGAAGTGTTATTTACTCCTTCACATAACACAAGGACTAGAGGGTCACTCAATGAAATTAATCGGCAGCAGGTCTAAAAACAAACATAGGGAAGTACTTCTTCACAGAACACACAGCCAGCTTCTGGAACTCGTTGCCAGGGGATGTGGTGAAGGCCAAAAATATAACTGGGCTCAAAATAAGGTAGGCAAGTTCATGGACGATAGGTCTATCAATGGCCATTAGTGAAGATGATCAAGGACACAACCCCATGATTTTGGTGTCCCTAAATTTCTCACTGCCAGAAGCTGGGAGTGGACGATCAGGGATGGATCATTAAATAATTGTCCTGTGCTGTTCATTCCCTCTGAAGCATGTGGCACTGTCCACTGTCAGGAGACAGGATACTGGACTAGATGGGTCACTGGCCTGACTCAATATGGCCATTCTTATGTTCTAAAACCTTTGTTCTGTGAACAAGATCACTCCAGCATATACCAGGTTTCTTTCAATGGCAATAACTTCTCCATCTACTGTCAATTTAGACTGTAGTTGAACCTCTTATGGTTTGTGGTGAAGTAAGTGGATTTTGTTTTTGCTGGCTTCAGCCAGAATTTAAATTCCTTTGCCCAGCTGGTTAAAATTTCCAAGTCCTCATTCAATTCATTTTGCAATACACTTGTTGCTGTGAAAATATGTGATTGTAGATGAAAGCATTGGGAAGAGACTTGTGAAAGGCTGGATCCTCAGAGAAGAAAAGATTTATGTATGATACTGAAGTTAATTGAAAACAGACAGACAGGCTTGCAATCTAAACATAAACACCAGTATCCTGAAAAATGGAGGTGTAATGATAAAGAGTCTGTGAATGTGCTGGTCAGATATTCTTCCAGGACTACCATGCTTATGTACAACAATGAGGATCAGTGGTGCTGGAACTAGGGGTTCTGGGGGAGCTGCTGTATCCCCCAGCTTGAATTAGTAATAACAAACACCAAATACATGGTTTCCATCATCCGCACCCCCACTATAAAAATGTTCCAGCATCCCTGATGAGCACAGAGTCACTGCAAAACACACAGGATAGAGGAACGAGAATCTTAAAACGTGCACACAGACGCAACTGAGTACCCTGGTTTCAGAAAGACATTTCTCATAGATGAAATAGAAGATTCATTAGAGAAGCTCGAATCAAGCAAGTCCCCTGGACTTGACCTCAACTAGGCCATATGATAAAGAACCTTGGGAAAATGGCTAAAGCCAGGTTGTTTGACATTATCAACAAATCATGGATAAAAGGAAAGGTACCTAATCAGTGGAAATCAGAAGTTATTGTTCCTCTTCTTAAGACTGTCAAGGTTCCCTCTTCTCTGGGCAGTTATTGGCCTGTATCTTTAACAGTCACCTCTCAAATAATGAAAAGGCTTTTATGGTGGCTTCTAAAAAAAAATGGCATGTAGGCCTTTGCGCTTAATTACAGACCGACTGGTGGCCATCTGTCAGTCTATTAGCAATGAGTTTCAACAAAAGCCACCACAGTTATCAATAGGAACCTTCTTGAATTTCAGTGCAGCATTAAATAGAGTTTGGCATAATAAGCTCTTTGTGAGATGGGAATCTGTGGCAAAATGTACCTACGGACAAGAGACTTCCTATAGTGAAGAAAAATAACAGTGAGACTAAATGGTATTTTTTTCAAAGATAAAGTCACTTATGAGTACTCCTTAATTTTATTTTAAGAACACACTTCCTATGAAAAACTCTTATTCTCAAGTGCATAGAAATCTATACATACACACGAAATCTGGAGCGATGAAATATTTCCTGCTCTGAGAAAAAGGTGATCAAAGAATCATGAGATAAATATGCTATAAATATTAAACGTGATTTTTGACTAAGTGTCATATACCAATTTTTCCAAATTCTCAGTAAAATATTAAAATTATTCTAGCCTAATTTAAATCTCACAGTTTTTCAGACAAATATCACTTCCCCCTATCAAAGTTAGAGCAGGAAGAAAACAGGGCTTGTAACAGATATCAGAACACTATGGAGGTACTACTGTGCCTTCACATTGCAAACTCTGATGTAGTTCTAGTGTTGAAATATTTAATTCCCACCAACATTATCCAGAGGAGTAGAGAGGAGGACAAATAAATTGTGCAAATTGTACAACTCTATCTGTGTAAAGAAAATTTAAAAAACTAAAGAGAAAAATGAAGCAAGTTTGACCATTGAAAACAGGGTCGGATAAAGTCTCAGAGTGAATATTCACTTCCAGATTCTCTAATCTATTCAGTCTGTATGTCATTGATAATATACTATAATAAATTTCCATAAAGTAACTCTTAAAAAGTGCAGTTAATTTTATAATGTACACACTTCACAACTATTCCGAACATATATTTTTAACCTGAATATGTGGCAAATCAATTCTTGGCTGATTAGCACTCAGGCCAAGTCTATACTACAGGCATCATAGTGGCATAGCTATAATGCCATAGCTTTGCTACTATAACCCTGCATTGTAGAAGCAGACTGCAGAGATAGATGTGGCTTGGGGACTGATGGGAAAACCCCAGTAGCTAAGTCAATAGAAGCATTCTTCCATCAGCCTAGCTGCATCTACACCAGGCATTACGCTGGTCATAGCCACAGCACGCAAGGATGTGGATTTTTCACCCTCTGAGTGCCATAGCTATGCCGATCCTAAATTTTAAGCGCAGCTCACGGCTCTGTTTTCTAAAGAATGTTATGTTTCCCTCACTAGTCTGATTATTAGACTACGGTAACAATTATTATACCATGGATTATATGTGACTTTAGTGCAGAGGGCCAGTGCAGACTCTGTAGAAGGACTGTGTAAGGGAACTGGGTGGAGGGTCTGAGTAGAGGTGCCTGTGCATCCTCTCCCCATCCTAGCCCCACATAGGCTCATGCAACAAGTTAACACTGGGGGGGGGTGGATTGGGGGAGGGGCCCTGACATTTAGCTATACATGGATTCTGTAGCACCAACAATGCTCACAGCTGCAGCTTCAGTATGCATGCAAAACACTTGGGTTATATGAAGATGGAATGGATTTTAAGTCTATATCTGTAGAGCTGAATTTATGCTTCATATAATTCCTGTTACAGTTTAAGGGCAACTGTACCAGTATTCCCCCTCTGTGGTATATCATGGACACCCACTTTAGGTTTCCAGCTTCCAGTCATCACCTCTCCTGGGTGGAGACCCGTGTCTCACTGCCTCCTTACCATGGATTTTAAACAGGGATAGCTCAGTGGTTTGAGCATTGGCTTGTTAAACCCAGGGTTGTGAGCTCTATCCTTGAGAGGGCCATTTAGGGATCTGGGGTGAAAATTGGGGATTAGTCCTCCTTTGAGCAGGGGGTTGGACTAGATGGCCTCATGAAGTCCCTGTGATTCTATGATAAGCTTTTACACTGTGCTATCTCAGCAACCCAGACTGCTGAAAAAGGCCAGCAACTATGCTTTTCTTTCTCTTTGAGGGCTATGACCCACAGTTATAAGTTACCACACAGCTCTTTCTATGAACAAAAGAACAGCAATGCTGGGTAAGACCAATGGTCATTCGAACCTAGTATCCTGTCTTCCAATAGTAGCCAGTGCTAGATTCTTCAGAGGCAATGAACAGAATGGGGCAATTTCTCGAGTGATCTATCCCGTCATCCAATCCCAGCTTTTGCCAGTCATGGGGTTAGGGACATCCAGAGCATGGGATTGGGTCCCTGATCATTTTTGCTAACAGCCATTGATGGACCTATCTTCCATAAGCAAACACATTTATTCTTAAGGTAAAAACATTATGGGAAAAACCTATTAAAATAATGAAGAATCTATATGCATGCTAAAAAGCTTACAAGAGGTCACCCCTAACTCCAAACTAGGGATCTGGTAGATTTCAGTCCTTCAAACTCCACAACTGGGATTTCCTGGTGGTTATAAATTCATCCATCTTGAATCCAGAAAAGAGCCTAAGCAGATCAGCTGTTTCTTTATACAGCTCAGGTCTTTGACCTTGGTCTTCTGTAACAAGTGATCAGCTGACAATGACCATCTCCTTAGGGCACAGATTTGAAAGGCTGCTTTTGTGCACAACCAGAATTGAAGAAATTGCATTAACCTCTCCCTAGGGATTCCGGGGAAATCCATTTAACACTTACTGTCCCCAAAGTGAATACTTGTCTGGCACATTTTCAACATAGTCTTTTGAACTCCTAGGTCTCATATAATGACAGGTTTCAGAGTAGCAGCCGTGTTAGTCTGTATTCGCGAAAAGAAAAGGAGTACTTGTGGCACCTTAGAGACTAACCAATTTATTTGAGCATAAGCTTTCATGAGCTACAGCTCACTTCATGACAGAATGCATCCGATGAAGTAGGCTGTAGCTCACGAAAGCTTATGCTCAAATAAATTGGTTAGTCTCTAAGGTGCCACATGTACTCCTTTTCTTTTTAGGTCTCATATCTATCATACCTCCCCCCTAGAGAGGTTACACACAATCCTGTTCCACAATAATACATACACTTAATACAATAAGGTCTTCCATAGATTTCAGAAAATTGCCATATCTGTCAATTCCATTTACAGCAGCAAAGTTATTCCAGGGATGAAATTAGTTCATATTCTTCCATTTCACTTTAGAGAAAACAAATAGTTCCTGGCAAACAGAACCTCAAATTATTTCTTTACCCACAAAAAGTCTATTTTTATACAACTTATAAGATCTTAAACCTTGCCATACTAATATCTAAATATCTGTTTCTCCTGTGAGCTCATCAGTACTTCTTGTAGCTAATAAGAGTGTCAGATCACTCAACAAAACATGATTAGTGAAAAAAACTCTTTAAAGCTTAACTACTCCATACTGATGCACTTATTTTAAAACATCTCCATAGATTAAGCATCTTATCTTTAAAAATAAAACAGAACAGTTATGAATTATGGCGCATATTTTGTGTTCAGATTAACATCTATAAATGACATTTAGCTTTCAGCTATCCTTAAAGAACAGCAACTCGAGGTGAATAGCAGAGCAGACATCACAGTAGACCTTAATAATTAAAGTACACACCAGAAAAAAACCTTGGTGAGTCATAAAACCACAAAATGCAAGAGGTCATTTATCTTACAGTGACCTACTTTTCAACAAATGACACAGGAAACCAATATCCTTAAAGGTGTATGAGAAAACTGGAGACATTTAAACAAACCTTTTTATGATTGTACTTGTAAACATTTCCAGATACAAACTAGAGCTATTTGGACACAGTATTCTTGCCAGCAAGTTAAAGAAGTATGGGCTGGATGAATGGACTATCAGGTGGATAGAAAGTTGGCTAGATTGTCAGGCTCAACGGGTAGTGATCAATGGCTCCATGTCCAGCTGGCAGCCAGTATCAAGTGGAGTGCCCCAAGGGTCGGTCCTGGGGCCGGTTTTGTTCAATATCTTCATAAATGATCTGGAGGATGGTATGGATTGCACCCTCAGCAAGTTTGCAGATGACACTAAACTGGGAGGAGAGGTAGATACGCTGGAGGGTAGGGATAGGATACAGAGGGACCTAGACAAATTGGAGGATTGGGCCAAAAGAAATCTGATGAGGTTCAACAAGGACAAGTGCAGAGTCCTGCACTTACGAAGGAAGAATCCCATGCATCGCTACAGACTAGGGACCGAATGGCTCGGTAGCAGTTCTGCAGAAAAGGACCTAGGGGTTACAGTGGACGAGACGCTGGATATGAGTCAACAGTGTGCCCTTGTTGCCAAGAAGGCCAATGGCATTTTGGGATGTATACGTAGGGGCATTGCCAGCAGATCGAGGGATGTGATCATTCCCCTCTATTTGACATTGGTGAGGCCTCATCTGGAGTACTGTGTCCAGTTTTGGGCCTCACACTACAAGAAGGATGTGGAAAAATTGGAAAGCATCCAGTGTAGGGCAACAAAAATGATTAGGGGACTGGAACACATGACTTATGAGGAGAGGCTGAGGGAACTGGGATTGTTTAGTCTGCAGAAGAGAAGAATGAGGGGGGATTTGATAGCTGCTTTCAACTACCTGACAGGGGGTTCCAAAGAGGATGAGTTGCAAGTTGCAATGGGGGAGGTTTAGATTGGATATTAGGAAAAACTTTTTCACTAAGAGGGTGGTGAAACACTGGAATGCGTTACCTAGGGAGGTGGTAGAATCTCCTTCCTTACAGGTTTTTAAGGTCAGGCTTGACATAGCCCTGGCTGGGATGATTTAACTGGGACTTGGTCCTGCTTTGAGCAGGGGGTTGGACTAGATGACCTTCTGGGGTCCCTTCCAACCCTGATATTCTATGATTCTATGATTCTATGAATCTAGACTGTTCTCAGTGGTAGCAGATGACAGAACAAGGAGTAATAGTCTCAAGTTGCAGTGGGGGAGGTTTAGGTTGGATATTAGGAAAAACTTTTTCACTAGGAGGGTGGTGAAACACTGGAATGCGTTACCTAGGGAGGTGGTGGAATCTCCTTCCTTAGATATTTTTAAGGTCAGGCTTCACAAAGCCCTGGCTGGGATGATTTAGTTGGGGATTGGTCCTGTTTGAGCAGGGGGTTGGACTAGATGACCTCCTGAGGTCCCTTCCAACCCTGATATTCTATGATTCTATGGACAATAAGATGCCCCTCACTTTTCCCCCCCCCCCCCCCCCACAGTGAAGAAATATTTTGGAGCTATCATGACCCACTCAATTTCTAACTGAGTTTTCAGAACACGTTGTAATATTCCAACTCAAATAAGTGAAAGTCTCTGTCCTCTACAGGCAAAAGTGTTTGTAGCAGTAGTGGTCCTCAAAAACAAGTTGACAAGGTAAATTACATAACACAGGTTTCAGAGTAACAGCCGTGTTAGTCTGTATTCGCAAAAAGAAAAGGAGTACTTGTGGCACCTTAGAGACTAACCAATTTATTTGAGAATAAGCTTTCGTGAGCTACAGCTCACTTCATCGGATGCACACTGTGGAAAATACAGAAGATGTTCTTATACATACAAACCATGAAAAAATGGGTGTTTACCACTACAAAAGGTTTTCTCTCCCCCCACCCCACTCTCCTGCTGGTAATAGCTTATCTAAACCCATTAGAGTGGGTTTGTGGGGGGGGGGGGGCTAGGGAGAAAACCTGGATTTGTGCTAGAAATGGCCCAACTTGATTATCATACACATTGTAAGGAGAGTGATCACTTTAGATAAGCTATTACCAGCAGGAGAGTGGGATGTGGGAAGAGAAAACCTTTTGTAGTGGTAAACACCCATTTTTTCATGGTTTGTATGTATAAGAACATCTTCTGTATTTTCCACAGTATGCATCCGATGAAGTGAGCTGTAGCTCACGAAAGCTTATTCTCAAATAAATTGGTTAGTCTCTAAGGTGCCACAAGTACTCCTTTTCTTTTTACATAACACAGTACTTTATACAAGACCTTTATTATAGAGGCATGTTAGCATTACTATAGTTATGGTGGAATTTAGCTTTTGATATATATATATAAATTACACCCAGAAATTATGTAGAACATTAAAGTTGAAAATTCAAACTCTCTAAAGTTAGAAGAAAAGGAGTACTTGTGGCATCTTAGAAGGCAGAATTAAGTTTGTTCTTCTTAATTTGCCCTCTAGTGTGTATGCATTATGTTATAGTGCTTAATTATATGATCATACTATTTTTCACACAACCTTTGCTTCATTCAGTGTACAGGATTGATGGTGCTCACCGAATGGGAAGCTATTCAACATTTCTTTTTATCCTTATTATTCAACAGGTGACTCCATTCTTTATTTGACTACAAAATATCCAAACGCTATAAAGTACACAGAATTTTTAATTTCCTTAAGCATTTTTCCCATTATAATTATCGCCATGTCCATCTCTAATCCCATCACCTCTAGACTGTCCATAACCCCTCTTCTTAATATCTCCCAGTATGCACCATCTAGTCTTTCCCTGTCCATCCATCCTGTCCTGTTTCTCCCCTCCACCTTCCTTACCCCTCTGCAGTTGAGCAAATCATGTTGCTTCTTCTCCATGCTGCCCGGGCACCAGCAGTGGAATCTTTGAGAGCACATGTGGGACATTCACCCTGCTCTCTAATTCTGGTGCCTGGCTTCACAGCAGCCCTGGTAAACCAGGAGGAATAACTGCAGGAAAAATTCTGCCCAGTTGGGCCCTGGGATGGAACACATTTGGTCCTCTGTAGGGACTGAGCTTGCTCTGTGCAGATGGAATCTTTGGAGAATAATTCTGCCTATCCCTAACAAGCCTTACTGAACATGTGCAAACTGCAATTTTCAGAAGCTTGTAACTTGGACAACTTTGAAAAGATTTTCATGGAAACACGAAAAGGTCCCTCTGGACAGCAGGGTGACCTCCCTACCATGAAGATGCTGGAGCTTCTCAAGTAAATAAAATAAATACTTTCCTGCACAGAATTTTGCATGTTTGAAAAAAAAAATCCCAAACCAGGACAAAACACCAAAAATATGAACACTTTCATGAGAACAGTTTTTTTAAAAATGACAGCGAACAGGGGACCTCAAACAAAAGAGTTTGAGAGGAAGAGAGGGAGATCCCCCTGCCTAACAAACAAGGTGTGAATACTAATCATGGGGTGAGTGAGCTTGTTGGGCTGTTTGGTTTTTGGCTGTTTGTGGTTTTCTCTCTCTTTCAGGTTATTTTAAAGGTACAAGGTCAGTTGGGATTGTGTGTTTGGGGACTGTGAACTTTTGTTCACTGGATCAGCCTTGATCATCTTTGATCAGCCTCAGTCAGCCTTGTGATCACCCTCCCTCTGTATGATTAACTAGGGGATAGGGCTGACCTAGGAGAGAAGGCTTTAAAAGCCAGAGGCTAAACAACCAAAGGGACTACAAACAGGGGAGTTTGAGAAGGAGTTTGTTAAGAGGGAGTCGTAATGTAATCTCTATGGTTAGGAAAGGCCACATTGCCAGTATCAACACTGCTTCTTTCTCCTCCACCTGCACCTGTATCCATACAGAGAATGTAACCATGGATACTTCTACCCAGATACTAGCATGGTTTTGCAGAAACTGTGGCCTGCATTTCCCACTCTCAGAAAGCCAGGTGGGGGGGACTATCCAATGTGAAAGGGGTCTGCCGGTGGAATCTCTCAGGAAGCAGGAGGGAGAGCTACAGGAGGAGATGGCTAGGCTAAGGAGCACCAATGCACATAAGGAATTCATCGAGAGTATTCATATGGAGATGTCCAAGGCTGAGGATGCTATCCAACTAGAGGACTGCTGTCACACCGCTAAGGGAGGAGGATATGGTTCTGTCACAGGGAGGACGCTGGCTGCTGGTTACATCTGGCCGCAGGCAGTGCTCCACCCCTACTCCCACCCCACCCACCATGGTGATAGAGAACGGTTACGCTGCCCTGGCAACAAGTGATGAGGAATCACCTCCAAAGGTGGAGGAGGAGAATCCCCCAAGGCTGGGAGGATCGCAGCCACCATTCCCAGGAAGAAAGGTAAGGTAGTGGTGGTTGGTAACTCTCTTCTGTGGGGGATGGAGGCACCCATCTGTCAGCCTGACATGGCATTCTGGGAGGTATGCTGTTCTAGATTTGATTTTGACAAATAGGGAGGAACTGATTGAGAATTTGAAAGCGGAAGGCAGCATCCGTGAAAGTGATCATGAAATGGTAGAGTTCATGATTCTAAGGAATGGTAGGAGGGAAAACAGCACAATAAAGAAAATGGATTTCAAGAAGGAAGACTTCAGCAAACTCTGAGTCGGTAGGTAAGAGCCCAAGGAAAGAAAGTATCAGGGGGAAAACAGTTCAAGAGAACTGACAGTTTTTCAAAGAGAATTATTAAGGGCACAAAAGAAAACTATCCCACTGCATAGGAAAGATAGGAAGTATGGCAAGAGACCACTCTTGCTTAACCAGGAGATCTTCAATGATCTGAAACACAAAACAGAATCTTACAAAAAGTGGAAACTAGGTCAAATTACAAAAGATGAATATAAAGAAATAACACAAGTATGTAGGAATAAAAATTAGAAAGGCCAAGGCACGAAATGAGATTAAACTCACTGCAGACATAAAGGGTAACAACAAAACATTCCACAAATATATTAGAAGCAAGAGGAAGAACCAGGCTGGGTTAGACCCATTACTCAATGGAGGGGGTGGGGGAAACAATAACAGAAAATGTGGAAATAGCAAAAATGCTAAATGAGGTTTTTGTTTCTGTTTTCACAAAAAAGCTTAATAGCAATTGGACATCTAACTTAATGAATGTCAGTGAAAATGAGGTAAGGATCAGAGGCTAAAATAGGGAAAAAAACAAGTTAAAAATTACTCAGATGGGTTAGATGTTTTCAAATCACAGGGCCTGATTAAATGCATGCTAGAATATTCAAGGAGCTGACTGAGGAGATATCTGAGTCATTAGTGATTATCTTCGAAAAGTCATGGAAGATGGGAGAGATTCCAGAAGACTGGAAAAGGGCAAATATAGTGCCAATCTATAAAAATGAGAATAAGGACAACCCAGGGAATTACAGACCAGTCATCTTAACTTCAGTACCAGGAAAGATAATGGAGCAAACAATTAAGCAATCAATTTGCAGACACCTAGAAGATAATAAGGTGATAAGAACAAATCATGTCAAACCATCCTAATAACTTTCTTGACAGTGTAAGCCTTGTGGCTAGAAAAAACTTCCTAACTGACAGGGAAGGGTGCGCACTAAACACTGGAATAAATTGCCTGGAGAAGTTGTGGAATCTCTGTCATTGGGGATTTTTAAGAGCAGATCGGACAAACACCTGTCAGGGATGATCTAGATAATACTTAGTCTGGCCATGAGTGCAGGGGACTGGATTAGATGACCTCTCAAGGTCCCTTCCAGTGTTATGATTCTGAGATAATGGAAATGAATTTTTCAACTTCCCAGATGCACACGAGAAGGCAAAAGGCACACCCTTGACACCAAGGTGGCCAAATTTCAAAATTCCTGCTCCAAAGGATGCAGGTACTTAACAACAAAACAGTTTTGTGATTTTTTTTTTTAATATGGGCAAAACAAAATATTTTTTCCTAATCATGTTCTTGGAAACGTCTGCTGCAATTTTCCAGAAAATTCAGCCTGAGGCAAAAACCTTGCATAGAAAATTTCAGCCCAAAGAGTTGAAGTTTAATAATATTTGGTAAGGTGGGCACAAGCAAACAATATGCATTTTATAGGGCTAAATGTAAATGTATACATCTGGAAATAAAAAATGTAGGCCATACTTACAGGTGCAACTACTGCTGGAATACTCTGTCCAGTTCTGGTGCTCACAAGTCAAGAAGGATGCTGTTAAATTGGAGAGGATTCAGAGAAAATCCATGAGAATGATTAAAGGATTAGAAAACCTGCCTTATAGCGATAACTAGATAGACTCAAGGAGCTCAATCTTAACAGAGAGACAAAGGGACTCCCACTAGCATCCTCTCCAGCAGAATTGCATCAGTATAGAAGCAGTCTCTCAGGTATGCAAGTCTCAAGCCATCTATTAGGGCTTTAGAGATCAAAATCAACACACTTAAGCCCCACCCAGACACCAATAGTCAGCCAATGCAAATCAGGAAGTATAGGTATCACGCACAATAAACTTCATCTGACAACTTAACTGTATTTTGAACTGGGTCCAGTTTCCAAAAGGATTAAAAGTGTAAAGTTTGTTGTGTGGATGGCAACAAGACTAAGTTTTTGAGAATGGAAGCCCAGTTCTGTTAAAACCCATTTACAGCACAGTTAGCTCCCATCTGGTCTGTAAATAATTACTCAGTCTCCCTGGCTCAGTTGTTTTTGTAGTGGAGATGGATCCTGCATCAGCATTTGCCTTTGAGAAAAAAATTCAGACTGACTGAATTTAGCGATTAACTGATTTGTTTAAACCTGAACAAGCAATTGTCAGTACAGTTTAGCTGTTCATACCATTTTACCACTATAAATTGAGACTGTTCAATATGACCTGTTCTGTTTTATCTCTAATCATATAAGTTAAAATGTTAGCTATTGAACTATATGCTAGGTTGGAACATTAAGACAAGTTATATTTCATTTCTCCCTTCTCTGCCTCCAAAACAAAGGAAAGATGGCCCATTAATTTATGACAAGATTAGGCATATGTGCATTTCCTAGACTTGGAGATGCTACATTACTTTATTAGATTAATAATGATTTGTAGTGTACTACTATTATTTACCTATCTTTTAAAGGCAAATATTGATACAAAAATGACATTTATAGACTTGAAGCACCCAGTGCACACTTATGTAAATTGAATTATTAAATCATAATTGAATAACTAAAAACTAAATACTACTTTGAGAATAGAAAGTCTCCATGCATATTGGAAGAGTATACGCCTACAGTTTACACTGAGCACATACTCAAAATCCTTTAAGTATCTGCTTAATTGATATTCAGGCTGTACAGTAGCCAAGACTAGGACTGGAGTAATGAAGCTAGTCAGAAGGAGCCTAAAAATTAAAAAAAAATATATTTTAAAGGCATATCTGCAACCAAACCCCAAGTAATTGTAATAACCAGAACAGAAGTTACTGGTACCTTAGGGTTAGGGCTAGTGCTCAGCCAACGGTTACATTTAGGGTTACTGCTCAGCCACGGGTTAGGGTTATGACAATGGCGAGGCAGCTGGTGTGCTGAGACCATTGACAATCATGCCAACCAGTACTGTCTCATTGTTTCTTGTAGTTCTCATCAGTCTGTCTTTATCCATCTATTGTCTCTTGTCTTGCACTTAGACTGTAAGCTCTATTAGGCAGGGACTGTCCTTTTGTTCTGTTAGTACATTATCTAATACACTGGGGGCCTGTTCCATGACTAGGGCTCTTAGGTGCTATAATAATATAAATAATTAAATTGTTAGCCAAATATCCACATTCCCACTGAGAAGACCTGCCCAAATAAATGATTATTATAATTCAAAGGTGAAAGATTCAGAAGCAATGCTGCAGTCTCTGCAAATGGAAGATGTGAAAGAATTAGAAGGAACCCTAGAATCTGTGGTGGTGCCACAAGGTTCGGAAGCAATCCTCAGACCTGTGGCCAGAGCGGAGGAGAAAGGTGCAGAAACAATTCCACTATCTCTGCAAATAGAAGATGTGAAAGAATCAGAAGGAGTCCTAGAATCTGTGGCTGTGGTGAAGTTGAATATCCACATTCCCACTGAGAAGACCTGCATTAATAAATGATGTTTATAATTAGACTATAAGCTCTTCAGGGAAGAAAACAAGTTCTACTGTGTGGTGTGTTTGTACAATGCCTAGTACAAGGTAGCCCCAATCCTGATTGGGGCCTCTAAGTGTTGCCATAATACATATAATAAATAATACTATTCATGAGTATGGCTGAGATTTAAAAATGTGATGTTCTTCTCTTTTTGGTTTTGTTTTAAATTCCATTAAGGTAGATTAATTTAGAAGATGTTTGTTTTTCCTTTCCTTTCCTGTAGCAGAAATTCCAGCATGATCACACTGGAGAAATTTGCAAAGCATGGAATATGTTTCATTTGCTCTCATCCTATGACGTCTATTGGATAAACTACACTGTCAGATATCATAAAGTCAGTGCATTTTAAAATACCAATTCTAGCATTATTAGAACAATAGATACCCCAGGCTATTTTAAAGCAAGTCTTGTGATGAGTCACAAATATGCTAACGCTTATTTGACCTTTCATGAAAATATAAGCCCAAAACACTAATCTCTTCAGTTATAACCCTACAAAGCTACTGAAAAAACAACTGTTCTCTCTAGATGCAGAAAAATCTTTTTCCTTTTTTCCCTTCTACGATAGCTGTTCCATGTGTGAATGTGAAGGAGAGAAGAACCAGGGAAGGGATGTAATGCAGTTTCTTTTTAGCCAGAAAAGAAAATCATGGATACTTTTGATTTTTACAGACATTTTGGATCTCAATCTCACTCCACTTTTCTGCCCTTGTCACAGAAATAATTCCATGACTAAAATAGCTATGTCTGTCTTGTACATTATGCATTACAGTAGTAGTGTCTAGGAGTATGTTGGGTGTTAATGCAGAGATTACAAATTACATGACTGTTTTTTCCATGCTATTGAGGAAAAAATCCAGTTCTTAGACTACCGGCAACACTGCACATTTCTACTGATTATTACAGATGTCTTTCCCCTGCACATAATCATGATATGTAAACAGTCTTCTCTAGTAATTTAGAAGTAAGATACTGCATTTCAGTAGGTTCTCTTTTCCATTTTGTTATTTTTAACCTTTGCTTCTATCCTTGTAAGAAAACTCTGTTATGTTCAACACTTTGTCTACATTTGTACCAGAATATATGGAGGACACTCTTTTGAATCAATTGTATTTCATACTGTGACGGAGTTGTCTCACCAAAGCGGCACCTCCTGCTGGGCATCTTCTCAGATATTAGCTGTCTCAGCCGGTGTGCCCTTTCCTGATAGTGCCTCTCAGGCCACCTTCTCCATCTGCAGACCTGCCTCAGTCCAGAAACCTCAATGTCCTTTTCATGACTCAGCCATCCAGCTGTGTCACCATCCCGGTTCTTCCCCATTCCTAGGAGAAAGTATCACCATCAACAGTCCTGCCACTTCCCCAGTGCGAGTGGGTGACCCGGGCCTGCCCACTACACTGGTTCCCACCCCAGGGACCCTGTAGATAACAGCCTCCTGCTGCCTCTCCTTAACTTCTCTGCCAGAGCTGCTTTAATTCCCTTGGCCACTTCCTCATGGACCCAGCACCTTCTTCGCCCTCTTCTCAGAGCCTCCAGCCAACACGTCCCAGCAGTCAGCCAGTCCTTTTGCTCCACTGGTCTCTGCCAGCAACTGCTCTGTCCAAGGTGCTACCTTCCGGTAGCTCTCTAGGAACACTGTCCTCTCTCCCCAGGCTCCCTGCAGCAACTGACCCTGCTCCATCTTGCAGCTCCCTTTTATGCGAGTCCACTGGGCCCTAATTGGCTGCTCCATGCAGCCTTCCTCCAACTGGTTGCTTCCTGTGTAGCCTCCCTAGGCTGCTTGGAAGACTCGCCCCCACTGTTTCTCTCTGAGACAGGGTGTGGCAGGCCCATGAGGCCTCCCTTAACCCCTTCCTCTTTGGAGTGGGGTGACAACACCATCACACACCATCTGTGAGCCTGTTCTGACTCTTTGAAGCTACCCTATAAGGTCTTTGAAATGAGATTCTAACAAATAATGTTTAGCTGTTAAAAGGCTATCACAGAGGGATTAATGTTTACTGTAAACATGCATATATACAAACAAGTATATAAATGGCATATACTTCCCTAGTGGAATATAGAAACTTCATTTATTATTTGATGAGCCTTGTCAAATTCGATGGGTGCTCATAGGGTGACCTAGTCCTTGCTGTCCTTTAGCTCAGAGGTTTGCAACCTTTTTCTTTCTGAGGCCCCCCTCAACATGCTATTAAAACTCCAGGGCCCAGTGAGGTGGGACTTGGGGCTCTGAGCTAGGGGTGGGCCCTCGGGCACAGGCATCATTTGACTTCTATTTTGGGGGGGGTCAGGGGCTGGAAGGGCTTGGGCTAGCTCCACACAGCAGGGTCCAGGAAGGCAATGCCACCTCTACCCCTGACTCACCTCAGCAGGCCACACAGCCTATCTGGGTTGTGGGTGGTGGGGGTTCAGCTCAAAAAGTTTGAAAACTGTTCAGGGTACAGGGAGGGGATAGCTAGGGCTGTGTGCAGGCAGGGGGGTAGCTCCAGGTGCAGGGAGGAGGTAGCTAGGGGCTGTGTGTGGGTAGGGGGGTAGCTCAGGGTGCAGAGAGGAGGTAGCTGGAGGCTGTGTGCAGGAGGGCTCCCCTATGGTCACTGCTCCCCAAGAGTCCCCCTGCCTGGGTGGCTCTTACTGGCTGTGTGAACTGAGGAGCAGCCACAACCCTGGGCTTCAGCAGCTGACGGGAATTCTGCAGCTGCCTGCTCCATGACACCAGCCAGAGCAGCAGCCGCCCACACTGCCCGATTACAGCTTCCCACCTCCAACCTCGCTGGGGGTGGGGCCCTGGGGGTGGGGAGAGGAGGAAGGGGGGGTGTAGCTTCCCCGGGGACAACCCCGATCTGGTGCTGTGGGGGCGGGGCAACCAATGCTTGGGGTTTCAGCCCCATGGTGAGGGACACCGGGGCTCAGGATTTAAGCCCTGTGACAGGGGGCAACAGGGCTCAGGGTTTCAGCTGCCACGCCAAGGCTTAGGATTTCAGCCCTGCAGCGGGGAGTGCCAGGGCCTGGGCTCTGGGTTTCAGACATGGGGGTCACGCGGCTCCCCTGAAAGGTCTCACAGCTCGCTCCCCCCCGCCCCCCAGCAGGCTGCAGACCCCTGGTTGAGAACCACTAGGATAGGAAATCTCCCAATTCAGGCTGAGTCAGAAATGCCCCAAGAATATCCCCTCTCATGTTTAATACCAGAGGAACACAGAAATTGCTATAGTGGGTCAGACCTGTGTTCCTGCTCCACCAGTAGATGCTTCATAGAAAGGTATAAGAAACCTCATAATGAATCATTATCAAAATGAAAATAAAACAAATAGTTAAATATTTTACTTTCCTATTAAATATATAAGAAAATAAAAGATTCCATTTGAGTTTGAGATGAAGACACAGGGCAGTCCCTGTTTTTTATGAACCCGCTTCCCCATGAACACTTGCGTCCACCTGGACAAAGATCAAAAATATTTAGTTGAAAATACTGATGCACCAAGATTATTTTCAATCCATACACCACTAGCGTATAAATATCCTGGGCCTGATTCTCCTCTCATCCATACTTCTATAAATCAGAAGTAACTCCATTGAAGTTGTGACTGATGTGATGCTTTGGAAACCTGAAATATTGAAAAACTATTATACTGAGATGCGACAGATGCTACGAACACACAGAATATTCAAAAGCTATTGTTTCAGATTTATCAGAGTTATGTGTGTCTTTATGGTATGGCTAGGGATTGTATTCCTAGCTGAATGGGAAACAAAAAGATATTTCGTATAGGAACTAAAGTCACCAGGGGGTAATTAATGTGAACCCTAACGCAGGTAACATGTTTGCGGGAGCTTCTCTCCTCTGTGCAAATAGCTTGACGTGGTTCAAGAGGCTAGCAGGCAAAGAACTGTGAACTACATAAACAGACAGCTCTTGTTTCTTACTTTTACTCAGTCCAGGAACTGACATGAAGCCCTGTCCAAGAGAGATGAACCATGCAGAAAGGGCCTGAAGTAATTTATTACTATCCAGGTCTCTATATGGAAAATGGGGAATTGCTTGTTAAGCCAGGCAATGTATATAAGCTGATGATTGTTTTACGATTATTGTTTTTATTACATATTTTCTCTGTTATGCTTTTCTTCTGAATAAATAGTACTTGCTTAATGAAAGCTGGCTGGTCACAGGCTAATCTTGAGAACAGGACTGCAGATGTTGAAGTAAGGAGTCAGACCTGCTGAAATTATCACAATAAATTACACGATTCTGCACCCCATGGCCCAGGAAAGTCATGGTACTCCACCCCTCCAGAAAGGTGACAGCTACAGACCTGAGATCTAAATTGGAGGTGCCAAAGCAATCAGAGTTACCTGGGGAATGGTGACAGAAGTCAAGGCAGTTATACTATCGTAAAGCTGGGCAGCAGGAGAACCAGGCTACTTTGACTAGTTTTTCTGTTGCAGCCAAAATCTGGTTGGCACAGAAGAAAGATGGATTGCTGGCTGATGGCTCCCTGATTCTCTGCCTGACCCAGATGCATGATGGTAGAGCAGTTCAGGGGGCTCAGCTGACCGACATCAGCCAGCAACACTCCAAAAGAAGCTGGCTTTCAGCGGAGAGTAGCCAGAGCATAGCGGAAAAAACACATTGTTTTGCCTATGCTGAACAACTGTTTTGTTGAAAAGTTTAGCACCTTCATCCTTTGGAGAGGAGATTTAAAATTTTGTCACCTTTTGCCATCCCCATGAAAAAATGCCCAAATTTGTCCTTTGAAAACACCTTACACCTTTGAAAAATTGCCATTTCATACGTGCTAAATTTTCTAAAGATTCCATCTGCACTGAATATGCTCCAGTCCTCCATAGCTCCTACGAGTCCAGTACACTGTGCATGCACTATCTTCACAGAGTAAATGCTCCATCCTAACCCTGCAGAAGGGGTGAGAAGGGGAAGCTAAGCATCTAGGCTCTCTGTCTCTCCAGTCCTGGAGTAGGGAGGGAGGTTGAGCATTGAAGCCCTCAGCCTCTCCAGCAGAAAAAATTCCATTTGGTTTCTCTCAAAACTCAATGTTTCTTGAAAATACTACCTATGAAAAAAATGGCATTTTTGGCTTTTTGTCCTGGTTTGGAATGATTTTTTTCCCCAAAATGTGAAATTTCTTTATGGGAAAGTACTTCTGTTGCCTGGCCATCTCCTTTTGCAATGGGAAGCAGAACATGTGCAATGGGTGAAACATGTGTTATGCTATTGGCACAGATAAAATAAATAGCTGACTGCACTCTTCACAGTACCTTGGAGGCATTATGCCTTACCCAGCCTTAGTGCCTCTCTACACCACTGCTTGCACACTTTACCTGTTAACCTGCTTTCCTCAAGACTCCACTACCTTTCAGAGCTATAAGTAAGTTTATAGCCTCTGAACTGGCAACTGACTGTAGGGCAGATCCCTGCACCTACATGGAGCCCTATTGACTTCAATATTTAAAATAAATCTAAATAATAGCTGGTTAAGGGCTTTGTTTTGTACTCATCTTGAGCCTTTTATCTAATGATGTTATAGTGCATTACAAACATTAATAAAATATCAGAACTCCCTCAGATATAGACATGTATCTTACCTTTTTAGATAGCTAAACAGAGACATAGAAATTGACCCAATTTTTAAAAAGTGATCTAATTTTAGGTGCCCAAATTCAGACATCTAGAGACAGATTTTCAAAGGTATTTAGATGCCTAAAGATGTAGATGTGAGCTTAGTGGTATTTTCAAAAGCACCTGAGGAGATAGATGCTTAACTACCATTAATTTCAAATCAGGGTAGCTGATTCCATAGATTCTAAGACCAGAAAGGACCACTGTGATGATCAAGTCTGACCTCCTGTATAACACAGGCCACAGAACTTCCTCAAAATAATTCCTAGAATGTGTCTTTAAAAAAAAAGATTCAGTCTTGATTACAAATTGTCAGTGACAATGACAATCCGCCACGATCCTTGGTAAATTGTTTCAATGGTTAATTTCTCTCACCGTTAAAAATTTACACCTTATTTTCAGTTTGAATTTGTGTAGCTTCAACTTCCAGCCATTGGATTACCTTTCTCTGCTAGACTGAAGAGCCTCCTATTAAATCTATCTGAATTGTTAGGTGAATACCTTTAGAAATCTAGCTCCTACACCAAAATTTTGTAACTTGGGTGCCTAAAGTTACACACCTAAATCCATATTTAGGCACCTAACTGAAGTGTCTGAAGTATGGCACCCAGAAATTGATGTCTCTAAAAGTAGAGGGTATTTTTGAATAACTGTGTCTGTGATTAGGCAAGGAGTGAGTACAAGAACAAATACAAAAGCACTGGAATTTGAAATGGCAGTTCCTGCTCTAACAAAATGACTGTGCTTACCTCCACTAGTTTTTTTATCCAAAACGTTAACTGTCAAAAACCTAACATGAGAGAAAAGGAAAGGGGTTGCTAACTTTGAAAAAAAATGCTTATCTACTGAGGTATCTTCTACAGCTCTCACCACCTTTATAATAATAATTATTAATATTATTTATAAAACATCTTCTTTGAACACCACACAAACAATTAAAGATACATTCATAACACCACACAGTCAAATTACTTGACTAAAAAATTATACACTGTTACCAGGCAAGAATATTTGTTTAAAATTCAAAAGCAGTGAAAACTCATGTTTGCAACAATAACATGATGAATGGAAGGCAGGCAGTTACTATATTTGCTTACTTAATCAAACTAGCTTATTTCAAGCAATCGGTGGCCCATTATAGAACAGACATGCAGACAGTAGCAAAATGTCAGTTTGACCCCTAGACCTTGCACATTGTAGAGACCTGGAGGCCATAACTGCCATGGACAATAAGAAGCAGAAGGAGCTGTTCAGGAGACTCATGATTTGGCTTCCACACAAATGTTGGTGCCCCTCTGACATTCATGTGGTTTTCAGGACAACTGCAGTTTTAGGAGAGGATTCCTCTGACAGTTGTGAAGGTGAAAGATGTTGACCTATGATTCTACAGGGCTATGCTGATTATCACCAGCTAAAGATAAGCCCCTTGAGATATTCATTAGCATTTTCCACTGATCAATAGGTTTAAACATTGTGAGCTAGCATGGATCGGTCTCTCGGTATGATTTCTTTAACAGACTATATTTTGAACTTCTTACTTTATTCCTATATAAATTAATCTTTGCTCATATAACTTTTCTTAGGTTTAGTGGCCAAGATTACTGGATAGTTGCAAGAAACAACAAACCATTAATTTGACTCACTGAAGTGGGTGAAAACCCACAAGTGTAAAACAATGGATCATTATTCTCTTAAATTAAACAGTACTGCTAATTCATAAATTCAAGTAAATTTATTTTTTCTAATATTAGAAAGCCTATATTATAAACAGAAAACATTCCTTAGCAGAGGGGGTTGAATTTCATAATTTATCTTAAATAATTGTATTTATGTATTAGTTGAGGTCTATCTGGAATGGCAGAACAGAGACTATCTACAATAGCCTAGCTACATATTCATATATTTCATATGGATATACTTGATGTTCCTTAAAAAAAAACAACTAATGAATAGATATAGGATGTCAATGTGACAGGATGCATAAAGCCTGCACTAGACCTGTTTATATATCCCAGGATTGCACTAGCCTTTTTGGTGATAGCATCACACTGGAAGCTGCTGTTCAGCTGACTGTCGACCACATCTCCAAAATCTTTTTCAGTCACTGCTTCCAAGGATAGAGTCTCCCATTCTGTAATTATGGCCTACATTCCTTGTTCCTAGATGTATATGTTTACATATAGCTGTATTAAAATACATATTGTTTGCTTGTGCCCAGTTTACCAAGTAATCCAGATTGTGCTGTTTGGGTGCTCTGGCCTCTTAATTATTTATCACACCCCCAATTTTTGTGTCCTCTACAAACTTTATCAGAGATGATTTGTAGATTTTCTTCTTGATAGTTAATAAAAGTGTTCAATAGCGTAGGGCCTAGAACCAATTCCTGCGGGAACACACCCATTCTATGATGATTCCCCATTTACAGTTACATGTTGCGGTCTTTAATTTTGTTAATTTTATGTCATTGTAGTTCTTTTAATCAATGTTTCATGTGGTACCAAGTGAAACATCTTACAGAAGTGTAAGTATATTACACCAACACTATTACCTTTATCAATCATGCATGTAATCTCATCAAAAATATAAAATTAGTTCAACAGAATCTATTTCCGTAAACCCATGTTGATTGACATTAATTATATTGCCCTCGTCTGACTCTTTATTAATTGAGTTCCATATCAGCCTCTTCATTATTTTGAGTGCAATCCATGTCAGACTAACAGGCTTATAATTACCCAGCTCATGATCTTTACCCTTTTAAAATATTGGTACAACATTAGCTTTCTACCAGTCTTCTGGAGTTTACCCAATGTTCCAAGACTTACAGGAAATCAATGTTAATGGTCTAGCAAGCTGCTCAGCCAGCTCTTTTTAAATTCTTGGATTCAAGTTACTCAGACCCGCTCATTTAAATTGTCTTACTTTAGTATGTTGGGTACCTTTAAAAGCAACTAAATATTAAGGCCCTGTAGTGGTCCCTCTTTCTCCAGTGGGGAGGGAGGCCACTCTGCCTCATTGTATTGGGCAGTAACCCTCGGGCTGAGTCATAAGAAGTATATAGTTCTGTGCCCGTCTAACAGAGGTAAATAAACAATAATAGTCTGGTGTTCTTGTCCTCACCCTCAGGCGGGGCAGTGTAGTGAATGGTCTTTAGCTTGCAGCCCCTCGGTTGGGGCTGGCAATACTTAACAGTCTGTAGCTCTAGCCCTCTGGGTGGGGCCAAGCAGAGAGCAGGCTGTAGGCTAAGCCTCCTGACCAAGGCACCCAGCAAACACCCACAGTTTGGGGTTCTAGCCCTTTGGGTAAGGCAGAGCGGGGAGCAGGCTGTAGCCTCAGCTTGTGAGCTAAGGCAGTCAGCAAACAAACACACACAGTCCAGTGCTCTAGCCCTTTGGACAGGGCAGAGCAGGGAGCAGGCTTTACCACAGTCTAGGGGCTCCAGTAGGGGTGAGAACCAACTGAGTCTAGTTCCCAGCTTGATGGACAGTAGATTCACAGAGGCCTCTTGGGAGTCTGCTGCCCCAGGGGTGGAGTGGCAGGGGGTAGGAGGACACGGGCCTGCCCGACTCCACCGCATCCCAGCCCAGGGCCCTAATAGTGGTGGAGTGGTCCACCACTGGGACAGTGGGGATCCAGCCACAACACACTGACTTACAGTCAATCAGCAGAGTAGCCAGACAGTGGTCAGCTGCCCCTGTGCTACTTTCTACCTCTATGAGTTTTGGTACCTCTATAATCCAGAGGTTCTCTGGCTCCTCTGGATACACAGAGGCTGGCAGTCCCAGCAATTCCTCTTCAGACCCAATCGCCTCCAGGGGCAGGGTACTGCAGGGTGCAGGTTCAGCTCCAGGGTGCAGCAACAGAGTGGTGGTGTGTGTCTCCTTCCCTGGCTCCTGCTCCACTGAGACCTCCTTTTATACTTCCTGTCCTACCCTGGTACTTTTGGCGAGAGGGCGGGATGGGTTTGGCTCTGCCCACTAGGTCGAGTATAGTGGCCCCTCGCTCTGCTGTCCGGAGGGAGGCCACTCCACAGGCACTAACATTGAGACGCTCCTCACAATGCATTCACAGGAAAATTTCTAACGAAGTTTATTTGAAATGGTTCACAAATAAAACTTGACTTTGAATGAAAAATCCCATGTTTAAAGAAGATAAGAAATGTCAACATTAAAAAAAAATCATGTTTTCCATAACTCTCCTGCCCTTTTCTAATCAATTAAGGGTTGCAAAGAACAACATGTACTAACTGATTCATAATATTGAAATATAAAATGATTGTTAATGGTAAGATTAAAAGCTTATGCTGATAATTACAAATTATTTAAAATATAACTATGTATAGTGAATGAGTACAGATGAGGTAACACTTAGGCCAAGTCCTAGCTGGCATAAGTGTGTTTTCTCCAATTCTTTTTTTACATAGAATTGTTAATCTCCTTAAAATATTATTGCTGACAGAACAAAGGTAACATGTTGTGTTGGAAGATGTACATAAAAGACACAAATATGTACTGATAAATTTTAAAAAAAAACACAACTTTTTCTGGGAAGACCAAAAGCAGGGTGACAAAAACATGATCCAGACATTGCAAACGCATCAGAAAAAAATACAGAAATTGGGTAATTGAAGTTTGTGCATGCATAATACAAGAGTTATCTAAAATCAAAAGGGTTGATGTGCTAAAAGCCAGTTGGATAAAGATTACGTAATGTGTAACATGGAAATGTACAAAAGATCTCAGTGAACTTGGGCCCAAACTGGAGAAACACCAAATCAGAAACTGAAGAACAGGACTGAGGGACCAGACTATCAGAGAAGGCAATGAAGGTGGAAGAACTTGTGGTAAATTGGGTTCATATAAGTTTTTTTTTTTTTTAAACTGATAGGGTCTTCTTCCTCAGTTGTGGTTTTTTGAGCATCTAATAATGTTTTCTTAAACAATACCCAGTTATCATTCACACTTTTCTGATTAAATTCTCCTCTCAGCTGATTTGACTCCATTTTTTTTAGCTTTGTGAAACTGGACCTATTAAAGCACCAAGTATGTGTGTGTGTATATATATTATTACTGGCCTGGATTTTATTTTGCTTACACATTATAAATGTGATTAAGTCATGATCACTTGTATTTAAGCTACTATTCATTTAGTTCTGTGATCAGTTCCTCTGCATCTGTCAAGATGAAATCTAATATAGAATTCCCCTGTGTTGGCTGCAACACTGTTTGAGTCAGGAAATTGTCATCTATAATGTTTAGAAATTCCAAGGATGTTTTAGTATTGTCACTATGAGACCGCCAACATGTGTCACTCAGACTGAAGGCCCCCATGATCACACAGCTTTTTTTCCTACACATTATAGATAAGTGCTTAAGTAGCTAGTCATCCGGTTCCCGAGTGTGAAATGTTGGTCTGTAGCAGACACCGACTAATACCCCATCTTTTGCTTTATCTTTTAGTATATTGATCCATAGGCATTCAAAGTCATTTTCTTCCAAGTTATGAGTCATCTGGAAACAGGTAATGGTATTTTTGACAGAGTGCCACTTCCCCTCCTTTTTTGCCCACTCTATGCTTCCTAAATAGATAACCAGTGATTTTAACATTCCAGTCGTGCGAGTCATCCCACCAGGTTTCAGTAGTACCAACTAGATTGAATTTATGCTCATAAATAAGCAATTCCTATTCCTCATTTGTTACCCAGGCTCCTAGCATTGGTGAATAGGCAATTAAATAATTTTGTCTCTTCATAGCTTTTGGTTCCTGGATTAACTCTGTTCTTGATGTCTTGATTTCATGCTGAGTACATATATCTTCCCTCTTTTAACCCTCCAATTTCATTATTAATTTAATGCCTTTCTGTCTACTCTAGACAACCTTTTTCCAAGGAAATTGTTTCCCCTTCTACTGAGGTGAAGGCCATGCAGACTATACAGCTGCCTCCCCCCATAGAAAGTGGACCAAAACCCTACACCCTCAGTATCAGTGATTCATTTTTAGAATCTTCTGCCTTCTGTCATCCTTCGCTCATGGGACAGGAAGAATCTTAGAGAAGATCACTTGGACATTATTCTTCTTTGGAACACTTCTAAGTTCTCTGCAGTAACCTATTATCTGTAAGATATCCCATAATGCAGTGTCATCAGTCCCAATATGAATCCTCACCAGTGGATCCTTGCCCATCAACTTCAGAAATCTATTCAGTCTTGGAGTGATGTTGATACAACATACTGCTTTCTGCATCTCTTCATTACACCACCATTCTTCATGAGATTATGGTCTACCCAGTGTAGCACAGTCACATAGTGCCTCAGCTTCTGGGATCAATACATTCTTGAAGATATATCATTCCTCTTCTACTGTTCCAATTTGTGTGTCTTTTGGCTCAAACCTTGCAACTTTCTCCCTAAACTTGTCTGCAGAGACACCAGGCAGTCTCCTCATCTTGATATGTGTCTCATTGGAGAGCTCACTCTAGATCCATTTGCCAACTGTGACTGTTACTACAAATGGCTTGTACTGGGATGTGACCATTTCACTTGGGGTAATCTTACAATCTTTATGCATCTTCCTCTAGTACATTTGGGTTTGTAAGAAATATATTTGCATGATTACTCTGCCGTGTCAATATGTGTAAAGATGAGTTTCTGTTTTCTTAAACCAAGTGTCGGCAATCCCTCACCCTAACTGCTTAAACATATGTCAAGCAGTGCTGTACCCTCTGTGTTATGCCATACCAAAGTGCATTCTATCCCAGCATCTGTTCATAGTCTGATCAACTTGAGCCCATATGAGCGCTGAAATCTCCCAGAGTGAGCAGTAATTTCTCTACTACAGCCATATCTGCCAGGTTCTGCAAGATCTGCCTGACTTCTTCAGGGCCACCTTGTTGTGGGGTGGATACCAATACCATAAATAACATGCACTCTTTCACTTGTATTTAAACAGACATTCACCCTTAGGTTTTCCTGAACAGTTTTACAACGTTCATTGCAAACCACCATTTCTCCTTCCACTACTACCACCTACACAGTACAACTTATAGCCCCATCCTAATTCTTGACTGAATTTTCTAAACATCTGGTATCCTGCACACAGAGTATATTGTTTCTTCAGACCAATAACTACTACTATGATCCCTACAAAGTAAACAGAAATCAATAAGCATAAACTATGTCCAGTGACGTTTTTTGCACAGAGTAGGGATTATACTCAGGACTGTGCTACTAAAGACAATTAAATGAAGAACACAATATGGTATTTCACTGCCCCATTTTAGGAATAGATAAGATAGCAAGGTATAGAAACTTAATTATGAAATAGAATCATGGAAATGTAGGACTGAAAGGGACTTCAACAGGGCATCTAGTCCAGTCCCCTGCACTGAGGCAGGACTAAGTATTATCTATACCACCCCTGACTGTTTTTGTTTTAACTGTTAGTAAAAACCTCCTAGGAGAGAGATTCCACGACCTCCCTAGGTAATTTGTTCCAATGCTTAACTACCCTTATAGTTAGGAAGTTTTACTTAATGCCTAACCTAAATCTCCCTTGCTGCAATTTAAGCACACTGCTTCTTGTCCTGTCCTCCATGGATAAGGAGAAAAATGTATCACCTTCCTCCTTATGACAACCTTTTACGTATTTGAAGACTGTTATCATGTCCCCAGTCTTCTCTTCTCCAGATTAAACAAACCCATTTTTAAAAATCTTTCCTCGAAGATCATATTTTCTTGGCCTTTAATCATTTTTGTTGCTCTTCTCTGAACTGTCTCCATTTTATCCATCTTTCCCAAAGTGTGGTGCCCAGAACTGGACACAGTATTCCAGTTGAAGCCTTATCAGTGCTGAGTAGAGTGGAAAAATAACCTCTCATGTGTTGCTTACAACACTCCTGCTAATATATCCAGAGTGATGTTCGCTTTATTGCAACAGTATTACATTGTTGACTCATATTTAGTTTGTGATCCCCTATAATCCTCAGATCCTTTTCTGCAGTACTCCTTCCTAGGCAGCCATTTCCCATTTGGGTATTGATTATTCCTTCCTAAGTGTAGTAGTTTGCATTTGTCCTTATTGAATTTTATCCTATTTATTTCAGACCATTTCTCTAGTTTATCAAGATCACACTGAATTCTAATCATTCTAAATGATTTGGATAATGACATAGAGAGTGCACTTATAAAGTTTGCAGATAATACCAAGCTGGGAGGGGATGCAAGCGCTTCCTCCCAGCTTGGTGTCATCTGAAAACTGTATAAGTGTACTCTCTATGTCGTTATCCAAATCATTTATGAAGTTGTTGAAAAGAATCAGATCCCTGTGGGACCACACTCAATATGCCCTTTCTGCTTTATTGTGAAACATTGATAACTACTTTTAGTACACTCTTCAAGCCACTTGTGCATCCGCCTTATAGTAGGTTCATCTAGGTTATATTTCTCTAATTTTTTTATGAAAAGGTCATGTGGGACAGTATCCAAAGCCTTACTAGTCAAAATATATCATATCTATGGCTTCCCCACTATCCACGCTGCGTGTTAGCCTGTCAAAGGAGGATATTCAGATTGTTTGACGTGATCCGTTCTTGACAAATCCATGTTGAGTGTTACTTCACATCTTATTTTCTTCTAGGAGCTTACAAATTGTTTGTTTGATTATTTGCTCTATTATCTTTCTGGGTACCAAAGTTAAGAAGACTGCTCTATAATTCCTTGGTTTGTCCTTATTTCCATTTTCATTGAGAGCTATTATATTCACCCTTTTCCAGTCCTCTTGGATCTCCCCTGTCCTTCATGAATTGTCAACAAAAATTGCTAATGGCTTAGAGATCTGTTCAGCCAGTTCCTTAAGTATTCTATGATGTATATCATCCCCATTCCACAACATATCATCAGGCCCTACCACTTGAAGACTTGTTCTTTCCCTATTTCAGCCTCAAGCAATGGTCCATTTACACGGTTGTTCAACATGTTAGTCATCCAATTTCTTTTTTGGTGAAAACTGATACAAAACAGTATCTAACACTTCAGGCACTGTTGGGTTTTCTATTATTGTCTTTCCCTTTTCACTGTGTAATGGGCCTACCCTGTCCTTGGTCTTCCTCTTGCTTCTAATATGTTTTTTAAAATGTTTTATTACCTTTTATGTCCTTAGCTGGTTTAATTTTTTTTGCTTGGCTTTTCTAATTTCGTCCCTACATGCTTATGTGTTTTTTATATTCATGCTTCACAATTTGACCTAGTTTCCACATTTTGTATGACTCTTTTTTTGCGTTTCAGGTCATTAAAGATTTCCTGGCTAGCCAGGATGGTCTCTTACCTTACTTCCCATCTTTCTTATGTATTAGGAGATTTCTCTTGTTATTAAGGGCTCATCTGTTTATAAAACTGACAACTCTCCTGAACTCTTTTTTACTCTTAAACTTGTTTCTCATGGGATCTTACCTACCAATTCTCTGAGTTTGCAAAAGTCTGCCTTCTTGAAGCCCATTGTCTTTATTCTGCTCTTTTTCCTCCTACTGTTCCTTAGAACCATGGACTCTATCATTTCATGTTCACTTTCACCCATGCTACCTTGCATTTTAATTCTCAGCCAGTTCCTCCCTGTTTATCAGAATCAAATCTAGAATAGCCTCTCCCCTAATCTCTTTCTCCATCTTCTGTAATAAAAAGTTGTCTCCAATGAATTCCAAGAATTTGATGGATAATCTGTGCTCTGCTGCATTGTCTTCCCAACAGATGTCTGGGTAGTGGAAGTCCCCCATTATCACCAAATCCTGTGTGTTGGATGACTGATGTTCAAAAAAAGACCTCATCCATCTCTTCTTCCTATACTATACTAAACACCTACCATGACACCACCCTGGCTTTTTTTAAATATCTTTTATCCTTAGCTAGAGACTTTCAATAGGTCTGCCTCACACTTCTATTTCAACCTCAGTGCAAGTGTATATATCTTTGATATATAAAGCAACACCTCCTCCCTTTTTCCCGGCCTGTCCTTCCTGAACAAGCTGTACCCTACTATACCAATATTCCAGTCATGTGAATTATCCCATCAAGTTTCTGTGATGCCAGCTGTGATTATTCACTAGTATTTCTAGATATTCCTGTTTATTCCCTATACTTCTTTCATTAGTATACAGCCATCTAATACGTTCACTAGATTTGCCCTCTGTAGTCCTTCTTGTCTCTCCTTTGTCCCTGATGTGATAGCTAATGTTCCCCCCAGATTCCAGCCCTTCACCCAGGTCTCCATGTTTTGGTCTTACCTGTGGGCTTTTGTCTCCTGCTCCTGTCAAACCTAGTTTAAAGTCTGCCTAACTAGGTTAGCCAATCTGAATCTGAAAATACTCTTCCCCTTCCTTGATAGATGGACCCCCATCTCTACTGAGCAGTCCTTCCCAGAACAGCATCCCATGGTCAAGGAAGCCAAAGCCTTCCTAGTGAAACCATCCGTGCAGCCATGCGTGCAACTCCATGCTGTGTCTGTCTCAGCCTAGGCCTCTATCCTTGATTGGAAGGATTGATGAGAACACACCTGTGCCCCCAACTCATTCACCCTCACTCCCAGAATCCTGTAGTCACTTCTGATCTGCTCAGGGTCACACCTTGCAGTACCATTAGTGCCCACATGGATAAGCAGTATGGGGTATTAGACAGAAGGCTGGATGATCCTCTGCACACTATCCAGAACAGACAACTGGGCTCTCATTTACATAGGGATAAAAAACCTGCAGCTGGCTTGGATGAGCTGACTTGGGCTCATAGAGATCGGGCTCTGGGCTGAAAAATCACTGTGTAGACACTCAAGCTTGGGCTACAGCCCAAGATCAGGGACCCCTGTGAGGATGGAGGGTCCCAGATCTTGGGCTGCACCTGCAGCCGAAGTCTACACAGCAGTTTTCAGCCCCAGAGCCTGAGTCCCACGAACCTGAGTCAGCTGACCCAACCCAGCTATGGCCACGACACAGGTCTTTTATCCCTGCGTAAATGTATCCACTGCAAACTTTAAGCAGGCCAAAAGAAAAACCGAAGAGACAAACAAGCTTGCCCGCTCACCCCATGAATTACTGCTCACTCCTTCTTCAGTAGGGAATCTTCCTCTCAAACTTCCCTGTTTGCTGCCGCCTATTCGCTAACTCCTCTTGGTCATTTAGCATCTGGCTTTTAAGCCCTTCTCTTCTAAGTCAGTCCTGCCCCTCATTAACACACAGGAGAAGGGTGAGCACAAGAAGGATCAAGGTACAGGAGGCTAGAGAATTGCTAGTACCCACTCAGCTAGTAACTAGAAGGCCTCTGGCTCCTATTCCCACATAATCCTCAAACACACAGTTCCCAGCAACCACCGTGTAAACTTTAAGCAGGCCAACAGAAAAAGCAAGCCGACTATCAAGCTCAATCACTCACCTCATGAATTAGTGCTCGCTCCTTCTTCAGCAGGGGATCTCCCTCTCAAACTCCTGTTTCCTATTTTCACTATTGAAATAAAATGAATGAAAGTCACTATTTTCATTTTCAATAGGTTTTAGAGTTTGATCAAAACAATTGAATATTTGGGGAAATGCTAACTCTTGAACTTTGAGTTATTTTAAAATACATTTTCAACATCTCTATGGTCTATTTATATTTCCCTCTTCTATTTACTACTCTCTGTCACAGTATATTTGCTTATTTGTTAGAACAATATTTGACAAATGAACAGATGTATGAAGCATGTGTAATTGTCTTTCCATGAAGTCCTGAAATTCAAGACCAGAATTGCCACATGCATAAAGAAATGAATAATGCTTATGGAAACTTGGTGTTCAGCTATTTCAAACCAAATGGTGTAAGTTCTGGGTAAATGTTCCTCAACATCTCTTGCCTCCTTAAACTTGAATGGGTGCCTCTTGGCCCCAATAATTTTCATACTGAAAACAGTTGTTACCCAGTCTCTTCTGCAAATCTATACCATTCCACCTAGAGCAAAAGACCACCAATATAGACTACTTCTTCAAGAGTAGATCAGTACTTTAATGTTTCATTGCATGTACCAAAAATAAAATCCTAAAATATATTTATGAGATTGTCAATTTTATAGTATATTAGATAAGAAATTGTTGTTTTGTCAGTTTATCATCACAGTTTATTTGATTTCTCCTTTAAACATAAATACATATTGCACTGCATGATATCAGAATATTGTTGTGAAAGCTGTGTATTCCAAAGCTTATCTTACCAGTTCCAAATATTTTGATAATTGGATTTAGTTTCTCCTACTGAAAATACATTTTGCTGAGGAATTACTGGAAAAGTTAATTTGTGAAGCTGGCAAGCAACAGTCATAGATCTGTGATGAGCTGTGTGAAACAACAGACTGTATAACAAACAACTAAACAGAATGGGCAATAGAGAGATTATTTCACTGCTGTTCATGGTGAAAGAGTTTATGCTCTATCAGAATAAGATTTGTTTTCATTCTTTCGCAATGAAAGTGCTCTAGTTCTATTAAAAGCTAGGACTAAGAGCTAATTAGCTCACTGGTCACATCTGCACACTCTTTTTACTGGTTCAAAGGTATTTAAAATAATGAAAAACACGTCCACCAATTCTGGTATTTTCAAAGTGCTCATCACCCAAGTTATCTGGGTACTCTACAAAATTAAAAGATATATCAAAAGTTACCTCATTCTCTAACAGGGAGTATTCTTCTCCCTAACTTCTGTTTAAAACACTTTCTTCTCAAAAGATGTCAAAAGTTGCCTTCCAGAAATGCAATATCAAAGGAATTTGAAATATTGTGCAAGGTAGATGAATCCTTGCGCATGTTTAAAGATGATGCAATTCGAGCTCAGCTGTATCTCACCATGAGCGAGAGCACCCTGTCCACTACCATCATGATTACAACTGTAGTCTCATTGACCAAAGAGCCCCTACTAGGTATAGCTAAGGTGGTGGATGTGGAGAGTTAAGTGGCCTCTGAGACAGCTGAGTCTCTAGTCCCTTTAGGCCTTTAACAATAAACATCAGAATCTTGAAATGATGGTCAGCAGCCAAGATAGAGTGCAGAGAAATAATGCAATATTTCCTCATTGGTGTGCCCTCTGTGATAGGAGGCTTGCAGCATGCCACGCCATCTCTAGATTCTGGGTGGTTTGGGGGTCAGCCTTGAGAGTGCACCTTGGAACAGTACACTTAGGGGTGACAAATTGTGTGGCTAGGTCAGTATTAGAGTCTAACAATATGACCAGCCAAAGATTTCTGGCCAGTGCTGTTATTTGGGCATCAGGGACCAGTAGGGAGTCCAATAGGTTTCTGTTACTGCACCCCACTCTGAGCACTGTAGGAGAGGACAGCTATGCTGGAGGGCCCAATCCTGTACATTGTAAGCACAAAGACCTTGCACTAAAGTGTATATCATGGTTGCACTTCTCAAATAAAACTGGCCTTTAATGCACTTTGAGCGAGTACATCCTGGGCGGGGGCACAATGACATGCCTAAATCCTCATCACCAAAGGAAAAAAAAAAGATCACTGGGAGTCTGCCCAAGATGACAGTTCTTTCCCCAACTTCTAAAGACAATGCAGCTCAAGCACCAAGATCTAAAGGAATGTTTAAGATTTTGCTGCTGCAGGATAGGTGGTTGAGCAGAATGTGAATATTACACCCACCATCTTCGCTGGCACTGCTGATGGAACTTGGGATGCTCCAGAGCTAAAAGCATGAACTGCTGTGCTAAAGAGTCAGGCTCATAAGTCAAGGGCTTTAACAGACTCACATTCTCTGTGGATCAGACACAGAACTACACACACACACTGACCAGGAATCACATAAACCTTACTCTGTTTCCCACCCCCCTCACTATACTGAGGACCCACTCTCCCTCCCCTCCAATAAAAGTTGAAGGGGAAATGACACAGCTGGCTGCTCTCCAACGAAACCTGAGGAAGAGCGAATAAGAATGTCACTGAACTTTCCCCCAAAAGTCCCCTAAAGGAGAAGGTGCTTTGATTAATTTGCTAAGTAGTGAAACTGCTGCTCTTCTCCCTCCTCAACTAGACAATCAGAGGTCCCCAGGAGAGGGAGGATTGGGTGGCATTTAGAAGGACATTGGGTCAACTGGTGGCAGAAGCCATGAGGTAGCTGCTACACTGACATGAAAGAACACAGATGAGCCTTCAGTGCAACATAATACAAGACACAACCCAGGACGACAGGATACCTAACTACCTCGAACAGAGGAAGGGACTACGAGGGGGCACGCAGTTACTAGACCTGGAGAAACACTAATCTTCTTTTGGACACTCCCAAATACCAAACCAGAGACAGAGGTTCTTGTCAACTGCTGGAAATGGCCCACCTTGATTATCACTACAAAAGGTTTCCCCCCACCCCTGCTGGTAATAGGTCACCTTAAGTGATCACTCTCGTTACAGTGTGTATGGTAACACCCATTGTTTCATGTCCTCTATGTGTGTAAATCTCCCCACTGTATTTTCCACTGAATGCATCCGATGAAGTGAGCTGTAGCTCACGGAAGCTTATGCTCAAATAAATTTGTTAGTCTCTAAGGTGCCACAAGTACTCCTTTTCTTTTTACATTATTGTTGTTTAACTGCAACTACTAAAGTTAGTGAGCCTAAGAAATGTCCAACCTCTTCTGCCTGCCACAGTAAACCATCCTTTTGTTTAACTCATATGTCTGATTGGTTATTTGGACCAGGGCTGGCTGGAAAACAAAGAATCCCATTCTGTGAAAAACAGAGTTTAAAAAAAAGTTAATTCAACTTCAGAACAAAAATGAAACCTTTTCAAACTTTTAACACAAAACCCATGAGAGGGAGAGAGACCCCAGAACAGCCAATAGCCAGTGGTTTGGGCACTTACTTGGATGTGGGAGAGCCAGGTATTAATCCTATTGCTAATTCACAAATCCCCTTCCACCCTAGATCCCCACTTTCCCCATTATGTTAGTTCCTTCCCACCACCTAGTTCTCTATCCCTACACACACCCCAGCAGGCCCCAAAACAAAGGACTTCATAGCAGAAACTGCTTCAGCTACTGTCCTGCTTCTCTTTCCTTCCCAAACTTGTTGCTTAGTACTCTTATCCCCCAGGTCTGCCAGATCTCTCATTGGAGGAAGCAGGAAGAGAAAGATGAGTGACAATTGGCTGGTAGGATGGGAGGTCCTATGTGGGAATCTCAGCCACTTTGCAAATCTGGCCTTGAACATGTGTGAATTTTCAGCTAGTTAAGATCCACTGTAATATACTGAGTAAAGATAATAAACAGAAATAAACACTATAAATGACAGCATAAACAATATAAAATGTTCAGGCAGCCTCAATTTGTCTTCTAAATTGCAATGTGTCACAATTTTCCTACATAATTACAGTATCTGCATGTCCAAACAAGGTAGTGAGGCATGCAACTTCAGATAACGTTGCTACAAAGGGTAACTGTGTATTCAAAAAGCAACTACTAATTTTGAAAGTGTGCACTTCTGTGTTTATAAGAATGATAAAATTAAAAGAATAATGATAAGACACAATCAGTCATGCAAAACACAAATCTAGAACAAAAAAAGAGATAAAGGGAGATAAAGTCAAAGACATAAAAAGAATCAAACTATAACTGAAAATATATAATTTGTTATGCACACATAATCTTATTGTATGCTGATGATCTGTAAACTAATTATATACAGGACCATCGTCAACATTCTGACATGTATCTATCTGGCCATTATTTAGCACAGTGATTAACAGGAGCTTGTGAGAAAAAAAATACACCATCAGCATGTCAGTTGATTAATAATAAGGCACTAAGGAAACCATCAAGTTTAGCTTTTGGTCATATCATTTTCCTAAGATAGAATACAAAGGGGTCTCTGTGTCAAAATACCAAGCATGTGAGTTTTGCCTGAGGCTGGACTTTTCTTTCTGTGAGGAGTCTGTCCCATACTTTATTAAACAAGTGATGCATAGAGAGAATAAAAGGTGAATTCCAGAAGTGCTCTAACAATATGTGACTCTAGTAAAAGAAAATGCAATAAGCAAGGGTTCATCAAAGCTTTTTTTTTTCTGCTGACTCTCAGAAAAGACACATTAATGTTCAGAGTTTTCATTGATGTTAACACTATTCTGGGTGTAGGTGTAACTCCCCCCCCCCCCACACACACACACACACAAATTCACTTCATGTAACAGAGAATGAAAACTAGTTCTAGGCAGTAGCACAACCATTAACTCCAGGTGTTTATCATACAACGTGAATATTCCTTAAAAATCATTGCATGTTTTAAAAAAAATGTCACTAACCCTCCATGCATCTCTGCACATTCTTTTAGGTTCTGTCACAAAGGTATAACTTTAGGGGCAATAAGTGGAAATATTCAAAATCTGTCACTTTTCCACAGAATCTCTAAATAAAGTCCTGATAGGTTTGTTCCAGTTTTGCATAGGAGAAAGGAATATTTACTGAGATTCCAATCGTTTACAAAAAAATATATAGCAATAAAGAATAATGAACGTTAATCCTTCTGTATAATTAGACTTACGTAAATAAGTCTACATACATGATCTAATATAAAAGTAACTGGAATGGTTTGGTCCAGCACCAGCAATTATAAAGGTGAAAGACAGACAAAACTGCTTAGCAATCGATAAGGCTTTCTTTCAGCAAAGTACTTACCTATATGTCTCTACTTAAATATGTGAGACTAAATATGCCATGTGCTTAAATAGCTTCGTAAATCAGGGAACAGATCAGAAAGGGATTTACATCGATAGAATCATATATACAAAAAATGAATCTCGTAACTAAACACAAACATATACAAATCAACCCTTTATGAAAAATTATCAATTACAATAATAATGAAATAATGTACTGTAATTAAGAGCACAAAAAGACACAAAGGAGTTGCCTAGTCTGATCAGCCTACAAGATCCAGAGTGATTGACGGACCACACAAAGTGCCCAATTCTGCAATAATTTCTGAGGCAAAGCTGAGTAGGGATTGCAGGGTCTGGGCTATACTTATTGAAAGCAGCATAACAATCGTATAGTTACAAATTTCTAAAAAAGTTGACCAAATACTCTTGGTGGCAAATATGTCTGAGGAAGATAAAGAGCAGTGTAATATGTGTAAGCATGCGTGGAAACTGAGTTTCAAATTTGCTTGCACAATTACTTATTCACTCATCCAATGAGGGGAACATAAATATTACCATGTGACTTATCTGACCAATCATAACTAAACTATACAGAGCCCATTTGTGATCAACTAGTAGAGTTCACATATTGTGAATATCTTATTCCCACTGCTAAGCAGTTACGTAAGTAGAGTCAATGAAGTCAAATTCATGATGAAATACTAAAGACATTTGAAGAACTCATGATCTACTAGAGGCACAAAAAAGGTTTAGTTAATTGAATACTTTATTCATTGCAAATTATTTGTTCAACTCCAATAAAAACATATGGGCAGGGAGCTTATATCTTGTACCTTCACACTGGTGATGAATTTAGACTATAGTTTCTCAAATTTCAGTGCTTCTCCAACAATTGTCAAGTTAAGCATTTATTTTCTTAAATTGGTCAGTTAACCAGAAATCCTCTCAAGGCCAGTTCTCAATAATACATCTCGTCATTTCGTTGTTACGTTGCTGATCAGTTAGGGAACATGCTCCTTTAAAGTTGTGCAATGCTTCCTTCTATGCCGCCTGCTTTGTCCACTGCTTGCAGGAAGAGCGGCCCGGTGGAGCTAGCTGGTGGGGGCTTGAACTAGGGTGGACCAGCCGCCCACCTATCAGCTCCCCGCATCAGCTCCTGGCTCCCCTAAGTTCCCTGTGCAGCAACCTCCCAGCAGGCTATCAACTGCGGACAGTTCAGCTGTCCCTCCCCGCACTGCCATGTGCTGCTCCTGCCCTCTGCCTTGGAGCTGCTCTCCGAGCCTCCTGCTTGCTGTGCAGGGGTGGGGGGAAAGGGGACAAATGTCAGGGTGTCCCTCCCCCCTGCTCCTGCACCCCACTTATCCCATTTTCCATAGAGCGCAGGGGGACACACGACAGTCCCAGAGGCAGCAGCTGAGGTGGGTCTCAGCTTGCTGATCTAATTAACAAGGCAGTGTACTTAAAACAGGGATCAGCACACTTAAAGGGGAAATGCACGTCTCTCTCACACACACACACACGCACACACACACACACACACACACACACGGTGTCTCTCTCTGTCTGCTATGCTGTCTCCCCTCCCTTCATTCCTTCTGCCTTGTAGAGTGTGGGGCTACATTAACAACAAGTTAACCCTTGAGGGCTAGTTCATCATTTAGCAGTAAGGCATTCCCTGGGAAATATCCCACCCTCTGACTTCACCTCAACCAAGCTTCATAAGCATCATTGCTGTGTACCAGTATTAAATTGTTTGTTTAAAACTTATACTCTGTGCGTGTGCGTTTGGTGAAAAAAATTTCCCTGGAACGTAACCCCCACGTTTACATTAATTCTTATGGGGAAATTGGATTCGCTTAACATTGTTTCGCTTAAAGTCGCATTTTTCAGGAACATAACTACAACGTTAAGTGATGAATTCCTGTACTTATAAAATCAAATTGCCTTATGCCCAAGAGTCGCTGCTCGCAACACACATGAAATGCCTCCACCCTCCCAAAGTTTGTTTAAGCAAAGTCCATGTGTCAGATCTGCATAAGAGGATCAAAAGTACACGTTTGATTAATTTTTAGTTTTGTATATAATTTCACCTTCTTTTGGCTCCAGGTATTCATGGCTGAGGCTGCTAAACCAATTCTCCCTAGGATGTCTGGCTGGCTGTACCTATTTAATGACAATTTCCTTTCTAAATAGGCAAAATCATCCCCTACTTCCACAGTTTGCCCAGCAGCACAGATGTCTTGTATCACAACTTTTGCGCCAACACTGGATTTTTGTTTTTTCCCAAGAAACCCTTAGCCCAAGGGCAGCTGCCACATGCTGGAAGCTCTCTCATCCAGGTTGGTAAAAGTTGAACTGAAAGTTTTACCAATATTTGCAGAGATATTCCAAGGAGCCAATCTATTGTATAGCAGAAAAGGACTGGGGTCAGGACATATCTCTGGATCCAGTGTTAAACCTGTCAGAGTTATGCCCACACACATTTCCCCAAGTCATTATATAGCTCTTGAATTAACCACAAGAGGATGTCAGGAATGCTTATGCCTCATAGGCCTTTCACAGGGCAGCTCTATTAACAGAATCAAAGGCTGCCTTTAGGCGTACATATGCTGCTGTCAGAAGACTATTAAATTCATGAGCGATGTCAGATAAAAGATGAAGAGCAAGTATAGCATTCATTGCAGATAGCTCGACAGAGAAGCCTGATTGGTCTGGGTGATGGTGTTTCACAAGGAGAGGCTGGAGTTGGGTGAGTAGGACACACAAAACGCAGAGTGATGGGCCCATAGCTGCTGCACTCAGTGTGTGGGCCTTTCACCTTATATAGTGGGATGATGATCCCTTCCTTCCACTCTGTTGGCACCTTCCCAGTAGCCTAAGCCTCAACAAAAAGTTGGTGTAATGCTACATTAGTGGGCTCTGTGGCACGCTTGAGACATTTGGGTGTTATGCCGTCGGGTCCAGCAGCACTCCCACTTTGCAATTTCTTTATGGCAGAGTGAACCTTTCCTAACATAGGCACATCTACACAGGTTTTAGGATTAGGGGTTGCATCTACTGCTAATGCGTCCAGATCTGGACACGGAGTCATTTCAGGATGGTTAAGTGGACTCTCATTATATTATTTCCATCTTTGCAGGACTTCTTGGGTTGAGCATGTTTTACCATCAGCTGTGTTTATTGGCATAAACCCTGCACAAAGTCTAGTTCTGGATCAAAGTGACTGAATAGCTTTAAATGCAGGTCATAATTTATTATATAATTTCCTCTACCGCATATTTTACTAAGTTCTCAAATAAGCTTTGAGATCCACTTTTTCTTTCCCCAAAAAATATTTTGTAAACATTCATGTTAAGCAGCATCATGGAGCTGTCTGGCCTCAGATTTCTTTTACAGAATTTGAAATATCTTATCAGATAGTCAAGGGCATCACTTGTAACATTCCCTATTTGGAGTGGCATCTATGGCTTCTCAGATAACCATGCTTATGGCTGTCCAAGTTGAGTCTGTGTCATCCAGGAGAGCACCAAGTGTGTCAATTTTGTTATGCACCCTGACAGAGTACTTGTTAGCAAGTGCTGAATTTTCACAGATACATTGTGCTTTGTATGTCATAACAGGTGCACTCTTGTGTTGAAATCGGGGTTAATTACCATTTTAGCAACAATGAGATGATGATCAGTATTTGCTGGAGCTTCTGCTCCTCTGTAGACCCAATATGACCCTACTATACTATAATTCTAGACCAATGTATGGTTCAGCTCTTTCCTCACCTGGCCATTGTTGGATATCCAGGTTTCCCAACACATATCTCAGCACCTGAACTGGCAGTGATGGTAATATTATGAGAAGCATAAAAGGAGAGAAATCTCACACAGTTATCATTTATTGTTCCAGTGCAGAATGGTCTGAGAATAGTCTCACAGGACAACTTGGTGCAACATTCCTAAGAAGTTAATCGTGAGTGGACTAGATTGCTTCACTGCTGCCAGCTGCTGATAGATTTTACTTTATTAGTGTCTGTAGCTTCCTCAGTGGGAGTGCAGGCTACAATGATGGAACGTTGCCCATGGCAATGTATCAACCTGGCAGTTGATCAGAAATAGGATGTCACATTCTTAGTGATTTACCAGAGGTGGACGGAGGACTAATGAAATCTGGTATGTGACCTCATTTAGGGTTAGCATATTCCAGGTGACAAATCTGGTGGATTTTCTCAAATCAATCAGGCATTATGGAGTTCAGTCTAAAGCATGGCCCATATTATATTGGATGCCCTTTGATTCAGTCCAACTCCTTGGTACAGGGCGATGTACAGTGGCAATTTTGTTTAGGGACACCACCACCCTTCCGAGAATCCCTTCTGCATGAAACAGGTGGCTCATCATCCACCTTCACCACTGTTTGGGAAGTATTTTCCCTCCTCTGCTGGGTCCGCCCTTGGCCTTTGCTTGTAACCCTGAGCAGGGGCCCTTATTGGGTGCTACTGGATGGAACCAGCCCGAACCAAGGTTTGCTTTAGCATGAGAAACCACAGCCTGAAGTAATGCAGCTAAACCCCCTACCTTACATTTTTAAATACAAGGCTGAAAATACTAATCTTCAACTAATCCTAATGGATATTAGGAAAAACTTTTTCACCAAGAAGGTGGTGAAACACTGGAATGTGTTACCTAGGGAGGTGGTAGAATCTCCTTCCTTAGAAGTTTTTAAGGTCAGGCTTGACAAAGCCCTGGCTGGGATGATTTAATTGGGGATTGGTCCTGCTTTGAGCAGGGGGTTGGACTAGATGACCTCCTGAGGTCCCTTCCAACCCTGATATTCTATGATTCTATGATTCTAATCATTGCTTTAAGAACCTCTCAAAAGCAACTGAATGCTATTTTTCCCCCATAGAATGTCAGCAGTCTTTGGAGCATGTATTGGGTCTTTCAGTAAAATGCAGTTTTATGGTGAAATGGTCAGCCAGAGAGATACTAACTGAAATGTGATCTGATCAAGTGGTTGAAGCAATGTCAGATTGTTGGTTCCCAACAGGGGAGGAGGTCATTGACCAATCAGGACAAAGATACTAAGTGTGAGTTAAAAGCTCTTCACTCTAGAAACGCTAACTCAAAAATTATTTGTGTACAAGAGAAAATATAGATGATTTTAGAGGAAATTTAGTTAACTGGTAGAACATCTAAAAAACTATAGCTTATATAGGAGGCTAAGAAAGAGCAAACTTTTACACCTTTGAAATAAGATGTAAGGTCTTCTGGTTCTTTTGTACAGTCCTCGGAGGGAGCTTTTTAATGATTTGATGTGCTTCATTTAGAGTTTGCAATTATTATGACTGTTTAGTTGCAGGACATTGTTAAAATGTTTGAGTGCTGGTCATTGACAATGTTTCTGTTTAATAGCCTATGTGCACAAATTAGGTGACAAGGTTGGTGCCAGAATTATTCATGGAACTTTAATATGTGCTATTCATATTTTATTGTGTCTTTAAAACGGACGCTTTTAATAGTATACTATCTCTTGAATTGCACTTATTAACCTTAACTTTAAGGAATTTCTTTGTGTTGGAATTGCCTTTTTAAAAAAACTAGGGCAGTTAACTCACGCGATTAACTCAAAAAATTAATCGTGATTAATCACAGTTTTAATTATGCTGTTAAACAATAGAATACCAATTGAAATTTATTAAATATTTTGGATGTTTTTCTACATTTTCAAATATATTTATTTCAATTACAACACAGAATACAAAAAGTGTGCAGTGCTCACTTCATATTATATTTATTACAAATATTTGCACTGTAAAAATGATAAACAAAATAAATAGTTTTTTTCAGTTCACCTCATACAAGTACCATAGTGCAATCTGTATCGTGAAAATGCAATTTACAAATACAGATTTTTTTTTGTTACATAACTTCACTCAAAAACAAAACAATGTAAAACTTTATCGCCTACAAGTCCACTCAGTCCTACTTCTTGTTCAGCCAATCACTAAGAGAAATAAGTTTGTTTACATTTACAGGAGATAATGCTGCCCGCTTCTTATTTACAATGTCACCTGAACGTGAGAACAGATGTTCACATGGCACTTTTGTAGCCAGCATTGTAAGATATTTACATGCCAGATAAGCTAAACATTCGTATGCCTCTTCATGCTTTGGCCACTATTCCACAGGACATGCTTCCATGCTGATGACGCTCATTAAAAAAATAATGCTTTAATTAAATTTGTGATTGAACTCCTTGGGGGAGAATTGTATGTCTCCTGTTCTGTTTTACCCACATTCTGCCATAAATTTCATGTTATAGCAGTCTTGGATGATGATCCAGATGTTGTTCATTTTAAGAACACTTTCACTGCAGATTTGACAAAACGCAAAGAAGGTACTAATGTGAGATTTCTAAAGATAGCTACAGCACTGGACCCAAGATTTAAGAATCTGAAGTGCCTTCCAAAATCTGATTGGGACAGGGGGTGGAGCATACTTCCAGAAGTCTTAAAAGAGTAACACTCCGATGTGGAAACTACAGAACCCAAACCACCAAAAAAGAAAATCAACCTTCTGCTGGTGACATCTGACTCAGATGATAAAAATGAACATGCATTGGTCTGCCCTGCTTTGGATCATTATCGAGGAGAACCCATCATCAGCATGGATGCATGTCCTCTGGAATGGCGGTTGAAGCATGAAGGGACATATGAATCTTTAGTGCATCTGGCATGTGAATATCTTACAACACCGACTAGAACAGTGCCATGCGAACCCCTGTTCTCACTTTTCAGGTGCCATTGTCTGAGCAATTGGCTGAACAAGAAGTAGGACTGAGTGGACTTGCAGGCTCTAAAGTTTTACATTGTTTTATTTTTAAATGTAGTTTTTTTTGTACATAATTCTACATTCGTAAGTTCATCTTTGATGATAAAGAGATTGCACTACAGTACTTGTATTAAGTGAATTGAAAAATACTATTTATTTTATTTTTACAGTGCAAATATTTATAATAAAAAATAAATCTGAAGTGAGCACTGTACACTTTGTATTCTGTGTTTTAATTGAAATCAATATTTGAAAATGTTGAAAACATCCAAAATATCTACATAAATAGTATTCTATTATTAACAGTGCAATTAATCACCATTAATTTTTTTAATCGCATGATAGCCCTAAAAAACCCTTTGATTTCATGCAGTCACTTCTGGGGTTGAATGCAGAAGTCATAACAGCACTAGTAGCTCTACACAATTTGATGACACTAAGTGAAAATAATGTATCCAATTAAAGCAGCTGGGAAATTTATGTAGCCAGTATGTCTTGCCCAGATTAGAATTTGGTCAGGATCCCATCACATGTGCTCTTACTTTTAAAAAAAAGTACAATGGGAATTTGCCAGAAGCATTCAGGTTGTCAGTTTTATGTTTCATTTAGAGAGGTAGCCTCTTCATAAGCACAATTGCCCCCTAAACCTATACTAGTGTTGGTTCAATTCTGACTCTGAAGGAAAGGAAAACTATAATCTAGTGATCCAGTAAGTCTCTCTTTAATAGCATATGTTTCAAATTTTCCAGAGAAGTTTATTATCTAAAGTGAGCTTCTCACAATAAAGCATATGCTTGTGTTCTTAAAGCCAGACATGTCATCTTTATAAAAATATTGTACAGTTTAACTATTGCTGAATTGTTGACTAAAGTACAAAATGAAGTGTTATTAAAATGCGGAAACATTGTTTTCAATAACGTGTAGAAAGAAGACAAACTAGTAAAGGGCAATTTTTTCCTCACTACGGCTGGAATATTAAGTACTTATAGGAGTTTTATTGGAGGTCTCCACCTCATTCTATATAACAGCCTCATACATATTTTATACATGTGTAATTCTGTTGATTTCTGCGGAGTTACTCTGATTTACATCAGTGTAAATTAGAGAAAAATTCAGCTCAGCATGCTGAAAATGTATCCCCAAATACTTCAATTGTACATCACTGAGTCACCACCATGCAACATATTCCTGTGTTCAGTCTAGCAGGATATGAACACAGATTCCTAAACAGGGAACCATGAGATGATATTTTTATCACAGGGAGTGTAAGTAGCAACGTAGCCACCACAAAGAAGACAGCAGTCCAGTTCAATTTGGATAAGAACACATTTTCCCTAGCCACAGATTTCAAATTCATATTAGATCTTTATGGTCCCAAAGTCTGGGATTGTTTTGATCCAGGCTTTTGGTATAGCCCGTTATGGAGTTAAAAACTAGCCGCCAAGTTCAGATTTGGGCATGAATCCAAACTTGGGGGACATTCAGAGCTGGGATTGTTGGTTTTGGTCCATTTCTAGTTTCTATGCTTGGTTTGCTCTATCTGAAGCATGCTAAACTCTTGGACCTCCAAATCTCACAACAGAATTTTAATGAGATTCCTAGTAACTTTTGCTTTTAGTCAGGCTGGAAAGTACCATAACGAAAACTTCTTTCATGCTGTTCTGCATTTTCATTTCTCGCCAGCCCTTAGAAATACAGGGTTTCAAGAATATTTTTTAAAATGGGCTGATAGAAATAATACAAGTTCTTAAACTTCAAGGAAGGTTCAGTTTTGATTCATTTTAGATTTGAGCAAAGGTCCAGGTTGATTCTTATGTTCTCTAAACTCATTCACTCATCCCGAATTGCAATGTCCCTGTTTCTATTTTTAATACCATTTTATGAAGAACAGCAAAAAATCAGCCAAGACTGTTTATGAACATGGAGATATCATGCTTCACTCTTGAGCTGAAATATCGACAGCTTTCTATGCAGAACAAGTCCCAGTAGAATACGGATACTGGCTTCAAAGCAGACCAACTTATGCAGACTTGCTGTGGAAGATCAAAATGAGAAAAAGAAAGCAAAACTCTGCAATAGGGCAGGAGACCAGAGTTTCTACCTTCCATGCTATGCTATTGCTTGCTGTCTACCTGTCCATTCCAACTTCTATATATACACATTTGTACACTTCACCCCCACTGAGTCCTGGATCTCTGTTATTACTTAAGAATTCTCTCCCCCTCCTCTGTACAGACCTAAATAGAAAAAAAATGACTGGGTCAGAATCTGCCCTCAGTTGTATGAATATAAACCTGGAGTAACTCAACCAATTTCTTTGCAACTTAGATCAGAATGTGGCTCTTTGGATTCCAGGTCTAGCCTGTGGACAGGAATAAAAAAACATATACACTTTTAAGAATGGAAATGGGGCTTTTGCCCCTAAATTTGTTAAAAATTCTGCTTGGGGCATTGAGATTTCGGAAATGACAGACTGCTCCTTAGAAGCAGCCTCATACCGAAGAGAGACTTCCTACTTTTAACAGGCAGGCTGCATGGGTGAGAAGAACCAAAAGTATTTGAACTGCAGAGAAGTGCCCTTGGGCAAAGGAGAGCCGATGGTGAAGTGTGTTATGATTAATTTCTCTGCATTACAGTTCATATAACCAAAAAAACCTTTTATTTTCTTGTCAGAAAACAAAAATTATTGCTGTTTGCATCATAAGGAAAAGGCTTTTTAAAATATTATTTCCTTCTGTTCCAGAAAGGCCGCATGGTCTGGAGTTAAAAACAAGACCCAAGCCTGCAAGCCCTACTACACATGTGTAAAACCTCACTGAAGTTGCTCGCTCTCTCTCTCTCTCTCTCTCCACTTTTCACTCATTTACAGCTTATTTCACTTCATGAAAGTAGAAAGTTTGCTGTGACCTTGCTGGTAACATCAAGTGAAAAAGTCATTGACCTTGAACGGATCACTGCGGACTACGTGGCTCTGGGAAGAAGGATAAAGGAGTTTGAGGCACAAGTGGTGTTCTCGTCCATCCTCCCCGTGGAAGGAAAAGGACGGCGCAGGGACCGTCGAATCGTGGAAGTCAACAAATGGCTACGCAGGTGGTGTCGGAGAGAAGGCTTTGGATTCTTTGACCATGGGATGGTGTTCCATGAAGGAGGAGTGCTAGGCAGAGACGGGCTCCATCTTACGAAGAGAGGGAAGAGCATCTTTGCAAGCAGGCTGGCTAACCTAGTGAGGAGGGCTTTAAACTAGGTTCACCGGGGGAAGGAGACCAAAGCCCTGAGGTAAGTGGGAAAGCGGGATACCGGGAGGAAACACAGGCAGGAACGTCTGTGAGGGGCGGGCTCCTGCCTCATACTGAGAATGAGGGGCGATCAGCAGGTTATCTCAAGTGCTTATATACGAATGCACAAAGCCTTGGAAACAAGCAGGGAGAACTGGAGGTCCTGGTGATGTCAAGGAATTATGACGTGATTGGAATAACAGAGACTTGGTGGGATAACTCACATGACTGGAGTACTGTCATGGATGGTTATAAACTGTTCAGGAAGGACAGACAGGGCAGAAAAGGTGGGGGAGTGGCATTGTATGTAAGGGAGCAGTATGACTGCTCAGAGCTCTGGTACGAAACTGCAGAAAAACCTGACTGTCTATGGATTAAGTTTAGAAGTGTGAGCAACAAGAGTGATGTAGTGGTGGGAGTCTGCTATAGACCACCGGACCAGGGGGATGAGGTGGATGAGGCTTTCTTCCGGCAACTCGCAGAAGCTACTAGATCGCACGCCCTGGTTCTCATGGATGACTTTAATTTTCCTGATATTTGCTGGGAGAGCAATACAGCGGTGCATAGACAATCCAGGAAGTTTTTGGAAAGCGTAGGGGACAATTTCCTGGTGCAAGTACTAGACGAGCCAACTGGGGGGGAGCTTTTCTTGACCTGCTGCTCACAAAGAGGGAAGAATTAGTGGGGGAAGCAAAAGTGGACGGGAATCTGGGAGGCAATGACCATGACTTGGTTGAGTTCAGGATCCTGACGCAGGGAAGAAAGGTAAGCAGCAGGATACGGACCCTGGACTTCAGGAAAGCAGACTTCGACTCCCTCAGGGAGCGGATGGGTAGGATCCCCTGGGGGACTAACATGAAGGGGAAAGGAGTCCAGGAGAGCTGGCTGTATTTCAAGGAATCCCTGTTGAGGTTACAGGGACAAACCATCCCGATGAGTCGAAAGAATAGTAAATATGGCAGGCGACCAGCTTGGCTTAATGGTGAAATCCTAGCGGATCTTAAACATAAAAAAAGAAGCTTACAAGAAGTGGAAGGTTGGACATATGACCAGGGAAGAGTATAAAAATATTGCTCGGGCATGTAGGAATGAAATCAGGAGGGCCAAATCGCACCTGGAGCTGCAGCTAGCAAGAGATGTCAAGAGTAACAAGAAGGGTTTCTTCAGGTATGTTGGCAACAAGAAGAAAGCCAAAGAAAGTGTGGGCCCCTTACTGAATGAGGGAGGCAACCTAGTGACAGAGGATGTGGAAAAAGCTAATGTGCTCAATGCTTTTTTTGCCTCTGTCTTCACTAACAAGGACAGCTCCCAGACTGCTGCGCTGGGCATCACAACATGGGGAGTAGATGGCCAGCCCTCTGTGGAGAAAGAGGTGGTTAGGGACTATTTAGAAAAGCTGGACGTGCACAAGTCCATGGGGCCGGACGAGTTGCATCCGAGAGTACTAAAGGAATTGGCGGATGTGATTGCAGAGCCATTGGCCATTATCTTTGAAAACTCGTGGCGAACGGGGGAAGTCCCAGATGACTGGAAAAAGGCTAATGTAGTGCCAATCTTTAAAAAAGGGAAGAAGGAGGATCCTGGGAACTACAGGCCAGTCAGCTTCACCTCAGTCCCCGGAAAAATCATGGAGCAGGTCCTCAAGGAATCAATCCTGAAGCACTTACACGAGAGAAAAGTGATCAGGAACAGTCAGCATGGATTCACCAAGGGTAGGTCACGCCTGACTAATCTAATAGCCTTCTATGATGAGATTACTGATTCTGTGGATGAAGGGAAAGCAGTGGATGTATTGTTTCTTGACTTTAGCAAAGCTTTTGACACGGTCTCCCACAGTATTCTTGTCAGCAAGTTAAAGAAGTATGGGCTGGATGAATGCACTATAAGGTGGGTAGAAAGTTGGCTAGATTGTCGGGCTCAACGGATAGTGATCAACGGCTCCATGTCTAGTTGGCAGCCGGTGTCAAGTGGAGTGCCCCAGGGGTCGGTCCTGGGGCTGGTTTTGTTCAATATCTTCATAAATGATCTGGAGGATGGTGTGGATTGCACTCTCAGCAAATTTGCGGATGATACTAAACTGGGAGGAGTGGTAGATACGCTGGAGGGCAGAGATAGGATACAGAGGGACCTAGACAAATTGGAGGATTGGGCCAAAAGAAACCTGATGAGGTTCAATAAGGATAAGTGCAGGGTCCTGCACTTAGGACGGAAGAAAGCAATGCACAGCTACAGACTAGGGACCGAATGGCTAGGCAGCAGTTCTGCGGAAAAGGACCTAGGGGTTACAGTGGACGAGAAGCTGGATATGAGTCAGCAGTGTGCCCTTGTTGCCAAGAAGGCCAATGGCATTTTGGGATGTATAAGTAGGGGCATAGCGAGCAGATCGAGGGATGTGATCGTTCCCCTCTATTCGACATTGGTGAGGCCTCATCTGGAGTACTGTGTCCAGTTTTGGGCCCCACACTACAAGAAGGACATGGATAAATTGGAGAGAGTCCAGCGAAGGGCAACAAAAATGATTAGGGGTCTGGAACACATGACTTATGAGGAGAGGCTGAGGGAACTGGGATTGTTTAGTCTGCAGAAGAGAAGAATGAGGGGGGATTTGATAGCTGCTTTCAACTACCTGAGAGGTGGTTCCAGAGAGGATGGTTCTAGACTATTCTCAGTGGTAGAAGAGGACAGGACAAGGAGTAATGGTCTCAAGTTGCAGTGGGGGAGGTTTAGGTTGGATATTAGGAAAAACTTTTTCACTAGGACGGTGGTGAAAAACTGGACTGCGTTACCTAGGGAGGTGGTAGAATCTCCTTCCTTGGAAGTTTTTAAGGTCAGGCTTGACAAAGCCCTGGCTGGGATGATTTGATTGGGGATTGGTCCTGCTTTGAGCAGGGGGTTGGACTAGATGACCTCCTGAGGTCCCTTCCAACTCTGATATTCTATGATTCTATGATTCATGGGATTTCATCAGAAGTTCTTCAAATAGACACTATGCAGGATTTGGCCATTAACTCATCTTACTGTCCTCAGAAATTCCTGCGTATTTCTTTAGCCTCATTTTAATCCATCTTCCAGTTTCAGGCAGCTCTTTCCTTCAGACTAAATCTCTGGAGTTTAGATCAAACTTCTTACATTATTAACAACAACAAAACAGCCAAGCCCAACCGGCTCCTGCTACAGTGAGCTGCTGAAGTGGTTTCTTTAGCTTTTGACAATACTTTACCTAACTAGTTTATTTCATTTAAATTGAAACATTATTGCCAGACTAAGTTCAAGACCTCTGGCTCTTTCTCCTACTCTTTCACCTGATATACCCATAAGGCCAGTAATCGAGATGAGTCAAAGCATTGTTGTAATGCTTTGACTCAATGCAATATTGTAATGCATATGTAATGTCTTTCAACTTGACTGAATGTGTCCTTGTTCTTGTATCACATTAAAAAGGACAGCAAATCTAGCAGAACTATAGAGCAAACCTTTTTATTTTTCCCTTTGCAGGTGCTGTCCCACAGCTATGGCCCAATATAATACATTTGTATTGCAGTACACAAACCTTTGAATACATATTGTTTAAACACACATATTACCTAACTGATTGCTTCCTGGTAGCAACTTACCAGGTATGATTTGCAGAGAAATAGGCACTAAGTAAGGACATTCCTTAATATATAGGACAGATGGTCACCCTAGGAGACAGTAATCCAGAGACTGCACAGAGTGAGAACTACTCACATGAGTAAGGTGAACAGGATTTGATCCACATTCCTTAGTTCCCTTTAGCAAATTCCTCAGAAAATGGAATTTGGAACAATAAATTCAGGATTACATTTTGAGAGGGCTTCAGAAATCAAGAACCGATATCTCATAAGGGTCACATTGGAATTGTTGGTAGTGTGTATATGTCAAAAAGAAGAATTAATTATAGCTGCACAAGACTTGATATATTCCATGGTAAAATATGATGAACTGGAATTCTGCCTAAATGAATATTTTGTGCCCATTACCTGGCAAATGTGCATTGGAATTCCCTCATTTTTATCTATTTGATTATTTGATTTTCAAGTCTTCCTTAATTCTTAAAGTACAAATTGAAGGTGCAGCATTCTGTGTTGATAGCTCCTTTTATTAACAAGGAGAAAATGTGTAGTATGATAAAACCCTAAACCTATGACAAATTAATGTTAGCAGTTACAATGATATCAAATCTGTATTATCTGTAAATGTGAGCAAAGTTAAAAGAAATCTTCATGATACGATATGGATTTTCAAAATAAGGAAAGGTTTATGAACCGGATGACTTCTGCCAAGCTGGAGTTCTAAACTGCAGAGGAACCAGGCATTATTTTAGCTACAGGACACATCTGACATTCATTATTTTTGGCATACCCCTCAGTTCCCTTCCTTTTCAAAGAACTAAGAAGAACTTGTATTCATAATGATAGGCTGAATGACCCTACATGTGAAAAGAAGAAGAAACAAAGCAACCATCATGCTTTCTGTGCACGAGACTTCTGCACTACAAGAAGAAAAAAGTCTTAAATGTCTATAGGATGCAAAAAAAATGTTTCTGTGAAAAGGTGGGTCAAAGAAAAAGCTATGCACATTTTTGGATGTAGCCATTCAGAAGTATTTGGTAGATTGCTTTGCTTTAATCTATTTTTAAGTTAATTCCAGTGACATATACCTCTGCATCCTTACTACAATTCTTTTACACTGTCCTTATTTAAGAGGGACAGACTTTTTTTTAGCACTATAGTTCACATTTTACCATTCTGTCTCCAAAAAGCTCTCCTAACTGCAGTGTATTTCTCCACAGTTAAAAGGTTGGTCCTTGATTTGTCTCTCAAAATGTCCCAGTTTAAAAATTTCCAGTATTAACAGGTATACGAGATTCTCACCAATTATTGTAAAGCTCAGTTTTGAGAACATGGGAAATGAGTAACTTTACTCAGGCATGTAATCTCATAGGGCCTGATCCTGCATTCAAATGAAAGGAAGTTTTGTCATTGACTTCAATGGTAGCAAGATAAACCCCCCGCAGATAACAATGAGTTGAGACTACTTGCATGCGTAAAGTTATGCTCATGTTGAAGTATCTGCAGGACTGAGAATCTTATCTGCTCCCTTTTATATTGGTAGAGGTATGTTATATCCCTTTCTAGCTCTTTAGGGTAGGGATTGTCTGCTACTCTATGTTTATATAGTAGCTAACACAATGAGTCCCCCAATCTTTGTGATCCCTAGGCATCCCATAATAACTGTGTCCACTGAAGGTAGGACAAGAAGTAATGGGCTTAAAATCTGCATCAAGGGAAATTTAAATTAGATATTAGGAAAAATCTTTCTAACTATAAAGGTAGTTAAGCTCTGGATTAGGTTTCCAGATGTTGTTGGAAGGGATGTTCTAGGTCAGCATTAGCTTGGCTCTGAGTGACAATCTCTATTTGGTAATTCCATGTTAGTGATTTATCTGGCAGTGGGGTAGGGACAAAGGGCATGTGAAATTAACTGGTACTGTAAATTTTATTTAAAAAAAAAATCCCTTCACAATTAACTGGCACTGTAAATGTATCTGGTGCTTTAAAACAGCATGTAGTCAGAGCTTATGAGCTGCTGAGTATCAGTTGCAATGACTCAGTTGCAAGGGTTCTCAGCACCTAACAGGATATGCCACAGTGTGTGATACCTGCCTGGCCCTTAAGAGCAGGAGCTTGATCTCATAAAGTTTTGTGCGTTCACATTTTCCACTGTAGTCAATGAGAGTTGAGGGCATTCAGCGCTTCTCAAGAGATACAAATGGAATTCACAGCCAATTCAGACTAACGTGTCTGACCACTGCAGATGATGAAGTAGCAATGAAAATGTGGAATGAACAACAAATGTGTCAAAATTGTTTAAATTAATCTTTGTTTAAAACTCAACATTCTTTCAGCCCTGCAAAATGAACTACTTTTGAGCGTGATACAAATCCCAATGGAAAGATTTCCATTAACTTCAACAGGTTTTAAATCAGACCTTTAGTCAATATAGAGTCTTAGTCTGGACCTGAAAGATACACATTGTGCATGTGCCCTTAGAAAATATATAAACTTTTAGAACAAGAAATGCAAAGAAGCAATAGGATTATAAAAACAATCTTTTTCTCTGTGTGATACTATCTGGTTCAAGATTCCTACTGATCCTTGCAGTTGATATGGATACAGTAAATTTTCTACCAATTCTACTCCTTACTTACTTAGAAAGACACAGATTCCTGGGGCTTTGGACTGATGCATACAAGTCAAACTTACTGGAAAGATGTCCTGAGGATTATATTCAATGTGAAGGTCGGTGGTCTTTTTTTTATTATTAATCAGCAGCAGCCAAATGTGATCTGGAGAATTGAATAAAGCCTTTAACACAATACTCTTTCTATGATTTATGCCTCTAGTTGTATTTTAACACTTACACTGAAAAGTAGGTTAAAATCTTAGGGGGGGAGGGAAGGTTAGACTAAAGTATCTAAACAAAATTACCATTGACTATAAAAAAAATTCAGTCATTTTTATTCTAGGAACCCTTTTTAAGATTACCTCTGACTCTTTGCAACAGAACTTTGAAACATAACTTCATTTGTATTATAGACAGGCCAACATTTTAAAACTTGGGTGTATAGATGTATGTATACACACTTAGGTACCTAAAATGGCCTGATTTTTAGAGGCACCTTCAAATTTTGGCCTTAATTCTTAAATTTGAAGAATTTATAGATATAAACTATTATCACCATTATTGTATTCTAAAAATGTTAGCACCTTACTTTTGTAAGTGCATCTTCCTGTTAATGTTACAGATTCTCTGGAGACCTCCAACACTTTGCAGTCAGGCAGACTAGATAATGCAGTTATCATAGCATTTAGACTGTAAATCACTATAGTATTACAGTTACAGTTAAATGAAAATGGACTAGGTCAAACAAAAACAAAACCTAATAATCCCTAGGGATCCATGGGAGTCCAGGGCCACCCACAACAAAGCTTCACATTTCTGCTGCAGCTCTGTGCCACTGGTATGTTCTATCTATGCTCCCTGAAAGCACAGCTCCACTGGATTCCCTGTGGCCTCAGGGATCTCCCTTAAATGTGAAGGGTGCTACAGGGGAGATAGCAGTCCCAGGCTGTATTACCATTTCTGGATAATTTCTGCAGAGCCAGAGAAAAAAGTGACGTAAATCCCCTCCCATCCTTAGCCCATCAACACTTTCCCCACTCCCTGCTCCCTTCATCTGGATCACCACACCAACAGAAAGGCCTCTGTAGTGGGGCAGTTACCCCGCTCCTAGAGAAAAAAGCTAGGCTGAATGGGGAAGCAGCCACAGCTGGCCCTATAAAAGGGCTGTGAGCCAGGAGCTGGGTCAGTCTCTCTCTAGTGGTGGAGAGAGAAGGACCTAGCTGCCTGGGAGCAGGGTACCAGAGGTAGAGTAGTGCTGGGGAAAGACAAGAGGAGCTGGGGAGCTCCAGCCTGGCAACTCCCCAGGCTGCAAGCCTTGTGCAAGACCTAAAGAGAGGTACTAGGCTGCAGGGAAAGGCAGCAGGTCCAAACCCTCCTTGCCACTGATGAGTGGTTTACAGACTGCAGTCTGCCCCAGTGAGCAGGGGCTAGATGATGACTGGCAGTAGCCATTGAGGCAAGGTGGGGATGGAGGGTTGGGGGTTCCCCTGGGAGGGGAGACCCAGATTGTGGGTTACTGCTGGGGGCAGAACCCCGAGGTAAAGGGGCACCAAGGTCCGGGAGGGACACGGGGCCAGCGACAGGTGAGACACCCACAGGAGGTGCTCTGTACTCTGGAGACGCTAATTCCTAAGATGACCAGCAGGAGGCGCCGCACCAGTGATTCATTGCTGCATTACAGCCCTCATGGATACTAGGTGAATGGTACCAAGGAGACAGCTCAGTTCCAATTCTGCACAGGATAGGGAGCTATTGCAAAGGGTCCCCTCTCTATACAGATTTTGGGGCATGATCCTCCATTATGTTTTGATGCTTCCTGAAGTTTTTCTGATGCTTTCCGGTGTTGGTCAATTTTGTGGAAATTTTGTTGATGAGTATTTCTTACCTATTCTTCCAACGTATAGACATTCTATTGATTTCTGACAGAATGCATCTTGCTCAGAGTGCTTTGAAGGTTCACTGATCACCATTATCACTGCGTCTCCACTAACTACACTGAGCCACATTCTCGTGGTTCAAGATTCTCAATGTGAACCTAGTGGTGGGTGTCTGTGTGACATTCCCCTGGTGTTATCTGGACTGGTGATTTGCTAGGTCACTCCAATCCTCAACTCTGGGAGCCAGCGGTACCCTGCTCTGCTGTGAGAACCCCTGCTCCCGGGCTGTTCACGCACAGCCTCTAGCACGCAAGCTACTTCCACTACGTGAGTGAGCACTTTTAGCCAGCCACTGCTTGGATTGTGCAATGACACTAACCAATATCTCTGGTCCCAGACACAACCCTAGTGACCTCTGTCTTGCAGTGTCCAGATATGCCCACTGGACACTGCAAGCTTATATGAGTTCATCAATTTAACAAAGAAATTGATATGTACCAGGCTTGTTATCCCCAGGGGAATCTCTGACGTGCTTCAAACCAAATGTACTGCTTCAGGTAGAACAAACAAATCTATTAACTACAAAAGATAGATTTTAAATGATTATAAGTCAAAGCACAACAAGCCAGATTTGTTCAAATGAAATAAAAGCAAAATGCATTCTAAGCTGATCTTAACACTTTCAGTGCCCTTACAAACTTAGACGCTTCTCACCACAGTCTGGCTGGTTGCCCTTCAGCCAGGCTCTCCCCTTTGATCAGCGCTTCAGTTGCTTGGTGTGGTGTCTGTAGATGGAGGTGGAAAAGAGAGAGCATGGCAAACATCTCTTCCTTTTATCATGTTCTTTCTTTCCCCTTGGCTTTGGCCCCCCACCCCACTCCACCACCACCTTTCGGAGTCAGGTGAGCATTACCTCATCGTAGTCCCAAACTGACCAAGGGAAGGGGGGAGACTCATTCGAGAGTCCAACAGATCCTTTGTTGCTGCCTAGGCCAGTGTTCTTTGTTCCTGTGAGGCTGGGCTGGGTTTGTCCCATACATGCCCTGGTGAGGTGTGAACTGCCCCTCTGCTCCTGGAGAGTTTTGCCGGGGCTTGTTTTAAGCCATGAGGACACATTTTTAGCCTCATAACTATATACAAGAAATTACAACCTACAATATGACTATAACAACAATGCTCAGTGTATCATGAGCCTTCCAAAGACACCGAATATGACAAACTTTGCATTGGATACCATACAATCATATTATAAGGATGAACTTTGGGGTGCAGGGTGTTCCCCTGAGGTACAGAGTGTCACAGTCTGTAAAATAATAATCCTGCCTCACCAGAGATCTGATCTATTCTGTTTTCACAGATTGTGCCTTCCTTTCATTTTCAAGATAGCAAGATCTGATTGACAGAGCAAGAGAAGCAGCACTATGTTTATTATTTTTGTTTTAGAGAAACAGCAGCCTTTCCATAGCGATTGCAAACAGCCTCTGTTATAAAGTCCTAGTTTTACTTCTTTATAACTTTTTGGAAAAATGGTTTGTCCTAAAAATTGCCAGATTCGCTCTGAAGGCAAAGGCGAACATTTACACAAAACCTGGAGGAAATTTCTCAGATGGTTTTCGAGTTACAGATTATGACACAGTTACACTAAACTGAAATTTTGACTTTGGTATAATTTTTTTTACCTATTTCTTGTACAAAAACTGTCAGTTACTAACCTTTTAAATATTTCATATTGTTACATGCATTTCTAAGGAGATTTAAAAACACATTTTTGAAGGGACTAGCTTGCCATTAAGCAATGGTATTAATGATTTGTGTGTGTGTGTGGATAGCTTGGCCACAGTCCTGCTCTCATTGTCATTGGTTGATTTATTTATTTCAGTGAAAGCACAAACATGATCAGGCACTCTGTGCACAGAGGAGCACATTATCCTCTATCAGTTGGCTGCAGCTTATAAAGAGGATACCAGCAAATGTTCTTATAAAAAGAAACTGGTTCTGAGGTGCATGGACATGACCCAGTGCTCTATTTCAAGGCTCTGGTTGACTGGTCAAGTCAGATGACCAAGGGTCATGTAACAGCTTAGAGGCAGCACTTTATATAAAAAGGAACTTGCTCAGTCAGAGAGGAAGCTGTTAAGTCAGGAGTAGGACCTGGGTGGGTTTTTGTACCAGGTGGGTGGAAGTCTAGTAGATAGTCGTGCAGGGAGCAGGGGTAGAAGGCTTAATGGAGTGAGGATTTAAAAAGGCCAGATAACAGTTCCCAGACTTCAAGAAGGAATCAAGGAGGCTATAAAATATTTGTTTTGAGTTAATGTTGAGCTCTCTTGTTAAAGAAAGAAAAACCTAAAGAACAGGAATAAAATTCTGTCACTGTTGGGAACTTTATTCCATGTATTGTCCTGTGAGTTGGCTATTCAGCAGCTAACTGAGGCCTCATTTTAGATCAAGTGGTAGAGGCCTGTGTTTCTGGAGTTGTAAGAACACAGTTCTAGTCCCATCCTCTTATGGGTGTGTATGTGTGTGCCTCAAAATATACACACAACACAACACTCTTCTGAAAAAGTAATTTGAAAATTATGGAAAAGCTCATTCAGAATACAGACAATGGACTTCAAAAAAGCAGACTTTAACAATGTCAGAGAACTGGTAGATAAAGACCCATGGGAAGAAAATTTAAGAGATAAAGTAGTACAAGAAAGCTGACAGTTTCTCAAGGAGACAGTATTAGAGGTACAACTGTAAAACTCTCTCAGTGTGAAGGAAAAGTAAAAAGAATAATAAGAGGCCAATATGGCTCCATCAGGAGCTCTTTCACAACCTGAAAACAAAAAAGGAATCCTACAAACATTGGACAAGCAAAGGACATAAAAGCTCATATGAAGAGGTTGTTTAAATACATTAGCAGTAACAGAGACAAAATAAAGTGTTGGTTCTCTAGTTAGCAGGGAAGGAGAGCTAATAACTGATTAAATCAAGGCGGCTGAGGTGTTCGACATTTATTTTGCTTCAGTCTTCACTTTGAAAGGTTAATGATGACTAGATACACTACACAATATTACCAACAAGAAGGAAGGACTGCAAGGCAAAATAGAGAAAGAACAGATTAAAGAATATTTATATAAGTTAGATATATTCAAGTCAGCAGAGCTTGATGAAATTCATCTTAGGGTACTCAAGGAACTAGCTGAAGAAATCATGGAACAGTTAATTATGTACGAGAACTCATGGAGGTTGGGTGAGGTCCCAGAGGATTTGAGAAAGGCAAACATAGTCCCTATCTTTAAAAAGGCAAACAAAGGACCTATGAAATTATAAACCAGTCAGCCTAACTTCAATACCTGACATATTCTGGAACAAATTATTAAATAATCAATTTGTAAGCATCTAGAGCAGTATTTCTCAGTGACTGATCCGGTCCCTGAGATTTCCCTGGCACAGTTTAGCAAGCTGATCCCTGGTATCAAAAAGATTGAAAAACGCTGACCTAGGGGACAATGGGGTTATAAGTAATAGTCAGCATGGATTTGTCAAGAACAAATCATGCCAGACCAAATTAATTTCCTTCTTTGACAGGGTTACAGGCCTAGTGGATGGGCAGAAAGCAGTAGACATGATATATCTTGATTTTAGTAAGGCTTCTGACAGTCCCACATGACATTCTCATAAGTAAATTAGGCAAATGTGGTTTAGATGAAATTATTCTAAGGTCGATTCAGTAGGCTTCCAAGGGAGATTGTGGACTCCCTGTCACTGGATGGGTTTTAAGAACGGTTGGATGAACACTTCTCAGAAATGGTCTAGGCTTACTTGGTCCTGCCTCAGCACACAGGACTGGACCTGATGACCTCTTGAGGTTCCTTCAAGTCCTGCATTCCTATGATTCTATGCTTTTAGCACGCAACCCATTGTAAGGGGGATTGCATAGGTTTGCATCACCCCAAGGGGGACACCAAAAAGAATTTTGCCTGAGAGATTCACAATGCCTTCAGCGCACCCTAGCTGTAGCTCATGGAGAGGGATACCCCATTCAAATGGTGAGCATTACTCCTCCTTGTGAGAACACAGCCAGCTCCATTGATCAGCACGTGATGGGTGTATGCAGGAGATATGGAGACATGGCTCTTCCTACTCTCCCTCCATTTATTTTCAGTCATTGGAAGCATTTGGGGTGCATTCCTCATGCTCTCCTGAGTGCAAGGTCTACAGTTCTGTTCTGCCTTTCACAGTACACTGCTTATTTTCTCTGATACCTCTGCACAGCCAAAGGAGGATAAGGCATAGTATAGTTCAAGCGCGCTCTCTCTCTCTCTCTCACACACACACACATGTGTAAAGCCATGTGTTAATCATCCTCAAATACACATCCAAACAGAGAATTTTTCCATAGATCAACAATTAAATTACATATAAAACACCTTTCTCAATAGCATCCCCTCTGGGCAGTTAAGGAATGCTGTCCAATGCCAACAAACAAAAAGCCAGAATCTGTTTCAGCCAAGTATGATACAGTTTGAATCATCATCATTTAGAAATTCAAACTGGAAAAACAGGGATGGATTTTTTTTTCTACAGAAACATTTCTAAAAGTGTTATTGGGTATGTCTCTAAGTGGTCTGGGACCCACCCATCAAAGACACTGTCTCCTGTCTGACATACCACCACAGTTGTGATCAGCAAAGTTGTCCGAGCTGAAGCTGAAGAGAAGCAGGGTGATTGGCAGGGCATTCTCCATTGAGACCCCAGAACTGTGGAATGTACTTCCTACCACCTCCCATCCCTACTTCCTTGGATCGTAATAGCCTACGTTGGTTAGCCTTTAGGGCACAATGCATGACCCACTGTTTCTCCCTGGCTTGTGAGGAAACGGGTGTTCATTAGAGCTGAGTGTGGAACACTAGGGGATCATGTGGGAGGTGAGTTAATTCAGTCATTTACATAGGCACAGTCTTTATGAGTTGCCTAGGGGGGCAGAGCAGACCTTGAGCACCAAGACCCACCCCCACTCTACCCCTTCCCCCAAGTCCCCACCCCACCTCTTCCCACCCCCTCCCCGAGCACACCCTGCCCTCATTCCTCTCCCCCCACCCCTGCACCTCCTGCATGCCACTGCACACCTGAACCATGGCAGGTGGGAGGCGCTGGAAAGTGGGGTGGGAGAGGAGGTGATTGGCGGGGCTGCTTGTGGGCTGGAGGTGCTGGGCAGTGTGGGAAGAGGTGATCGGGAGGGCTGCTGGTGGGTACTGAGCACCCTTTTTTTCCCCCCTATGGGTGCTTCAGCCCCAGAATACCCATGGAGTTGGCATCTATGGGCATTTATGTTTTCACTGTTCATTTGAATTGATCTGGGAGAATTTTATTTTAGTGTTTTTAAAGAAATTATCAAGGGTGCCCAGTACCCTGGATGAGCATTGTTTTATTACAATCTGTATCATCTAAATAAATAATAGCAATAAGACACTTGGTGAGTCATTATTGCTTAAGGCTTAAATCCTGCAAAGCGAACTGTCCAAGTGGAAATTCCATTAACTACTGTTGACTTCACTGTGGCTCTGTATGGCCCACCCATGTTGTTCTCTGTGAAGGCTCAGGGCCTATGTAAGCAAGTTGGCTAGTCAGGATATAGTTGTCTAATGTACATATTGCTTTGTGTAGGAAAAGAACAAAACCAACAGGGTCTGATACCAAATAATGCTAAAGCAAATAAGAAATCAGCAAGTCTTGAGCACTAATTTTCCTTTACAAAGTTTGCAGTTCACACCTGTGATGTCCACTCATTCTTTTTTAAGAAAACTAAATGTGACAGATATGTCAGGACTGAAAACCTAGGGGGCAATTAGTTTCAAGGCTTTGACATTTAAGTGGGTAAACATTATAACTGTACCTGCCACCAGATTTTTCATTCATATTTTAATTTCATGAAATATGAATGGTGAGTTTTGGCTTTGAGTCAGTTATTCTCATTGCTGAAGGAAGTCTTATGTTTTGTAAATTTAAATCCCTGATTCTTGAAGGTCTCTGGCTAAAGTGTTCATGAAAACCTCCATTTGCCATCATGTAATTTAACAGTCGTGACATTTCAAAAAAAGCATCCCTGAACTTTACAATGCATAAAGCAAACATGCAAGTTAATTTGTAAGGTTACAATAAAAAATGAATATTTCCTGCAAAAACTGGATTGCTTCATATTAAGCATTTTCATTTACTGTATTATTTATTTAAGTAGCGAGAAGAACAAAATCCCATGTCTTCAAGCCAAAAAATGTAAAAATTGTTGTTTTAAATGAATGCTGGAGGTTTTTACAAGTCAGACTAGGTCAGTCTGGAACCTTTATGAGAGCATGTTCTACCAAAAACAAATAAACTGCAAGAGATATGCCTCAAAGAAGACAGAGCCCATTAGGTTCACCCTAACAAAATAAAAAACAAAAATGGCATGTTTTTGACTTCATATCAAGTGTATTTTGATTTTTGTGTGTGTGTGTTTCTCTCTGTTCTTGGACTGGCATTCCAGCATTTACAGAGCTCAGCAAAAAGATGAAAGCTATTATCCAAAAAAGAAGAAAGTCAGACAGACTTCTTAGGACAACTAAATAAAGCAAATATTTTTACAGTCTGAGCTTGCTTACTTTAGCAGAAAAAGCATGATAGAAGCTCAGATGGGAGCAATACAGGAATAAACAAAAACATTTTTTTCAGCAGATATCGTGCATTTTTACACATCCTTTGGGTTATACCAAAATAGATTACATATGATAAACTTTCCCATTATTTAAGAGGACTTATAACACTTGCACCAAAATATTCCAGTTATTTGCTTCCTGAAAAGGTACAGATATAGTAATTAGGAAATCTATACCCTTGCTTAATGTTGTAGTTATGTCCCTGAAAAATGCTACTTTAAGTGAAATGATGTTAAGTGAATCCAATTTCCCCATAAGAATTAATGGAAATGGGGGGATTAGATTCCAGGGACTTTTTTACTTACACAAACACACACGAGTAAGTTTTAAACTAACAATTTAATAGTGTGCACAGCAATGATGATTGTGAAGCTTGGTTGAGGTGGTGCAGTCAAAGGGTGGGATATTTCCCAGGGAATGCCTTACTGCTAAATGATGAACTAGGACTTGGCTGAGCCCTCAAGGGTTGATACATTAACAACAATGTAGCCTCTCACACTCTACAAGGCAGCACGAATGGAGGGAGGGGAGACAGCATGGCAGAGAGAGACAGACACACACACAGTATGAGAGTGAGTGAGTGAGTGAGAGATGCGCATTGCCCCTTTAAATACGCTGACCCCACTCTAAGTACACTGCCTTTTTAAGTAGATGAGCAAGTTGAGACAGCAGCTGCTGCCAGCACAATGCCTCCATCCTGAGCCCTGTCCTGTTGCCCCCCTGCTCTGTGGAGATGAGGTACAGGAGCAGGGGGCAGGAGTGGGGGGACAGGGACATCCTGACATTAGCACCCCTCTTCCCCCCGCCCCCGGAAGAACCAGAAAAAAAGCCACACAACCCAGACAGACAGAATCATATCAACCTTTTATCAGAATACTGTATCTATGACAAAGATAATCCTTCTTGAGAAAGGCCAACATTAATTTACTAAAATTAATGTATAATATTTAAAAAATTGTTGGTGGTACTGCAGATGGTTAAAAATATCCTTGGGTAGCCCTTAGAGAGGACTCAACATAAAGTCTCACTCTAACACTTTATTATTTGATCATTATTGTGGTTTGAATTTTTAGAAGTCCATGGGCAGAAGTTGTGTGCATAATTTGAGAAGGCACAGCACATCACGTGCGTAATTTGTGAATACAGAACACAGAAGTCAGGATTGCACATATGCACAGTTTGGTCTTGTATGTTTTGGGGGCTGCAGTTTTGGATTTTACTGTTGGTTGGGTCTTGTACATACATAGCGAACAGAAATGTTCTAACATCCTGGAAACACCTTATTCAAACCAGTGTTTTGAAACAGAGGGAGAATTCCTGAATAGTTATCATGTCTTAAACTGACCTGGTACATGCTGCAGAATATCCTGAAAGATTTTAGTTCATGTAAATCAGATCGCTAATAATGCTGGATATTACACCAAGAGTGAAAAAGTTTCATCCATTTTAAAAGCGTGCCAATTTAAGAAACATTCCCTGTAATCCAAATGTGGAATGCCATCAATCTCTCTCAAAACAGAAATACCATTTTGTTTGACCAATGTATTTCCAATAAATCCCTCAAATCCTGCTAATATTCTGTTTTACTACTGAGAATAGTTCAATGAAAGGACTCTAGCAATCTGAGACTTTTCATTAAATTTACTTGTATTAGAAGTGGTAGCTTTTTATTTCCCTCTACGGTTAGGTAGGGGTGACCATGCAGAGTAGTTTGTTTATATACACAGCAATGTCCCTTGAAATCCTCCTGAGAGGTACCTTCACGGAGGTACCCTGCAGTCCTCTACCAAAGTTTTCTAGGGACGGCAGCCTTATTTCTTCCACCATAATAGGACACTTTCCCACGCTAGTCAGTGATAATTTTGGCAGGCACCATTGCAATGAACAGGCTAGCAGCATATAGGCCTCGGTGGCTTCTCTGTGCCTTTCTTATCCACAGGAGTGAGATATCAGCAAAAGTCACCCCCTGTGAACAATGGTTCCAGAATTCAGTGTTGTCGCCCTATACTCATAGTTTCATGCAACTGAGCTATTCCCTCACCTCTGGAAGTCCATACTCACGATGGCTGGTGCTGTGAATGTTGCCGTGCACAAGCACACCCCAGCAGAACGGTCAGGAAATATGTTTTGTTTAAAACTTTAGGGGAATAAGGGAAGGGATTTCTGAATCTTAACTTTTGCTTTCTGTTGTGACAATGGTACCTCTGTTTTATTTGTAGCTGATGCCACTGTGGCCTTGCGGGGCTCCCCCTCCACACTGGAGGAATGCTTGAGTCAGATAAGGAGGAGACCGAAGAGGACTTCGGATGACATGTTCAGGGAGATCTTGCGAGCCAGTGCTGCATCAGACCATAAGCAAAGGGCCTGGATGGCGAATACTGCAGGCAGTGGACAGAAGAAAGGCCCAGAAGTCCCAGCAGGAAAAGGAGAGGGAGATGCACCAGGACATAATGGGGCTACTCCATCAGCAAACACAGATGCTGCAGACTCACATGGACCTACAGGTTCAATAATCATGGGCTCACCTCCCTTTGCAGTCCCTGGAGAACTCCATTGTAGCACCTCCCTGCACCCCCAAACATTCCACATGGCTTCAGGGGCCGCAACCCTATCCTTACTACTCCTCACCGGGGGACAGTGGGTACATCTACACAGGGATGAAAGACCCGCAGCCTGGCCAAAGGTGGCCCAGGTCAGGCTTGTGGGGCGGCTCAGGCTGCAGGGCTAAAACTCACTGTGTAGACATTTGGGCTAAGGGTGGAGCCTGAGCTTTGGGTTCCAGAGCTCAGGCTCAAGCCCAAGCGTCTACACAGTGATTTTTCAACCCCAGAGCCTGAGCCCCATGACCTTAAGTCAGCTGACCTGGGACAGCTGCAGATTTTTTATCCCTGTGTAGATGAGAGCACAGTCGTCCGTTCTGGATAGTGTGCAGAGGATCATCTGGCCCGCTGATTACTACCCCCTGCTTCTCATCATGTGGGGACTAATGATACTGCAAGGCATGACCCTGAGAAGATCAGAAGTGACTAAGGGCTCTGGGAGTGAGAGTCAAGGAGTTGGGGGCACAGGTGTGTTCTCATTGATCATGCCAATCAAGGGCATGGGTCCAGGTTGAGACAGACACAACATGGAGGCGCATTCATGGCTGTGTGGATGGTGTCACCAGGAAGGCTTTAGCTTCCTTGACCATGGGATGCTGTTCTGGGAAGAAGGACTGCTGAGCAGAGATGGGGGCCCATCTATCAAGGAAGGGCAAGAGTATTTTCAGATACAGACTGGCTAACCTAGTGAGGCAGGCTTTAAACTAGGTTGAACAGGGGAAGGAGACAAAAGGCCATAGGTAAACCTGAACCTTGGAGAACTGGGTAAAGGGCTGGAATCCGGGGGTGGGGGTGGGGGGGAGAACATTGGCAATTGCATCAGGGACAAAGGAGAGACAAGAGGGACTATAGAGGGAACCACTGCTTCACATACAGTAACCATGGCTTTCACAGAGCAGAGTAGGGGTAGCTAAAATGGACATGAATGTTAAGTGCTGTTTCAATAATTTATTAAGTTTTTAATGTATTTACTTTTAAATTACACAGATTTTTCCTTAAGTAACTTGTTTAATTTGGAAATTAATTCATCTTTATTAGTTCACAGAATATCCTGAAGAGTGCCTAGAGGTACTGAAAACACTCACTTGTTACTGTACAGTGTGACAACTCATAGGAGCAGTGACAAAACAGAAGTAATCAAAAGTATAGCAAGCTCCACAAAATTCCTGAAAAGCAAGGCCAGGGAGAGAACAGTACACCACAATGCATCTCTGTGGCTCACTGTTAAAGTGTTCTTTCAAAGCTCCCCTGAGCTGTATAGCTCTGTGTTGAGCTCTACCCACCTTTGTGTCTGGCTGCTGAAACTCCACAGACAGCTGCTCTACCTTTCCCCTCCACCCTGCAGCAACTTTCCCCCTTTGCTTCACAGATTTTATGAAGGACACAACAGGCAGCATTTGGATTTTCTTTTCCCCCACGGAGGTCCAATTTTGTGAGTAAAACTATGACAGCATCCCTTCAATCTACCAAAAGCACATTCAACTGTCATTCTGCATTTATTGAGCCAGTAGTTGAATCCTTCTTTGGTGCTGTAGGGATGACTAGTGTATGGGCTAGGGAGCAAAGTGCAGGTTGGGTCCCCCAGGATCATTACTTGCATTTCAACATTGCCAATGGTAATTCGCTGAAAGAATTCAGGAAAGAAAGTCCTTGCTTGTAGCTTTCTGAACAGTCCTGTGTTCTTGAAGATGCAAGTGTTTTGCACCTTCCCTGACCAGCCAACACGGATGTTGGTGAAGCATCCCCAGTGATCTACCAGTGCTTGCATAACCACAGAATAGCCCTTTCTATTGATGTACTCAGTGGCAAGCTGGGCTTGTGCCAAATGGGGATATCTGTGCCTTCTATCACTCTATCACAGTTTGGGAACTCCATCCACAATGTCCTGCACATTGCCAATTCTCACAGTCCTGTGTAACAGGAGATGCTTGCATGACAAGGGCCCCCACTAGTGGCTTTTCCAACTCCAAAATGATTCCCCACTGACCAATAGCACTGCAGCGTGGCACGTTTCCACAGTGTGGTCACCACTCCCTCTCCACTGTCAGTACAGCTCTCATTCTGGTTTCCCTGCACTGGAGGGCTGACATGAGTTCAGCCCATTGATCCAGGAATGAGGTCTTGCACATCCAAGTGGTCTGCAGCCACTGCTAGTCATCCCAAGTCTGCATAAGGATGCAATCCCACCAATCAGTGCTCATTTCTCAGGCCCAGAAGCAGCACTCCACCATTTGCTGCTGCTCCATGACCACCATGAGGTGCATGAGGATCATTGCTTCAATGCTGGTGACATTGGCTTCAGACTCTTCAGGTGCTGTTGATAGGTCACCCAGGTTTCGCATCCATAGAGGAGTGTAGGAACAGCAATTGTCTTATAAACCTGGATCTTGGTGTCCTGCCATAGATCATGGCCCATGAAAATGCATCAGAGCAATTTCTCAAAGGAAGCACTTGCACACTGGATCCTGTGCTGGATCTCACTGTTGATTTTTGTGTTTTGAGAAACTTGGCTACCGAGGTAGCAAAAGTGCTCGACTGTCTCCAAAGTCTGACCCTCGATGGTGATTTGTGGTGAGTCACGTGTAAGGCCTGAAGCAGGTTGATAAGAGTACTTTAGTTTTCTCAATATTGAGTGAGTCCTAGACTTCAGTCCATACTGGATTTTCTTGTACAAGCTTACCGAAGGTCATTCTCAGTGTGCACAAGGATGACACAGTCAACAGATTACTGAAGATCAATAATGGACTCCCTAAAGACTTTAGACTTTGAGTGGAGACACTGAAGATTAAAGAGCCACCCATCCATTCTGTATTGTATGTCAACTCCATTGAGGAGGTGATCTTTAACGACAACCAAAATGACTCCTAAATAGATGGAGAACAGGCTTGGGGCAATAACTCATCCTTGCTTACCCTCAGTTTTGATGACAAAAGGTTCCATCTCAAGGGCATTACAGAGAACTGTGGCAGTCATCTGATCATGGAGAAGATTTAGGACCTTAATACATTTTGGAGGGCAGGCAAATCTGGACAGCACATTCCACAGGGCTTTGCGATTGACAGAGTCAAAGGCCTTTGTCAAATCGATGAAGGCTATGTACAGGTCCTGATTTTGCTCCCAAGACTTTTCCTTGATTTGGCGGGCAATGAAGATCATGTTGGTTGTCCCACGGGATGGACTAATACATGGCTCTTAGTATTGGCCTTTATATTTTCACCAGTATTATATTTGTAAAATCCAATTGGCTACTGTAGCTATTGTTCAGGATAGAAACCAGTAGCCAGATTCTCAAACCTGGTTATTGCTTCTTTGCACTATTCAGGCGGAATAAAGAGGCTGTAATCCAGCCCCAATTTACCAGTGGAGAATCCTCTTCAGGTCCTACATCTCACCTTCTACCCACCTCTCAGGACAGGGAGCATGTTGGGGTGTTAACCTGATTTTTATAGGGTTGATTTATTATAGACTCACCAATGATCTGACCAGAAGATACTTATCTTCTTGTCCCAAAATCAGGCTACAGAATTAGAAAGTGTAGAGAGTTCAATACGGACCTTCGGGGTGCATGGCAAGGACATTCACACCGAGGACAAAGCCAGGTTTAAAGCCAAAAAGTAGTAGTACAATTCTATAGGCACTTGTGGTAACATCCCTTATAAAAGCTACTTAAACTAGCGTACTCACACCCTTCCTTGGAGACCTGCTAGTGAGAGACAAAGGACCAGCCTCATCTCAGCACGCCAAATAAGATCGACGGTCCAGGTTCCTCAGTCCCGAGATGGTGGGGGTCAGGGTTGAATGTTAAGTAGCTAAGCTATATTGCAAAAGCTGAGCTAATAGCTAAACAAAAGAGAACTTGAAGTTAAAAGAAGGATCGCTCCACATGGTGGTTTGCCCTCTTATTGGATCTTGGCACTATCCTGAATAGTTCCATGCACAAATCTTATTTCCTCACCCAGATAAATTTTAGGGTACACTTACTCTATAGGCTAACATTCTTATATATTAATAACATATCCATAAATATTAATGCTGATTATCTCATTCTCAAAACTGTTACCTTTGGCCTGAACCATTCCTTCCACATTCTTGCTGTGTACCTTGTGGTTTACTGGTACATCCCAGAGTTTTGTTAAACACATTCAGTTTCCCAAAGTCAAAAAGGGTAACCCGTAGGCCATTTATCTATGCCAAAGGTCACAACACACTTATGCTAATTTGCTCTACCTAATCGTACAGGATACAGGCCTGTAGGTTCCTTGAATTACAGCCAAATACAATAAAACAACATCTAGTGAAATTATTCAATACAAAAATATAAACAAAAAATATAATCAAACCAACAGAGAAAAACAGATTATATAATATAGCAAGCTAGCTCCATGGACTACAGGGAGGAGGAGTGGTATCGGGGGAAGGAGAAGTGGCAGAATTCAGTTACACCAAATCTCCACTGGTTTAGGGTCAGACCCTAAACCATTGGCATAAATTAGAAGTCCCTGGCAGCAGTTCTAAATGGCATCAAGGCCAGGGCTGGCTCTCAGAATCCCTCCTTCTCCTGCACAGAGCAGAGCTCTCCTATGTGCCAGCTTCTGCCTATCTTTCTTACATAGAGGTAATACCTTGTCTTGAATAATATAATTGTTTTCAACAGGATTATTCATAGAAATCAGCACTACACAATATAAGGATGGCAGATTCTAGCCTTCAGAAATTTAAAAACGCCTCTACAAGAATAACAGTGCCTTTTGAAATGAAGCATTTCATTAATTGCAATACAGAGAATGTAGTTTATCAATATCTCTGCGTGCCTTATGTTGTGCTGGTCAAACTGAAAATGCTCCTGAAGAAAAAAATTTGTAATGGACACAATGCTTACCTTATGGACAAGCATTTTGAACTATGTCCTCATTATAGCAGAAGTAGCTTGAGGAATATCGGTATAGAAAATGTTATACTGGACTGAGAGGAAACATACCATACCATACAGGGTGCTTAATTATACAAGACGGGACTGATGGAAAAACAGAACTGTTGTTCTCCTTTGCAGCCGCAGCACTTTCCTCCCTTGTGCTCAGTGGATATGAGTAGAGCTGAGAATCTTAAGCCAATAGATTTAGAAGAGTCTGTCGATTTCCTTCAGTTCCTTAGTAATGCTCTGTTTTATTATTTTTTTTCTTTAGCAGTGATAGTTCAGCACTTGTACGCTACATTTCAGTGGGTTTGCTACGCTGTCAATTTTATAGGTAGGTTTGTTTAGGGCAGAAGATCCTGACAATAGATTGCCAGCTAACACACACGCTGGCTAAGATCTAATGGCACCTTGTAGCCCAGGATGCACTTTATGACGTAATATGAAAAATGCAGATTAAATATGCTTCACAGTGTGAGCTAACAGTAGTGGGTGCCATCTGGTTGCCTTGTCTGTTTCATCTCATATTTCTCCCCAGGATTGCTAATTACTTTAGAATATTCACATATCAATCAATTCAAATGGAATGTGTGTTACACTGGGTAATACTGTCTTACACTTAAAGCCTAGGAGAACAGTACTGTGTTTTTGTTTCCAAACAGAAGTGCTTTTGCTTGATGTAGAAGGCGTGGCTTAACGTGGCAGGCTTTAGTTTGCTGGCTTTATCGTCTGAAAACTGTGTAAAATGATAACTGATTTACAGCACTTTACTTGACACAGCAGCTACTGTATGCCAACAGACTTCAGGCTGTCTAAGATAGAGTATGTGGAGGAAGCTTGTTTAAAAAAAATAAATAAAGTTTGCCTCAAGCTTGCTTAAGGAATTCCTCAGCAGCTTTAAAAAGAACAAAATGAAATGCTATATTTATTTTCAAAGCATTTTAGAGATTTAAGGAATTTAGGGCAAGAATTTGATCTCACACTGGTGTAAACTTGGAGTAACTCCACTGAAGTGAATGGAGTTACACCAGGTAAAACTTGAGAGAGGTGAATCAGACCATTCAACTTGTACCAAAAAAAAAAACAAAAAAAAACACGTCTTTAATTTCCTCAAAGGAATATAAGGGAACATTTTTAATATACCCTCACAGCATAGGGCATGGGGCCAAAAGCAGAAGCTTCTGAAGCCTCAAGGGATTTAAAATGTTAAGAAAAGATGCAGTTTAGAAATGTAGGTACACAGGATGTTATTTCTTGTTTGATGTTATATGGTGAACAATACTATGCAAAACTGTCAGTTTCGCCTCCCTTCATTAGACTAAGGAATAAAATTGGCTCTCAAGTTACACAGGAGTAGAAAAGATGGTTGAGGGGCTGGGGCACTAGACGGCCCTCAGGAGACCTGGTTCAGTATTTGTTTTGGCCACAGGCTTAATACGTGCCAATCACTTAGCCTCTCTGTGCTTCAGTTCCCTGTTTGCAAAATGGGGATACAGAATTTCTCTGTTGCTGATGGTTATGTTAAAATCCATTAACAACTGTGGTATGTCAGATACTACAGTGATGAAGGCTATACAAGTACCTAAACAGAAGTGCTTTGCTGGGTCGATGCCCAAATGAGAAGCATATGGTAGCTTGGTAGCAGGGAGGATGTTACATACCTAAGGGGAAGCATAAAAAAGGTGCAGAGATAGGGGTGAATTAAGGCTTGTCTGTTGTAAAACTCCTTAAAGAACTGCGTGTTACAGGCAACACATTGTGACCTATCATGCAAGACACTAGGACTTCCTAAGAGGCATGGAGTGAATACCCTTAATTCTCATGGGAGTCAATGGAAGTTAATGTTCAGTCCCTCACAAGACACAGAGCTCCAAGAACTTGTTCAATGATATTACCAGTCAGTATCAGTGCTCAGGGTCCCATTTATCACAGCAGCATCCAGTCCTATTTGTAAAATATGTGGTTATAGAATTCCCCACTGGAAGAACTTTAGTGTTGTCTCTTTTCCTCTATGGCTGTTCCCCCAAAACATCTTTTAAATAAAAGCTGGATAAAATGATGCCCATATTAGCCCTTGTGTGCGACTTAAGCACAGAAAAAAAAACCTCAATAAAAAAGGTATATATTTCAGTAAAGAAAAACTACAAAATTCAAACCCTCTAACATCTTCTTCCTTCCTAACCCATACACATTATTTTCAGTTTTCCTTGGCATCCGGTTTCTTATCTACACCTCCCAGTATCAAGAGATTGAAAGTGAAATCCTGACCCTACTGAAATCAACAGCAAAACTCCCATTTACTTCAGTGGGGCAGGTTTTACACCCATTTATTTAAAAGACTAAAACAAGTCCTTTAACATCCAGTGCTTTCTTCTCAACTCCTAAGATGACACTCTGCTTCCTGTATGGTCAAGATTCATGTTTCGTTTATTTCTATTTAAGACTGAGGATCAGTCATGACTTCCCTCCTCCCCCATTTTAGTCCCTAATTGTATACATGTTGTTTTAGACTGTGGCTAGCCCCCAACAGAAATGCAGGTGTGGGCATAAAGAGCTTTCTGTATTATGTGTCACATATTACGGACCGGAACAACTGTAATTAAACTCATGGAGCAGGGAAGAGATAGGTTCTTCCTCCCTACCTGAGAAAGTAAGCTACAACCCACAAGGCACATAGCAGTGTGCACGCGTGCTGTTTATACATGTGCAGAAACTCCTGGAAACATTCAGCTTCCTTGAAACCAAATGCCTTCTGGTTTTTAAGCTGTAAATCTCCACACTCCTACCCCCTTGCTCCACTTCCCAAGACAGGTTCGTGTCTTGCTGCACAAAAGATTCAGTTATGTATTTTAAATGAAGTCTTATCTAACCTGTCTAATGTGATTAGATGAGCAGCTGGAGAAGATATTCTTCCCACCTCTAATATATTGTTAAAAAGAAAAGGAGTACTTGTGGCACCTTAGAGACTAACCAGTTTATTTGAGCATGAGCTTTCGTGAGCTACAGCTCACTTCATCGGATGCATAGCATATCGTGTTTCCACGATATGCTATGCATCCGATGAAGTGAGCTGTAGCTCACGAAAGCTCATGCTCAAATAAACTGGTTAGTCTCTAAGGTGCCACAAGTACTCCTTTTCTTTTTACGAATACAGACTAACACGGCTGTTACTCTGAAACCTAATATATTGTTGTGAAGCAGTGCTGGCACAAAAAGGCCGCTCCAGACGTGGCTGCATTTCAGTGGTGAGTGACCCTCTCCCTTCTGTGCAGCATTAAATGTAATTACCACAGCAGTAAAAGCAACTTTGTTTTGTCTGGTTGTTGCTCTTACGGCATTCAAAACTAAACAAACAAATCAATTGATATGAAAATCCCCACTGCTGATAGAAGAGCAGGCGGGATATTTGTTCTGCAATACTACATTATTATAATTGTATTAGGAAAAATTGCAGATGGAGTTCAAGACACCGGGCTTTGAAGAAATCTCTTCACAAATTCCTTTTTGGGGTGCTAATCACTCCTCAGCCTTCTCCTCACAACCTCCTTTTCCCTCACCCCCATTCTTGTGGGATCTTATTCCATCCTCAAAGTTACCTGGCACTCTGGTGGCTACCTGGAGATGCAGCATGCCCAAGGAGGTGGGCCTTGTGCCAGCTGCTCTCCTGATCTGTAGATGCTCCCAGGAAAAGACAATGGAGAGGGCAGGCAGCTGGCTACACTAGCAGGAATGTGAGCAGAAGAAGAAGGGTGAGAGAGGGGCAGCGACTGGGAAGGCTTACATGAAGGAGCAATCTCTTGGATCCCCCAGTTTCCGGGCAGCAGTTGCACTGTTTGATGCTGTTATGAAGATTTGGCAACTTTCTTTGCCCCTCTCTTCCTCTGTGCTCCCGCCTTGTCCCCTCATGCTGGATTCCACCTCCTTCACTTCCTTCTGTTCCTGTCCCTCCCCACAGGCAAAAAAAAAAAAAAAGAAAAAAAGAAAAAAAGAGAGCTCTCCCCACTGGTTTTCCCCCATTGGCCACTTGGAGTAAATGGGAGGAGAAGATTGCTTCAGTCTGTCTACTTATCAAAGGTATTCTTAGAGCAAATGGTGACAGGTTTCAGAGTGGTAGCCATGTTAATCAGCATCAGCAAAAACAATGAGGAGTCCTTGTGGCACATTAGAGACTAACACATTTATTAGGGCATAAGCTTTCTTGGGCTAGAACCCACTTCATCAGATGCATGGAGTGGAAAATACAGTAGCAGGTATAAATGCACAGCACCCAAAAAGATGGGAGTTGCCTTACCAAGTGGGAGGTCACCCAATTGTGAGAGTGTGGAGAGATGAGTTGGCCTTTCAATAGCCTAGGGAACTTTTCCTCTTTAATGAAGTAACTATGGGACTGTCACAAGCCCAGTGAAAGAGTTCAGTGCAAGTGAAGATTCAGAAGAGCTCTGTAAAGGAAGGCACGCCATGCCTGGGAAAGATAGGGAGACACCAGAAGAAGCTACTACTGAAAGCTTACAGTTCATTACAATAAAGGTCTATTCAGCTTCTCATTGACTGCTTATCCTACAGATACAAATTTTAAACAGAAATATTCCATTTTTCTATTAATCATAATGCTACCTATTCGGTTTACTGTCATCCTTTAAACTGATAAATAGCGCAATTTCTAATAACTCAATTTCTAGAAGAGTTCCCATAAAGTTTGATTACCTAAGCTCGTCTACAGATTTTTAAACTGACCAAAAATGAAATAGAAGAGAAAAAAAGAGATATGATTAGTCAACTGATGCTTAAAGTTCAGTGAAGTTCTCTTGGAGGGGAGGAGAGAGTGAAATCTCACCACCAGAACATTTAATTCAGCTTCTATTTTCTTACTCCCCTGAGCTTTGCTTCACACATGTCCTGCCATTTATATAGGCAGTTTGCTCTTCATGATGAGCCAGAATACATCGATTCATGAAGATGTGTAATGATTCATGAAGATGTGTAATGATTCTTGGCAACATAGACACTACACTTGTCAGCTAATCACATTCACACAGCACAAAACCAGAACTCGTGACTTTCAACATCTAATATACAAGCAGTTTCAGGGTATTGAATGGATACACCTTAAGCAGAACTGACCAGTAGAAAGCAGAGTAATATGCATACTGTAAGTCACCCATCAAAATGAACCTAAAGAAAGGTGTTAAAACCAATCAGAGAAAGTTTGATATTCAAGTGGGATCCAGCAGAGTAATGGAATTGAAACATAATATGGGGGAAAAAAAACACATCTGGACTTTATTCTAAACTGTGTGTGGTTTGAGGAGAAGAGGCTGGTAATGGATTGACCCTAAGACAGACAGTGACTCTGCGGAGGTAAGTTGTAAGGAAAGATGGGGAGCACATTTATAAAAACAAAGCTGTATTCTTGTTTTTGTCAAAAAGCATTAGAGAAACAGAGAAATTGAGGTGAGAAAAGGGAAGCCCTTAACACAGGGGTGCTGGAACACCTTGTACAGTGGGGGTGCTGAGAGCCATTGAACCAAACTGTAAACCCTATATATGATGACAGGTTTCAGAGTAGCAGCCGTGTTAGTCTGTATCAGCAAAAAGAAAAGGAGGACTTGTGGCACCTTAGAGACTAACAAATTTATTTGAGCATAAGCTTTCGTGAGCTACAGCTCACTTCATAGCTCACGAAAGCTTATGCTCAAATAAATTTGTTAGTCTCTAAGTCTAAGTTCTCCTTTTCTTTTCACTATTTATGATGAAAACCACTCCAAGCCCGGGGGCCTAGCAGCACCTCCACCACCCCTAGTTCTAGCACCTATGCCATAACAGCACGTTTCAGAGCATTTTCTCCAAAAAGGTATAAAAATGGACAGCTTCTCACTCTGTTGTCTAACAATTAGAGGAAACGATGGAAGACAGGACCTCTAGGTTCTATTCCCAACTCTACCATTAACTTGTTTTACCAACCCACTTAGGTTCTCAGTGCCTCAGTATGCCCATCAGTAAAACAGGGATAGTTCTACCTCACAAAAGGAGTTGATTCATATTTGTAAAGTACTCTGAAATCCTCAGCAAACATCTTTATGGCTGAGATTTTTCAAATGAGCCCAAGGGATGTAGGCATCCAACTCCCATTGAAAATCCCGACCCACATAAATGGAAAGCATTAAGAGACGAGAACCTCATAAAAGCTGTAATAACTGTTACTTTATATGTTTAGGGTTGTGGTAGATTTTATCTTAATTGATTCCTCTTCAGTATAACTACAGGATGTTTTTTTTCCTTTTAATTTATAAAGCATTCAAGACAGTGTGGATGGTTTTTTTGTTTGGTATGCATATTTAGTTTAGTTTTGGTTTTTTGCTTGAGGCATGAGAGGAGAGAGAGACTTAGAGGTTCATTATTTTATTTTGGTATGTTATGAAATTATTTGCATTTCTGACAAGTTGAGAAGTTTAGACTGATTTTAAATCTGGAAGACAGCATAATAGCTACTGTTCAAGACTGAAATATAACAAACCAGAGGAAATCTTCACAGAGATAAAGTTATTCCAGCCTCTGAAAAGACATACACCCACACACACTGCCTGAGTTACATATCGAGCAGATCTGAGCTATGGTAGAAGAGCTGTTGCTACCACTAATGCAGTGACTGTAGGGAACTGCCTATCAAAAGTACAACTCTTGAAGAACATTTTAGCAAACACTGGTGAATGCTAACTCCAGTCACACAAGATTTTTAAAATATTTTTAGTGGTGGTATTAAATGGTGCTTTCTTTTCCAGTCTCTTGTAGTCCAGGAGGAGCTTTGCCACAGCAACTATTAGTGGGTCTCTTTCCCATGTAGTCTGTTGGAGTAAGCCACTCCCTTTCACTTGCAAATTTTTCACTGGTGTAACACAGCCCAGCTAAATAGCATGACATATTTGGCTAGTTCTTTGTTAGATTTTATGCACTTGAATCCTTGTTCTACATGACATTTCACAGGCCTGCTCATTTTCAAAGATCAGCTTGCAAGTCTGAAACAGAAACATGGCATACACAGAGGCTGGGCTGGAAGGTTGTTTAGGGAGGTTTAAAATGGTGAACATAATGCTTACACTTAGCATATGGGTTTGCCAAGCACTGGCTTATAACTGTATTAGAGGCCAGTAAATTTGATAACTACGTTGTGTAAAATCTGGTTTTAGTTCATGTTCAGATTTGTGAAGGTTTAACATATCTGGATTTACACCATTTCATTTTAACTTGAAGCTTCAGTGAAGGAAATTGAAAATACCATGTAAATCTCAAGAAAATTCCAGCAAAGCTAGCCTTAGGATTCTGGACCTCAAGAAGCCTTTTAAAGATTGAAAAGAGTGGGAAGCAAGCCTGTAGCCCACTAACTCCCAAGACAAGGTGTGATGTCTTCTGGTAACACATATCTGATCCCTGCTTAATCCCAGGCTTTTCAGGAGGCTGCCAGCACATCTGCACTCCCCTTTTTGTAAGAGGAAGGGTGGCAGAGGTAGTGCTACTACCCCTACATCTTGGAAAAAAGGGTCTCCTGTTGGGTAAGTGACCTGCCCACATTCTCACTCCCAACTGGTAGGACTCTCTACTTCAAAGTCTTCTTACTTCAGGCCTAAGGCTCCGCAAACTGCATTGTGTCATTAAGGACTTCCACAGAGTATCTCAGACCTCAGGCTAAATAAAATGTAAAAGACCATTGGAACGGCAGCAGTGGTATTAGCTAGAGCCCATTAGAATCATCTGCTTCTTTAAGAGGGGTGGGAGATGGGCAGGGGCAGGCCACCCAAGATGACCTTTCCTGAACATGGAGGCAAAAGGTCTGCCATTGCCATCTCCCCAGGTATCCAAATAAGCGGGGGGGGCAGCTAGCCTTCTGGAATCTGGCCAAAGGATTCAGGAGAAAGCAGAGGCTCAACAATCAAACTGCTGAAAGCATCTATCAGGTGCATGGACAGCAGACAACCAGACTGCTCCCCCACTTCAGGGGGTCATTACAGCATCCCGGGGTAAGGGCATGTGATACAGTGAAACTCAGATTTAATTCTAATTCTTAAAAAAGAAGAGAGTCTCAAACCGGAGACAAGCATCAGCTTTGTAAGGAAACTGAATTGGACAATTTTGACCTCCCTAGTTTTGGGTTAGGTTGTGCCACACAGCTTATTGATGGATTCCAATCCTAAATCACGCACCAGCAGCTTGCTAAAGCTATTGTATAAATGTCATTGTTTATAGTCAGTCTTGCTTTATTTAAAGCTGTGGCCTTTTCCCAAAAATATATCTTGTCATCATTTCAGCATGTCTTAGGGCAATGTCACACAGGCCAACTAATATCTTTAGCCTTCACTGAATGACCTATCTTTGGAAGACAAAAAGTAATACAAAGCCAACCGAACTACAAATCTGAGAGATCTTACCACCTGTATTCATTATACTCCATCTAAAACAATCTCCTCCCAGGAGATTAAAGATCCAGAGTAATCAGTGATTCAAAGGGCTGTATTTACACTGGGTAGTGGGGGAGCGAAACAAGGCCAGGCATCTCCCCAGCTTGTTAAGGACTCACTATCACATCCACAGTCTCCTTTAGCCACGTTTGTTGTCCCAAAGAAACAAAAACAAAACAGTTAATTGCATCATCTTGGGCTGTGGTACTCAAGGGATTTGCCCCTTTACCTCTCAGGTTCTTGCTACCTCCCCTCCCAGAGGATGGGCAGACAGACACTTCTGTTTCCTAGCTCTGACTCACCAGGTCTCTGACTGGGTCATCTATCATTTCTGCAAATCCAGTTGCTCTCTTTTAAAGCCTATTCTGGGTAAGCTGATGTGGATGTCTTAAAGGGCCAGTGTCATCCTGTGATATGGAGTTGTACAAAAACTCCATGTGATGGGTTCTCCCCCGGGGTGCCACTTGGAACTGGGGTACCAATGAGCCTGCCTATCTCACCATCCTGGGCTCCCTTTCCTGCTGTGGTGCTGTGATAAGTTGCCAAGCTCTCCAAGCTTGCTCATTCACCAGCATACACACAAATAGGGACACAGCCAGCTGCAGCTTCACACAGATGCTGAGATCAGATCTGCATGGGAAGGCTCAGCTAAGGAACCTCCCAGTTGCTAAGGCACACCCCAGCTCTGGAGTGTAAACCCAAAATTATACTGGTCTTATGCTGTACAGTTCCCTGTGCAGCACAAGCTCATAAAATTCACCCCCCTCCCTCAATGTGGGGAGAGATATGCAACAGCTTTCTACCCAGAGTTATAATTTCCCCACATTGGTTTTAGACACAACAAAAAGCAAGTATATTAACTACAAAAAGATAGATTAAGTAATAGCAAACAGATCAAAGCAGATTACCTAGTAAATAAACAAAACTGCAAACTGAGTTTAACACACTAGATAGGTAGGATATGAATTAGCAAATTCTTACCCTGAGTGATAAACAGGATGGCAGATTCTTAAGGTACAAGCTGTCTTGGATTTCCCAGGTTTTCCTACACAGGCTAGCAATCCCTTATCTTAGGACCATCATTGGCCCCTGTTCAGTCTTTATTCCTCAGATGTTCCAGGTGTGTTGTTGTAGGGAGATGAGATACCATCATGATGTCATGATCCCCATTATATATCTTCTTCCCACTTGCTGGAAAGCTCTTTTGTTGTGACCTGGGTCAAACCATTCCCATTGTGTAGTACTGTCTGAGAGATTTCTATTGAACACCATTTCCTGGGGTAATCCTTGTGCTTGCGTGCATTTCCTCAATAAGCCATTAACATTGTTTGGCCTTTTTACTGTTGTACCTGAAAGGCTGCTTGTGGGTGTTTTCAACCTCAAAACATGTTTCAGTAACACATACTGTCATAAATATAAAGGGAAGGGTAAACCCCTTTAAAATCCCTCCTGGCCAGAGAAAAAAATCCTCTCACCTGTAAAGGGTTAAGAAGCTAAAGATAACCTCGCTGGCACCTGACCAAAATGACCAATGAGGAGACAAGATACTTTCAAAAGCTGGGAGGAGGGAGAGAAACAAAGGGTCTGTGTCTGTCTGTATGCTGCTTTTGCCGGGGATAGACCAGGAATGGAGTCTTAGAACTTTTAGTAAGTAATCTAGCTAGGGATGTGTTAGATTATGATTTCTTTAAATGGCTGAGAAAATAGCTGTGCTGAATAGAATGACTATTCCTGTCTGTGTGTCTTTTTTGTAACTTAAGGTTTTGCCTAGAGGGATTCTCTATGTTTTTGAATCTAATTACCCTGTAAGGTATCTACCATCCTGATTTTACAGAGGTGATTCCTTTACTTCTATTAAAAGTCTTCTTGTAAGACAACTGAATGCTTTTTCATTGTTCTCAGATCCAAGGGTTTGGGTCTGTGGTCACCTATGCAAATTGGTGAGGATTTTTACCAAACCTTCCCCAGGAAGTGGGGTGCAAGGGTTGGGAGGATTTTGGGGGGAAAGACGTGTCCAAACTACGTTTCCCAGTAAACCCAGTTAAAGTTTGGTGGTGGCAGTGGAAATTCCAAGGGCAAAGGGTAAAATTAATTTGTACCTTGGGGAAGTTTTAACCTAAGCTGGTAAAAGTAAGCTTAGGAGGTTTTCATGCAGGTCCCCACATCTGTACCCTAGAGTTCAGAGTGGGGAAGGAACCTTGACACATACATAGCCAAACATCATAACTTCACATACAATCCTATCTAGCAGATCAAGACTTTTTAAATGATACCTCACACAAGGCATACTTTGTGCAAAACATATCCTGATTATATGATAGTGAATATTTGTGTACCAGGGTATCACACTCCTCATCTAGAAATAAATTAGTTGTATGGTGAATTAGATATACATAAATGTAATTTCAACTAGGAATTAGGGCAGAGAATGGGAGTAGTGGCTGAGCCTGGAAAAGTTAGGTGAAACCCTGTCCCCAGTGAAGTTAGTAGAGGAAGGATTTCACCCTATATGTCTAATTCTGTGCTGTATTACAGTGGTTTTACCATTTATACAATGTTTTTCATCCATGGAACTCCAAGTGAGCTACAAAGGTGGCAATTGTCATTATTTCCACATTGGTTAAAGTGAAACTGAGGCATAGAGGTGAAGTGCAACCTTGCAATTAAATTCTTTGTAAGTGATTTAGCAGATGCAAAGAGTAGAAATTAGGGGCAAGATTTTATGCTACACCTCACAATAAGAGGAGCACAGAAGGCAAAACCAAGAACTGGGGTGAAGGCAAAAATACCTTTACAGTACTTTTGCACCTCTAGGTCCAGTGACACAGCCTCCATCATAAGTCCGAGAAGCCCTAGGCATTGATACTAATTAGGCACCCTCATTGGCCATCCCAAAAGAGAAGCCATATATTGAAGGGGAATGGAGACTGCTAGTTGTTTAGCCCTAGCAGCAATCTCTAAACTATGCTATGAGTAAGGATGCACTACCTTTTTCCATACAAGGTTTACTATAGATAGAAAGTGGCCTCATTCTCCAGGAATGGCTGACGTTCAGTATCTTACACAGGTAATAAAAATTACACCCCCTCCCCAAAACAGCTAGCTATAGTTCTTTTTGGTAGGAGAATTAAGTGTTTAACATCTCCATGTTATTTCCATGCCAGTCAGTAGTTTAAAGTGATATCTGCAAGATCTCTGCTTCACAGAGTGCTTGCTATCCAATGCAACATCTCTCATAGCAAGTTTCTCTTAAAAATATTGTATTCCCTACATAGTTTAGAAAACAAAACATGAAAGCACAGCTAGCTAGAGGCACTGGAAAGAGACAGTTACCACAAATATGTCAATTCTGATATTCCAATAAACCTCATTTATATGTGTTTATATTATTTTCAAACTGAAGCCTGAAATATTTTATAAAACATGAATAGTAACCAAATGTGTTTTCAAGTTATTTTACAACAGGTTGACATTCACAGAAATACTTTCTTTTAATTAGCATTTTTAGGTAGACAAATATTACAAAGCACTGGGAGGCACAAGGTCAACAAAGATATACTAGAAAATGAAACATTGTCAGAACTCAGGAATTTACAGTATGGCTGTGCATATGAATGGATGACAAAAATTCAATAATCAAAAGAATCTACTTGACATTTGAGATAAATGAGGTGCAATCACCAGTACATAGCATAAGAAAACACTTTTGCTTCACGCTGCACTCTTTGTAGAAAGAGAGAAGAGTTTTTTAAAAGAAGGAATAAATAACCACTGCTGAACCTAATCTCAAACAATCCCAGTTTCTTTGACATCTCTAGTCTAGCATACATCTTGTTCCAGCCTACTGGACTTTGTAGATTACTGGAAGGAGTGGGGAATGTAGTCAATAAAACAAACAAACCTCCTATCTGTCCCTCCTGATACCCTTCACTGCTGGAGCAAGAGCCCTCTCCTCTACAACTCCCACTTACTGCAACAGCCTCTCTTACATCAAATCACCATCCATTTGATTCTTCTAAGAAGATACAGTTTTTCTCCCTTTGCTAGTCTATTCCATGTAGGTTGTTATACCTCATTCATTACAGGAGTACCAATACCTCTTTAATTATCCCACTGTTCAGTTTTTATAATTTAATCATGTCATGTTAAGAGAAAATACAAATCAGTGGTAGAATCACACTGCAAACAAAATTCAAGAATATGCGAAGAGTCTGCTTGATGAAACAGAAGCAAGAGCCTTTATCCCCAATGAGATCTTGTGATGGAATTAGACCATTTGAGGGGCCGGGAAGGAAAAGAAAAAAAAGTGTTTTAAACTTTGGGAAGGCTTTTCAAGAGTATAAAAAAGCCAGAAAGATAGTAAAGAGATAGCCAGTAAGACTAAAGCTATGGAAGACATATATCCCCTTTTTGAAACAAAGGAGGGTTCAAAAGAAATATATAGACTGGCAAAGACACACAATAAAAGACCTAAAGATATTGGTGAGATCAAAGTCATTAAAGATGAAAGTGGAAACATGTTACTCAAGAAGAACCAGATTAAGGACCTGTGGAGAAATTACTTGGATTCTTTTCATTCATAAGCCTTTCAAAGAGAACCATGCGGTATGACAAAGAAACCAGGGTCTGATGGAACCAGTCCTAGAAGAAACTACAGAAGCATTGAGCACCTTGAAAAATAAGAAAACCCTTGGACCAGTTAGCATACCAGCAGAAGTATCAAAATCCCTGGGCAAATAAACAATTGTCAGTATAATCATGTATAACTATATCAAGAGGACTGAAGATGCTTAGAGAAAAAGCATATTAGATCCAATTTTTAAAGACTGTGATAACTACCACAAGATTAAATTCATGAAGACCTGGGAGAAAGTTATTGATAAGAGACTATGAAGAGAAGTAAAGGTCAGTGACAGTGAGTTTAAATTTGTGACAGGCAAATTGATAATGGATACAAACTGTGCATTAAGATTGCTTGTGGAAAAAATATAGGGAAAAAAAACCACAGGAAAAACCCTGCACATAATATTAATCAATCAATCTTGAGAAGGCTCATGACCATGTTTGAGAGAAGTCAGAGAATGAAATTAAAGGCTAATCTCAGACTGATCCTGGACATGTACAAGGGTGCTGTTACCACTTCAAAGGCCATGTGGAGAAACTGAATAGTATCTAGTAAGAGTCGTAATTGATCAAGGCTCAGCACTAAGCCCCTTTGTGTTCACATTGATGCGTAATGCACTTACAGAAAACATCACATGCTTTTTGAAGATGATGTAATGCTCGAAGAGAAGAGTAAATCATCTTCCACTTCCTTTGAGAGAGAGATGGAGATCATACTTGAAAGAAATGGTATGAAAATCAGCAGAAATAGAATATATGGTCTATAGATTTGAGGATACCTTACAGGAAGTCAATGAGATTAAATTGGCCGGGGGGGAGGGAAGCGGGGAGAGGAGGGAAAAACTGGCCACTACCAAAGGTTCAGTAGGATGGGGTTATGGTGAATTCAATGGCAAACATAAGCAGAACAGGAGAGACGCTTCTCTAAATGGAGAGAAGTGAGCAGTGTGATCTCTCAGGGAAGAATGCCTATTAAATTGAAAAGTAAGATCTACAAGATGATAATTAGGCCTGCACTTTTGTATGGGTCTGAATGCTGGGCACTGAGAAAGACAGGAGCAGAACTTGAATAGAGGGGAAATGAAAATGTTAAGATAGCTGCTCAGAGTTACAAGGATATACCATGTTCAGAATGAACGAATTAGGGAAAGCATTAAGGCGATAATTATAGAAAAACTGAGGGAATCCAGGCTTAGATAGTTTGGCCCACTGCTTAATGTAATGAAAGAGGTGCTGGGGCTGAAGCAATTTAAAAAAAAAAAAAAACATTCATAACTGACGCAGCAAGGCCAGAGGTGCCAGAGCTATGAACTGCCGAACCTAGAGGTACTGGGGCTCAGCCCTGGCACAAATTAGGCACTGCTTTGGCCAAGTGAAAAGAAGATTGGAAGAATATATAGGAAACAGAAGTTTTGAGGGCAGGAGAAAGGTTTGAAGGCACAAAATTAGATGGATGGATGGCATATAGAAGGATTTGATTAGTGTGGAGTTTGAGGAATTGCTTCAAGGCAGACTGGAATGGAGGAGGAGGACTTGAAGAGCCAACCCTATACCTATGGGACTAAAGCTAAAAGAAGCAACATCATGTGATGCTGTCTGTAAACTAAATTTAAGATGTTGCTTGTATGAAAGACTGTGTACAAAATAAAGACTTGTGTTGTATCTTTTGATTGGTTAAAACCTGCCACATGAAAATATTTTGTGCTAATTCTTTCAGGCTAAACACAGAAAAATAGATTACATTGAATTTAGGGTGACCAGATGTCCTGTTTTTATAGGGACAGTCCTGATATTAGGGGCTTTGTCTTATGTAGGTGCCTATTACCCCCCACCCCGTCCCAATTTTTCACACTTGCTATCTGGTCACCCTAATTGAACTAGATACATAATATAATCTCCTTCAAAAGGCAGAGGACTCTGCAAGTTGCCAATAAACTAATACTAATGCAAGGGTTGGAAGGCCCCCCACGCTCATCTACCAACTCAACAACCATTAAACTATGTTGCTATGAGTCCCTCAGCTCCATAACAGTGGAAATCTTAGTTGCTGAATCAACAAGGAGACCAGGGTGACGCTGGCCTATAAAACACAGCATCACTAATTTCTGTTATAGGTACAACAACATCATGAAAGCAGGGCACATTAGCCCCTTCCCTGCCAGTCAGGCTGATGAAAGTAGCCTTGAAATGAGGAGGGGGTGAGAAGAGACAAAGGCCCATGAGGCAGGAAGGGGGCAGAGAAGGGGAGAAAGAAAAAACAGAGGGAATACATGAAGATGGAAACAGACAGACTGTGGGGAGACAGTAACAATAAGTATGTAACAAAAGTACTGACTAACAGAAGGGACAACTTTGCCCCTTGCGAAAAAAAAAAAATTCCCTCCACTATGCATATAGCCCTCAGCCTGACTTTGGGCAAATTTCACAGTCTCAGACATTATTTCCCTCTCCCGCAACCCTCCAGTTAGGCCAGTATTTTACAATCACTGATGTAAAGTCTGTCAACATGACTGACTGTATTTAAGGAACATGGAGAAACATTCAGCACAACTACTATTACTGTTCTACTCAAACTGAGGACAAGTCTACAGAGAAACAGCGATAGCACTGCAAATGTACCACTGTCGTGCTGTAACGTAGATGCTTCTGACATGAATGGAAGGGGGTTTTCCATCAATGTAATTAATCCATCTCACCAAGAGGCAGTCGTTAGGGTGATGGAAGAATTCTACTCTTGACCTAGCGATGTCTACTCCAAGCTGTAGAGTCAGACTACAGCGCTCAGGGCACACCATTTTTCACAGCTCTGAGAGACATAGCTAGGTCGATTGAATTTTGAACTGCAGACCAATCTTAGTTTTTTGATTCCCTAGTCTAAGAAACTGAATACATATGAAACTGAATTCAAGTGAGATTGTCATACTCAAGTATGACTTGATGACACGCTGTAAAAGAAAATCTACATGACTAAGCACTATACAGTACTAAACAATCAAGAGATATACTGACTTATACAGAGAACATAGCCTGACAACGAGCAGATATCTGTTTTAGAAAGGTCAGTTTATATTGTATTAATAGTATTCTTTTAATTGTAAACATTCCAGGGAGCCAGGAAATAACCATAAATGAGTAATGACCTTGAAACTTAATAATTAGAATAGCTAAATAAAACATGAAGTTTTCCCACTAAATATAATAACCAGCATTGTTCTTCAACAATGGCAAGGAATTAAATAAAGAGTTTGTCTAACTCTAAACAAGGAACTTTATTAGAATAAAAACAGCATTATAAAGTTACCCTGTCTGTCCATATCTCTCGCTCTCTGCTTCACTTCACAGCCTCTGCCTAAAATCTTCTGTCCTGCTGGGTTTCCTGCTACAGATTTTTTTAAGTACACTTATCTGTACAAGAATAACAGGGTATTTTGTTTAACACCAAAGAGAACATTTGAAAGTGGGGCTGCCAAGTCTGTTCTTTCCATCTGCAACTGCTGAGAGGACTGGGGAAGGTTAACTATTCTACTGAATCAGGCATTGTAAGCTCCAAGAGAAGGAGGAAACATTTCTGATTGATGTCAGAATTTTCCATGACTTAGAACGGTGTAATAAAAATAATTCCAGTGATGTATTGCTTAAAAAGCTTAGAAATTATGAAGTGTGATATATACCGGTTGACGAGCAAGCTCTTGAACACAACCAATCAAGGCAAAGCCATTAAACTAAGTATTTATTGATCAAATAGTTTGAACACTCAGTAGCTTTAGCTAAGAGCTCCAAGCCATTCCCACTGAAGTAGAAAGCAAAACTCTCATTGACTTCAAGGGAACACTATCAGGGGCTAAAGTTGTTCATAGTTTTGAAGTAGCCCTCCATAAATTCTTGCCCACAATAATGGTCTCCATAATAGGCTCAATTTTTCACAAAAAAGTGGTCAATATTATATATCCAATTACAGGTTGATTTTGATGCTCAGTGAGGACACCATAGGGAAGAGCGTTTATCTGGTAATATTTATATCCCAGATTCTGCCTGTTAATTTGCAAATAATTTTAGTCAAACCATTTAGCTCTGACTTTATAGCTTGGTAAACTGAGGCTTGTATCCATCTTACTTCACAGGCAAAGATATCCAGGATATGAAATCAGTCCTATCAGGATGTACCAAAACACATGGCTGAGACACTAATAGCACCCCAATGCCAGAAAGCAAGTGGCTTGCCCAGGATGTAATAGTCTCTCTCAAATGGCCTAACCAGCTCAGTGTACCACAACTCACTGTTTTCAATCTGTATCTAAAAAGTGTTACCTAAAGCCTCATATGCAAATTAGCAACATGCTGGTCATTAATATTATTGTGTGGTGTAGGTACCAGCGTAGCTGTGCACAGACTCACTGGCGACGCCTCCTGCTGGTCATCCAGGGAATTAGCACCCTCTCCAGGCTGGTGTCTTGCCTTGCTGCTGGCTCCCATGTCCCTCCCAGAACCCCATTCACTGGGTGCTGCCCCCTGGCAGTACCCAACAGTTCTGGGTCTCCCCCTCCCAGGGGAATCCCCCACCCACTATCCCTACCTCGACTCAGCCATAGGCTCCTGCCAGTCACCAACTAGCCCCCACGCCCTGGGACAGACTGCAGTATGAGCCACTCATCACAGGCAAGGTTGGGTTTAGACCTGCTGCCTCTGCCTACCCGTGGCTGCCCCTACAAGCCCCCCATACCTAATAGGCCTTACCAGGCCCACAGCCTAGGGCTTTCCTAGGCCAGAGCTCCCCAGCTCCCTTGGCCTATACCCAGCCCTGCTCCCGTCCAGATACTTGCTTAAGCCCCTGCAACCAGGCCCTTCTCTCTCTCAAGGCAGAGAGAGACTCTCCCTAGGCTTCTGGCTCACAGCCTTTATAGAGCCAGCTGGGCCCTGATTGGGGCGTGGCCCCCAGCTGAGGCTACTTCCCCAATCAGCCCCGCTGCCTTCCTTCTACAACAGCCCTCTCTCAGGGCTCTTTTAAACCCCTCTGGGCCTGAGTGGGTGTCCACCCCGCTACAACGAGTAACATGAAAAATTATAAATATGTACTGGAAATATGTTCTTAAAGCATGTTTGGCAGGCAAGGATTAAGTCACCCTGTCCTAGACAAAGGACTGGTTCCACCTGCTTGAATGTGTCTCCAGTGTAAATGAGCAAGGAGAAAATGAAGTTACATACAAGGTAGATAAAGCCATCAGGCAAACCAGTGTGGCGTTATGGCAATTTAATACTCTTGACAGGGAGAGAAGCTGCAGCTCCAAGAAACAGCCTCAAAGCAAGGTCATTGAACTTTAGAAGATATTAGCAAAAATAAAAGGCCATTTTGGCATCCTTCACCTGAAGAGTCAAAGAAACCATGCACATTGGGCTCTCTGATTGTATCCTGGCTAAGAACTGGTCAGCCATGCTGAAAAAAACAAAAACAGTGAGAAAAAACTACTTCAGACAAAAGACTCTAGTTTGTTAAGTTAGATTTGTCTTATAAGAGGACTTTTACGTTGGTTTCTCTGTAATCATTTCTATCACAATTATTTCTACTATATCTGTTCTTAATAAACTTGATATCTTGTTTTATTACATAGCCCTCCCATTGCAGTATTTTCAAACTGAAATGTACAATCCTCAGACAAATGCTGAGTCTGGTGCAATATACCGTCTGTGAACCAAAGCTGCACAGAACAGACACACCCAGGGTTACAGAGCAGATGCTGACAGACGGTCTGGGTTGAACCCCAAACTATCACAGTGATGCTTGAAATACTTTTGGCCACTACAGCACTGTTCTCATAAGATTCTAGAATTCATCTTAGAATTATAATAAATATGTAATGTGGTAAACCCAGGACAAACAGCTACAAAATGGGGGTAGTAATTAGTCCCAGGGGATTAAAAGGCCCCTCCCTACCCACTGAGGAGAGAGAACCACCTCTCTGCCCCAAACCTGAGTCTCCAAGGCTAAAAAGGACAGTCTCCTGAGGCGAACAAGGTATTTTGCCACAGTAAGTAGAATGCATATAAAGGCAGGAACAAAGGAAAAGTTAGAAAAACAGACCTGGACAAAAATGTATGAAACATGGCTGCACATTTTAAAAGTTAGTTTTCTTGTTATCACTGTAATATTTCAGTCAGGTCTACTATTTCTAGATCACACAGTTAAACAAGGGAGTGTGAAGGGCACTGAACACAACAGATACTTGCAATGTGTTATGATTACAGAAGTATCTTTTCCAAATAATCAGCTATGACAATTCACCATGTGTCAGCTCTTGCCATGTGGTAAGGTGAGATAATGGTTGTGCAAAGGGATACACTGCAAAACTTAAGATACCCTAGGGCCACATTTTTAAGAATAGGAGACAATATGCAGAAGCGTATATAAAACTGTACAGTATAAGCAAATAAAGCTATGTGCTTGTGTTTATGAATTGGGTATTTACAGGCCCAGATAGCCATTTAGGCAACTAAATGGCCATTAATATATCTACCCAATTTACATCTGCAATTACTATAACTGCAGATCTAAATGCAGGAATTTAATTGTGTATGCAAATGAGCTTTTTCTTTTTTTTTAATAAAAGAAAAATGTGTTCCTTCAGGGTGTCTGTCAGCTGCCACTAACGGTGAATTCATACTTGTGTACTGATGAAATCTGTACTAATTTTCTTGTATCAGTTTTCAGATCTAATATACAAGAACACTTTTTTACTGATATTAGAATAGTAGCAGCATATGTGAAGACTGAAAAAACTCTTAGGGAAACAATGCAAGGCTAACTTTGAGACTATGATATGCAGCGATACAATCAATATGAAACTTTGAAACTATGGGTCTCCTGCTGGGGAAAATATTCTTGATTCTGTGCCCACTGAAGTCAATGCCACAGCTCCATTAGCTTCAGTGGTGCAAAATCAGACCCTATATTCTAGTGGTGCTAGAGCACCACTATAGAAGTTGTGTTGTAACCTTAACTGTTTAAAGGTCGACCATTCTAAGTCCTCTAAAATTCACATGCTCAGTTGGATTCCTTTGAAATTGTATGTTTCTCAGGAGGGTGCAGGGCTGGGTTAGTGACCCAAATTTTGGGCCAATTGATCTAAGGGCTGTAGAGACTTAAGACTCCCCACGCACACACACACTAGCCATTTTCAAAGTTTCCTAATTTTGTGTGTGCAGAATTAGAGATTAAGCTATGGTGTGATGTCAGCAAAGTGGTGTCAATCTGTCAAGTTTTATCAAAAGTAGCACACAGCACCCACTAAATCTCTGAGCAGGGGGAAGAGTCCAGATTAAAAACATTGTTTACAGTGTGAATGTGCCAATACAGAAAAACAGCTAGGGGTTTCCATTCCCACCATTTAACATGCATTAAAGCATAATATTCGTTCAGATTTTAGATCTAAATGGTTACTTGCGTTGCTCTGAAAAGAAGGAATGGTATCATTAGTGATCCAAATTTGGGGTAATTTGACTGAGGGATTCCCAAGTTACAGCCCCTCATCCAAAAATCAGGGTGTGTGCAGGGTTAGGTTCTTGACCACGATCCAGCTCCCAATCCTGATCTTGGTTTACTGTGTTTGGCTTAGGACCATTGCTGAACCTGGTGCAAGACCCTGGCCTGGCCTGACCCGACACCTTCACACCTCACACTCTCTATTTGGCAACGGACTCTGACTTTTAGTTTTGACCTGGCCTGGCCCTGGACTGATCTTTGACTTTTCAGCCCTATTACTGAACAGCTTACCCCATTCCCACAGCTGCTCATGACACTTTGTCTTTGGAGGGGGAGGAAGGGAAATGAGAACAGATGGTAGGCAAGCCTTGCATTGGTTGTTTAGAAGAAAAAAATCTGTATTTTCACTAGCCTCTGGGGGAAGAAAGGGGCAAGTGGCTACTTCCTGATCTTGGGGCAGATTAACGTGGTGTTTCCAAAGACTCATAGTACAGAGATTTGGAACCGACATGCAGGAACCCAGGCTGCTGAAGGAAAAGTGATGTGCACTGTCAGAGTTGCCAATGTGTGGATTCTGGGTAATTCCTGGATCACTAGGTTGCATAAGCTTGTGGGACAGCAAAGAATATACCATGACATTGGAATTGCTGAGTACAGGCTGATTTGGGTGCAGAGAGGGTTGGCATCATGTTTTGCTCACTCAGCAGTGTCTAACCAGTGACTTTAAAGGTTGTGACCTGCTGGACATTGTGGTGATTCACTCAAGCCAAAGACCTGGGGTGTACCCAGGACTTCTGAAAGTTTTCTCTGATTTGGCCAAACATATGAATTGCTGCAGTGAGAATATTCAAGCCATTAAAAAGTGTTGGAAGAACTTTAATCAGGAAATTGGAGGGTTCATGGCTGATCAGAAAATGTATACTGTATGGCATAGAATCATTGCAAACTGACACCTCACTGTTTCTCAGAGAGAGGGTACAGCTATTGGACAGGGGTCAGAGGATCTCTCTCTCAAACTGCAAGTGTTTTGGAACAGAAACCCTGCCTGTGATTTCTCTTACTGGCCCCCTGCCACAAACTCTACCCTCCAACCATTCTGAAACATGACCAGGAACACTATTCAACTGCAACATAGCTATCCTTCACCCCAGACACTGCATCTGAATCAGGTTGCAGGAAGGGAGGAAGTAATAGCAATAGAAATGTTTGTATATCAGGGAGTCGAGGGTTCCTGCAGACAGGTTCCTTGCTTGTAGTGGGTAGGGGCAACACAGAGTGAATGGGTTGGGGCATGGCTGGGAAAATGTACTAAAGTGGGGCTCCTGGGGCCCAGCTGATGTGGGGGGGGGCAAGCTGGATGACTCATGCATGTAAACTGTAGGACATAAGCACAACTGCTTAAATGACTACTAACTGCTACCAACATAACTTTTCCTGTTCAAAAAGACTAGGAAATTTGATGGAGAAAGAAATTGGAATTACAGAGTTGGGATTGGTTGGTGGTATGTTGTCCCCTTGCAGAAAATTGAGTTGAGTAAAAAATCAAACTTCCGAAAACCAGGAATCGAACTGTTAAGGTTGCCCATGCAACATTAAATCTGGCCTCTTTCAGCAATGCCCCAATATGCCCTGTTAACACACATACCTTTACACTGCCAACCCCACAGTTACTGAAACTACATGGTCTTCACCTCTTTTTACAACCCATTCATTCTCACCCACAGGATTCCATCCAATGCTATTAAGGATGGGGGAGGAGGGAAGAGAATGGTTACCTACCATCTCTCTACAAGCAATGCCTCAATATGCACACATTCACACTGCCCTTGGCAGTTCAAGATTCAGGAGGTTCCAGATCCTGGTGCGCGCGCGCACACACACACACACACACACACACACACTTAGCCAGCTCTAAAGAGAGAACAACACAGGTAGACAATTTAAGAACCACTTTACAGCCCTTTACAAGTCCCTAAACTTACGCACAGGATACCATCTCAACCTACACTTTCACTTAACCATCATTAAAGCATTAGACTCCTCGCATTCTACCTCCCTGCTCACTCATTAAATCCTTTGTAATGAAAACCATATAATTCTGCATAGAAATGATGCAGGCTGAGTGTACAAATGCACCTCTTCTCTTTCCTCACATACAAGGGTGGAAATTATAGATCTCCTCATCACAGACACAGCTCTGTCACACACCTCAAAGTAATTCCCATGTCCTCATATGCTCATAACCATGTCTTTATCAAGCAGGCCCAACTACTCCGCCACCATTTCATGTAGCTACATGTGACACACTGCCTCCACGTATAGTATATCCAGTTAATTCCCATTGCCAATTCCAGGGAAAGTGGCATGATCAGCTTTTTTCTTCCCTCCCCCTTTAATAATGTTAGATAGAATCCTGTGGGTGAGAATAAACATGATAAAGGAGGTGAAGAGCTTGCCCATCTCAGCAACTGTGGGGTTGGTTCCTGGTGTTCAGAAGTTTGAGTTTTTGCTCAACTCAACATTCTGCAAAGAGATGACATATCACCAAGCAACATTAACGCTGTGGCAATGTAGTCTTTTGCCTCCGAATGAGCTTAAAGAGTAGGATGATTATTATACAAGTGCCTGCTCTTACAGCTTTTACACACACACAAGTCCCCTTTAGGTAAATGGAAGTTTGGCAGAAGTAAAGATTGTAGATTAGGCCTTTTTTTTTCTTTTAAATTGACATTTTCTGTTATATTTTGGGGCAATAATCTACCCTTGACACCGCCACAAAATTCTTCATTGTTTTCAGTGGCAGTTTTCCACACCGAGCAGGGCATAAAGAATGTTCCTAAGGTAATATTTTTGCATTTCATAGTTACTTAAGCTGGTGGACACCTGTTCTCAAATTATTCTACAAATGTGATTTAGCAAAGGGAATGGGTAGAAAATGAAGTGATTGAGGAGGAAGGTTGCAATACAATACAAGCTAACATGTTGGGACTTTTAAAAAGAAATAAAAGACTGGGATTCATGAGGCTAGATCTTCAAGTGCTGTAAATCGTCATAAGCCCATATAAGACGGCAGAGTACCATATACTTCTACCAGCTGAGGGCGTGGCCCAGGAAGTGTCTGCTTCTTCACATTCCCCCCTTTAAAAATAAATGAGATTTTACATTATGGAAATTTTCATAATATTGTGCCTGATTGTCCTTTTTACTTACAACAATTTTGTACCAGTGACTCCCAATTTACACCAGTGTAAGTGAGAATTGGGCCAGTGGGTTTGTGTGATATCTGAACTACTTTTGTAGGTATATAACTAGCCAGAGTTCTCAGCTTGTAGACCATATGTAATCTTTTACTTAGACATTTACAAATAGATGATTTGTTCTAGGCTCCTCTTATTTGGCGGTTTTATGTAGAAAGCTTTATGTTACATGCAAAGGAAAAAGAATTATTCATGTTTTCAACAAGCTGTCAACTAAGTTAACTGATCACAAGAAGAAATTTTGCCATGAATGCTTGTGAATGCTAGGCCCAGTACTAGGGGGGGAGCAAACAGAGAAGTTTCCCTTGGCACCAATGTGCAGGGGGGTACCATATCACTATGCTTTTTTTCCCTCTACTCTGATTGGTTGGCTGTGGTGTGGGGATATGTATGTGTAGGTGGTAGAGGGTGGGAGGGGTTGGCTCAGATGCTGGGGAATGGAGGGCAACAAAAACACTTTCTGCCCTGGCTGGCAAAATGGCTGGGCCCACTCCTAGTGACTGATGAATATTCTGATTCTCAGAGCCCTCAACAGATACAGTCAACAGCCCTTTCAGCAGATACAGTCAACTCTCTCTCAATGGGAGCTCTCAGTCAACAAGAGCTCTCATCTAATCCTCAGTTGATTCAGCCATTCTCTCAGATTTACCATCACAAGGCCAGTGATTTGCAAATCTACTCATTCACTCCTCATTTTTCTCCAGCCATCCAATCCCATATATCTCAGCCTCTTTTTCCAACACCTCTTCTTGGATGGTTCACCATCAAGAAGCTAAAGTTTAACAAGGTCAGAACTGAACTCCTTCTCTTCCCCAAGCCTCTCCATCTTCATCATAACCATTGTCCTGCATGTCACTCATGTTCATAACCTGAGGTCATCTCTGATTTTTCCCACTCTTTAGCCTGATACGCTTAAGCTATGGTAAACTGCTGCTTCTTCCTCCATAAAATTACTAAAATTTAGAATTTGTTCAGGCCTCCATTATCTCCCCTCTTCAATACTGTCTATCCTCCCTATCAGCCTTCAGGGTATACAAAACACTGCTGGTGTTCTTCTTTACTCAATCTGATCATGTCACATCTCCTCCCTCCTCCACCTCAAATTCAAGCTTCTAATTCTTATCTTCAAGGCCCTGTACAACTACTCCTAATTAGCCATTTTTGTGACTTCATATCTTCCTCTGTGCTTCAGCAATGATGCCAGCCTCTGTGACTTACAATATCCTGAACAAACCTGGAGTTGGGAACACTTGCTGGACCACTGAGGGGAAATACAGGTGCAGTTGACCTGAGCTGTGATAGCACTGATGAGCCAATCATCTGTTTTACATCAACATGTCATTTGTCAATTTTCTAATTAACTTTATTATCCAACAGCCACTATTATGGGATGGACCATGCCAATGAGGTAATGTCATGTTTACATGGGAGTGATTATACCAATTCCTATATTCACCTTTGAGCAATGGGAACCAAAGACTTTCAGAAAGGGATTGAGACTGAGGAGTCAAACACTTGTGCAACTAATAAAAAGTACCCTCCTTTAATTCCTAATAAACTTGAATGCTTAAACGCTCCAACCCACCACTGGAATTTGGATAGGTTGTTCCAGTTTGTCTGTTTCTGTATGGAAGCGGGACATAAAACATAAAACAAAAATGTCCCCTGAAAAAATAAATTTGCAGCTTATTGACAAATTTTAGCAATGACAGAAGCAGCATCCACATCAAGAAAATATAGAGAAGTTCTGAGAAAGGGAGTTATAAACAAAGATCAAGTCAATATATATTAGGAGAATATAGAAGTAACAAAATAAAGAGTATTATTGATCAGAGTGGGGTATCTTAGGATCCTGATGGATGAAATGTCATTGGTCCATTCTCTACCATTCTTTTCTCTGAAACTGGCACTCTTAAGAATGATCTTTTAAATTAAATTTATTTTTCCTACAGTACCTACCTTTGTTTGTGGATTTAAATACATTAGATGGAAAAATCATGTGAACTATTCTTCTCCCTCTCCCTTTTTCTTCTGCTATTTAGGAGCTTTCTGTATTAATCACACAATTACATGTTCTGTAAGACAGAAATAAAACAGATTTTCATGTACTATGATTATTAGATTAGTTATTTTTTCTGTAATTCATGTAAGAAGTGCTGAGCACATATATTATGGTGATGCTCTGATACTATGCTGATCAACACAGAAAGACAGATACACATACAGTTGAATTTTAATATAAGGTTTTGTTTGTTTCTAAGGAGAGTCTTATAGCAACCTAGTAGAGCTGATGAGAAAATGTTTGTCAAAACAATTTTCTGACAGAAAAATCTGTTTCAACTAAATCAGAATTTTTTCTAGAAGTTGAATTAATTTCAATGTTTTCCACAAAAAAATGTATTTTCTAAAAAAAAAAAAAATCTCAATTTGGAAAAGTTCATTTCCCAAAAAAATGACATTTCATTTCAAGATTCATTTAATCTCAGAGCGAATAAACAGAATGGCACAATTGAGTGAACCATCCCCGACAGCTAGTCCCAGCATCTGGCAATAAGAGGCTTAGGGACAACCAGAGCATGGGGTAGCTCCCTAACCATCTTGGCTAATAGCCATTGATAGATCTATCCTCCATTAATGTATCAATATTTTTTTTTCAAACCCAGTTATACTTCTGGCTTTCACAACATCCCCTGGCAAAGAGTTCCACAGATGGACTGTATCGTGTGAAGAAATACTTCCCCATGTTTGTTTTAAACCTGCTGCCTATTAATTTCATTGGGTGACCCTGGTTCTTGTGTTATGTGAAGGGGTAAATAACACTTCCTTATTCATTTTCTCCACATCATTCATGATTTTATAGACCTCTATCTTATTCCCCTTAGTCATCTCTTTGCCAAGTTGAACAGTCCCAGTCTTTTTAATCCATCCTCATATGGAAGCTGTTCCACACCCCTAATCAGTTTTATTGCCCTTCTTTGTATCTTTTCCAATTCTAACATATTGTTTTGAGATGGGGGTGGAAGAGGACCAGAACAGCATGCAAGGTGTGGGCATATCATGGATATATATAGTGGCATTATGATATTTTCTGCCTTATCTATACTTTCCCTCATGGTTCCTAACATCATTAGCGTTTTTAAGTGCTGCTTCACACTGAGCCTCTGTTTTCAGAGAACTATCCACAATGACTCCAAGATCTCTTTCTAGAGTGGTAACAACTAATTTAGACCCCATCATTTTGTATGTACAGTTGGGATTGTGTTTTCCAATACACATTACTTTGCCTTTATCAACATTGACTTTCATCTGCCATTTTGTCACCCAGTCACCCAATTTTGTGAGATCCCTTTGTAACTCTTCACAGTCTGCTTTGGATTTAAGTATTTGGCGTATTTTTTTTTTATCATCTGTAAACTTTGCCACCATGAATTTGGCCTATTATCTGGAGGGGTGTCCATTTCTCTGCTGCTGTAATGCCATTTGAAATCAATGCAGTTATACTAGCAGAGATTTTGACACAGGATTTCTAAATCTAGATTACTGTTGGAACTGATCAAGTGATCATCTTTCCCAGTGCCTAGAACTCTTTTTTTTTTTTTTAAATGAATACGAGTATTATTTACTACCTGTATTACAATCACCATTAAAGGCCTCAAACTGAATTAGGGTCACCTTGCACTAGTCATTATATATGCATAGGTTAAAAGACTGTGTGTTCAGAGTGTAAAATTACCTATAAGATGCAAAAAAGCTTTTATCTAAAAATGTTACTTTGCTGTCAGCTTCAGAACAGTATGTAGGGAAGTCAGAGGACTTTGCTATCTCCAGTGTCAGAATGAATATACCACACAAATTGGGATTCCACCCCAGGGAACAGATGGCCACATTTTGAGGAAGGTGATGTTATTTAATAAGAACTTCAGTTAAAACTTACTTCCTGAGCAAATAAATTCAGTTGCTTCCAAGACTTTTGTGGGTGGGGGGAGCGGAGGAAATCATATACACACATTGCATTGCTCACTCAGTTATTCTGAAGTCCAGGTGAAGTTTTGCAAAAAGATTCTATAATCTTTCAGATTTTGTCATTTCTGTCTTGCAAGTTATATTCATAAAGCTTCATGTATAATCTAGGTGGAGCTGAGAGCAGCACCTATAGTTAAGGTTGCCCAACACTTCCAGTTATAAAGACTCTGTTTTCAGTTACTTATAACTTTGCCAAACTTTAACCATTCAGGCTGAAGTTTCCCATGTTGGGTTTCTGGCTCAAACTGAATTGTTTTGGAAAGCCTCAGCAAAAGTCGTTCATGCATAGGTGCAGAGAGGAAGAAAAGGTGAGGGGTGGGAGGGCAGATGGGAGGATATGGGGTTGGAGTCAGGATCTGGCAGTGCCAGCAGGGTCTATAAACAACTAGAACACATTCTCCTACAGCAGTGGTTCTCAACCTTTCCCCAGTACTGTACCCCTTGCAAAACTGTGATTTGTCTTGCGTACCCACAAGTTTCACCACACTTAAAAACTACTTGCTTACAAAAATCAGACAAAAATACAAAGTGTCAGCTACACTATTATTGAAAATTGCTTATGTTCTCATGTTTACCATATAATTATAAAATCAATTGGAATATAAATATTGTACTTACTTACATTTCAGTACATAGTATATAGAGCAGCATAAGTCATTGTCTATATGAAATTGTAGTTTGTACTGACTTCGCTTTTTATGTAGCCGGTTGTAAGACTAGGCAAATATCTAGATGAGTTGATGTGCCCCCTGGAAGACCTCTAAGTACCCTCAGGGGTACATGTACTCCTGGTTGAGAGCCACTGTCCTATAGAACCTGGAACTGACTCCAGGAGTCCCATATTTCTATATTCCACTCCTGTCAGCAAAAAGCAGTGAAATCCACTAGCAATATGCATTTCTATTTCCCCTCTAGCACCTCGTCCACCTAGAGCAGAGGTTCTCAAACTGGGGGCGGGGGTGGTGGGATGTATTCCAAGGGGAGGGAAAAAAGAAAAAAAATAGGTTACTGGGCACATTTTATCAACAGCAGTGAATAACTGAAAGGGAAAGCTGATTCCTCCAGATAGATCAGATCCTCAGATGGTGCTGTGCATTTTGATGGATTTCTGTTAAGCTTGCATGACATTATACAAAATTGTTGTGATTTGTATGTTAATCCATTTGCTATGACACGGTATGCACATTTAATTGTAAGCATGGACCACAGTCACAGTTTTGCTTTAGCTCTTGTTTCGATGGATCGTTGGCTCATTCGGGCAACAGAAGAAAAACTCAAGTGAAAAACAAAGAAGCCGAAACTGATTCAAGTGAAGCACAGCTGCCTCATATATCAGCATATGTACTTGTGGAGTAGGAGGGAGGGGGGCGTAAACTACTACAGACACACAGAAGTAGGCCACGATCAACTAAGTTTGAGAACCACTGACCTAGAGGACCAGGCCCTACTACTGCTACCAATTTCTCCCTGTGCTCAAGTTGTAGAGGTCTGTGCTGTGGATCCCACAGATGACCCAAATTTTGGGTCAATACGATTCCACAGAACTGTCTGTTTTTCAGTTTGGGGTTTTATTAAATACACACAAAAATAGATGTTACATAGAATGCATTAAAAGAACATTAAGGTTGCAAAGTCAAGCAGGCTAAAGTTAGGCTACATAGTGCTCTTGAAATGAATCAGGCTTGTGTAGAAAAAGAGGCTATTATCTGCAGGATTCCTGCCTCATTTGTTGCCGAAGTCGGAAGGTATGTAATGAAGGAGACGGGGGCCTTCAGGAAAAGAAAGGACATCATCATGGCTAAGGCAGTTGATGCTGCCTATGAGAAGTTGGATTCTATCATTGCCTCTGCCACAGCGTTCCTACACGATGCCAAGCATATTACTTAAAAGGGAAAATAATGCAGAGGCAGGCACTAATTGTGTTCCTCATTTTCTGAATGCCCAGCCTGAGACATCTAGGGCCAGATTGTCAGAAATGCTAAGCACTCACACCTGCAACTGAAGTGGATTGGAGCTAGGCTTGGTATATATATATATGAAGAGGTATAAAATATGCCAAGTAGTCTGAAAAAATCCAGCCCAGTTGTCTCCAACTGGATAACCAAAATTAGTGAACACTTGACAAATCTGGCCTTCATCTCTCTGCCTCAGTTCCCCAGTTGTGAAATGGAAATACTAGTGTCCCCCCTTCTCAGAGAATTCGTTAATGTTCGTGAAGCACTTAACCACTATGGTGAGATCATACCAGAGAAGTCCAGGAGAAAAGTGAATAATTTTGTGTTCAGGGTAAGGTTTTGTTGGTAAGCAGCAAGTTAGGCCTATGGCTGCACATTGAGTGGGGAAAGTAGAGGGTCATTCACCAGCTAGTGCACTGCCTCATGACTAGCCATTGTACTGCAGCCTCTCCAGCTCTGGCTCCAAGCCTGTGGTGGTTTTCCTCCCTCTAACAACTCAGCCCTCCAGGCAGGTCATCTTATAGTCCCAACCCCTTCTAGGGTAATAAAAAGAGTCCACCAAAACAGAAGTCTAGTGACCTTATGCCAGGACTTCAGCAGCACCCTCATCTTAAATTAATAGTCCTAATCCTCCTCTTCCCTCCCCCATTTCCATCAGGAAGCTCTTACATCACTGTGCTTGAGGGTCAGTAGGGGAACCAGACGCTCCCTCTACTCTGGGACCCTGTAATAAGCCGGTAAAATTAACATACTCAGACTCACTTCTGTTTCCCTGGGCCACTCCCTACCTTCATCTGCGTCCAAGCCCCTTTAACAGAGCAACTCCTTCCAGTGCTTTTTCCAAGGAGATTTTGGCAAATAGTGCCACTTCCTACCTATTAGTGGCTGTTGCAGAGTCCTATATGGTTCCTGCATTCCTCTCCTCAGCAGCCTGCTCCAACTGAGCTCTGGTAGCCTTTTTAGAAAGTTGAGGTGCTTGTTAGCCAATTACCTGCCAAACCAAACACACATGCAGTCAATTACTTTCAGGTAAGCAAAGATGGTCTCATTGTCCTAAAAAAAGCCAGTCGGGGTAGATTGAGCCCTGAGTCCCCTTAAAAAGGCCAGCCACCCCTGGACAGGAGGATATAAAAATGAATAGGTTTCAGAGAAACAGCCGTGTTAGTCTGTATTTGCAAAAATAAAAGGAGTACTTGTGGCACCTTAGAGACTAACAATTTATTTGAGCATAAGCTTTTGTGAGCTACAGCTCACTTCATCGGATGCATACTGTGGAAAATACAGAAGATGTTTTTATACACATAGGCCATGAAAAAATGGGTGTTTATCACTACAAAAGGTTTTCTCTCCCCCCACCACACTCTCCTGCTGGTAATAGCTTATCTAAAGTGATCACGCTCCTTACAATGTGTATGATAATCAAGGTGGGCCATTTCCAGCAAAAATCCAGGGTTTAACAAGAACGTCTGAGGAACAGTGGGGGGGGGGGAGCATAAACAAGGGGAAATAGGTTACTTTTTATAATGAATCAACCATTCCCAGTCTCTATTCAAGCCTAAGTTAATTGTATCCAATTTGCAAATTAATTCAGATTCAGCAGTCTCTCATTGGAGTCTGTTTTTGAAGAAGTTTTTTTGTTGAAGGATAGTCACTTTGAGATCAGAAATCGAGTGACCAGAGAGATTGAAGTGCTCTTGGACTGGTTTATGAATGTTATAATACTTGACGTCTGATTTGTGTCCATTTATTCTTTTACGTAGAGATTGTCCAGTTTGACCAATGTACATGGCAGAGGGGCATTGCTGGCACATGATGGCATATATCACATTGGTAGATGTGCAGGTGAACGAGCCTCAGATAGTGTGGCTGATGTTATTAGGCCCTGTGATGGTGTCCCCTGAATAGATATGTGGGCACAGTTGGCAACGGGCTTTGTTGCAAGGATAGGTTCCTGGGTTAGTGGTTCTGTTGTGTGGTATGTGGTTGCTGGTGAGTATTCGCTTCAGGTTGGGGGGGTGTCTGTAGGCAAGGACTGGCCCGTCTCCCAAGATTTGTGAGAGTGTTGGGTCATCCTTCAGGATAGGTTGTAGATCCTTGATAATGCGTTGGAGGGGTTTTAGTTGGGGGCTGAAGGTGACGGCTAGTAGGAGGGAGTCTACATAGCCAGACAATCCTGCTCAGGCCCTACACTACCAGTACTCCCAGCTACCTTCGAGACACCACTGACTTCCTGAGGAAACTACAGTCTATCGGTGATCTTCCTGATAACACCATCCTGGCCACTATGGATGTAGAAGCCCTCTACACCAACATTCCACACAAAGATGGACTACAAGCCATCAAGAACACTATCCCCGATAATGTCACGGCTAACCTGGTGGCTGAACTTTGTGACTTTGTCCTTACCCATAACTATTTTACATTTGGGGACAATGTATACCTTCAAATCAGCGGCACTGCTATGGGTATCCGCATGGCCCCACAGTATGCCAACATTTTTATGGCTGACTTAGAAAAACGCTTCCTCAGCTCTCGTCCCCTAATGCCCCTACTCTACTTGCGCTATATTGATGACATCTTCATCATCTGGACCCATGGAAAAGAAGCCCTTGAGGAGTTCCACCATGATTTCAACAATTTCCATCCCACCATCAACCTCAGCCTGGACCAGTCCACACAAGAGATCCACTTCCTGGACACTACAGTACTAATAAAAGATGGTCACATAAACACCACCCTATACTGGAAACCTGCTGATCGCTATTCCTACCTACATGCCTCCAGCTTTCACCCTGACCACACCACACAATCCATTGTCTATAGCCAAGCTCTGGGATACAACTGCATTTGCTCCAACCCCTCAGACACAGACAAACACCTACAAGATCTCTATCAAGCATTCTTACAACTTCAATACCCACCTGCGGAAGTGAAGAAACAGATTGATAGAGCCAGAAGAGTTCCCAGAAGTCACCCACTACAGGACAGGCCTAACAAAGAAAATAACAGAACGCCACTAGCCGTCACCTTCAGCCCCCAGCTAAAACCCTTCCAACGCATTATCAAGCATCTACAACCTATCCTGAAGGACGACCCAACACTCTCACAAATCTTGGGAGACGGGCCAGTCCTTGCCTACAGACACCCCCCCAACCTGAAGCGAATACTCACCAGCAACCACATACCACACAACAGAACCACTAACCCAGGAACCTATCCTTGCAACAAAGCCCGTTGCCAACTGTGCCCACATATCTATTCAGGGGACACCATCACAGGGCCTAATAACATCAGCCACACTATCAGAGGCTCGTTCACCTGCACATCTACCAATGTGGTATATGCCATCATGTGCCAGCAATGACCCTCTGCCATGTACATTGGTCAAACTGGACAGTCTCTACGTAAAAGAATAAATGGACACAAATCAGATGTCAAGAATTATAACATTCATAAACCAGTCGGAGAACACTTCAATCTCTCTGGTCACTCGATTTCTGATCTCAGAGTGACTATCCTTCAACAAAAAAACTTCGAAAACAGACTCCGAGAGACTGCTGAATTTGAATTAATTTGCAAATTGGATACAATTAATTTAGGCTTGAATAGAGACTAGGAATGGTTGATTCATTGTAAAAAGTAACCTTTTTCCCCTTGTTTATTCTCCCCCCTCCCGTTCCTCAGACGTTCTTGTTAAACCCTGGATTTGTGCTGGAAATGGCCCACCTTGATTATCACACACATTGTAAGGAGAGTGATCACTTTAGATAAGCTATTACCAGCAGGAGAGTGTGGTGGGGGGAGAGAAAACCTTTTGTAGTGATAAACACCCATTTTTTCATGGTCTATGTGTATAAAAACATCTTCTGTATTTTCCACAGTATGCATCCGATGAAGTGAGCTGTAGCTCACAAAAGCTTATGCTCAAATAAATTGGTTAGTCTCTAAGGTGCCACAAGTATCCTTTTATTTTTATAAAAATGAATACTCATTCAGTGAATGAGGCAGAGGTTCTTTGGGAAAAGTAGTATTTGTTCGTGTAATTAAAGACTGTATCATAATGCACATGCACAAGGGGGCTGAATTAAGGTTGCACAGTCAATAATCTTTTCAGTTGTCTTCAGTGGGTGAAAGATCAGACCCTTGTTCCTCATAACATAATTACAACAGAATTCATTAAGATGAGCACACGCTAAAGCAGCAAACAGTAAAAGAACAATACATTCATTCTTAATAGAGCCAGGGAAAATACTGCAATAGCTTTACCACAAATTCTCATTTGAATGCATACATTCATTCTGACCATATTTGCACATATAATGTTCAGATATTCATGGGCTCAGGGTTTTACTAGCGTTAATTAATGCTTGTGTAACCCACACACATCCTGGGTGTGGTACTCTGTCCCATCTAGTGGGACGCAGACATCTGCTCTCCAGCCTTAGCTAACAGCCAGTTGGCTCTTAGCTCATGAGGTAGAGGCTCATGCACTGAGGTCCCAGGTTCAATCCCGCCTGCTGACAACTGGGGTCTGTCAGCGTTACACTTGCTTGTATGCTCAAATACGCATAGAAAGGGATTTTTAAATTTACATCCTATGAGCATTTACACTAGACACTCAAGTATCAATAGATGTAATTTGTTAACTAGGTCCAAATGTATCTACATCCAAGTTCTCCTTTTTCAGTTACAGCAGTGCAACCCCACTGATTTCAATTGAGGTGCACCAATTTAAATGAGAAGCAGATTTGGACCATAGTCCATAAATTTATTCAGTTGCCCAGAGCATGTAAATATATATATGGGAACCTCAAGAGAGAATATTTTTCCCTGTGTTGGGCAATCAGAATGATATGAACCAGTCTATGCCGACAGTGGTTTGCTTAGATGCATCATCTCAACTTTACCAAAGACCAGTCTTGTACTTTTGGTGGATAGAAGGGGGATGCACTATAAGGCCCTCACAGAACGTGCATTCATGACTCCCCCATGGAGTGGCTTTTGGCCCAGACTAAGATGCAGTGCTTTCCAACAGTATAGGGGAATAGAGTTGGTTGAAAATGGATGGAGGGGAAATCATGTCAAATTTTAACTATTTTCAGTTCCCAGGTTTTGAAAAAGGAGAAATTTTTTGTTTGTTTGGAATTTTCTACAAAAATGTTTGTCAAAAATATTGATTTTGAAAAATATTGGTGTGGAAGATCGAAGGGGTAAAAGAGGGGGAAACAGGAAGAACAATGAACCAAACTAAGGCTGCTTTTTTGGCCTTAAAATAAAATTATGAAAAACGGAAAACAAAAATTAATTGTCCACTTTTTAAAATTCATGATTTTTTACCAACTCTAACAGCTAGATTTTCGAGGTTTACTCAGTCTTGTTCCTTTATTATGTGACTACACCTATGTGGGTCTCAAAACCAAACTGGGTCTACAGTTAACCTAACCCTAACCATTTGTCAGAGGAGAGAACAGTCCTGAAGATTGTGTGATGAATAAAACTGATTACATTTTCTTTGATTTCAGGGGAAAGCATTTAATGTTAAAGATATTATCTGTAGAATTTCTGGACACTAGCAAAGAACATGCTTTGAGTCCAAAAAGCAACTAGTGATCCCTGTGGTAGTTGCTTGACAGTTTTCATTAAATAATTCAGCTCATCTGGCTACACATACTTTTCAAATCTCAGAGATTATCTGAGAAAATCAATTTCCCGACCGACAGAATTATTTTTCTTTATTATAGTGAGTCTTTTCCTGGAGCAAAATTTGGTAACGTTTAACAGGGTGATGATTGATTTGTTTTTACATATTATAAATGGTTGATAATTATACAGTGAAACAACACATAAATTAAAACATTAAGACCTAAATGATATAACATTTTAAGACACATCAGTCATTGTGATTAAGCAGTTAGACTGGAACAGGATTGGGGCCCTACTGTGTGAGGCACTGCACAAAGAAAGAGACTCAGCTTCTGTCCAGATAATTTACAATCTAAGACAAGGAACATGTGACAGGTGAGAGAGATTAATACAACCAAATATACACACACACACACACACACACACACACTGTATGCATTGTATATGTTGTTTTATTTTATGAGTTCTGTAATTACAGCCAAAATTTCAAAGATCCATTAATGTGCAGTATTGTGTAGGGGCACATTTCTGCAGTTTTATGATACAAAAAGATTAAAGTTAGGATTAAAATTCAAAATAATCTGAACAAACTGGAGGAATGGTCTGAAGTAAATAGGATGAAATTTAATAATGATAAATGCAAAGTATTCCACTTAAGAAAGAACAGTCAACTGCACGCATACAAAATGGGAAACTACTGCCTAGGAAGGGGATTGGAGGGGGGAAAAAGGGGTAGGTTGCAGTGGATCACAAGCTAAATATAAGTCAACAGTATAACACTGATGCAAAAGGGAAAATAATTCAGGGATGTATCAACAGGAGCATTGTAAGCAAGACATGAGAAAAGCAATTCTTCTGCTCTACTCCATATTGATAAGGCCTCAACTGGAGTACTGTGTCTTTTCAGGAAAGATGTGGACAAATTGCAGAAAGTCCAGAGAAGAGCAACAAAAATGATTAAAGGTTTAAAAAACATAACCTGTGAGAAAAGATAGAAAACACTGGGTTTGTTGTGTCTGGAGAAGAGAAGACTGAGGGGACATGACAGTTTTCAACTACCTGAAAGGCTGTTACAAGGAGGGTGAAAAATTATTTTTGTTAACCTCCGAGAATGGGACAAGAAGCAAAAGGCTTAAATTGAAGCAAAGGAGCTTTAAGTTGGACATTGGGAAAAATTTAACTACTGTCAGGTAGTTCAGCACTGGAACAGAGAGGTTGTAGAATTTCAGTCATTGGAGATTTTTAAGAACAGGTTAGACAATCACCCATCTGGGATGTTCTAGTTATTATGTAGTCCTGCCTTAAGTGCAGGGGACTTGACTAGATAACCTAATGAAGTCCAGTCTTACATTTCTATGATTCTATGTACTTATCCTGATGCCTAGAACAAGTTTCAATCTTTGTTATTGCCTAAAATTCTCCCTGTATTTTCATTCATGGTTGTTAGTCTTTAGTCAATTTCTCCTCTAAAAGCCTACAGAGTTGCTGGTACAAAATGGTAGCTGTGTTTTACTGCAGTGATGGTAGCATACAGTAGGTTACTGACACCAAGATATTCAGCATGTAATACATATTGAGACATTTCAGGAAAATATGAGGTGCAAAATAGAGGTTCTGTTATTGTAGTCCCTCCTACTCGGACAAGATTAAAATGGGCATTTTGACAACTACTCCTGAATCCTGCTGGCTGGAGATTGGGTTGCTCACTGACTAAAATTAAAGCAGCCTCAAGGACGCTCAAATTTATGTCCATTGGCCTCACACAGCAATCGGGAACACTTTGGCCCCATCTGCTTTCTTCCACCTACCCCATCCCTAGAACAAGGGGTGGAACAGTTTAGGAACAACATCAGTCCTATACCACACACACAGGGAATAGTCAGGGAGCCAGATTCTCCAGTTTCACAGCTCCTTCAGAGCATCACAAAGCAGCTGAATTAAGGGCCAGGATCTGTCCCATTATTACTTTTAAAACTTGCTTCTTTTCAAAGACATTCAATTTATTCTCAGGGTGTACGTTTTTTAAATTCCCAAGCACCAAGGAGATAAATATAACAAACTGAAAAGAAATGTATACAGAAAAAAATCAATGAGAATCTCCACTTGAAAGACATTGTTTAAATCAAATGTTTTACCTCAAAAAAAGATGTGATGAATCTAAGATGCTAGACCTGCTACTGTAGCCTTTATGAATATTAAAGTGTCTTTTGAAAGAGAAGAGTGCATAAATTTCTGTTTTAAATTTTTAAAGTTCTATGGAATTTCAGGTGAGATAAAAAAAGTCATTAGGAGTCTCCATGCCCCCTGAATCACTATCTGAAAAAGTCAATGCCTTCTATGAAGCATTAGCAAAGCATAAACGTCAAGGATGATGATGATGCACCACCGTATCTGTCAGTGAAAGGGGATTTGAAATTCTTAAGATCTTTCTTGACAGATGTCACAGCTGGCATTCCAAAGCCAATGTATCTCAATTGCACTAGACACTGATTAGTCTGGCACAGCAGAAGACCTACAGTAAACCTAAAACCACATAAAACTTGAAAGAGCAAAAGGGAATAAGTATTTTATTTCTCATGTCTGAACACCATATGACACTGTTGGGCAGTGGGGAGACCACCAAATGGGTTGCCAACCCTCCAGGATTGTCCTGGAGTCTCCAGGAATTAAAGATTTAATCTTTAATTCAATATTATATCATGTGATGAAACCTCCAGGAATATGTCCAACCAAAACTGGCAAACCCTACCACCAAATGACTGATGCTTATCTAGTTCTCTCTCCAAGTTTTAATAACAGCATCCATTACCACAGTATCGGAGTGTCTCCCAGAGCTATGTGCCATTGTCAATTTAAATTAAACTCTAATAATTAATTAAATGATAGTGATAGTCTCAAAGCCAGCTGCAATGAGCATAAATCTGTTATTCATGGTACATTAGGGAACCAGATGGAGCCAGAAATGATATTTTTAAAAAATATAAACAGTATGTGAGACATGGTATCTTCTGTATTCAGTGCAGAGTTACCAAAATGAAAATAAACAGATGTTAATCAGAAATAGGAAAGGGATTGGGGGCAGGGGGGGGAACACCACACTGGTAATTAGTTGAATTGTTTCAATTGTTATTAATTCAGCTCGATTATCTCTTTTGTCTCCTATCCTATCACCCCTCTCTCCCTCTGCTTTGCCAATGATGCTAGGTTCCCTGGTTTAAGAAACACTGTAGGTATTGGGTAAACAACAGTTTAGTTCTCTACAGGAGATCGATCTGGAAAAGTAAAGCCAACGACAGTGACTTTCCCCTTTGCCAGTGCAACAGAACATTTCATTACATGCTCTATGTCTGTCCAAGGTATGGATATGGCCACCATCAAAAGAATCTTAGCACCTCACAATCTTTAAGCCACTTATTTGTCAGAGTTTCTTACCACTATCTCTAGTGCTGGCCAGAACCAGGCAAAGCAGGGACTTGAATGTGGGTTTCTTACATACCAGGTGAGTGCCCTAACTAGCAGACTGTCTCTCAGTTCCAGAATGAACTTCTGAAAGACATTCCTGATGACAATTTCATTGAAACTCTGTTTCCATGAAAAAGCTTTGGTTTCAACGAATCAGCATTTTCTGATGGGAAAAAAAAAAAAGAGGTCAAAAAATTTCCAACCAGCAATAACGATCTCTTCTTTTTCTTCCATGTTGAGCCTTTCACATGAAACATTGTCCCAACCCCCCGCTCCCCCCCACACACACACCCCGCTCTGGTTGCTGGGCCCTCTTGCTGAAACCTGCTGCAGCTCCCCTAGGTGCTGTGGGAAGCCTCAAGCCATCAGGGATGGGTAAGGAGTGGGACAGGGAGGCAGGGGCTGGGGTGCCACCTAGGTAGGTGGGGGAAGGTTGTTCATGGCCCTGTCCCAGGCTGCACAGACTTGGCTCTGAAGTGATTGGTCCCTGCCACTAGCAGCAGCATCCAAGGGTTAACAGTGCTGAAGTGAGCCCCCAGAAGCCCAGCCCAGCAGGAAGTTGTGGAGTGGGAGTAGGGTTGGGGAGCCTGGGCTGCACCTCTGCCGGGGCAAGAGGTGTCCGGTCCATGTGCTCTTGCCAATCCTGGAAGCAATGGCAACTTTCTCCCACGGGGAGCAGAGCTGGCTGTGGGACAGAAGGAAAATCCCTTCCCCTAAAGAAGCCTCAAGCCAGCAGGTAAGGGTAAGGAGGGGTGGGGGAAGGCAGGGGGTCCTGCTTTCCTTGGTTTTGTAACTATCTTTTTAAACTCTAAAGCCTTTGGAGATTATTAGGCACTCAAATCCTTGATATGTTTGCCTATGTGTATGTATTACTGAAGTGTCACTTTAAAAATAGCTTACACTTTTCAATGCAATATAGTGTAAGAAGACTTCAAAATATAAAAAGTGTAAGTTTGCCCAAGGACAAAAAGTATAGTTCTCAGTGGACTTTGTAGCCTGTTAAGAACAAATAAAACGTAGCGGGAATATTGCCTGGAACATGACCCAGTTTACAGTAGGATCCAGGAAGAGGAGGCAGAGCCTTGGGTAGTCCCACCTGCAAGGAAGTATGTAGTAGCTCGATGGAGCCTGCTTCCCCTATTGTGCTTCAGCTGGTGGTATGGGTAGACCCATGCAACAGAGTAAAAGACTAACTTATGGCCCCTTACTCGCTTGTGCAATGACATATAGCTAACAGTCTAGCTCTAAGGGACTAAGGTTGCAGTCTGCCTTGATATACCTTATGCTATTTACTATTTCTTTGCCTCCTTGCTTCCCAAATAGCCTAATGCTGCTAGCATTATGGTGACATCTTAGGATGAAAGAAAAGGATGTTTTATAAACAAGTACTATATTTTATTAATCTATTAGTTTTGAAAGGAATCTTTTCAAACAGTGCCAAGTAGTTTCCATTTTTCAAAGCCATATGTCTTGATAATCTTGAACCAACTGATTTTATCCCTCTTTTCTATCATACATGCCTTTGAATAGCCATGTGTTTCCAAATCCATGCTACAGCAATTAAGTCCTTGTACACTATCTCATTGATGAAGTCATGACAAAGTTCTACTATTTGATTCCTATATAAAAAAGGCAACTATACACATAGCTGGGGGCCTTGCTATAAAGTTTGAAAAATACAAAAATAAAATGAAAACAGCAGATTACCCCCTGACAACAAGCAGACCTGAACCCTCTACAATACAACAAACGCTTCCTAATCAAGAAACCTTTCATAGACTATCAGGGTTGGAAGGGACCTCAAGAGGTCATCTAGTCCAACCCCCTGCTCAAAGCAGGACCAATCCCCAACTAAATTCACCTTGGTTTGTTCTTTTTCCCTTAAGCGGGATGCTGTAGTATACCATGGAGCCACTAGTAGTCGTCAACACAAGTAAACTGATTTCCATTTTATAGTCTACTGCCTCAACTGATATTTCTTGAAGAAAAACTGCAGAAGAGCTACTACAGAAATGCAAGAGGAGACATTCATCCAGAAGGGTAGAACTTGGGGGCAATTTTAGCCAGCATCAATCCTGTTCTGGAAGATTTTATAAAAAAAGACTACCAATATTGACTTTGGCCTATTTTTTAAAAAAATTAATCTTTTTCAGGAATGCAGTCATTTCTCATAAAATTTGAATTTAATAAGTTAGATCACTTTTATGTAACAATGTTGTATTTTTCCTATGCCTTGATGTTTTTTGGCATGCCTCCAACTGAAAGGGTGTTTAAACTGAAATTCTGGAAGTAATTATGTGACAATGGCTACCTTGTACAAGATTATATTTCATTAAATATCAGAGTGATTTTTTTCCTCATTCATCTGGTAAAGAGAATTTTTGACATTTGGATACTTCTTGTGCCAAAATCAAAGGGCTTTCATAATGTGAAACATCTCACTATTTGAAAGCTCTAATGCCATTTGTTTTCTGTGATATTACTAATACATTAGTTATAACTATTTAGGATTGGATTAAAGGGCACATTACAATTAACTGTAGGGATTCATTACCTAATATTGCTTAACAAAAATCTTATATTATCAGCCATCCTTACTGTTATTTCTAAAGTCTTCAGAGCTAAAAGAAAATCGAGATATGACACTTTTCAATTCATAATCTTAGCATTAAGGATCCAGACTTCTGGTTAACGATATGTCTGTTCTAATAAACAAAACAATATCCTCTCTGCAACATACAATACTGTGTCTTCTAAAATGATTGTTTACAGTGCATAAAGTTTTTCAAAGTTGTACCACAATTGTTTTAAGCAAACTGTGAGGTATCTTTGGAACTAATCTGAAGGTATGTTAATTATCAGTCTTGTGAAAAGATCAGCTACTGAGCGGAGGCTTAAGGCAGGAATTAAAAAGTGAATTTCTATGGCCTGTGCTGTGCAGGAGGTCAGACTAGATGACCACAGTGGTCCCTATTGGCCTTAAAAACAAATCTGTGAAGAGTAACAATTTTTCTATGCTATAGATATTTAGTAAATAGATTTTCATATGGAGTAGCAAAACAGGAGTCAAATTAATCCCTGCCATACTTTTGTTCACTTTGTTGGTGCTTACTCAGGACCAGGGTATGGAAAATGCTATGGCAGGGGTTCTCAAACTGGGGTCAGGACCCCTCAGGGGATCGTGAGGTTATTATGTGGGGGGTCATGAGCTGTAAGCCTCCATCCCAAACCCTGCTTTGCTTCCAGCATTTATAATGGTGTTAAATATATAAAATAGTGTTTTAAATTTACAAGGGGGGGTTGCACTCAAAGGCCTGCTATATGAAAGGGGTCACAAGTACCAAAGTTTGAGAATCACTGTGCTATGGGCAGCAAGGATCTTCTAGCAGTGATATGGACTATCTGGAGATCAGACTCAAATGGGCTGAACGAGACTGTGGGGGCGGGGGGGAGAGTATGTCTTAGGCACTCATCTGTTGGGGTTGGTGGGAAGTTATGTAACAGGGCTTTTGGACTAACCCACCCATTAGCAAGTTTTGGCTCCTTGCAGGGTTAGGTGAGTCTTCCTGATTCATTTTAGCAGGTGTTTCTCGTTAATTCCACTCTGAGTACAAGGGAGGTGGAAATATCTCTTTAGTGAGAAAGGGTTAAAGAGAGTTCTCCACAGGAAAACCCTAGCAGCAGCCAGGGTTAGAGAGAATGCTTAGACTGATTACTTTTTATTGTTGATAGAGCCATCAAGAAACCCACATTGCAGGATCCGGTAAAGATTGACTCCATATAGGGCTTCTCTTCACTGCCACAGAAGTTACACGTGAGGTACTCCATTTGAGCTAGCCTTGCTGGAGTGAGAATGGAGGGAAAGTGACATACTGTGAAATGCTCCATCTACTCGGAGGGACTGGACTACCAGCTGATAAGTGGTAACACTGTGGCATTTAATTTCAGAAAGCGGTACGATGCAAAATGAGAAGGTTAGTTAAACAGAAATTAAAAGGTACGGTGACTAGAGTGAAATCCCTGCAAGCTGCACGGACACTTTTCAAAGACACCACAATAGAGGCTCAACTTAAATGTATACCCCAAATTAAAAAACACAGTAAAAGAACTAAAAAAAGAGCCACCGTGGCTTAACCATGTAAAAGAAGCAGTGAGACACCTTTTAAAAAGTGGAAGTCAAATCCTAGTGAGGTCAATAGAAAAGAGCATAAACACTACCAAATTAAGAGTAAAAATGTAATAAGAAAAGCCAAAAAGGACTTTGAAGAACAGCTAGCCAAAAACTCAAAAGGTAATAACAAAATGTTTTTAAGTACATCAGAAGCAGGAAGCCTGCTAAACAACCAGTGGGCCCCCTGGACGATCGAGATACAAAAGGAGCACTTAAAGACGATAAAATCATTGCAGAGAAACTAAATGAATTTTTTGCTTCAGTCTTCACGGCTGAGGATGTTAGGGAGATTCCCAAACCTGAGCCATCTTTTGTAGGTGACAAATCTGAAGAATTGTCACATATTGAAGTGTCACTAGAAGGAGGTTTTGGAATTAATTGATAAACTTAACCGTAACAAGTCACCAGGACCAGATGGCATTCACCCACGAGTTCTGAAAGAACTCAAATGTGAAATTGCGGAACTATTAACTTTGGTTTGTAACCTGTCCTTTCAATCAGCTTCTGTACCCAATGACTGGAAGATAGCTAATGTATTGCCAATATTTTTAAAAAGGGCTCTAGAGGTGATCCTGGCAATTACAGACTGGTAAGTCTGACGTCAGCACCGGGCAAATTAGTTGAAACAATAGTAAAGAATAAAATTGTCAGAGACATAGAAGAACATAAATTGTTGGGCAAAAGTCAACATGGTTTCTGTAAAGGGAAATCATGTCTTACTAATCTATTAGAGTTCTTTGAAGGGGTCAACAAACGTGGACAACGGGGATCCAGTAGACATAGTGTACTTAGATTTCCAGAAAGCCTTTGACAAGGTCCCTCACCAAAGGCTCTTATGTAAATTAAGTTGTCATGGGATAAGAGGGAAGATCCTTTCATGGACTGAGAAATGGTTAAAAGACAGGGAACAAAGGGTAGGAATAAATGGTAAATTTTCAGAATGGAGAGGGGTAACTAGTGGAGTTCTGCAAGGGTCAGTCCTAGGACCAATCCTGTTCAACTTATTCATAAATGATCTGGAGAAAGGGGTAAACAGTGAAGTGGCAAAGTTTGCAGATGATACTAAACTGCTCAAGATAGTTAAGACCAAAGCAAACTGTGAAGAACTTCAAAAAGATCTCACAAAACTAAGTGATTGGGCAACAAAATGGCAAATGAAATTTAATGTGGATAAATGTAAAGTAATGCACACTGGAAAAAATAACCCCAATTAGACATACAATATGATGGGGGCTAATTTAGCTACAACTAATCAGGAGAAAGATCTTGGAGTCATCGTGGATAGTTCTCTGAAGATGTCCATGCAGTGTGCAGCGGCAGTCAAAAAAGCAAACGGGATGTTAGGAATCATTTAAAAAGGGATAGAGAATAAGATGGCGAATATCTTATTGCCCTTATATAAATCCATGGTACGCCCACATCTTGAATACTGCATACAGATGTAGTCCCCTCATCTCAAAAAAGATATACTGGCATTAGAAAAGGTTCAGAAAAGGGCAACTAAAATGATTAGGGGTTTGGAATGGGTCCCATATGAGGAGAGATTAAAGAGGCTAGGACTTTTCAGCTTGGAAAACAGGAGACTAAGGGGGAATATGATAGAGGTATATAAAATCATGAGTGGTGTGGAGAAAGTGAATAAGGAAAAGTTATTTACTTGTTCCCATAATATTAGAACTAGGGGCCACCAAATGAAATTAATGGGCAGCAGGTTTAAAACAAATAAAAGGAAGTTCTTCTTCACTCAGCACACAGTCAACCTGTGGAACTCCTTGCCTAAGGAGGTTGTGAAGGCTAGGACTATAACACAGTTTAAAAGAGAACTGGATAAATTCATTGAGGCTAAGTCCATTAATGGCTATTAGCCAGGATGGGTAAGGAATGGTGTCCCTCGCCTCTGTTTGTCAGAGGGTGGAGATGGATGGCAGGAGAGAGATCACTGATCATTACCTATTAGGTTCACACCCTCTGGGGCACCTGGCATTGGCCACTGTCGGTAGACAGGATACTGGGCTGGATGGACCTTTGGTCTGACCCAGTATGGCCCTTCTTATGTAATTCAAATGGCTGCATTCGCACTGCATTATTATTTCAAGTGTCAGCAGCACTCATGCTTCAACCTCTCCCCGATAAGCTAGCTAGCTCAAGTTTAAAGAACTATGTCAGGTGCTGGCTTGTTCCCAACCCACAAAGGGCCCACTGTCACGCACCACATGTCTTTCTAAGCACACAGTTTTATTAACCAAACATAGGCACACAAATCAACACAAAAACAGTTCCTCAGCCCACCTTGGACTGCAGTCTTCCAGGGGAATTTCTCCTTTGGCTTTCTCAGTTCTTTCTGCTTGAGGACCTACCACAGGAGTGTTCCTTGCTCTTTAAACTGAGCATCACATCCCAGGGCTTTCTCCTTGGTGGCCCTTCCCCAGCAGATTTCCCACTGCCTCTTTCCCCCTAAGGACTTTGGTAGTCTTTCCCAGAGAAGGCCCCATTCTTTACTGACAGCCCAGCTTTTTGTAGCCCCACTTACTGGCTTGCCCTCAATTTGCAAACTGGAAGCTCCTTTTCTAGCACAGGGTAGTTGGACCTACTTCAGTTACATGGGCCAGCCACCCTATGACACAACATTTAACTTGAACTAGACATGGGGGACAAGTACTGGATTACGGGCAAAACTTGAGTTATAGCTTGATTTTACAAAGCAGTGAAACCACACCCATAGCTGGCTAGATTCACTGCAATGCTCTGGAATGTCAGAGAGTCATAAGGCAATTAGTGTATATCAGAGAAACTGGCTAGATTCTGTTCTGATCAAGGTGGGAATGTCAGCTACTCATCCTGGCTTAAGAAGGAAAGATCACCTGAAGATCAAATACTAACAAAGTCAGATTTTTTCCCCGAAGTTTGAAGATATACTGCATGAGAAGAGTTTCCTAATGACTTCTAGTTATGATATTATTTCTCAATGTTTTATAGAGAAGAATAATTTTAAAATGTGGACACACTGATTTATACATAGGATGACATTAACGCTTTATGCTATTTTATAAGTGATCCATGAGTAAATACAGTCTAGCTATGAACAGTATGTTGTACTAATGAGAAAGGGACACTGAGTGGATACGCTAATTGGAAGAAACATAGATGCTTCAGAATTGTAGTGTTCATTGTTCTCTGTTGTTTATCAAAAGATGAATATTACTTTTTCAGCTATATGGTTTACCATTCTGTCATTAGCTCATACCATTGTATATACACACATATACACACACACACATACAATCATGTCATGTTCTGAGATTACTAGAATGTCAGAATGGCAATATGAGTTATGGATAAATTAACAGTCCATCGCCTTAATTCTTAAATTCCCTTGTTTTTGAGGTTGCAACAAAACATTTATATTGATGTAGTTTTAGTTTAAATATCCCATTCCTTCTCTTCCAAATTTCACTAACCTAAAGGAAAGAATACTTTGGTCTAATATCAGTTGCTGGGTTTAGTGTGCAGGGGCTGGGTGGTATTGGTGACCTGTGATGATCTGGTGGTGCCTTCTGGCCTTAAAGTCTATTAATCTAAAAGTAGCAAAGCCCATTAATGACCATTAGCACCATTATCATTACCACTCATTTAAGATCGTAGAAGACTGATTCATAACGAAAATATATATTATATATAGTAAGTTTCCATCTCTTTGTTGTGGTAACATGGGACTTGTTATGCTGCTCAGCAATAAAAACTATATCACTAGGGAGGGAGAAATTAGAACCTGAATATATTTTTCCATTTTTTTCCCTTCTTAAAAAGAGGCAAATTGTTGATTAAACTCCCAGCGGCTAGAAGGAACTTCAAACATCACTATCATAATAAGAGTCTTTTGCAAAGATGTTTGGAAAGTATAAAAGATATATTAAAAAAAATACAGCTTTTATGTATCAGAGTAACAGCTGTGTTAGTCTGTATTTGCAAAAAGAAAAGGAGTACTTGTGGCACCTTAGAGACTAACCAATTTATTTGAGCATAAGCTTTCATGAACTACAGCTCACTTTTATGTATTACTTGAACTACCAAAAGAGAGACAGGTTACAGAGATACAAAATGTGCCAGGTTTTAAGCATTGATTGATGCTTAGCTACTGTATTAGTTCCATGGCCTAATACAGTCAAGTTTCAATCAGCAGTTAGAATTCTAGCTATTTAGTTTAATGGCAGGAACATTTGCCAAAACAGCAAGCTTTATGCAAGTATTTCAGAGAATTAGTGGGGAAAAATTAAAAAATTCAGAACTATGACTAAGACAGTTATGTTACTTTTCATGGGTTGCGTGAGTGTAAACAACTCAGAACTGCTCAAATTTCAAACAGTGAATAGAATTACCTGCTCACAAGCAAGCAACAGGGCCAAGAATTATTCACAATCTGCAATCTGTTCATGGAAAATGTACATACAGAAGGCAGGATTTATCCATCCAATTGATTGATAAGAATGAGTTTTCCAAGAGCTCTGGAGCTGTGACAGTCTTTTTTGTTCATTTTTTGTACAGCACCTAGCACAACACGCTTCTGGTTTATGAGTGAGGCTCCTAGGCTCTGCTTTCACACAAAGAATAAACAAAATAATAAAGGTCTGTCCAAAGGCAGGACTGAGAGGACTGTGTCAACATTCCACTCAAGCTGTGCGGACGCTCTGGTTTACTTCTTTGGGGTATGTCTACACTGGAGCTGGAGATGTGATTTGCAGTTCATGCAGACATACCTGTGCTAGTTTTAATCTAGTTAGCTCACTAAAAATAGGGTGAGGATGTAGCAGCACAGGCTGTAGCATGGCCTGCACAAGCCCTTCTGCGCCCCCCCCCCCCCCGCCCCGGATACATATTCACTTGTGCAGTCCTTGCTGCAACCTGCACCATTGTGTCCTCACCCCTATTTTCAGGATGACTATGAGCTGCCAATGTGATGCGGCCATGAAAAAGACTAATGCAGTCCTAGGATGCATTAGGTGAAGTATTGCCAGTATAGATAGGGAAGCATTAGTACCACTATACATGGCATCGGTGAGACCTCATCTGGAATACTGTGTGCCATTTGGTCTCCCAAGTTTAAGATAAATTCAAACTGGAACAAGTGCAGAGGTCTACTAAGGTGATCCAAGGAATGGAAAATCTACCTTATGAGAGGAGCCTTAAAGAGCTTGGCTTGTTTAGCCTAATCAAAAGGAGGCTGAGGAGAAATCCGATTGGTCTCTATAAATATATCAGAGGGATAAATACCAGGGAGGCAGAGGAGTTAAGTTAAGTGCCAATGTGACCACAAGAACAAATGGATATAAACTGGCCATCAACAAGTTTAGATTTTAAGTTAGACGAAGGTTTCTAACTGTCAGAGGAGTGAAGTTCTGGAACAGCCTTCCAGGGAAGCAGTGGGGACAAAAAACCTAACTGGCTTCAAGACTGAACTTGATAGGTTTATAGAGGGGATGGTATGGTGGGACTGCCTACCATGGGATGTAGCCAATCTGTGACTGCTGGCAGCAAATATCTCCAACAACCAGTACATGGGGAAGGCTCTGAGTTACTACAGAGAATTCTTTCCCGGTGTCTGGCTGCTGGTTCTTGCCCACATAGTCAAGGTCTAACTGATCGCTATATTTGGAGTTAAGGAATTTTCCCCTGGGTCAGATTGGCAGAGACTGTGGGGGCTTTTTGCCTTCCTCTGCAGCATGGGGCATGGGTCACTTGCAGATTTAAACTAGTGTAAATGGTGGATTCTCTGTAACTTGAAGTCTTTAAATCATGATTTGAGGACTTCTGTAACTCAACCAGAGGCTAGGAGTCTATTTCAGGAGTGGATCGGTGAGGTTCTGTGACTTGTAATGTGCAGGAGGTCAGACTAGATTATCACAATGGTCCCTTCAGGCCTGAAAGTCTGTGAGTAGCCATTGAGGACTATATCACAATATAAGCAAGTAACACACATGCATTGTACTGCAAATTTCTAAACACACACACACACACCATGAGAGATACACAGGCCTATGCAAAAAACAATAAAACCCACATATAAAATCACTGCCTCAGTTTCCTCACCACTCCCAGAGCCCTTTGGGATTTGGTCAGTGTATTTTCAGGGGGTGAGGATTGCTTCTCTTCTCCTCAGCCTTATTGGATCTCCTGTTTCTCTCTCTACAGGAATGAGTCCATATGATAAAGTTGTAGTCCACTGTGTCATGTGGTCACACTGAGTTGCTTGATTGTGAAATGTGACAGTCAGGTCCAGAGACCCCAAGGGGAGAACAGATAGTTTCAACCCCCAAAATAAGCAGCTATCCAACTAATTGCATACTGTTACTGTACCATAAAAATATAGCAAGTAAGGTCTTCCATAAAAGCTTGTAATGTACTGAACTGGATGATTATGAGATGTATACAGACTGGTTATGAATTTATGCATTTGTGTATAAGGAAAATTGTGCTCATAATTCGTGGTGCAATTTCAGCCCTGCCTCTCAGCAGGGCAGTGAGCAGTCAAGCAAGGGGGAGTACCTCCCAAACCAGTAGTTTACATGAAACCAGCTTCAAGTAACTTTCCATTGTCCAGATGAATGTACCATTATAGTTAATGGAAAAAGAAAAGGAGTACTTGTGGCACCTTAGAGACTAACAAATTTATTTGAGCATAAGCTTTTGTGAGCTACAGCTCACTTCATTGGATGCATTCAGTGGAAAATACAGTGGGGAAATTTATATACATAGAGAACATGAAACAATGGGTGTTACCATACACACTGTAACCAGAGTGATCACTTAAGGTGAGCTATTACCAGAAGGAGAGCGGGGGGCGGGGGGGAATTTTGTAAAGTGATAATCAAAGTGGGCCATTTCCAGCAGTTGACAAGAATGTCTGAGGAACAGTGGGGGGGGGATAAACATAGGGAAATAGTTTTACTTTGTGTAATGACCCATCCACTCCCAGTCTCTATTCAAGCCTAAGATAATTGTATCCAGTTTGCAAATTAATTCCAATTCAGCAGTCTCTCGTTGGAGTCTGTTTTTGAAGGTTTTTTGTTGAAGATTTGTCACTTTTATGTCTCTAATCGAGTGACCAGAGAGATTGAAGCGATCTCTGACTGGTTTTTGAACGTTATAGTTCTTGACGTCTGATTTGTGTCCATTTATTCTTTTGCATAGAGACTGTCCAGTTTGACCAATGTACATGGCAGAGGGTCATTGCTGGCACATGATGGCATATATCACATTGGTAGATGTGCAGGTGAACGAGCCTCTAATGGTGTGGCTGATGTGATTAGGTCCTATGATGGTGTCCCCTGAATACATATGTGGACACAGTTGGCAACGGGCTTTGTTGCAAGGATAGGTTCCTGGGTTAGTGGTTCTGTTGTGTGGTGTGGTTGGTTGCTGGTGAGTATTTGCTTCAGGTTGGGGGGCTGTCTGTAAAACAAGGACTGGCCTGTCTCCCAGCATCTGTGAGAGTGATGGGTCGTCCTTCAGGATAGGTTGTAGATCCTTGATAATGCGTTGGAGAGGTTTTAGTTGGGGGCTGAAGGTGACGGCTAGTGGCGTTCTGTTATTTTCTTTGTTGGGCCTGTCCTGTAGTAGGTGACTTCTGGGTACTCTTCTGGCTCTGTCAATCTGTTTCTTCACTTCAGCAGGTGGGCATTGTAGTTGTAAGAACGCTTGATAGCGATCTTGTAGGTGTTTGTCTCTGTCTGAGGGGTTAGAGCAAATGCGGTTGTACCGTAGAGGTTGGCTGTAGACAATGGATCGTGTGGTGTGATCTGGATGAAAGCTGGAGGCATGTAGATAGGAATAGCGGTCAGTAGGTTTCTGGTATAGGGTGATGTTTATGTGACCATCGCTTATTAGCACTGTAGTGTCCAGGAAGTGGATCTCTTGTGTGGACTGGTCCAGGCTGAGGTTGATGGTGGGATGGAAATTGTTGAAATCATGGTGGAATTCCTCAAGGGCTTCTTTTCCATGGGTCCAGATGATGAAGATGTCATCAATGTAGCACAAGTAGAGTAGGGGCATTAGGGGACGAGAGCTGAGGAAGCGTTGTTCTAAGTCAGCCATAAAAATGTTGGCATGCTGTGGGGCCATGCGGGTACCCATAGCAGTGCTGCTGATTTGAAGGTATACATTGACTTCAACGAGAGACTGCTGAATTGGAATTAATTTGCAAACTGGATACAATTAACTTAGGCTTGAATAGAGACTGGGAGTGGATGGGTCATTACACAAAGTAAAACTATTTTCCCCATGTCCCCCCCCCACCCCCACAAACACACACACACTGTTCCTCAGACATTCTTGTCAACTGCTGGAAATGGCCCACCTTGATTATCACTACAAAAATGTTTCCCCCCCACCCCCGCTCTCCTGCTGGTAATAGCTCACCTTAAGTGATCACTCTGGTTACAGTGTGTATGGTAACACCCATTGTTTCATGTTCTCTATGTATATAAATCTCCCCACTGTATTTTCCACTGAATGCATCCGATGAAGTGAGCTGTAGCTCATGAAAGCTTATGCTCAAATAAATTGGTTAGTCTCTAAGATGCCACAAGTCCTCCTTTTCTTTTTGCGAATACAGACTAACAACGGCTGCTACTCTGAAACCAGTTAATGGAAAGACATTGAGACAACTTGAAATTGAAAAGAACCCCTCAGGCCTCAAACATCAAGCAAGGAGGGAGTTTCCCCCTCTGACTAACCAGGAGTCACCATGGACTAAGAGACAAAGTCTTTTAAAAGACTATAATAAAGCAATGGGAGAAGAGAAGGTAATTTTATGATTTTGGAACATGTTGGCAACAGTGGATGCAGTCTTGTTATTTTTATGTTGCAATATAATTTTCTCCTATTGTGATTCCACTGTAAGACTGTAATTGAAAGTAAGTTTACATGAAAATAGTATTTTTGATGCAGAAAGTAAGACTACGGCAATCAAAATACTCTATAAACACAGCAAGCTACACATTATCAGCTTATGCAACTTGTGTTATATCTGAAGAAATCAATATCCACCAAAAACTTTGCTAAACTACTCTTGATATATTATACAAAAAACTGAAGAGCTGTGACTTGGAAAAATCATTAGAGACTAGAGTTACATAACCAGAACTTTTTAGGCTACAGCTACTTTCAAACGTTAGGCATCATGCTGGCAGTTATGCTAACAAGTAGAGTCATCCCCAACTCCGTGTAGTATTCATTTAAAAGATTTCAATAGTATTTAAAAGGACATTTCATTTAAAGTGACTATATCTTGGTCTGATCTAGTAATTAAGTGACATGACCTTGTCTTTTTAGTCAGTCTGAATTCTGGGTTTTGTTTGCTAACTCATAACCTAATATCTTAATACACATCAAAGAAAAAAGGATAGGAAGTTTAAGAGGAAGTTAAAACTTCATGACAACGTGCCTCAGAATAACTCCTTTAGTTTGTACAAACCATTCAATTTTAGTATTTCCTCTGGAGAGGGGTGGGGGGACATTTGGAGACACAAGGGGTGAACTCCTCAAAGCAACTTAGGTGCCAAAGTTAGATGCCTATATCCCCATGTGTGGCACTACTGCCATCCACAAAACTCCCACTTGGCTGCTGCCTATCCCTGTAGGTGCCTAAATTTAAGCAGTGTTTAACTTTCCACTGTAAAATTTTCCTAGGCACCTAGGTTTTAGACCCTGGGGCATTCACACTGCTGTTTCTGGATGCCTTTCTCCTGTCTAAGGCCCAGAATGATTCATAAACCAGGGGAAGATGGGAAGGTAGTAGTCCAGTGGCTAGAGCACCCTGCCTGGTGGGAGACCCCAGGTCCAGTCCCTCTGCTCCACTCACTCATTATTTCCACAGTGGAACAGATTCAACAAGGAAGACTGAGGGAGCCCTGCATCAGAATATCCCATAGCTCAGAAGCTAGGGCACTCTCCTGAAATGTCAGATACCCAAGTTCAAATACCTTCTCTATATCAGGGGGAGGGGGGAAAATTAACATCCATCTCCCACAGCCCAGGCAAGTGCTCAAACCACTGAGCAAAAAGTTGTGAGTGGCTTCTCTTCCAGCCTGTGTGCATGGTGCAGGGCAGGCAGGGGTGAAAGTAAGTCCAGTGACTTACCGGTACTCTGGGGCCAGCTCTGGCCCCCAGAAGGGGCGGGGCCTAGGGCAGAAGGGGCAGGGTTGAGGGGGTCAGAGCCAGCCCCAGCCCACCCTGTAAGGTAAGTGCCCCTCCCAGGTAGCAGCAGCAGCAGCCCGGGGCTCCAGGTGCTATTTAAAGGGCCCAGGGCTCCCCTGCTTCTACCGCCCCGGTCCTTTAAATAGCCCCCGGAGCCCTGAGGAAGCGGCGTGGCTCCAGCGGCTATTTAAAGGACCGGGGCGGCAGAGGCAGCTGGAGCCCCCGCTACCCCAGGGCTATTTAGAGGGCCTGGGGCTCCCCTCTTCTATCGCCCTGGCCCTTTAAATAGCTGCCGGAGCCCTGGAGTAGTGGCGGCGGGGCTCTAGCGGCTATTTAAAGGGCCCGGGCGGTAGAAGCAGGGGGGCCCCAGGCCCTTTAAATAGCTGCCGGAGCCCTGCAGCCACTACCCCAGGGCTCCAGCAGCAGGGCTCTGGAGGCAATTTAAAGGGCCTGGGGCTCCAGCCACTGCTGGGAGCCCCAGGCCCTTTAAATTGCCCCCTGGGGAAGCCGGGCTTCCCCAGTACGGTCCACTGGCTCTTACCGGTATGCCGTACCGGGGCATACCAGCTTGCCTGCCCCCAGAGGTGAAAGTATCTAACAACATAGGCCCTAAGTTACCTGACTCCAGGCAGTGGGTTCTGTTCATGGATCTCAGAGACAGACACTTTGCTGTAGTCTGGATTTAGGCAACAATCTCAGAGAGGGTGGAGCTCAGCACACACCCTTTCATCAGCACTTCTCTTTGGCTAGCTTAGACGGCCCACAACCAGCATGTTGTTTTTTTATGGATTGTATTCTAAGGCCCCTTTCTCCCACCATTTGTTAAATGGGGAGCCTAAGTGCCTAACTCAGCTTTGTGCATCACAGTGCCGTTCCTGTGATTTTTTTAGGCACTCAGAAGTTAGGCACTGTGCCACTCAGTGCTGCAAAGTCCCTTCATGGATCCCACCCAAGGAGTCATGCTAGACTTTCTTAATAAAGCAAATGACCCTCACAGCTGATTCTTAATTGATCAGTCTTGGAGGCGTTGACAGTGAAAAACATTGAACTATTCTGTTTCATACTAATGTACAAGACAGCCAAAATGTTAATTCAGAAAATGTTTCCATGGAACAGGAAGACTGAAGAAGGAGCACCTTAATTCCAACAGGCAGAGGACACACCATACCCACATCAGGCTGAGACACTCATTGGCCCATCTCATTGTTGTCAAAATCTGTATCTAAAAGGTGTCATGGAAGGTGTCATATGCAAATTATAAGACTCTGCTCCTTAATATTACTGTGTGGTGTGTGTACAGGTGGTGTATAAATAATAATAGAGGATTGCTAGGAATATGTTCTCAAAATGTGTTTGGCAAGCAGTGCCTAAGTGCAGCCTGTCCCAGACAAAAGAATACTGTGTTTGACTATGTATCCAATGTAAATTAAGTAAGATGAGGCCAGAAAGAATGAAAATACATTTACATAGAAGGTAAATAAAGCCATCAAACTGGCAAGTGGCAGAGATGTCCACTTAATGATCATGACGGGGTCAGAGACTGTAGCCCCAGGAAGCCATCCTGGCTCCTGAAACAGAAACAAAGGACTTTGGAAAATATAAGTACAAATAAAAAGTCCATCTAAGTAATGCATACCTCAAAATCCCTCTGGACTATAGATCTAAACCCTATCTAATGATCAATGCTCCCAAAGGCTTGTTTCATTACAACTAGCTCCCATTTGTAGTGGTAGCAGCTGCAAGTATTTTTCAAAGAGCAATGGAAAATTTATTGCAAGGCATGCCACATATCTGTGTATACCTTGATATCCTGATTATAGGGGAATTTGACTCAAAACATTTGCAAAGCTTGAAGTGGGTACTTCAAAAATTGACGGATGCGGGCACGCACTGTAAGAAGGAGATACGTATTTTTCAGGATGTTTTGTTGTTATAGTATTAATGATTTAAGTTTATTGCTAATGATTTAAAGGAGGAGGAGTGTAAGGAAATTGTAGATATTTGTTATTCTTACTGCCAGCTGGTGACCAATGTGAGAATAGCTATTTTACTGTTAGATACCGTAAGGCTCTACTAAGCATGCTCCAGGGGATTGAGGGCATGTGTGTGAAGAAATTTTTCCAAGGCTGATTCATTGTCTATGTGAAGCTGTACCAGAATAAAAAGTTCTCATCTGTTTTGGGTCTTTATATACACTGCAACAATATGAATTTTGCCAGCTTCAGAATACCATTACCCAAGAAGAGAATCATAGCTAGTGATATGACGTGAAAAGTTGGCTGTATTTAATTTATTCATTCACAACCCAACACTTGAGCTAAAATGAAAAACTGTTTTATAAATACATCCTATACAAGACTGCCTGTCTTCATAAATCCTCTTGCATATTTTGTAAGAACTATTTAGAATTCTATGCTTCATATGAATCTGCTATAGTACTGTATTGGCCTGAGGGCCCATATAATGCATCACTGGTTATTGGAGCACATTCTAGGGAAAATATTACTAAGAATAGCCTTCTCTACACCCCTACATTTTTTCCCTTTAGCAAGTAAATTCATTTGGAAGTTTTTCTTCTGCAACAGGTTCTGCAAATATGACTATGGCTAATAATTGGGAATGACTGCTTTCATTTTCATGCTTGAGAGTGTTATTGCTTCTCTGTTGTGAATACTTCATGGAATGATGCATTTTATTCTAATATTTTCCCCCTAGAGATAGTGGCATGATATTGGGTATTTATAAAAGAAATGCAAATCTTTTCAGAACTCTCATTTTCTTTGAAATAGTCTTTTATGAGTTTTGTTCTCTCTCCACTCCCCGTGAATGTTTCTCTTTTGGGAGTTTCAGCTATTTCTTGGGCTTATGCTATGAACTTGTTATGTTTTTTACAAAAAAGGAATTTATGAGTTAAGGGACAAGATTCTCCCAATTTGGTTGGTCACCTACTTAAATTGGAAAGGATGCACCCAGTCCACTTCAATTATTGCTTGGGAGGATGTGGGAAACTAATCTGGAAACCTTGGGCTATGCAAGCTGACCATGGTGAAAGTAACTTGGTTGGGATATTGGAAGAACTCACGAGGTGGAATCCTGACTTCTCCAAGTCAATGGGAGTTTTGCCATTGTCTTCAGTGAAGCCAGGAGTTTCACCCTGGGCCTTTACTCAGAGGCTAGAAACAACGGTGAGTAGCAGTGGAGTTATACACTAGAAGTAGCCTAGAGCAGACAGAAAAAGGTTGGTGAGGTTCATTTAAAACTATCTTGCTCATGAAGTACTTGTCTCCTCTGCTTCTCTCCAGGGTGCCTGGCCCTTTCCTCCCCAATGTTCCTTTTATATTACCTTGTTGACAGGCACTTGGAGATTTCCTTCTTCCCCCTCCTCCAGTTTGCCCAATAGCTAATCCTCCCATTCATTGAAACTGAAGATAGGTGCTGAACCTTCTTGAAAGGGTTAGGAAAATCATTTAACATTTTTTATGAGTGTGGGATGAAATATTCATTTGAAATCCCACCCTCCCAGTAAAATTCATCCCCACTTAATAACTGGAGAAACAGGGACTCAAAAAGGATATGTGATTAATTGAGGTTACACAACAAGTTAGTGACAGAACCTGTTCCCAAATACTGTAGTAACCAGTTGTAAAGGCATGTGCCAGCCCCGCATGCCACCCCCTCCCCTACCCCTGTGGGACTGCAGGTGTGCCTGCCTCAGTTTGCAAGGGGCAGTGTTGGCTGTTAAATTGAACCTAAGGCAAGGAGAAGTCAACACACACTAACCAAACAACATGTCCACTTTTAATAAGGTCTCAGGACAGGTGTAATTACAATAAACAGATCATCAGTACCCTAGTTCGGAGTTCCTCAAATTAATGTTCACAAAACAAAGTCTGAGTCAGGTTAGGCCAGTCTCCTGAGAGAGAAACCCTCAACCACTGCAGCCTGCATGACTCTTATTCCTCTCTCCCCTGCTCTGCTTTCTGGTCCTCTTTAAATAGCTCAATGCTGGGGTGGGGCAGGGAGACTTCTTGATTACCCCCCAGCCTGACCCTTAAAGGGGTAGTACATGTCTACAGTCAGAAACAGGAGAAGAACCCATGGGGATCATTATTACCCACCAACTCATGGCTGTGCACATCTTAACTTCAATAAATGTATCGATTTCCCAATTTGTAAGACAGTTTTGGGGTACATTCCATTGCACACTGACAGGAGCTGAAGGGCTCCCATTGAATACTACAGGCACTGATTGTCACCAAAGGGACTTACCTGGCAGGCACAGTAGTGTAGTGGATTAGACACAAGGCAGGGCATTCAGAAGACTTTGGGTCAATGACAGACCAAGGTGTGACTTGTTATATGACCTAAGGCAAGTCACTTACTACCTGACCCTCAGTTTCTCTATCTATCCAATGGGAGAAGTAATATTTCATTTCACAGGAGTATGGTGAAGTCCAACAAAATAATATTTGTAAACTGGGGTATATGTGAAAAACATTATTAAAGCTAGTCAGCAGTAGAGGTGGGTATATCTACACTGCAATAACACACTGGCAGCTGGCCCAGGGTCAGCTGACTTGGGCTAGTGGGGCTCAGGCTGCAAGGCTATAAGATTGCAAAGACTTGTGTGCTTACAGTTAAGGACATGAAAATAGTCACACTGACATAAGTGGGACTATTCATACACTCATAATTAAGAGCTTGCATAAGTCTTTCCAGAATTGTGGCCTAAACCTTTACATACAAAAGGGCTTTCCACGTTTTTGTTTGCAGCAAACAAGTTCTGTTAACTCTTCTCACACCTCTAATTTTCATCACTAACTTTGGCATTAACCGAAATATTTATTTATATATGGATTATTCTATATAGCGCGATCAGAAGTGCGTGCTTAATTACTGGACTGTAATTTACATGATAAAGAACGGATGATGCTGACCAAACAAAGACTAAAAGAGCAATTTGGTATTTCCCCAAGTAGGCTTTGAACAAAAGTGTAAACGTGTACAATTCAGATATAATTCTGCTATTTATGAGCTAGTCATGGTGCCACAGATAAAGGGCCTCAGGGATGAGAGACAGGGGGCTTGAGCTTCAAAAAATATAAAAAAAAGATTTTATTTGGGGGAGGGGGTTTTTATCATGGATTCTACTTGGCTCACATTCCTCAGTCTCATCTGTGCCACCACTGAATGATGCTACCACCAGAGCAAGCAGATATACCCCATTCTAACTGGGATAATAAATTCCTCCCATTTTTAAGAAATTAAATTGAGCTAAAATGAGAGATATGATAATATACTGAAGCCAAGAGCATCTGATCACTAAAGCAAAGAATCAGCCTGATGGGAGCAGCATAGCAGACAATGGTGACTTGTTAAATCATGTGTAGAAACTGCTTACAAATATGCTGGCCATAGCACCAGTCCTGCAAGCACATATTTAACTTTGCACACAGAAGTAGCGACCTTGACTTCGTCATTATCACAAATTGCAGACACGCTTAAGTGTTTGCAGGATTAGGGCCCATGTTTCCATTTCAGTTTTTTAAAAAACCTCTCTGTACAGATATTCATCAGTTAAAGAAGTTTAGATTTCTTGATTAAAATATGCCACTATTCATTCACATCTCTGTCAGCTGCTAGAAACTACTTGAATCACACTGATCCTTAGCTGAAGGTTTTTCTTTCAGCCCCTCCCCCCTCCATACAAAGTTCTTTGTGGACACATGTGAATATCTTGCTAATTAGATCTAACACCCAATATCACATCCATACATTTGTTTCTGCATGATTTGAACAATTACCTTATTTGCCCTCAACTCCATTTTTGTCCTCTCCTGCCATGCACTTCTCTATGTTATAAGCAGATATGACTCATGTTAATGCTGAACCCAAAACATAGGTGAAGGGTTGGTAGAAAACAAAAACTGATGGGATTAATCAAAGAAAAATAGAAATACCAGGTTGTCTGTGCAAACTTAAATCAGCTTATGTAATGACACAGTCTTTAGTTACAGGATCACATACTTTTTCCCCGCCTCTGTCAGTGCATAGGATAAACTTGCTCTGAGGATAAATCAAGATTGTGTAGTGAAGGTTGCTGTTGTCTGTATTATTTGTATTACCATAATATCTAAGAGCCCTAGTCATAGGCCAGGACCCCTTTATGCTAGCTGCTGCACAAACAAAACAAAAGGATGGCCCCTGTCCCAAGGGGTACAATCTAAGAATAAGACGAGAGACAAAAGATGGGGACAGAAGTACATGGAAACAATGAGACAGTACTGGTCAGTGTGATAGGCAATAGTTTCTGCACACCAGGTCAGGTTTTTCGTAGGCATCATGGTAAAGCAGGGTTTTGATAAAGGATTTGGAGGTGGACAATGAAGTAGCTTCGTCGATGTTTACAGGAAGGTCCTTCCAAGCATGTGGGGTAGCATGGGAGAAAGCATGAAAGTGCTTGTTTGAAAATGTAACAAATGTGTGATGGAGGTCTGCATCAAGGGAGGTTTCTTTCCTCCCCCCACCCCTATTACCTTCTGCCCCAAAGTCCAAGGCTGCAGTCTTCTTGCTCAGCCAGTCCCTCTTTCCCCCTCCCAGTTCTTCAACCAAACTCTCTCTCTCCTCCCCACAGCCTCCAGTCATCCTCCACCCCCACTGTACCCCTACTGGCTTCCAGTCCCAGTCTTGTTCCCTGGGCTCCATATCCAATCTCAGTCTCCTTGTCATAATATTTGTTCACCTTGTTCCAGTTCTCCTTTCATCCCAGCCTCTTATCAGATGTGTTTCCCTTTCTCCAGCCTCTGTTCCATCCTCTATTGGTTCCCAATTCCAGACTCCCTGTCCAGCCAGTCTCCCACCCACTCTTTTTCTAATCTCAGTGTCCCTCCAAAACCTGTCACCCAATCCCCCATTTTCCCTCCCCCCACTCTGTCTCCTTACCCAGCCAGTCCAAGCATCCACTCTACCACCACCACCCTCAGCTCTTAGTCCCAGCCTCCTCTCTCACTTGACTAGTCTCCTTACCCAACAAGCCCCAGTCTCCCCAACCCTCTCTTCCAACTATAGTTTGTCTCCCTCACACATCACCTCCAGTCCCAGCCTCATCAGGCCCCTTATCCTAATCTATTCCTTCCCTGCCCCATGCTGATCTTGTGCCCTCTTCATTTGAGTCAGACGGCTTCCTCCTCCACTGCCTAGATCCCAGCATGGAGGTCACTGAAAGACCAGGAAAGACAGGCTCCCTGCTCCCAGTTCTAGTGCCTGGTCCCACCCACAGGCAAAGCAGCAATTACAAGGAAAATCCAGCTTTATCGCCTGGATCATTAGTCACTCTGGGGTATGGCACATGTGCAGTTTGGTCAGGACCCAAGACCTGTGAAGGTCTGCAGGATGCTCAGTAAGGACAGACTCTTTGAAGAGTTAAGCTCTGAAACTCTAAGAAGCCTCTGCTAAGAATATATGAACTGAGATTTTTCAAAGGCTTATAATTGGCCAAATTTGGGTAGATTTTTCCAGGAACAGCAAAAGGCACATTCTTGACACAAAGGCCAACCCCTTGCCAAATTCTCAGCAATAGACTTTCTCAAAGAAAAGGTTCACAGATTTGTTTAATTAAAAATATATATTTTCCCCTATCCTTGTTTTTGGAAGTGGCTGAACGATTATGAAACTTTCAAAAAAACTCAGCCAGAGACAGACACCCAGAATGGAAAAATTTCACCCCAAAGGCATGGGCAGTGGGTTGTACAGGCTGGGGGAGGCTTTGCCTCTCCAAACAGCCAGGCATGACCCTGCCTTCTGCCGTAACGCTGCCTACGTGCAGCTCCAGTCCTCCGGCTCCAGCCCCACAATTCCATACAGGGGCTGGGGCCGTGCCGCGCTCCGCTCTCCCGGTGCTCCTTTGGGGCTAGGGCTAGCCGCAGGACTGGGCCGGTGGCAGCAGTCGGAGGGTGTAGGGGGGTCCCAGCTCTGGCTCTGGTTGGGGGGCACAGAAGAGTGGGAGGCTCAGCCAGAAGTAGCAAGGTTAGGGGCTAGTGTCCCCCAGCTGGCGGTTCATGTGCCACCCATACCCAAAGGGTTAAAATTTTGGCAAAGTTATAAATAAATGAAAACAGGGTCTAGTAGGCAGTGTTGAACAACCTTAATAATAGGCAGTACTATCAGCCCTGCATATAATACCTAGAACTTCTATTTTTAAGGTCAGCATAGAATGCAATATGATCAGCCTAAGAATCCAGCCTCAGCTTTAAGTCTGCAACTGCAGGCCTTACTGTTTGTGATGGGGTGCACTCACCTCTTGAGCACCTCCTAGCAGCTGGGTGTGGTACTGCAGTCCTTTTCTCCCCCAAGTCCCATTGCAGGCTGCCAGCCAACCGTGGTGGGTCTTGAGTGGCTTGGCCCTCCAGCCGAGTCCAAATGAACCCTTTCCAAGGTATTAAGGAGTCCAATAAGTGAACAGTCCCATTGCCCTAACTCGGGTCTTCACCCGCTGCTCTGGAGGCTTTAAATTCAGCCCTTTCTGTGGGCTCTCAGATCAGTCTTGTCCAATTCTTGGAGTTTATGCTACTTTACCTGTGTCCAACCTGGGGACACTATAGATTGCAACTATGCACTGCTTGATTTCAGTTCATTGCTCCTTCTTCCATGGACCTCTGCCTACCTGGCCCCTTTCTGCTTCACCCTTATCTCAGGGTTAAGGCTGTTAGGTTCTCTCTCTCTCTCTGTCCCTACAAACTCAGCCAGAAACAAACTCTGGTTATCCCTCAAGTGCCATTGAGCTGAGAGGAACTCCCTTCCTTACCCCTCTGGTCACAGCTAACAACTACCCTGCAGCTCTTTTTATCTGAGCCTGCTGGGCTCTGATTGGCTGTTGCTGTGAGGCCTTTCTAGGCAGCCCTGGAGAACCCACCTTCATTGCTCCTTTCCTATCACTTTGCTGCTTCCTGGGGTTTGGGTGGGGTAGGAGGACCAGAGGCCTCCTGTACGGAACCAAGGATGCCAGATACACCCCTTCACAGTTTTATTTTAGGCTTGGATCCTACTTTGGGATACACTAACACGGGATTCCTATGAAATGCAAGTCTACTACAACCAGTAGTACTCCACACAGATGCTGGATCCATGCCAGCTGATCCCAAAACAAAAGGGGCTTTAAGCTATATAAAAAAAGACCACAGGTTATCCTACATCTCTCCCATTATGGCAGCTGGGATCAGCAGGGTGTGTCCTGTTTTCTTGAAATGCAATGAGGAAAAGACAGGGGGCAGTGCCTTTTGTGCCCACGGCCCACAGTTATGGAATTCTTTTCCCCTTCCCAGAAGCAGAGGTGTATCACTAACTGTTAGGAGTTTTCAGTCTTCCATGTTACGTTTTAAAATTAGGAATATTATGTTTAAAACATGAAAACCCCATAAACATACATTTTAAAATTTGGATTATATCAATTTCCTCTGATGGTTTGTTTGTGATACAAGATTTGCTGATCGCTAGTGAAGTTTGTAATTTTCCATACTCGGTAAAAGAGGTGCCTTGAGGAGTGCACTTTAACGCAACACTTGTAATTCTCCGGGCCATTTCCCTACTCAGAGCAAGTAGCCGTGCAGCTTTTTGCTACTCCCACAGCCAGAGCAGCTGTGGAGCTTTTCCGTCTCACTCAAGTTCAGGGCCCTGGAATAGCCAATTAATAAATCATTCATTGAAGACGTGACTGATAATGCATAGCAACTAATTCCGGTTACAAATGTCATTAAATCCTAACATTTATTTTTGTAATCAGTTATTCACACCAAAATGTGTTCATTCTAAAAATGTAAGTTTCACATTTTATCTCAAAATTGCTTTTGCATTATTTAGTCTGGTTCTTCTTTATTATTATTAATTTTATTTATTACAGTAACATCTAGACACCTCAGCCAAGATTAGCTAGGTGCTGCACATATATATAGGAAGAGATGTTCCTTGCCCCAAAGAGCTTACAGTTTAAGCCCCTGACCCTCCAAGAACTTATGTATGTGCTTAACTTTAAAAAACAAGGGGACTACCCACAGGAAAAGGGACTACAGTCCCAATTCAGTAAAGCATTTAAACAGGTTCTTAAGTCTCACTGAATTCAAATCCTCCACTAAAATCAGGATTGAATTCAATGGTACATAATATATGGTAAAAGTACTTTGCTGAATAAGAGCCCCAAGACACTAATGAGGCAATATAGGGTAAATTACATTATAAGAAACGTTTTACAGACATGTTGCAATTCACTTGTGTGAATTTCAGCTCACGCTTGTACAATGCAGATATTTTTGTTAATGGTTGAAAAAAAAGTTTATTCCCTTTGAAAATGAGTATTCCCTTTGAATTGAATACTTATGAAGGAGCATTTGCCTAACCAGGAGCCTGGCTAATATTTTATCACATATCCAGACGTTTTTCTGACCTTATTTTCTTTTATGCTGTCCTTGAAGTTATTTTTTTTTCTTTTTGCAATATAAAAATCAAGTGAATATTAAGTGGTCAAACACTGTACTAATGTATTCCAATGTTGTACTAATATATTCCCTGTGGATTAATTAAGAAGAAATACAGAATTTGCATTTGTAGAGGATTTCTCCACAACCTTATCTTTTATAAAGAATTTTATTAAAATGTTGATCTATAATTTCACTATCCTTTCATATATTAAAAATGTCAAGTTATTTTCCCCTTATGTATCTTGAACCAGTACTGTGGAAATCAAGACAACCCAGATAAATAATTTCTTTTGAATAATAAGATTAATCTGTGAAGAGATACTTATATTATTAACTTGTTAGCAGACAAAAACAAGATGAATTTTAGTCAAATTATTCATAATTTTTTTTATTTGATGACAAGTAAAGATGCAAGTAAAACAAGTAATTCCTGCAATCAACCATGGTAGAGCCATTTTTAGACCTGTGGGACAATTGAGGAGAAAGTAATTATCCATGACATGTGCCTTCTCAGTTTCTTCAGTGGAGCCTGAGCTGATATCATATAGGAGACTGGAGATGGAGGGCACAATGTCTCTTCCATGAAGATACCCTACTGGAGTGCCCAGTGAAAAATCAGTCCATAATCTTAGAGACACATGTGCCTTTAAGTGCATGAGTCATTCCAATGAAGTAAGTTTTGACAATGAATTTAGTAATGGCTGAAGTATTGATGCAATTCAGTTTTGCCAACTCTTGCAGTTTTATTACAAGTCTCAGAATATTTGATCTTAAAACCCCAACTCCTAGAGGCTTGTGAATCCATAAGAATCTCAGCTTTCATTTGAAAAAAAAAATTATATTCCTTGTCAGCATGGAGAAAAGCTTGAAAATGTGACCCAAGGACACTCTAACAGTCAAAAAACCACAAGGCGAAAAACCATGTATTTTATTTTATGTTACTTTAGGGACAGATCCCTGATTGTCCCATAATTACTAGAGAGTGAGCAGGGAAGTAAACACAATAGGAATTGTTCCTCTTATTAGGTCCTCTCTCAGGGAGTTTTGACTATGCTGTATATTCTCATTTTTGTTCAGCATGATGGAGATATGTGACATCCTCCAATATTGATTTTGCCAATAATATAAACTTACAAATAATTTCATAAAACTGGCTTTTACCGTACAGTATATGCTATACATAACTGCATGATCAGCAGGCAGTAAATTTGCAAAACAAGGTTTTTGTTCCCAATCGGCAAATTTCAATAAAATCTCACATTCTGTGAAATGTTTTAGGATGCGGGCATTGCAAAACTAGCTGCTGAATCACCTGGGATAAGAATGTAAACTACACTACACCCAATGTCCAGTTTAGAAGTTAAAAACTCATGGATTCCAAGGCCAGATGGGACCATTGCCCCATATATAACACGGGGCCATAGAACTTCCCCAAAATAATTCCTAGACCATATCTTTTAGAAAAACATCCAGTCTTGATTTAAAAAATGATCAGTAATAGAGAATCCAAGACCCTTGATAAATTATTCCAGTGGTTAACTACCCTCACTGTTACACCTTATTTCCAGTCTGAATTTGCCTAGCTTCAACTTGCAGCCACTGGATCATGTTATACCTTTCTCTGCTAAATTGAAGAGCCCATTATCAAATATTTGTTCCCCATGTAGGTACTTACAGACTGTGATCAAGTCACCTCTTAACTGTCTCTTTGTTAAGCTAAATAGATGGAGCTCCTTGAGTCTATCATTGTAAGCCAGGTTCATTCTTGTAGGTCTTCTTTGAATCCTCTCCAATTTTTCAACATCCTTTTCCATTTTACATTGTAGACACCAGAAGTGGACACAGTGTTTTTATTTTTATAATGGGGGTTGTTGGGGCTGACCGCAAGTTACCTTGGGCTGATGTTACAGAATGGTTTGGAGGGAGCTAGTAGTGAACTGGCTTTGACTGGCCAGCCTGGCTTGCAGCCACTCGACTGGATAAACAAGCGAAGAGATAAGCAAGGCCCACCCTGGGTATTCAATTGCAATGTAGACATACCCATAGTGCACTATCCTCCTGTCAGTGGACAGTGTGTAGAACAAACTCAGAGTGAGGGAGTAATACTACATATGACTACATATGACTTTTACACCAATGTAATATCACACAAAGCATTGACATCTCTCTCTTCCCTCTCTAGGTTAAATTTGGGGAAAAAAATCATAGTATTTTTACGCTACTAAACTTAAGGGCTTTTGCCACAAAATGCTTAAGCCTTTAAAATAAAAATTACAGTATGTCTCCGGTGAGAGTATAAATCTAAAATCAAATTCACTTCTAGGAATATATATTTATATTTCTGCAAGGAGTGACTAGCCAGGAAAGATTTCTCTTATTTTTGATGCTCTCATCAACTAAGGCATAACTTTCACAGAATATTTGATGGCAATAATAGGGATTTTACACTTGTAATAGATAGCATAACTTACATTGTTTATGCACATGAGCCATGCACAAAGACAAATAATGAAGGGAAATATCCAAAGCTAAAAATAAGATGCAGCAGAATTTGTTGTCATATGGTGTATTTTAATCTACACTTAGACCATCTTTTTCTTATTGGCCACACAAGCAAAAGGTCAGGATCTCAATTTCTATTTTGTGTTTTGCTTCCACATTCTGAAAATCATTTGTTATATGTGCAGCAAATTGAGAACAAACAAATTGTTAGCAATTTGAGCAGCATTAAAAATGCTAGTGCATTGCGTTTCTCATGCTATTACTGGAGAAATAGTATATAGAGTAATAAAAGACTGAATCCTAATGCATATGATGTTATAAGATGACTGAATTATGGTTCATATGCCATCTTAACTCTAGCATTTCCTGTTGAGTACTTAACCATGCAACCTTAACATTACCTTAATATTTAGAAAAGTATTAAAAATGTTACAGTTACAAATTCAAACACTTACAAGTTAGGAAATGACAAGATTAAGGTTCCCGCTGCTAATTAACCATATTAGATAATTAGTTGCAAGCTAGCTAGCTAAAGTGGTTGATATTAATATAGTAGTACAAATGCTCCATAATGAATAACTTCCATAAACCTCAAAGAAGCCCACTGACATTTCAGCGGTGTTATCTGGACAAATTAATGACTGAAGCTAGGTGAATTTGCATTAAGTTGTACAAGCATATGTCAAATCGAGAGCATACATTCTAATCCACCACAGTTCATCAGGGAAGAAAGATTGTGCCTGGTTCTTACACTAGTTTGTGCAGGGACAAAAGTGCAAGGGGCTTTCTCTCACCATACCCCTCCTCTCCGCCAGCCACCTTTGGTCAGGAACAATTACAGTTCTGGTGCCCAGGGGAGTGTAGAGACTGCTCACTTCTATTATTACTTATTTGATTATGGGATAGAGTTTATGGGCCTACCAAAAATGGGACCCCATTCTACTAAACACCTGCCTCCCCTTTCTGAGCTGAGGGATTCCCTAACTCTCTTGGTGGAGAGCCCTTCTCCACATTTCACCCCCTGCAACCTGAAAATGTCTAGATTTTGGACAGCGTTCCTCCACATCTCCTTCACTCACCCTACCTAAGCCTGAGGCAGCTTCTTATATAGTCCTGGCTGCCACATGCCCCTCCTCTTAATCCCATAACCACTCTGGGATTACATCACCCAACAACCCATCTTGGGGACTACATCTCCCAGCATGAGTAAAAGGCTGAGTCCCAGTAACCATAGGTTAGCTGTGTCTGCTCTTAAAAGGCACAGCATTCTCTGCTACAGTTACTAATAGAATTACTATTGACTTGCCATTGAAAAGATTTACTATTCAAAGTTATCAGTACAAATATACATTTTGTAAAAAATAGCTTTTGTAAAAAACAGACTCAAGGGAAGAGAAATGTGCATCATTACTTAAACACAAATCATGGAGAACCCTAATTGTTTGTAGATTCTCACCAGAGGCTTACTAGAAGGGGCAAAGACTTATGTAAGGCTTACCAAGGTCTGGTTCTCAGCCTGAAGTATAGATATCTGATTTCCACATGTAAACATGGTTGGATAAAGGGTACGCCTCAGGGCATAGTTAATTTTCTTTCATTAAGGTCTGTAGTAAAATATAGACTGCAAACATTTTTCATTCTGTTTTTTTAATAAGATATTTTAAAGTACAGTAACATTTATTTTTAATTCAAATAAATCTTAACACAGCTTTGCTTAGATAAGAAAATTTAATCTTTTTCCCTTAATGAATGTTGTTGGTCATGCTAGCAAACATTACTTAACCAAGAAATTGATTCTCTATAGTAAAATTGGGTCACAGTTAAACATATTTTTAGCATTTTTAATTTTCTGTCCCTGAATGGTATTAAAATATGGAGCTTTTTGAAGTATGCACAGTGTGTTCATATAATATGTAGGCAATACAGTCAAAAGATTGCCCATGTATTACATTGAGGAAGTATTAAAAAAAACAAAATCTCTAGAAACAAGCTCTCTGCTCCTTAATTGTCCACAGTACAGCTGAACTTCTAGCAGTCGTCATCTTTCGTATTACATTTGAAAAGCAACACACTGGGATTAGAACTGAATCTTGAGATTTGTAAACCATTCTAATGCTTCTGGGGTAGCTAGGTAGATCCCCCTTTTGCCACCACTCTTAATGTGAAGGGGGCAATTGTCCATGATGTGTTGCATGGTATGTACTTCACCACAGTCACAATTAGGTGATTCTTTGATCCATTTATGGAGGAGATATCCACACCTTCCATGCATTGTCCAAACATGGTTGTGTGTAGTCCACTGCGTACAGGGAAGGCAGAATCCCAGGACTTCTTTCATAGCAGTCACAAAAGTTGAGCATACCTCAGACAGAGTGCAGTTCAAAAGTTAATGAGGCTTGTAGCCAATTAGTTCATTTTATCATTCATTTATCAGTGTTTTACCTAGTGTTATGGTCAACTCATATATTATTTCATATGTAATCAATATATGCTATATAGATTTAAATTGTAGAATTATAGATGTATAAGACAGACAAGTATTTAGGTGTGATGAGTGTACATTAGCTATATAGTAATGCATGGCTGTAATGCAAGGCCTACAGGCTGAGGCCTGTAAGATTTTGGCTTAGCCATACTAGGCCATACACTTTAGAATGCTTGACATGAGTGGTTGATCTAGGAATAACCCTGTGCCAGTAAGGTTACAAGATTACAGGAAAGAATGTACTAATAGGTGATGCTATGGAAAAATAAACTGCAAAACACTTGACTGTAACATCACAGAAAGTTCTGTACTGACCAGAGGTTACCATGGATACATGGTGCGTGTAGATGCTAATGAGAATAAGGGGAACTAAGAGAACAACCTATGAAAAATGAGGCACTCCAACATTCATGGGGTGTGGAAATCCAGATAAGGAATGGAGAGTTGAAACCCTCATGAATTTGTATAAGGTGTGGTCATAATAATAAAAGTGGTTGCCTGGTTGGGCAAAAGTGAAAAGACCCATTAAGGGAAGACCTCAGCATGAATCACCCCTCTGTCAATGACCACCTGTTAAGAGCTTCACCCAACTCTATGAGGCCTTTGGGTATATGAGTATGGGTATAGCGTTTGACAGTGCATGGACTTTCTCAGGTTTTATATGTGTGTATATGAGTGTAACTTATAATACAAACAAAATCTTTTACTTTTAACTGTGGTCACTGTTCTTGTTCTTTGTGTGTTCATAGAGCCCGTTCCCGCCCAGTCTAGGGCTATCAGCCCCAGGATGGGGTGGGGGGTCCAGCTGTCAGTGTCCCACAATGCTCCACACAGTTAAGTCAGTGGAAGCACTCCTGGTGATGATGTGCACCACTGACAGAAGGAGCAGAGTGTGGATATGAAACATCACTTGAAGTTGATGTACAGCTACTGCAGTAATTAATTTAAGTCAATTTAATTTTGAGTGTAGACATGCTTGTTATAATGAACCATAAATCCAGTGCCTTTATTGAATCCCTAATTTTTAGTGTCTAGCAAAATTGTAAATGGAAGCTCACAGGCTCATCTTTTGAAGGTGTTGTGCAGGTTTCCTTTGGGGGCAAGGACAGAGATCAGATATGGAGTGATCATTTCGTGAAAAATGTTTGCCCACAGGTGTTATGGTGCTTTTGTCTTCTTATTTTTCTGTAAGAGTTTATTTGGGAGAGTAATGATTGTGTTGTTTCACCAACATAGTTGTTATTGGGGCATCTAGTGCAGAGGATGAGGTACACCACATGTGACAGGCATGCATAGGGTCTATAGATCTTGAAAGGTGTGTTGGGGAGAGGTATTGATCATCATTGTAGGGACTAAAAGTATGAAAGATCTTTCCAACACCTCTCTTCTGGCCTTCAAACAACCCCCTCACCTTGCTAAGCTCATCATCAGAAGCAAGCTCCACACAGACAAGAACACACCAGCTTAAAGAAGCACCAGACCTTGCCACAACAGATGCAAAACCCACAGACGTATCTCCACTGTTATGATGATCCCACAACAAAACTTTCAAGATCCGTGCCTATCACAACATGTGTTATACCTCATCCAGTGCAGGTCTCTTATACTCTCCAGGTGCTTCCCTGCCTTCTTAATTAGCCCAAGTGGGAACACCTGGACTGAAAGAGAAAGGCTGAGCAAAGCTCCATTTTATGGACCAGCTGCCCTGTTACAGGTACTCATTAGGCGTTGTTTTTCTTTCAAGAATTGGCATTGACCAGACTGTGGATGTGGTTGGAATAAGAGATTATTTCCAGGTTTAAAGGATTTATTCCCCCTGCCCCCATGCAGAACTACTTAGCACAGAAGAAAATGTGTGTGTCTGTGAGAAACACCTTAAAATGAACTGGACCAGATGTGTCCGCTGCAAAGTTAAGGGGGATTTAGTAATGGATGAAATAAGTTCTCTTTGCTTTTAACAATGATATTGACTTGTTGTTGTGCTGAGATGTCAGTTTATTAATTAAAATGTCATTTACTTAATTAGAGGTTCTTCTCTCTCAATCTTTCCTTTCCATTCAATCTTGGACATTATTTCTATGTGGATGACATCCAAGCCTTACACCTGGGTGCACAGTGCTGGCAAATGGAGGACGAGAGTAGTCAGACTTCACTTTGATGAAGGCAACACTCACTCGAACAAGAAGAAAGGAAAAATAAAAATGGCTGCACATAGGGGCTAGTAAAATGGAAGATGAATGAAAAATTGCACTGTTTCTGAGGCGGGCTGTTGCCCAGTTGTTGGATATGTACAATACATTTCATACTGAGCTTTGAAGAGGCAATGAAAAGGTTCTTGTGAACATTGTGCACTTAGAATAAAATGTTACCTATAGAAGATATAGTTTTCCGATAAGGACCCCGAAGAGGTAGAAACAATGGAGGAGTTTGTCACAGATTTAAGAACATAAAATGGCCATATGGAAGTCACACCAGCGACTCATCAAGCCCAGTATCCTGTCTTGCACAAATGGCCAGTGGCAGATACTGCTTCAGAGGAAATGAACAGGGCAATTATTGCATGATTCATCCCCCATCATCCATCCCAGCTTCTGGCAGTCAGAGGTTTAGAGATACCCACAGCATGGGGCTGCATCCTTGACCATCTTGGCTAATAGCCATTGATGGATCTATTCTCCATGAACTTATCTAATTCTTTTTTTAACCCAGTTATACTTTTGGCCCTCTCAACATCATCTGACAAAAAGTCCCACAGGTTGACTGTGTTGTGTGAAGAAATACTACCTTTTGTTTGTTTTAAAATTGGCTGCCTATTAATTTAATTGAGTGACCCCTTGTTCTTATGTTACGTGAAGGGGTAAATAACACTTCCTTATTCACTTTCTCCACATCATTCATGATTGTATAGACTTCTATCTGATCCCCTTTTAGCTGTCTCTTTTCCAAACTTAACAGTCCCAGTCTTTTTAATCTCTCCTCATGTGGAAGCTGTTCCATACCCCTAATCGTTTTTGTTGCCCTTCTCTGTACCTTTTCCAATTCCAATATATCTTTTTTGAGATGGAGCCTCTAGAACAGCACTCAGTGTTCAAGGTATGAGTCTATCATAGATTTATTTATAGTATTATGATATTTATTGCTTTCCCTTTCCTAATGCTTCCTAACATTCTGTTATCTTTTTTGTCTGCCACTGCACATGAGCAAATGTTTTCAGAGCACTATCCACAATGACTCCAAGATCTCTTTCCTGAGTGATAACATCTAATTTAAACCCCATCATTTTGTATGTATAGTGGGATTATGTTTTCCAATGTGTATTACTTTGCGTTTAATCAACACAATTTCATCTGCCATGTTGTTGCCCAGTCACCCAGTTTTGTGAGATTCCTTTATAAATCATTACAGTCAGCTTTGGACTTAACTATCTTGAATAATTTTGTATTGTCTGCAAACTTTGCTACCTCACTGTCTACCCTTTTTACTTCTCTCAACTATGAAAAGTAACCATTTTGTCCTACGTTTTGATTCCTAACTTTTAACCAGTAACTGATCCATGAGAGGACCTTCCCTCTTATCTCATGACTGCTTATGAGTTAAAATTTTAATAATAATATCTAGCTCATAGGCCCCTTGTTTTCACTTTGTTTTCACATGTTAAGTTGGGAAAATATATAGAAACTATAATAAGCCACTTTGCAAAAAATATGCACACAATGTAGGAAAATGCATGAGTTAAAGACAGAATGTTCCTTATGTGAAGAGATGTTTCTATAAACACTAAAAAAGCTGGTAACTCAAAAGAATGCTTAATAAAAATGTGCACAATGGCCCATACATAACATAGAAAATAGACAAAGGAATACAAGATAATGTCACAACAGAAACATTCAAAGAAAGTATAGAGCTTGAAAAATCAAACGTGAGATTGAAATCCTATTGTGAGGAAAAAATTTAGTGATAGTAGTAGGAATGAGACAAATCTTGGGCTAAAGCATGTGAGGCATTTGGTGTACGCAAGAGGGTGTAGGCCATGGAGAGGGAGAATAATAACTAGAGCTAATTGAAAAAATTTAATTCAAAACATTTTTCAAATGAAACATGGTCTTTTAAGAAACTCAGATTTTTAACCAAAATTTTTGTTCAAAATTTTCCAATTTTTTGATGGAAAAATACTTTCTGGTTTTTGGAACTGAAAATTAATGTACTAGTTGTTTTCTCCTTCCTCCCCCTTTTTCAGTAGGCAAATGAAACAAAGGGGGAAAAGAAAAGAACAGGTGATGGGGACAAGGAGGAAAAAAGGCAGAAACATAAGAGGAAATAAACCTCCAAACTGGGGGAGGGGGGAGACACATCTAAAATCGGACTTGGGATTTTTTATATAAATAAATTTCAAGAAAATATGAAAGTGTCAAAGTTTTTCATGAAACATATTTGCCAGTTTTTTTGACTGATAACAAACCTGAGTCCAAATGAGTATTAATTGCATCATATAAAAAATTGCTAATACAAAAGGGGCAAAGATATGGTTCTGGAAGAATGCAGAGCCTATTATAAATGCCATTTTAAGTGTTCCACAAGCCTTAAGATTAGAAAAACAGTGGCAAAACATGGCAGGAGACTTAATCATTCATGGAAAAGGAAAGCCAACAAATTAGGCTCCCTTCTTAACAACTGCAGAGAAAAAAGGAGCCGGATTCAGACCTGGCATTGATCCCAAGGAGCTGAATAAGAATATTACAAGGAATTTTTTCCACTTGTCCCAAAGGAACAAAATGTTTGCTGAGGAGTCTGATGCAAAATTCTTCAGCAACTTAAATGCATTGGCAGGGTCTGAGCAGATTTTCTGTAGACACAGAATGCCCCAAGATTTGCACTTTCAACATACTGTGCAGTAGATACTGCTTCTTGATATTGCCTTTCAGAGTATGTTCAGCACCAGAAATATTTTGTCACACAATTTCTCAGGTGCTAGTCTAGCAGGAATGAAAGCGTGGCCTGGTGACATAATAGTCTGGGAGAGCACTGCTACTGAATGCCGTAACTTTCTGGTTGCAGAAAGTGCTAAAAATTGCAAGCAACAAATTTACTGAACAAGACCAACTGTCAGGTTCAAACAGCTGAATTCATCTGTTTAGGTGTGAAATTGTTTGAGGTTTTCAAGTTTCAAGCAATACTGAACATACAGAGACCCAAAGATGAAAAAGTAATGCAGACACTACAAAGCATGTTGAATGATGTACGTTCATACCCAACTCTGCAGCTCAAACATCTTACCTAAAAGAACTCCTTCACAAAGACACAGAACAGGCATGGTTGCCACAGCAAGAACAAGAGAAACAAAATCAAAGCATATACTGATCTCAACATAGGAGCTGCATTTCTTTGACCAATTGAAAGATACCCATGTCTCCACAGATGCATCAAAAAGAAGGGCTGTAAGCTGCATAGCTAGAGGCATGGTTGTCTATAACTTATGGTGCCACATCTGGTGAAAGCTGCAGAGTTCAGCAATGGCAGAGAAAATGTATCTAAAAATGTCTTGCACACAATAGTACAAAGTTTCTCTATGGTCATACTTCCAGAGCTGGAAAATGTCCAATTAACCATTATTGCAGTACACAAGAAAAAGTCTGTAGATGCACCACCAAGGATATATCAATGACTTTTGGAAGTAGAAAAGTATGATATGACCAGGGAGTTGCCACCAGGACATTACCCAGTGATTGCAGACACATTATTAACAGCACATTTCTCTTAATGATGTACAACCATGCGATCTCAAACAAGCTGTAACAATATATGCTAAGATAGAAGCATCATGTACTATATCACCAGGAATATAAGATAAACTGGAAAGAGAAATACTGATGGATGAAATACTACAAGCCATGTACATCACTACACATAGCAGCAGCAGTGCTGTGAAGGCCAGCCCTAAACCCAGAGCCCTGACTAGTTAGGGGTTTGACTAAGAGTAGATGCTGGTGTCACAGTCCAGGACAATTATACCTGTATTCCCCTTCATGGTCCAACATGGACATCCACTCTCAGTCTTGCAGCTCCCCAGCCACACCTCACTGGGCCAGAGACCTGCATCTCTCACCCTCCTGATGGGAGTTTTTCCAGGCTGCCCAGTTCCATGCCCAAACTGTGTTATTCCCCAGCAAGGCTGACCACCTACGTTGGCCGGTATCTTCACTTTACTTAAGTTTCAAAGGCTATGAACAGTATACTTACCCACAGTTAAGTTGCCACATAGCTCCTTCTAATCAAGTATATTTATTTTTAAGGTAAAAAGTTTCAGAGTAAACATTAAAAATAATAAAAGAACCTACATGTAATAGGTGATCAGCAGACAATCAGATTTTTCCTTGGGGCACAGCTTCAAAAGGAAGGGTCTGGAGATTGGTAATTTGCACTCCCCTACCTCCCAAATATCTCCTAGAAAACTCACTCCACTAAAAATTCAGTATTATCTGGCCCATTGTTTTAAAAGGGTCTTTTGAAGCTCATAACACTTCCCAGGGTTTACATTAGTCCTGCCTCCCCTTTAAAGAAGTTATACACAATCCCACAATAATACATAAACATTTGCATTTTGAACTCCTAAAATACTTAAAAACTTAATTCAGTAAGGTTTAACTTAATTCAATAAGGTTTTCCAGGATATTGCAGATAATTGCCATATCTGTCACAGCTGGCTTCTCCACCCCACCTCCAACCCTCTGCTCCCTAGATACCTGTTCACCTAGATTGCAGGTAATCCCAGCCCTACTTCTTGCTACCTCTCTATAGTGGGCTGCTAAGATGCATATGGATCAGAAACCGTCAAGCCAGAAATGAAAAGAGGCTACACAATCATAACGAGGCTAAAAGTTCTAAATTATTGTAAATCTACCCTATTGTAAATTTCTACTTATTGTAGCTCAGCATAACCTCACTGACCTCAGCAGAGCTGTAATGATTCACACCAGCTAAGAATCTGGCCCTAAACTTCAAGGGTTTCATTCCTTGAACCTCTCCACTCTGTACCCCAAAGGCTCTGCCCCTAAATCTGTCTGGGAATCTGTCTGGGAATCTTGCAGCTTCAGAGCTAGCCTTGAAATGTGTGCCATATACCGTGCTAATTTTTGGTGTGGTCCAATGGATTTTTAATCTTACTGAAACAGCAACCAGATGGATTTTTGTTTAACATCTCATAAGAAGTCTGTATTATAAAGGCTAGAATTTCAGATTGAGTGAATTTTGCTTGTCTCAAATGTAGAGCCTGTCAACTCTTTCAGAGATTTTCTCATTTTTGCTTATCAGTGAGTTCTTAATTTGTAAGTAGCTCAGTTGGAATTCCACACAGAGGGCAGCAGTCCAGAGCTCCCCTCACCGCTAAGTATTAATACATTTTTCACATGTGCATTGCAGGTATTTTTCTCTCAGAGTGCCTGCCAGTCAGGCACCCAGCTAGCTCTGCAGAGGGAGACTAGATTAATGAAAATAATTACGGACTCCGTTCTTCCTGTGCTCTAATACATGAGCCAATTTTTGGTGGAATTTAATAATGAGCTCATTTACATTTCAATAGATTCATTATCATTCTGGCTGCTGATAACTTGTAGTGCTAATTTTTTCCCAGCAATAAGATCCTATTGGCAGCGTCCTAGCCTCCCTCTTGTTTGCAGTCCAAAATAAAATTCTTTAAAAAACAGTGTTGTCATTTTTAAAAATTATGTGTTTACTGCCACACCAAATTTGCATTCAGTAGTCCTAGGCTGGCTTGCAAAAGCCAGCTAGACCTTTACATTATTATTTTAGTATTTAGTATTATTTAGTATTGTTTTGCAGGCTTGGTAGAGTTAAGAGACTCATTATAAAAATACATGTCATAAAGAAGAAGCAATATATAAAGTGATGCAGAGCTTGGCAGCTAACCTCTCCAAAGGTTCCATGTGCACTGAGCATCCTCCATCCTCTCACAGCTCCTATATGACAACTGGAATGTGCAGAATATGATGCCAGCAACTCATCAACGTCCTCTAGTGCAACGTCTAAGTTGAGTTATTTGCCCATTTCAACAACAGTTTTGGTCACCTCCTCAACAGTGTCTGTAAAGCTTGGAAGTCAGACACAAAATCAGGACACAATTTTCTCCAAACACCATTCACATTTGATTGTTTGACTTCATTCCATGCCTCACCAATGTTCTTAACTGCATGGTAAATGTTGAAGCCCTTCCAGAATTCCTTCAGAGTTGGTCCACCTTCCCTCTCAGTTGCCCTGATGGCCTGGGCAAATGTGCTCCTAAGATAGTAGGCCTTGAATGATGCAATTACCCCCTGGTCCCTGGGTTGCAACAATGAGGTGGTATTGGGGGGCAGAAACACCACTTTGATGTCAGGATGCATGTCATTAAGGATCGTTGGATTATTAGGAGCATTGTCGAGGATTAACAATGCTTTAAATGCAAGGTTGTTTTTGCTGCAATAATCCTTGACATTGGGCACAAAATGATGATTAAACCAATCTTCAAAAATATTCCAGTTGACCCATACTTTAGGATTAGAGTTCCATATCACTGGAATAAATGCTTTGTAATATCCCTTGAAAGCCCTTGGGTTTTCGGAATGGTATACAAGCAAAGGTTTAAGTTTAAAGTCACCTACAGCATTTGCACCAAGCAAAAGAGTGAACCTATCTTTAGCAGCTTTGTAGCCTGGCATGGATTTCTCCTGTTTGGCAGTGTAGGTTCTCAACAGCATTTTTTCCAAGAGTTTCATCAACATTAAAAACTTGCTGAGCACAATACCCACCCTCTTCAATGATTTCAGCCAATGTCTCAGGAAAAACAAGAGCTGCCTCCTCATTAGCACTGGCAGCTTCACCCAAGACCTTGATGTTATGCAAATTGGCCCTGGCTTAAAATGCATAAACCACCCCCTACTTTCATTAAAAGGCTCTGCATTAGAACTCTCCCTGTTATTTTTTTAGATCATCATAAAGACTCCTAGCCTTTTCCTGAATTATGCCTAAACTCACAGGAGCACAGCATTGATTTTGATCCTCCAGCCAAACAATTAACAGTTTCTCAACCTGAGCAATAAGTCCAACATGCTGCTTGGTTATCAGAGTTGATTGTATAGGAGTCGAGCCCTTAACATGTTCCTGAATTTGTACCTTGTCTTTCAGGATGGTCACAATAGTCCTTCGAGGATATCCAAAGCTTTACCAATTTCAGTTTGCATCTCACCTTTTTCAGACCTCTTAATTATTTCCATTTTTGTTTCCATAATAATTGTTCTACGTTTCTTAGAAGAAGAAACATCACTTGCACCAGATTTATTCTTTTCTGCCATTATTATGGGCAAAGAAACACTACATTTTAAGAAGAAGTTTGGAAGCACATATAAAAATGGCATTGGAACAGCTCTTGAGCATCTGGAGTCAGGGAGATGGGCACCACAGAATGTTGATGCGCACATATGAACTTGTTCGCTGGCATGGCGTTGCATCAGCTCAAGCATCGTGAACTCGAAACACGATGTCAGAAAGTCGAAACAGGGTTTCACATTTTTAAACAGAGTAAGTGCCATTCATCATAACTCAAATGTCGTAAAGTCGGGACCTGCCTGTAAGATTATTTATTGAGATACATGATCCGCTTGTCACAGATAACATGTTCTTTTTCAAGCCGGCTACTTAGAGTTAATTGAAAAGATGGAATTTGGTGAAACGCACATTGAAGCTTGAATTGAAATAATAGGAAAGGCTCAATATACATAAATATAACAATAAGATAAAAAGTAAAGTGGTTTCCAGTATTCATACTTAGAGTCTTGCATTGTGCATATTTAAACATATCGAGACCAGTGGCAACAAAGATAGAAGGTAAAGTAAGTGAAACCCATCAGAAGGGAGATCTTGATTTAGTTTACACCATCTTGGGGAGCCGATGAATATGGTGAAATGGGAACTGGATGTAGTATTTTAGCATGAATATATGTCTTATTTGACCCTTTACGCTAACTGTTCTTACCCCTATCCATATGTGCCTTTTGGGGGTCCAGAATTAAGCATTAATGTTCATTATTTTCATCACTTATCTCTTAATTCCTATATGTAAATATGGTCTAACTACTTAGATACTGTATAGCAGCGTAATTGCTAAGGTCCTCCAAAACTCCCTTCTTTTGGAATTCTGTGGTGTACTATACCCATTTGTGGTTACTTGTTTGTCTCTCAGAATGAAAGCGCAAAATATCTGACCTAGGCTTATCTCCTTAGACCTACATTATTCAGCTAAATCCCAGACTTTAATATAGCTACTCCCACAACGCCTTATATCCCTGATGGGCCACGTGCGGCCTGTGGGCCACAGGTTGCCCACAACAGGACTTTAATCATAGCAAGCCTAATTTGTTCTCTTCTTGTTACAACTTCATAACTTCAATTAAACGTGCTGAGCAAATGAATTAGATGTTACCCAAAACTATATAGCTCCCAAGATCGGGGCGTGGATCAAGGGTCAACACCCCTCTAGGTCCAGACAGAGGATAGGTTACAACCACTACCAGTTACTTCATTAGCTCAAGGGGTAGTTCTATGCTATTGGTTTACAGGTTTCAATCCTTTTGTTGGTCCAATATGATGCCACATGATGGAATTACTGCTTTTTGTTTTTCAAAAATATGAGGAAATTACACACAAAAAAACTAACAGAAAAGAACACTAAGGTTGCAAATTCAAGCATTCAAAAATTAAGATATACCAGAATTAAGATTGCCTGTGTGATGCTGAGTAACTTCAAGCAAACTTTTCACTGGTATCCAATTTGATGCATCTGGAGCCAGATTTGCATAAGTGCTGAGCACTCACAACTACAACCAAAGTCAACCGGAGCTACATTTTGAACAGATGAAGTGCTATAAAAAAGCTAAGTATTCTGAAAAACTCTGGGGGCAGGATTTGGGGACCCCACATAGCTCTGTTCTATAGGGGTGCCCTGCACACCAATGTATAAGGGTTTGGGATTTGGTCACGTAGGAGTAGAGGTGGAGCTATTAAATCTGCAACTTTGAAAATTTGTCATAAAAATCTGCTTCTCGTCACTCCCTGCAGTTGGAGGGGCATTGGCAGCTGTGGTAGGAGGGACACCTCTAGGAGTTTTACCATGTCTTAATCCTCCACTGAGGGCAATTTACAGCAAGACCAGCTCCTCTTCACTCCCCACTGTGGGCAACTTTAGCAAGACCGGTAACCAGGGAGTACTCCTTGCCCCTCACCAACTTCTCCTCCCTTTCTGCTCAGAAGGGGATATGATAATCTCTTGGAATACACATTTCACCACCTGATAGGTGATAATTGCTATATTCTGCAGGTATTAGCACACTGGAACCTGACTCTAGCAAAATGAAAAGTCACTATAAGGGACACGAAATATATTCAAGATACTTGAGACTTTCACTCTACTTCCCTGTAATTGAAGTTCCATTGTAACTGAGTTCATTTTGCTTCTACTCTACAAGAAAACTACAATGCCTTGCAACAAATCTTAAAAAAAGCCCCGAACACCTAATTGCCTGAATGTAGCTTGGCAGTGAAGGGAAGTAATCAAAAACAAATAACCCACTGCATCAGCTCAATTACAAGCTGAAGCATTGCTCATGAATCAGACTTATCCCTAGTGTACATTCTACCATTCTTTCACCCACTAATTAGCCCACTAGAAACCCATTTCTTTTTTGTATAATAAATTCACTTTTATATAATATAGGAATAGATATACATTGTCAAAAATAATGCATTTTCCACATCTGAAGTTTCAGGGCATTCAGTAGTTAGCCATTTTAGCTGAATACAGGTTGTCTTCCATGTCCTTTAGATGAAAGGGATTTGAAGAATAAAGCCTATGCTATCCCATAAGAACCTCAGGGTGTGTCACCCTTTGACTCTTCTATCTTATGTGTAATAAAAGGATTCCTTCATCACAGCAGTGTGTCCTTTTTGCACTGAAAAAGAAGTCCAAACCTTCAGGATACATTGTTATTGTTGTCCATCTGTTGGGGGCTGAGGGAAAAATGGGGCAGCATTAACAAGAGAAGAAGTTTGCAGTCATCTGACAGTTAGTAATTTATCAGCATTCACAGAAGTTAAACAATAAGAGAGGGTGCAATTTGAATGGTTAAGATTTTGTATATTACTGAACAGGTCTCCATGTCTTGTTCATAGATAACTGGACAACACCAGAAGGCAAAGACTAAAGAGGCTGTTTCTATTTCTCACTCTTTAGGCAATATTAGACAAATGTATGCTTACTGCTGTACATAAGTGATATAGCCTCTATGTAAAGTATGTAATTTTGTTTCAAATAACTGTCAGTGCCAAATGCGTGTATATCTTACTGTATATTTTTTTCTAGTCCATAAATTATAGTTTGTTTTAAATGAAACATTTTTTCCTCTCTTACATTTGGTCACATAATCAAGCAATTTATCTCATACCCAATCTAAACAATTGTCTTGACTTCTTGAATGGAGAGTGGGATTATTGGTAAATAAAAAAGCTCTTTATATTAATTAGCACCATAGCATTTTATTTTTATCCCCATTCAGGTTAGCAAGCTATTTATATATTTGAATTATTTAAATTGCCCCCAATCCAAAGACAGGTACCAGCAGGTATCATTACTGTAGGCAGCAGGTCAGGTGCCATCATATCCTTGAATAACCAGGTAACAGAATAATATTTCAGATGAACAAACACATTCACTGCTGTCCATGTTATCCTGAGATGATCTTTCATTTTATGGTACGTGACTCAGAGAAACATTTCCTTTGTGTGGTTGTTTACCTCCATCTAGTGACCAGAAAGATACATAAACCAAAACTTCTATAGTTGTTCATCAATTCTAAGCAAGTACACTATTGAAAAAGCGGGCAAAATTCTGTTCTTTTTTGTGCTTGTGTCCTAAATGAGGGAAGAGGACATAAAGACTAGATTCACAAGGGGGAGTAAGGGGCCTTTATGCACCTAAATCCAACATTTAATCACCACTGGCATTCATAAATCCACTGCTCAGATGCTACCTAACTCCCCGGGCACTTATGTTTCCAGCAGTAAAAGCCTTTATGCACCTGAATATCAGCCAGTAGGTATTCACAAAGCTGCCAAAGTCCTGATGCCACCAAGGAGTTCCATGCATAGCTCATGACTAAATCCTGGTGGGATTCACACACAAGGCATTTCCCCACCTGCATTGCCTGCAGGGTCTGAACCAACAGCCATGCTCAGAGCTCACCTAATGTTGCAGTGAAGGAGGAGAAGCAGCCAGAGCTGGAACCCCCACACCTAATAGCCCAATTTAAGCACTCATCCAGCCTGAGCACTCTAGCTGGCATTGGGAAATATTACACAGGGTGAAGAATCTATTTCACCCCCAATGCATGGAATAACAACAGTGCCATTTCACCTCTACTACTCCATTCTAATGACTGGAGAAGCTTCTAGTGCTCCCTGTTTGTGAAAGGGGAAGGAACAGAAAATCATTCTAGTGGCATACGCTCTAGCTCCTGTCTTCCCCAAAACTTCCCTTGGACAAAAGCATACAGGGAGAGCCCAAGGACTGGTGCATTCCCTGCAGAGCTTCCCCAAATCCTATGGTTCCACCCAGTACTGAGGCAGCAGAACTGCACCCACATGAAAGAGAAAGATGAGATTTTTCCTCCCGGAGGGCTATATTCAGAATTTAGTAATGGGTGGAAGGGTTGACCCATAAACTGCAGTAACCCAAACATAGCCCTAAGAAGCATGGTGACTCAGAGTAAAAATCTTAAATGATCCAAATTGTACCATAGAATCTTTATGGATACTAATTCCATGCTCTAATAATAAGAATATAGCAGTAGGGATATATTGTCTACCACCTGACCAGGATGGTGATAGTGACTGTGAAATGCTCAGGGAGATTAGAGAGGCTATAAAAATAAAAAACTCAATAAAAATGGGAGATTTCAACTTTCCTGATATTGACTATGTCACCTCAGGACGGGATGCAGAAATAAAGTTTCTTGACACCTTAAATTACTGCTTCTAGGAGCACAGGATCAGGTCCAAGAGGTGAATATAGCTGGACTGCTTGGTAATAGTGACCATAATATAATTAAATTTTACATCCCTGTGGAGGGGAAAACACCATAGTGGCCCAACACTGTAGCATTTAATTTCTGAAAGGCGGACTACACAAAAATGAGGACATTAGTTAAACAGAAATTAAAAGGTACAGCACCAAAAGTGAAATCCCTGAAAGCTGAATGAAAACTTTTTAAAGACACCATAATATAGGCTCAACTTAAATGTATACCGCAAATTAAAAAACATAGTAAGAGAACCAAAAAAGTGCAACTGTGGCTAAACAACAAAGTAAAAGAAGCAGTGAGAGGCAAAAAGGCATCCTTTAAAAAGGGAAAATTAAATCCTAGTGAGGAAAATAAAAAGGAGCATAAACTCTGGCAAATGAAGTGTAAAAATATAATTAGAAAGGCCAAAAAAGAATTTGAAGAACAGCTAGCCAAAGACTCAAAAAGTAATAGCGAAAAAAATTTTAAGTACATCAGAAGCAGGAAGCCTGCTAAACAACCAGTGGGAACACTGGACGATTGAGATGCTAAAGGAGCACTCAAGGATGATAAAGTCATTGCGGAGAAACTAAATGACTTCTTTGCATTGGTCTTCACGGTTGAGGATATGAGGGAGATTCCCAAACCTAAGCCATTCTTTTTAGGTGACAAATCTGAGGAACTGTCCCAGATTGAGGTATCATTAGAAGAGGTTTTGGAATAAATTGATAAACTAAACAGTAGTAACATCGTTAAGAATAAATTGCTCACAGGTCACAAGTATCCCCAAAGCTCATGGATTAAGACCTTTAGCAGTTATGCTCTGGCATTTTGTGCTAACTGAAGTCTATAAGTGGTTTTCAAAAAGAGTTCCAGGAAGAACACACTGAAGTAACCAAAGCTGATCACTATGGTCAGATTCCCCAACACAAGAAAAAAATTCAGAGTTTCCAAATATTTTGGAAATGAAAGGACATTTTTGACCATCACTGAAACCTCGATTTGCATGTTCATCTCACAGCCAAAACTAAGGTGATAAATCACACATTCCCAGAATACCAGACATTCTGGTATTTCCAGAAATGGCATGGGCCTGCCCCAGCCTGCATGACCCTGCCTCCACCTACATGATGTTACATATGCGTGTGAGGTCATGCTGGCGGAGCAGCGCACTCTTCAAAATGGCATCCCCGATCCTCTATCAGACAAAACCACATCCGATTTTGTCTCAGTACCATACAGGGGACAAACCTTAGAAAACCAGGATTGTTCAGTTTCAAACCAGACAAATAGCCTTCCTGGCCAAAACTGATTATCCTGAAGAGAGCCAGGGGATGTATAAGAACTTCCAGTTATTGTGCATTTGCCATAAACAATGTTTCAATATTGTGCATATTAAACTTAAACCTGCTATCATATATCCAGTCTGCAGCCTCAGCAAGATTCTGTGACAGCACAGAAACAGAAACTCTGTTATACAATATTTACTAAGGGATCACTCCATCCGTCACTGAAATGCAGCTGTTCCTGGGATGAAATAAATGGAGACTGAAAGGAACAGTCACAAGAGTGAAATAGTGCAAGCTGCATGAAAAATATTTTAAAACACCTAAATCATTTTTAAAAAAATAGTAAAAGGACTCAAAAAAATGCCACCATAGCTAAACAGAATACAAGAGGCAGTCAGAGGCAAAAAGACATCCCTTAAAAACTGCAAGTCAAATCTTACTGAGGAAAATAGAAAGGAGCATAAAGTTTGGCAAGTAAAAGTAGAGTTAGGTAGGCCAAAACAGAATTTGAAGAGCAACTGACACAAAAACTAACAGCAAAAAAAAACAAAAAAAATGTTATCACATCAGAAGCTGGAAGCCTGTCAATCAGTGGGACCACTGGATGATCAAGGTGTTAAAGGAGCAGTAAAGGAAGACAAAGCCATTGAGGAGAAGCTAAATTAATTCTTTGCATCAGTCTTCACTGCAGAGTATGTGAAGGAGATTCCCGCACCGGAGTCATGCTTTTTAGGTGACAAATCTGAGGAACTGTCCCAGACTGGGGTGTCAATAGAGAAGACAAATTGGAACAAATTGATAAATTAAACAGTAATAAGTCACCAGACCAGATAGTCTTCATCCAAGAGTTTGAAGGAACTCAAATATGAAATTGCAGAACTATTAACTGTGGTATATAGCCTATTGTTTTAATCAACCTCTGTACAAGATGACTGGAAGATAGTTAATGTAATGCAAATTTTTAAAAAGGCTTGCAAGGCGGTCCTGACAATTATAGCCCAGGAAGCCTAACCTCAGTATCAGACAAACTGGTTGAAATTATAGTAAAGAACAGAATTATCAGACACATGTTAATTTCAGAAGTTAATGTGAGACAGGACTTTGAAGCAGACTTTGTGGGTGGCCATTCTAAACCCAGAAAGACTGGGAAAAGGAAAAACCCTCATTGGAGGGAACTGTGTTGTTTAAAAGAACTTGTCTGACCCATTATAGTCACCTACTATCAGAAATGAACCAAATCACATGTTAACCTTAACTACTCCACATGTCAAGTTGTGATCAGTCATGTCAAAAACAGATAATATTTGATCAGTCTTATCAAAAAAGAGATATTTGATCTAGCATAACTAGTCTGCGGAGTTGTCTAATCTGAGTTCCACAAAGGAGATCATCCATCAAACATGTTATCTCCAAGCCTTGCCAATGGCTGCCCACCACATAGGAAAACGTAAATGGAATCCCACAATGTCTAGATGTCTCTGGAGTTGCTTAGTCATAACATCCACTAAACGCTTCCAAAAAGTGGGATGTTCAATACTGAGCCAATAAGTGGACAGTTCCTCAGTGTCAAGAGAGGATTTCCTGATAGGAGTTTGCATATGCAATGGGCATATTTCAGGGAGTCAATTCATTTGGTTTTCCCTCTCTAGAATAGGCATTGACAATTGAGCCTATCCAATAGGATAACGGCTTGCCATTGGCTTTTAAGAAGCCAAGATTGGCAAGAATACCACCTTAAAAACGTGTAATGGTACTACTCAAAATAATACCCCCACTTTGAAGGTGTAGTGCTCCTTCCTCATCCAAATATTCCTGCATGACTCTTAAGCAGCTACTAATTTTTGGTGAAATCACAAAATATTCTACTGTCAGATCATCATCATGGCAAATCCCAAAGGGCGTGGTTTCCTGGAAAATTGACCGCTACCAAATTGATCTCTGGCAAGGTGCTTAAATGGTCTGATTGTATATTCAGTTTATGTGCATCACTGGCAATCTTGCATCACAATATTTCCAATTTTGTACCACCAAAGCTTCTAGCACCTACATCAGCCATGTAGTGATCAAACAATTCAGAATTTGTTGGTCTTCCATTCTTATAATATGTCCATACCAAGAAAGCCGCCAAAACCCAATCAGTGCTCATAGGAGTGGTTGCCAGGTTCAGCTTAGAATATCCTCGTTTCTGATCTTATCCTGCCACTTGATATGGAGCAGTTGACTGACACAATGAGAATCAAATATGCCAGTCTGGTGTTCTTCAGATCTTCTTCAACACCCATGTTTTTACCTCTGTATGATAGATTTGGCATAACGGTGGTTCTATAGATCCACAGCTTCATAGCAAGCTTGAATTGTCACAACATCCCTATAGAGGCTGAAAGATGGCAGCATCTGCTGCTATATGAGTGTCTGCATCTTTCAAGCATCCTCCAGCACTGTCTATGATACTGCCAACAAATATTTGACAGCTGCTACATGTGCAATGTCCCATCAGAATAGGTTAATATTGAGCTGGCTATCATCTGGAGCTGAAGACTGTTTTATGAAATGGCCAGGGATTTAGTTTTATTGGGATTAATAACCAGACCAACCCACGCTACTTCTTGCCCAACCAGATTGGCCATCAGCTGCAGTGATTCATCAAACTAAGACAATGTAATTGAAGAACTCAAACCAGAATGGTGTTCAGCTCAAAACCACTAACCCAGGAACCTATCCTTGCAACAAAGCCCGATGCCAACTCTGTCCACATATTTATTCAAGTGACACCATCATAGGACCTAATCACATTAGCCACACCATCAGGAGCTTGTTCATCTGCACATCTACCAATGTGATATATGCCATTGTGTGCCAGCAATGCCCCTCTGCCATGTACTTTGGCCAAACCAGATAGTCTCTACGCAAAAGAATAAATGGACACAAATCTGACATCAGGAATCATAACACTCAAAAACCGGGAGGAGAACACTTCAATCTCTCTGGCCACTCACTAAAAGATTTATGGGTGGCAATTTTGCAACAGAAAAGCTTCAAAAACAGACTCCAACAAGAAACTGCTGAGCTTGAATTAATATGCAAACTAGATACCATTAACTTGGATTTGAATAGTGACTGGGAGTGGCTGGGTCATTACACATATTGAATCTATTTCCCTGTGTTAAGTATCCTCACACCTTCTTGTGAGCTGTCTAAATGGGCTATCACTACAAAAGTTTGTTTCCCTCCTGCTGATAGTAGCTCATTTTAATGAATTAGCCTCTCAGTTTGTATGGCAACTTCCACCTTCTCTGTATGTGTATATCTTCTTACTATATGTTCCATTCTATGCATCCGATGAAGTGGGCTGTAGCCCATGAAAGCTTATGCTCTAATAAATTTGTTAGTCTCTAAGGTGCCACAAGTACTCCTTTTCTTTTTGTGGATACAGACTAACACGGCTGCTACTCTGAAACCTTTCTTTTGAAAGAAAACCTTCTTCTGCAATTTCTTTCTAATGTCATTGGTGTTCAGGTATTTGGCTGGAAGCGGGTGTCAAGGCTGAATCCCCACTCTGTCATGCTGAGTGCAGAAGGTGGGGGCCCACAAGGATGCTAAAAAAAAAATACTTGCCCCTCCAGGCTTGTATTAAACTCCCAAGTTTGCAGCTTTTCTCTGACCTTGGCTTGGTAAACGCTGCCACCACCCAAATGCAAAAAAAAAACAAAAAACCCCAACATCCTTTTGAAGCAAAGGAGGAGCACTTGGGAATTCCTCCCTGTGGGATACCATCAAGCCCTTCACCCTTGGGGAAGAGCTGAGAAAGAAAACAAAGAAACTTAGCTGTGGCTATCAGCTAATCAAACAACATGCACAAACCTCATAGGATACCAAAAATCCAATCCTGTTCTTAAAAAACAAAATTAAAAACGAAGGGAAAAAAAACACATCTGGAATTTAGGCTTTTTGCTAGATCTTAAAAACAAAGAACTACAAAAATTATGCACCCAAAATAGCTTTCTCGCGGGTTCATCTGAAAGGTTACAAGCAAACAAAAGCATCAGGGGTTAGCACAGAGGAGATCCACAAGCCTTAAAAAAAACAAAACAGAAATAAACCTGATCATGTCTAGCTAAACATTCTGATCTACTTACACTTTTGGAGTTCAGATAAGTAGTTCTAGGTATGATCATACCTGGCTTAAAGCATGGCTGCTCTGTCCCTCCAGCCCAGAGGGAAAATTTTCCCCCCCCATTTTAAAAAGTTCTAGCTTTCCCATTGGCTCTTTTGGTCAGGTGCCCACTTCCGCCCCCCTCTCCTTTTACCTGGGGGACTTTTTAAACTTTTACAGGTAAACCAAGTAAAGAACTGCTACCAAGAGGAATTTTACAGCTAACTGGCTGGCTGGTTGTCCATGAAAGGGAGGTAACCCCACGCTTTATCTATCACAGGGGGTGAGCAGCACTGTTCCCTCTAAGCTATGCACATTTGCACACGCACACAGATCCTAAACCCCATGCACACAGCAAAACACCATGCGCACAAAAATTTGCACAGAAGCACAACAATTTGCACAGACGACATTTTTTGCACACACAGCCTGTCAAAAATTAGAGGGAACATTGGTGAGCAGGGTGTGGGAGGAAAGAGAGGAGAGAGACAGTGGGGAAAAGGGCAGGACCTGGGCAGAGTGGGGTGGGGCTTGGGGCAGAGCAGGGGGTGGAGTATGGGTGGGGCCACAGGCAGAAGAGGCAGGCTGGGGAACTAGCCTCCCCAAGCGGCAGCTTCACCCACTGCCCATGACAGCGGGTAAGAGCGGGTTGGCTCCCGCACACCCAGCAGGGGCCGTATTCACAAAGCCGAATGCGTCAATGCCACGCATTCTGCGTGAGGGAGAAGGTACGAGGGTCTCTGCGGGGAACTGTGACTCTCTGCTGCCATGAGGCGGGGCGGGCAGCTCGTCCCTCCCCCCGAGACTGAGAGCCCAGGCTGCTGTTGCGCATAGGGGCACCAGTTTAATACTGCGTAGCACCCATAAATCCTAACGACGGCCCTGGTAATGGTATAGAGAGACACAAACAGAGTTAGCTCCACTAGTCCAAAAAAAAAAAAAAAAGGCAGCAGCAGATAAGCTTTTTTAAACCAAGACAGTTACGTTTAAATACTAAAACAAATCAAGAGGGAGTTCAGCCAATGTTCATTTTAGAAAGTTGTTTCAACATTGCACAAGATCTTTTTGTAAGCAAAATCACTCCGTCTCAGCTTAATGGTTTGATCAGTATCCTTTCATTGATTAGAATATACCTGATGGTGCTGTATTTTGCTATCCCTGTATGATTTTTATTATGTTTCAGAATACGATAGTTTTCCAGAAAGAGGTGTGAGACTGGAACAAGATCTTTGAGAAACTGAACAAGCATGTCGAGTACAGTATATGAAAAAGTGGAGAGATTACCAAGCAGCTAGTAAATTGGCCTCAGTTGGATCTTGTTTCTAATTCTCACAAGATCACTGTTCAGGAAAACAGAATATGCAAGAAAAATTACTGATTTGCTATGTTACCTTTCACACCAAAGACTGGCCCTTTGGGGCAGCAATGCAAAACAACCATTAGGGGGGAAAAATGGTAATTTTCTGGAGCTGTATTCTTTTTTTATAAAATATGATGAACAATTTGAATGAAACTTCATGGTACATTTAACTTAACAAGCCATGAAATTCAAAATGAGTTGCTGTATGTCACAGCTGATCTGGTGAAGAAATATAACTGAAGAAATGCAGACTAGAGGATTTTATAGTCTGCTTGCTAATGAAGGGTGGTCTTTTAAACAAGGACCTCTCAATCTGTGTTCATTATTAGGTGTTGATTTAAATGTACACACGATTGTTTCTGTTTAATGACCGCTGTAGATCACAAAATGCAGCGGGAATTTACAATAGTCTCAAAGAAGGAATAGAAACAGTTGGAATAAGTGTCATTCCTAGACAGCCTCAAATTTATGATAGGGCAAGTATTATGTCAGGCAACATTAATAGGGTACAGCAAAAATTAGAAATGACCACCTCAGTTATTTACATTATATGGCTCAAACTTAACAGTGTCGCTGTAGATGCTTGTAAAATAAAACCACATAAGGATTTTTCAACTTTTTGGAATCTCTATTGCTATTTCTCCATGCTTGGCTTTTTTGCAATGGGCATGCAAATCCATGCATGCACTAGGAATCAAGCAGATTGAATTGACTAGTTTGAGTGATACACGTGGGGCATGCAGTTGAAGTGTCAGTGCATGCAAATCCATTTTGAAAGCAATCATCTAATGACTGAATGAGTTCAGCCAGCCAGGAAGTAATCAAAGCTTTGTTGAAGCAAGTGGTTCACTTCAGCAAGTGCAAAAGTTTGAGACATAATAAAATCTATTTTTGATCCTTTATTGTCATTAATTCAAGTTGCTCACAAGGCACTGCAAGTCAAAAAGGCCACACTCTCCTCAGCGGCAACTTCAGAAAATATGAAAAACCATGGAACCATGTCTGGACCAATGTCACATATTATGCCAAAAATATTGGCATTTTGTTTGAGGAAGACAAAAGGTGTTTGGTGACCAAGTGAGCAACTTCGTTGTTTATTCTAGCTATGCAGAAGAAAGCGTGCACATGTTCTAGCTAACCCAAAGATTCAGAAGCAAAAGTAGGGCTAACAACTTTTTTCCCAGTTATTAATGCATTAAAGAAATTAAAAGAAGATTTTTCTGAAGAAATGTTAGTGCATGCCAAAAGGTGGATGCCACTCTGGCTAGCGAGCCTTTTGCAATTGACAAGGTGCTGGAAATCCATGAGAGGATTATAGGAATCAATGCCAGTTTAACAAAATCTGAAATGCAGATTTCTCATACTGACATTGCATATCATGGACATATCATAACATTAGACGATCGGAGTTCCATGCTGACATTCTCAGAATACCCCAGTTTCTTTAAGCTGGGTTAGTTAGCACTTGTGCTGCCTGCTGGTGCAATGAAGTCTGAAAAGTCTTGTCAGTGATGTGTCGAATTAAAACATACTTGACAACCATAAGCCAGAAAATGTTTTTGCTTTTAGGCATCCTGAACATAGTATCGGACATCACCAAAGACACTGATCCAGCAGGAATTGTCAATTTATGCTTCCAAGGGAAAAAAGACAAACTTCTTCTAGAAGATAAGAGCAAGATTTTCATTATTTGTGTTCATGCAAACAGAATGCATTTCACTACTGATTTAAGTGAACTAAATCATGCTAAATAGATTCCCCACTAAGATGTGGCCAAATGTTGTATAGAGCAAAAAGGAAACATTACTTAGTAGTGATCCCTTGGTTTAATGTGCAGCTATATAGCTCCATGGTTGGGTCTCATAATAGCCTTGTGTCTGGCTGTTCACATTCAGCAGACAAGCTAGTCCTCCTCGCCCCTCCATCCTGTCCCAGCCTTTCCCCCTTTGCCTCAGATATTATGCAGTACACAACATACAGCTATGATTGGATCTCAGTGAGGCCAACATTCCCACCTAGTCAGTAAATATCAGTGATCTTTTCATCTACCAAAAGCAAATTCAACAGTCATCCTGTACCTGCTCAGCCAGTAGAGGACTCTTTCCTCATCTCTGTCAAGGTGGACAGTGTATAGCTTAATCAACCAGGGGAGTAATAGGTAAACTGGGCCCCCCATAATCTCTATTGGCATTTCAGCATATCGTCAAAGTCTAGGATGTCCGAAAGTGTCTTGTGTTTAGGGATGTGAAGATCATGCACCTTCCTTGACCAGCTCACACTGATGTCACTGAAGCATCCCTGGTGATCCACCAGCATTTGTATAACTATTGAAAAGCAACCATTTTTGTTTATGTACTCACTGACATGGAGACAGGGTACCAGAATAGAGGAGTGTCCCACCTATTGCTCCACTGCAGTTTGGGAGCGCCACTGCATCAAATCCATCTATTATTTCCTGCACACTGCCAAAAGTCATAGTCCTGTGTAACAGGATATGCTTAATGGCCTTCCACAGTGGGGGCCATTGTCATCCAAGTGTTCATATTCCAACTGCAAACAGATTGCCCACTGACCAATCGCAATCTGGCATTGCAAGTTTCCAGAGTGTGGTCATCACTTGCTTCTCCACTGTTGATGCAGCTCTCATTCTGGTGGGCTGGGGTGAGCGCAGCACATACCTTCAGGTATGTGGCCTTTCACATCCAAAAGTTCTGGAGCTACTTTTTAACCACCCTAAACTGCATCATGATGTGATACCATCAATCAGTGCTAGTTCGTAGGCTTAGAAGAGTCAATCTGTCATATGGAGCTGCTCCATGAATGCCAACCAAGACTTAACATTTTTATTCTCCGTGTCAGTCAGTATCCAGTCAAACATCTCTTCTTCCTCCTCACACCACCAGTTGTAGTGGTACTCATGGAAATGCACAAATGCAGTAGAATCACATGTTCTATATTAGCAATGGTGATTGGAACTGCACTGAGCTTGGCAGGGTCCACACTTCTTTCACAGGGATGGTGAAGATTGAAAAGCAGTGTGCATGATGTGGGAATTTTAAAAATAGCTCAAATATTATGGGATGGAATAAGTATTATAGATGGGAAAAGTGGACTTTTAGCAACTTGACCCCTAGTTCCCAAAAACCCCTGGGTGAACTGCTGGTATCCTACCAAGCACTGTGAAAGTGTCTCACAAGGCATTGCATTGGATAGTGGCATGGAACACACTGGGATATCTACCTGTAACGCACTGCATTTTGCATCAGTACAACCACTCATGGTGAGGATGCACAGCACCTAAGCAAGCAGGCAAGTTTGGATATTGCTTGCAAAGTAAATTACGTCAACCAAATGCTGTAGCGTAGTCATACCTGACCGTGCAAGCTCTTGTCAGCCCCTCTAATACATAAATTATTCCAATTTTTGAAGATCTGCAGTTCTGTGTCTGGCTCAACCAAGGTTATTAGTCTTTCACTTTCATTAGGGCTGCATTCACCCCACACTTTAAAAAAAAAGTTAAAAAGAAAGTCAGAAGGTGCACTTGACTAGATATTTCTAAATTAATATAAGAAAAGCAATAAATCTTCCCTGAAGAAAGCAAGCAATGGACTGTGTAATTTCTTATTTAAAGTCTATTGGCAAGTTTGTATTTAAATAAGTGAAAGGGAAGCCATAAGCTGATGTAACAAAATGGTAATTTTAATCAACTCACTCATGACATCTATGGAAATGCTATTTTAGTAACTCTGTTCATTAAATAACTGCTTTATCTCTTTAGATTAACCAGGTGACCATTTCTAAACTCTATTTCATACAGTGCACTATATCTTGCTTTCATCTTTGCTATGCAACAACATGTTTTGTATTCAGTTTCCCTATTTGTTTTAAATGTTAATTAAGTGGCAGGTTGTCAAGGTTCCTTCCCCACTCTGAACTCTAGGGTACAGATATGGGGCCCTGCATGAAAGACCTCTCTAAGCTTATTCTTACCAGCTTAGGTTAAGAACCTCAAGGTACAAACTTTGCCTTGTCCTTGAACCCTATGCTGCCACCACCCAAGCATCTGAAACAAAGAACAGGGAAAGAGCCCACTTGGAGACGTCTTCCCCCCAAAAATATCCCCCCCAAGCCCTACACCCCCTTTCCTGGGGAAGGCTTGATAAAAATCCTCACCAATTTGCATAGGTGAACACAGACCCAAACCCTTGGATCTTAACAATGAAAAAGCAATCAGGTTCTTCAAAGAAGAATTTTAATTAAAGAAAAAGTAAAAGAATCACCTCTGTAAAATCAGGATGGTAAATACCTTACAGGGTAATCAGATTCAAAACAGAGAATCCCTCTAGGCAAAACCTTAATATACATTCCATTCAACAATTTACCAGCCATTTAAACAAAAGAAAATCTAACGCATTTCTAGCTAGATTACTTACTAACTTAACAGAAGTTCTGAAGAGCATTCCTGACCTGGTCCCAGCAAAAACACCACACAGACAGACAGACCCTTTGTTTCCCCCCGCCCCCCTATCCGCTCCAGCTTTGAAAGTAACTTGTCTCCTCATTGGTCATTTTGGTCAGGTGCCAGCGAGGTTATCTTAGCTTCTTAACCCTTTACAGGTGAAAGGGTTTTGCCTCTGACCAGGAAGGATTTTATAGTTCTGTATACAGAAAGGTGGTTACCCTTCCCTTTATATTTATGACACAGGTAGAGAAAGATTTCATAATTAGTCATGTATATATTCACCCTTTAGTTAAAATGGGGGATTACGTAGAGGACAGAGCTTCACACAATTTATGCAAGGTGATGCTCACTGCTCAATATTCAGCATGTTAAAATCTTTACAAAATGTTTTTGAAATGTATTGATGTAGGTGCTTCACAGCCTTGAAGCCCACTTGCTCATTTCCTTCAAAATAAAGCTACTTGAGTGAAATGATTGCATGCATCTCTTAATCCAGAAGATTCTCCTATGAGTGTTTCCTAAGATATTTTACCATGTCCGAAGAGAGTGTGGAGCTCTGGGAAATCAGTGAGTGAGCAGATGTGTAATTGTGAGCGCCCAGAATTTACATTTTCATTTTAGCTATCTGGATAATGGCTGAAGAGAATGGTGATGAGTAAGTCCTGTAAACTTTCACAGCTTTTACTCATTTAAAATAAATGATCCAATAGACCCAAAATCATTCAAGCCAATTCTGCATTATTATAAGTGCTGAACATTCTCAATTCCCATTGACCTCAGTTAGAGTTTCAAGCACTCTGTACATAGCAGGATTGACCCAGAGAAGCTAGAGATGGAAAAGAGCTTTTAGGTCACTAATCCTATTCCTCAGAGAATTCCGCACCCAAAAAATTCCTAAATTCTGCATATTTTGTCAAAATAATGCAATATAATCACACAAGTTTCACTTATTTCGGTAATTTATTTAAACTACCATACGGGGCTGGGAGGGATAACGGAACCATGTTAGGATATAGATATTCAGGCCTGTCTGCAAAGGCCTGTACTTCAAGAATTTAGGTATATTCTTAACACTTGGCTAGTTAGAGGTATAAAAGAAAGAATCAAAATCACTGTCTGCCAGTGTAAGGTCCTTCTCTTACTGTGACAGTCTGAGGCCCTGTTCTTAGGCTAAGGCCTTTGGCTAAGCAGCAGAGGCAGCCATAAGCTGGGAAGTGAACGGTCACATCCTCACATTCCAAACTAGTCACATTGAAATAAGGTGCTACTGGGCTGTTAGGAATACAATCCTGTCCTGATAATGTCTATCGCCTCCAGAGAAAGAGAAGTGCCTAGAAGATGTAAAAGGAAACTTAGTTTGATAGCATCCTGTCTGGCAAGAACTCACTTATCAATAGCTGGGATGTGAAATCCTCACTTCTGTATTGTTTTCTCATTATAGTTCCCACTTTGCTATTGTTTGTCTGTATAATCTCCGTCTGGTTCTGTGATTGTTCCTGTCTGCTGTATAATTAATTTTGCTGGGTGTAAACTAATTAAGGTGGTGGGATATAATTGGTTACATAATCATGTTACAATATGTTAGGATTGGTTAGTTAAATTTCAGGAAAATGATTGGTTAAGGTATAGCTAAGCAGAACTCAAGTTTTACTATATAGTGTGCAGTCAACCAAGAAGTGAGGGGGTGGGTGTGTGTTGGGGAAATGGGAACAGGGAATGGGGGTAAGGAAATTGCAATCATGTTTTGCTAAAGGGGGAAATGGGAACAGGGAATGGGAGTGGGGAAATTGGAATCATGTTTGGCTAAGGGCAGAAATGGGAACAGGGACACAGGTGTAAGGCTCTGTGGTGTCAGAGCTGGGAAGGAGGATACTAAGGAAGGAAACTGGAATCATGCTTGCTGGAAGTTCACCCCAATAAACATTGAATTGTTTGCACCTTTGGACTTCGGGTATTGTTGCTCTCTGTTCATGCGAGAAGGACCAAGGAAGTAAGTGGGTGAAGGAATAAGCCCCATAACACACCACACAACTGTTCAGCATTTCCTAAACACATGAAAGTTAAGTTACAAATACTTGGTAACCAAGATCCTGCATTCCAGTTATAATCCTGGATTTTTATTTAAATTACATTACAGAACACCAGAATAAAAGTAAAGTAGAATGTCACTTTAAATTGCTCAGACTTTCACACATGAAAGTCACACAGTTTTGCTATCACTGTCCTGCATTTTTTTTTTAAATGGATAAGTAAAATAGGTCCTGAGCTGTAATCTAACCTCATTGTGCCTCTCTGGCACAGTAAAAAAGCAAGAAAGCACATAGACCTTCCTAGCTGAGGATTCTGTTACTGTAATTTACAATAATGGTATGTCTACAGTACAAAATTAGGTCGAATTTATAGAAGTCGGTTTTCTAGAAAGCGTTTTTATACAGTTGATTGTGTGTGTCCCCACACAAATGCTCTAAGTGCATGTAGTCGGCGGAGTGTGTTCACAGTACCGAGGCAACCGTCGACTTCCGGAGCGTTGCACTGTCGGTGGCTATCCCACAGTTCTCGCAGTCTCCGCCACCCATTTGAATTCTGGGTAGAAATCCCAGTGCCTGATGGGGCTAAAACATTGTCGTGGGTGGTTCTGGGTACCTATCGTCAGGCCCCCGTTCCCTCCCTCCCTCCGTCCATGAAAGCAAGGGCAGACAATCGTTTTGCGCCTTTTTTCTTGAGTTACCTGTGCAGATGCCATACCACGGCAAGCATGGAGCCCGCTCAGCTAACCATCACCGTATGTCTCCTGGGTGCTGGCAGATATGGTACTGCATTGCTACACAGCAGCAGTTTATTGCCTTTTGGCAGCAGACAGTGCAGTATGACTGGTAGTCGTCATCGACATAGTCCTGGGTGCTCTTTTAACCAGGCGCCTGGGCAAACATGGGAGTGACTCAGCCAGGTCATTTCCCTTGTTTCGTCTCGTGGCGATTGAGTCCTACCGGCAGTGCACTGTCTTTTAACCTGCAGCCAGCAGAAGATGATGGCTCGTCGTCATACTGCACCGTCTTCTGCCGAGCACCCAGGTGTTGACAATGGCTAGCGGTCGTACTGCACAGTCTGCTGCCAGCAAGATGTATAAAGATAGATGAAGTGGCTCAAAACAAGAAATAGACCAGATTTGTTTTGTATTCATTTTCTCCTCCCTCCCTCCCTCTGTGAAATCAACTGCCTGCTAAACCCAGTTTTGAGTTCTATCCTTGAGGTTTTGAGTTCTATCCTTGAGGGGGCCATTCAGTTTCTCACAAAGCCACCCCCTTTGTTGATTTTAATTCCCTGTAAGCCAACCCTGTAAGCCATGTCGTCAGTCGCCCCTCCTTCCGTCAGGGCAATGGCAGACAATCGTTCCGCGCCTTTTTTCTGTGCAGACGCCATACCACGGCAAGCATGGAGCCAGCTCAGATCACTTTGGTGATTAAGAGCACATTAAACACCACATGCATTATCCAGCAGTATATGCAGCACCAGAACCTGGCAAAGCGATACTGGGCGAAGAGGCAACGTCAGCGTGGTGACGTGAGTGATGAGGACATGGACACAGACTTCTCTCAAAGCACGGGCCCTGGCAATGTGGGCATCATGGTGCTAATGGGGTAGGTTCATACGGTGGAACGCCGATTCTGGGCTCGAGAAACAAGCACAGACTGGTGGGACCGCATAGCGTTGCAGGGCGATTCCCAGTGGTTGCAAAACTTTCGCATGCATAAGGGCACTTTCATGGAACTTTGTGACTTGCTTTCCCCTGCCCTGAGGCGTAAGAATAGCAAGATGAGAGCAGCCCTCACAGTTGAGAAGCGAGTGGCAATAGCCCTGTGGAAGCTTGCAACGCCAGACAGCTACCGGTCAGTCGGGAATCAATTTGGAGTGGGCAAATCTACTGTGGGGGCTGCTGTGATGCAAGTAGCCCATGCAATCAAAGATCTGCTGATATCAAGGGTAGTGACCCTGGGAAATGTGCAGGTCCTAGTGGATGGCTTTGCTGCAATGGGATTCCCTAACTGTGGTGGGGCGATAGACTGAACCCATATCCCTATCTTGGCACCAGAGCACCAAGCCAGCGAGTACATAAACCGCAAGGGATACTTTTCAATAGTGCTGCAAGCACTGGTGGATCACAAGGGACATTTCACCAACATCAATGTGGGATGGCCGGGAAAGGTACATGACGCTCGCATCTTCAGGAACTCTGGTCTGTTTCAAAAGCTGCAGGAAGGGACTTTATTCCTGGACCAGAAAATAACCGTTGGGGATGTTGAAATGCCTATAGTTATCCTTGGGGACCCAGCCTACCCCTTAATGCCATGGCTCATGAAACCATACACAGGCAGCCTGTACAGTAGTCAGGAGCTGTTCAACTACAGGCTGAGCAAGTGCAGAATGGTGGTAGAATGTGCATTTGGACATTTAAAAGCGCACTGGCACAGTTTACTGACTCAGTTAGACCTCAGCGAAACCAATATTCCCACTGTTATTACTGCTTGCTGTGCGCTCCACAATATCTGTGGGAGTAAGGGGGAGACGTTTATGGTGGAGTGGGAGACTGAGGCAAATCGCCTGGCTGCTGGTTACACACAGCCAGACACCAGGGTGGTTAGAAGAGCACAGGAGGGTGCGGAGCGCATCAGAGAAGCTTTGAAAACCAGTTTCATGACTGGACAGGCTACGGTGTGAAAGTTCTGTTTGTTTCTTCTTGATGAAACCCCCCACCCCTTGGTTCACTCTACTTCCCTGTAAGCTAACCACCCTCCCCTCCTCCCTTCGATCACCACTTGCAGAGGCAATAAAGTCATTGTTGCTTCACATTCATGCATTCTTTATTCATTCATCACACAAATAGGGGGATGACTACCAAGGTAGCCCAGGAGGGGTGGTGGAGGAGAGAAGCACCAGGAGGGGTGGTGGAGGAGGGAAGGACAAGGCCACACAGCACTTTAAAAGTTTAAAACTTTAAAACTTATTGAATGCCAGCCTTCTGTTGCTTGGGCACTCCTCTGGGGTGGAGTGGCTGTGCGGCTGGAGGCCCACCCACCACGTTCTTGGGCATCTGGGTGAGGAGGCTATGGAACTTGGGGAGGAGGGCGGTTGGTTACACAGGGGCTGTAGTAGCGGTCTGTGCTCCTGCTGCCTTTCCTGCAGCTCAACCATATGCTGTTGCATATTGGTTTGATCCTCCAGCAGCCTCAGCATTGAATCCTGCCTCCTCTCATCATGCTGCCGCCACCTTTCAGCTTCAGCCCTCTCTTCAGCCCGCCACTTACTCTCTTCAGCCCGCCACCTCTCCTCCTGGTCATTTTGTGCTTTCCTGCACTCTGACATTGTCTGCCTCCACACATTCGTCTGTGCTCTGTCAGTGTGGGAGGACAGCATGAGCTCAGAGAACATTTCATCACGAGTGCATTTTTTTTGCCTTCTAATCTTCACTAGCCTCTGGGAAGGAGAAGATCCTGTGATCCTTGAAACACATGCAGCTGGTGGAGAAAAAAAAAGGGACAGTGGTATTTAAAAAGACACATTTTATGGAACAATGGCTACACTCTTTCACAGTAAACCTTGCTGTTAACATTACATGCACAGCACATGTGCTTTCGTTCCAAGGTCGCATTTTGCCTCCCCCCACCACGTGGCTAGCCCCTCATCCCTCCCCGTGGCTAACAGCGGGGAACATTTCTGTTCAGCCATAGGCAAACAGCCCAGCAGGAATGGGCACCTCTGAATGTCCCCTTAAGAAAAGCACCCTATTTCAACCAGGTGACCATGAATGATATCCCTCTCCTGAGGATAACACAGAGACATAAAGAATGGATGTTGTTTGAATGCCAGCAAACATACACTGCAATGCTTTGTTCTACACTGCAATGCTTTATTCTACAATGATTCCCGAGTACGTGCTACTGGCCTGGTGTGGTAAAGTGTCCTACCATGGTGGACGGAATAAGGCTGCCGTCCCCAGAAACCTTTTGCAAAGGCTTTGGGAGTACATCCAGGAGAGCCGCAAATGCCAGGGCAAATTAATCATTAAACATCCTTGCTTTTAAACCATGTATAGTATTTTAAAAGGTACACTCACCAGAGGTCTCTTCTCCGCCTGGCGGGGGGTATTGGCTCCAGGTCCAGGATGAGAAACAGTTCCTGGCTGTCGGGAAAAATGGTTTCTCCGCTTGCTTGCTGTGAGCTATCTACAACTTCATCATCATCATCTTCCTCGTCCCCAAAACCTGCTTCTGTGTTGCCTCTATCTCCATTGAAGGAGTCAAACAACATGGCTGGAGTAGTGGTGGCTGAACCCCCTAAAATGGCATGCAGCTCATCATAGAAGCGGCATGTTTTGGGCTCTGACCCGGAGCAGCCGTTTGCCTCTCTGGTTTTCTGGTAGGCTTGCCTCAGCTCCTTAAGTTTCACGTGGCATTGCTTTGGGTCCCTGTTATGGCCTCTGTCCTTCATGCCCTGGGAGATTTTGACAAATGTTTTGGCATTTCGAAAACTGGAACGGAGTTCTGATAGCACAGATTCCTCTCCCCATACAGTGATCAGATCCCATACCTCCCGTTCGGTCCATGCTGGAGCTCTTTTGCAATTCTGGGACTCCATCATGGTCACCTCTGCTGATGAGCTCTGCATGGTCACCTGCAGCTTGCCACGCTGGCCAAACGGGAAATTGAAATTCAAAAGTTCGCGGGCCTTTTCCTGTCTACCTGGCCACTGCATCTGAGTTGAGAGTCCTGTCCAGAGCGGTCACAATGGAGCACTCTGGGATAGCTCCCGGAGGCCAATACCATCTAATTGCGTCCACAGTACCCCAAATTCGACCCAGCAAGGCCGATTTCAGCGCTAATCCCCTTGTCGGGGGTGGAGTAAAGAAATCGATTTTAAGAGCCCTTTAAGTCGAAAAAAAGGGCTTTGTCGTGTGCACGGGTGCAGGGTTAAATTGATTTAATGCTGCTAAATTGAACCTCAACTCCTAGTGTAGACCAGGGCTCAGTCATTCGGTGCACTTCTGCCCAGTTCAGCTGGATCTTCCTAAGCCAAGACCTACCCATTAAGGCTGGGTAATTATCTCTCACCACAAACAGTGGCAATTTAGCAGCCTGTCCATTGAGCTCCACCTTAACATCAGTAGTGTCCAACATGGACACAGCTTCTCCCGTATATGTCTTCAGAACTGGGTTGTTTGTTTTTTGTTTTTTGGTTTTTTTTTTGCTTTAAGCAGAAGATGCTGTAGCTTCTCTTTATCCACAGTCTCAGAGACTAGTGAGACAGCTGCACCGGTGTCCAGTTCCATGCATATAGGTTTCCCGTCCCACAACAGGGTTACCCAGTATTCATGTCAGCCCACTGCCAAAGACAAAACGTGGAGTGGCTCTTTTTCTTATGATGAGGTGTCTCCTTGGTCATCCTGGGTCTGCTCTAGGGTATGCAGATTTCCCTTTTTGGTGGGCCAGACCACAGGCCTCTTTTTCTTTTGTTTACAGGCACACTCAATGTGTCCCTTTTTGCCACAATGTCGACACACCAGGTCCTTACACCAGCATTCTGATGCCTGGTGATCCGCCTTACCACAGCGGTAACATTCCTGACTCTCCACACGTTTTGTGGGTAGGTTCTTGTGACACCGCATGTACCCTACGGGATGCACTGATGTATTGTGCCTCCTTCGTAGCCAGTTCCACGGAGACTGCAATGTCAACAGCCTTCTGTAAGGTAAGCTGAGCCTCTGTCAAAAGGCTCTTCCGCATAGCTTCACTGTGCAGGCCACACACTAACCTGTCATGTAGGGCATCATTTAGTATCTCCTTAAATTCACAGTGTTCTGCAAGCTTTCTCAAAGTTGCTACAAATTGTACAACTGTTTCATCTTCTTTCTGGTCTCTTTTGTGGAACCTATATCTTTCAGCAATTACCAATGGTTTTGGAGAAAAATGGGACCCCAGGATTTCCACAATGTCACTGTAAGATTTAGTCTCTGGCTTAACAGGGTGTAGTAAACTGCGTAGCAGGGAGTAGGTCTTAGCCCCTACAACACTTAAGAATATTGGCACTTTCTTCTCTTCTGTAATGTCATTTGCAATAACAAAAAGCTCAAAATGCTCAGTACATACATGCCATTGCACTATAGTCTCTTCAAAAGATTCCAGTGGCCCTATAAGTGTAGCCATGATTTTAGTTTCAGTTTGCACCATCAGTGCAAACAAGCCAATTCTTACCCCCTTCCAGCAGCAAAAAGGGGTTTTTTTTGTACCTTAACTTCTACTTCCTTCTGTTGCTGGGGCCGCACAGACATCCCATCCCTAATAATTGCTTTCTGACCAGGCAAGCTGACTTTGACAGAAATGCATTTTCTGACAGGTGATAAAACCACAACAATGCTTAAGCTAACATTGGAACAAAGTTGTTATTTATCTTACACAAAATAGGAGAATATAATTCTTTAACACATTTTTTCTAGAGCATAACCAAAATTCATTTAATGTTTATATATATTTAATATAATATTTAATGGCCTATTATGGGATTTACCTCTGACTATCAGGTGAAAAGTATTTGCTAATATCATATTCTAAAGGAGTGAGGAGACTGATTCAAATTTCTCCCCTTTGGCCCCTGAAGAATACACAATAAGCTTAAAAGCCTTGACACATTTATGGAGCACAAATTAGTCTTATTTTGCAGACCATTGTCCCCATAAAGCTCCCTTCAGTATTGATATCCTCAAAGACAGGTATTTCCAAGCAACACAAGTGGTCCTACAAGTATTCTGGGCACATACAACAGCCAAGGTTGGAGCTGTGAGCTAAACATCAACAACAAAAACTAACTACTTATAGAAAAGAAAAAAAAAAGAGAGAGAGAGAAAAGGAGTAGCCTAAATTTTGCATCCATTTGTATATCTAAGAGATCTTAGATTTTTAACACAGCAGCATTCAGGTCTTGAGTTCCAAATGAGCCTCTCTACTTACCACACCCTCCCTCCCACATTTTACTGTAAATGTTAATTTCACTTTCCACTATTTTAGAATTTTAATAAAACAAAGCATGTTTTCCAGTAAACATGAAGGAAATACCATAGTCATAGAACCATCTGATTTACCTTCTTTTACTATTCATTCTTCCACCAATATATAATTTGCCCTGTGTGGACATTTAAAGACCTCATGGCACTTTTTGTAAAAATAGGATTTTGCCCTAGTGTCTTGGGTCAAAAATATCCACAGTATCATACACTGTGTTGTGTACCAGTTTGTTAATACCCTCTACCTCCAAGGAGCCAAATTTCAATGGCTCTGGGTGTACCTGATGTCTGGACCCTGCAGTCCTTTCTTAGGCAAACTTCTCACTGAAGTGAGTGAAAGTGCTGCCTGAATAATGATTGCAGGATCAAACCCAGCATCTCTAAAGTACCTTGGAATCCCTGGGAATAAAAATGCAAGATATTACTGAAAGTCAATGAATATTTTTATTTTTAAAATCACAGTAAATATATATGCTGCATATTTTAAAGTTACATTGGTACAGTACATCAAAATGGTATATTATACAAGTTCAGTGCTGTCCATGATATGTAATTTGTCATCTAACAGCACTGAAAGACAAAACATTTATTAGTAAACTCTGAAGTGCATGGATGTATTGGGACAAAATGCACTGCATAACAGCAGTTTTCTTACAAATGCTCTACATCACCTCATCTGCCAGCTGTGGGTGAAATGAGAGGCAATTAAGGACAATATTAAATCACAGCTCAGAAAATGGGTCTCTTTATAGACAGCCAGCTCCTACAGATACGTATATGCTGATATCAATAATTTCCCACAAGGTAACATGTATCAGCTATTTAAAAGTTCAATACTGTGCTGGAGATTTCCAGTTCAAAATCTTGGGGCTCTATTGAGAGTTTGGTTGATGGCTCAGGAGGCGATATCTGGGTGTTGAGTTGGTAATACTTGTTCCAGGGAGGTTTTGCAAAACCTAAACCAAAAATAGGTCAGAATCAAGGTTCTGCTTTATCTGAAATGAAGTGATTTAAAGCTTTTGGTTTCTTCACTCACACAGCAACAATTTTCCCAGGGCAAAAAGTGTCAACTATACTTATAGGAATCACAACATTAATCATCATTTTGTATTGCCCTGGCACATACAGGCCCCAGTCAGAGATCAGAGAGACCAGGCACTTTAGCCACATGTAATTAAAATACAATCCCTGCCTTTTTATTCTGTGTGTGTGAGCCCCTGATAACAGGAAGAAGCCTTCTGAACTTTTCTCCATTAAAGATAATGGAGACTCATTCAGTATCCCTTGTATTAGCTAAAACAACCTCATTTGGAAAAGTTCATGGATCAAAAGGTGGAACTCTCTACATGAGATCAGAGATGGGATGGGCATGTTGTGGCCAATCCTCACCTTGCAAGACATTGATACAGCTGGTTAAATACAGTCTATCCTTGCCAGGAGCTAGGATTCACAATGTGACAGAGAGACTGCTGAGACTCATCAAGCCCTCGGATCGCTACCCCTTCCAGCTTCTCCACATGGGCATCAATGATACTGCCAAGAATGACCTTGAGCAGATCACTGCAGACTGTGTGGCTCTGGGAAGAAGGATAAAGGAGTTTGAGGTGCAAGTGGTGTTCTCCATCCTCCCCATGGAAGGAAAAGGCCTGGGTAGAGACCATCAAATTGTGGAAGTCAACGAATGGCTATGCAGGTGGTGTCGGAGAGAAGGCTTTGGATTCTTTGACCATGGGATGGTGTTCCAAGAAGGAGGAGTGCTAGGCAGAGATGGGCTCCACCTAATGAAGAGAGGGAAGAGCATCTTCGCAAACAGGCTGGCTTACCTAGTGAGGAGGGCTTTAAACTAGGTTCACCGGGGGAAGGAGACCAAAGCCCTGAGGTAAGTGGGGACATGGGATACCGGGAGGAAGCACAAGCAGGAGAACGCGAGAGGGGAGGGCTCCTACCTCATACTGAGAAAGAGGGACGATCAGTGAGTTATCTCAAGTGCCTATACACAAATGCAAGAAGCCTGGGAAACAAGCAGGGAGAACTGGAAGTCCTGGCACAGTCAAGGAATTATGATGTGATTGGAATAACAGAGACTTGGTGGGATAACTCACATGACTGAAGTACTGTCATGGTTGGATATAAACTGTTCAGGAAAAACAGGCAGGGCAGAAAAGGTGGGGGAGTTACATTGTATGTAAGAGAGCAGTATGACTGCTCAGAGCTCCGGTATGAAACTGCAGAAAAACCTGAGTCTCTGGATTAAGTTTAGAAGTGTGAGCAACAAGGGTGATGTCGTGGTGAGAGTCTGCTATAGCCCACCAGACCAGGGGGATGACGTGGATGAGGCTTTCTTCCGCCAACTCACAGAAGTTACTAGATCGCAGGCCCTGGTTCTCATGGGAGACTTGAATCACCCTGATATCTGCTGAGAGAGCAATACAGCAGTGCACAGACAATCCAGGATGTTTTTGGAAAGTGTAGGGGACAATTTCCTGGTGCAAGTGTTGGAGGAACCAACTAGGGGCAGAGCTCTTCTTGACCTGCTGCTCACAAACAGGAAAGAATTAGTAGGGGAAGCAAAAGTGATGAGATTACTGGTTCTGTGGATGAAGGGAAAGCAGTGGATGTATTGTTTCTTGACTTTAGCAAAGCTTTTGACACGGTTTCCCACAGTATTCTTGTCAGCAAGTTAAGGAAGTATGGGCTGGATGAATGCACTATAAGGTGGGTAGAAAGTTGGCTAGATTGTCGGGCTCAACGGGTAGTGATCAATGGCTCCATGTCTAGTTGGCAGCCGGTGTCAAGTGGAGTGCCCCAGGGGTCGGTCCTGGGGCCGGTTTTGTTCAATATCTTCATAAATGATCTGGAGGATGGTGTGGATTGCACTCTCAGCAAATTTGCGGATGATACTAAACTGGGAGGAGTGGCAGATACGCTGGAGGGGAGGGATAGGATACAGAAGGACCTAGACAAATTGGAGGATTGGGCCAAAAGAAATCTGATGAGGTTCAATAAGGATTAGTGCAGGGTCCTGCACTTAGGACAGAAGAATCCAATGCACCGCTACAGACTAGGGACCGAATGGCTAGGCAGCAGTTCTGCGGAAAAGGACCTAGGGGTGACAGTGGACAACAAGCTGGATATGAGTCAGCAGTGTGCCCTTGTTGCCAAAAAGGCCAATGGCATTTTGGGATGTATAAGTAGTGGCATAGCGAGCAGATCGAGGGACGTGATCGTTCCCCTCTATTCGACATTGGTGAGGCCTCATCTGGAGTACTGTGTCCAGTTTTGGGCCCCACACCACAAGAAGGATGTGGATAAATTGGAGAGAGTCCAGCGAAGGGCAACAAAAATGATTAGGGGTCTAGAACACATGACTTATGAGGAGAGGCTGAGGGAGCTGGGATTGTTTAGTCTACAGAAGAGAAGAATGAGGGGGGATTTGATAGCTGCTTTCAACTACCTGAAAGGGGGTTCCAAAGAGGATGGCTCTAGACTGTTCTCAATGGTAGCAGATGACAGAACGAGGAGTAATGGTCTCAAGTTGCAGTGGGGGAGGTTTAGATTGGATATTAGGAAAAACTTTTTCACTAAGAGGGTGGTGAAACACTGGAATGCGTTACCTAGGGAGGTGGTAGAATCTCCTTCCTTAGAGGTTTTTAAGGTCAGGCTTGACAAAGCCCTGGCTGGGATGATTTAACTGGGACTTGGTCCTGCTTCGAGCAGGGGGTTGGACTAGATGACCTTCTGAGGTCCCTTCCAACCCTGATATTCTATGATTCTAAAGTGGATGGGAACCTGGGAGGCAGTGACCATGAGATGGTCAAGTTCAGGATCCTGACACAAGGAAGAAAGGAGACCAGCAGAATACGGACCCTGGACTTCAGAAAAGCAGACTTTGACTCCCTCAGGGAACTGATGGGCAGGATCCCCTGGGAGAATAACATGAGGGGGAAAGGAGCCCAGGAGAGCTGGCTGTATTTTAAAGAATCCTGATTGAGGTTACAGGGACAAACCATCCCCAAGTGTAGAAAGAATAGCAAATATGGCAGGCGACCAGCTCGGCTTAACAGTGAAATCCTTGCTCGTCTTAAACACAAGTGGAAGATTGGACAAATGACCAGGGAAGACTATAAAAATATTGCTCGGGGATGCAGGAGTGAAATCAGAAAGGCCAAATCACACTTGGAGTTGCAGCTAGCAAGAGATGTTAAGAATAACAAGAAGGGTTTCTTCAGGTATGTTAGCAACAAGAAGAAGGTCAAGGAAAGTGTGGGCCCCTTACTGAATGAGGGAGGCAACCTAGTGACAGAGGATGTGGAAAAAGCTAATGTACTCAATGGTTTTTTGCCTCTGTCTTCACGAACAAGGTCAGCTCCCAGATTACTGCACTGGGCAGCACAGCATGGGGAGGAGGTGCCCAGCCCTCTGTGGAGAAAGAAGTGGTTTGGGACTATTTAGAAAAGCTGGACGAGCACAAGTCCATGGGGTCGGATGTGCTGCATCTGAGAGTGCTAAAGGAGTTGGCGGATGTGATTGCAGAGCCATTGGCCATTATCTTTGAAAATTCATGGCAATCGGGGGAGGTCCCGGATGACTGGAAAAAGGCTAATGTAGTACCCATCTTTAAAAAAAGGGAAGGAGGAGGATCCGGGGAACTACAGGCCAGTCAGCCTTACCTCAGTCCCTGGAAAAATCATGGAACAGGTCCTCAATGAATCAATTCTGAAGCACTTAGAGGAGAGGAAAGTGATCGGGAACAGTCAGCATGGATTCACCAAGGGCAAGTCATACCTGACTAATCTGATTGCCTTCTATGATGAGATAACTGTCTCTGTGGATGAGGGGAAAGCAATGGGTGTGTTATTCCTTGACTTTAGCAAAGCTTTTGATACCATCTCCCACAGTATTCTTGCCAGCAAGTTTAAGAAGTATGAGCTGGATGAATGGACTATAAGGTGGATAGAAAGCTGGCTAGATTGTCGGGCTCAACAGGTAGTGATCAATGTGGCTCCATGTCGAGTTGGCAGCTGGTATCAAGTGGAGTGCCCCAAGGGTCAGTCCTGGGGCCGGTTTTGTTCAATATCTTCATTAATGATCTGGAGGATGGCATGGATTGCACCCTCAGCAAGTTTGCAGATGACACTAAACTGGGAGGAAAGGTAGATACACTGGAGGGTAGGGATAGGATACAGAAGGACCTACACAAATTGGAGGATTGGGCCAAAAGAACTCTGATGAGGTTCAACAAGGACAAGTGCAGAGTCCTGTACTTAGGACAGAAGAAACCCATGCACCGCTACAGACTAGGGACCAAATGGCTAGGCAGCAGTTCTGCAGAAAAGGACCTAGTAGTTACAGTGGACTAGAAGCTGGATATGAGTCAACAGTGTGCCCTTGTTGCCAAGAAGGCCAATGACATTTGGGGATGTATAAGTAGGGGCATTGCCAGCAGATCGAGGGACGTGATCATTCCCCTCTATTCGACATTGCTGAGGCCTCATCTGGAGTACTGTGTCCAGTTTTGGGCCTCACACTACAAGAAGGATATGGAAAAGTTGGAAAGCAAAGTCCAGCGGAGGGCAACAAAAATTATTAGGGGACTGGAACACATGACTTATGAGGAGAGGCTGAGGGAACTGGGATTGTTTAGTCTGCGGAAGAGAAGAATGAGGGGGGATTTGATAGCGGCTTTCAACTACCTGAAAGGGGGTTCCAAAGAGGATGGATCTAGACTATTCTCAGTGGTAGAAGAGGAGAGGACAAGGAGTAATGGTCTCAAGTTGCAGTGGGGGAGGTTTAGGTTGGATATTAGGAAAAACTTTTTCAGTAGGAGAGTGGTGAAGCACTGGAATGCGTTACCTAGGGAGGTGGTGGAATCTCCTTCCTTTGAAGTTTTGAAGGTCAGGCTTGACAAAGCCGTGGCTGGGATGATTTAGTTGGGGATTGGTCCTGCTTTGAGCAGGGGGTTGAACTAGATGACCTCCTGAGGTTCCTTCCAACCCTGATATTCTATGATTCTATATTACTCTTCTTGTTGCTCATCAGGATTTTAAAAGGAGCATTGAATTTAATGTCATTCTTTCTCTCTCATTGTTACATTGGCTTTACCATCTCATGCAAAATAAGACCTTCACCAAACATTATTGGCAAGCTGCAAGACTTCACTCAGCCAAACTATCTCATTTTGCTAATTATTGTGTAGCTGCTATATTCCAGCAATGCTCACATGTTGTCTGACATTGGAATTAAGTGCCTTCTCTTTGGGGGAAGAGCTATGCAATCTTTTTTTTTTTTTCTGGCCCTAAAGTGCCCTATTTCATACTCGTTCCTAACCATCCCAGAAAGCAACATTGATATCTGTCACGTCTTAAAAAAAAAAATCACCCTTTGTAAAATCCAAAGTCTCGTGGTAGCATTGAATATGAGAAGGAGCTAACTGCTATCCTGGTCACTTGGCAAATCAGTGGCCAAAAACAACAACTTGGACCAATTTTATTTCACCTGAGATATTTTACAAGATTTTATAATTGCTTGTCTCTCTATTTTATGTCTTTTCTCTCCCCTTTCCTTTACCCTTGTCTTTATCTTCTTTCAGGATATATTCTATTGGCCAGATTCTGCTGTGACTTAAATCCTGTGAGACCCCATTGATTTTAATGATACAGACCTGGAATATTAAAATCCCACCACTCATGCGTGGAATACCCTGCCCTGTAAACTGAATCAAATGGAATAAGACTAAGTTCCTGACAAAAAGAAGGCGGTTTCATTTTTAGGTTCACGGCTGTAAACTAGGGCAAAATTTGCCCCTCGGCATCTAGGTCTTGAATCAGAAAAAATATTTGACTATATGCTTAACCTTAAGAATTTGCTTAAATCCATCCCTATTCAGCATGTATTTAAAGTGCCAGATTGGGGCCCTACAGGTAATCTTACATATATACACTTAAATAGATAAAGCTGAGTTACATGTTTGTACTCTGGAGCAGGGTGGGAATTCCACATGCTTTAGCTGTTATACAAAGTTATTTTTAATCAAAATCCATTCAATCAAAAATTAGGAAATGACACGCTAAATAAAGCCACTGTGTAAGGCTGTCTATGAATGATTAAACTGTCATTAAAGTTGCTTTAAATTATTTTAAATAATTAAAATACCTATCTGGAAAAACACATAGCTGGAATTGAAAACTCTGCGTATATTGGAGAGATTTTCTACTTCCCAGAGCATGCTATGCTCAAAGTGCTTCAGTGAAGCTATACAGTGCTTCAAAGCTAAAGATTAAATAATGGAAGCAAAATTTATGTCTGGCATCTCTCCGCTGACTTTTAAGCAGTTACACCAAAAATGAATTTGACATGAAGAGCCCTATTTTGCCCAATGCTAAATCCTCTTACCACCACTCCTGCAGCACAAAAAGGATTGAAAGCCACCTTAAAGGGGCAGCTTGGGACTTCGCTTGTGTAGGGGAATCTCTGGGTGGAGTAGAGCTGGCATAGCCAGCTTTCTGCCACCTGCTCCTGCCCCCTGGAGTACAGGTTATGCCAGGGGCAGGAGAGTGCATGGCTGAAACGTGCTGCACTGACAATCCTTGCTAACATGGCACTGGGTGCTTAACCAGCTCCTGTTTGCTCCAGGGATAGAGAGGCAGAAAAATGGCAAAATAATACCCCTGTTTCCCCTTTCAGATGCATTAAGCAGACCCCTGGTTATCTGAGAATTAAGCCCAGAATTCTTCAGTTCAATAGCATTTGATAACCTTGTAACAAATGAGGCCTCATCCTTTTCCCAACAAAGTCAATGGAAGGAGAATTTGGACCATAATAGGCTTACAAAATCATACTTAAATATTAGTTAGAAAGATGCAGCAAGAGGCTGACATAATCCTACCACCATTTGTGCAATAAAACACTCATGCTATCTGAATCCACCGTAACACACTACATTTTTCCCTGCCGGAAGAGAAATGCTGCTGTATCTTTTCTGACAGTTTTGTCATTTAACATAATGAGTCCGCTGTAGACAAAATATGTTTTTTTCAATATTTATGACTCATTTTAAAACACAGTTTTAATCTAGTCTGAATGTTGCACCTTCAGTTAGGGCAACATTTAGCTTTCACTTTATTTGTTAAACTTCTGAATGTTAATATTCATTATTTTGTAAACCCAGTTTGGTCCCCAATTCTTCTTCCATTAACCTTCCTAGGAGCAGAAACAGTCCTCTGTGTATTATATAGATTGTCTTCCACTTAAACAATGGGTGAAATCCTTCCCCACAGAAGTCAATGGTTTTTGCCATGGACTTCAAAGGGTGCTAAGATTTCACCTTCTATCGAATTCATCCTTTAATTCTTTTAAAGTCACAATGAGGAAGAATTTGTCTCTCTGTATGTCATCTATAATCTGAGAAATAATGTTATATGACACACCAAAAGAAAGTCTTTTACATTTATGCAGCATTTTGAATTCTAGAATTTCTTTCTTTCCTAATGAAAAGATATTGTTATGATTCAAAATAATTTCAATCTGTTTTTATTTCATTAAAGTTCCATCACTTATATGGAGCTTCATCAAGGCATTACATTTTCTAGTTTTGGATTGAGTGGATTTTGAAAAAGAAACTGTTTATAACAGTGTAAGCAGATGAAGTTCTCACCATGCTCCAAGTACACTGCATAAGTTTCACATTTACCAGTTTCCTTGGCTTTGCCTTTATTGTTAAATAACAAAAGGTAAGCACAGGGAAGCAATACAGCCTATGATAGGGCACTAGAATGGGAATCAGGATACCCAGTTCACTTCCCAGCTCTTCCATTGGCCTTCTGGGTGACCTTGGGCAAGTCACTTCTCTCCCTGTGCCTCAGTTTTCCCATATGTAAGACCGGGATTATGATACTAACTTTCTTGGTAAAGTGCTTTGAGATCCATGGATAGGAGTTAGGCATTATTATAAACATCAGCCCAAGCTTCCTCCTGAGCTTGGCTGTACCTAGAGTTTGTCTGCAGGACACTTTCTCTTTCTGTCCTTACCCTTAATTCCCTATGCCTCAAAGCAACACTCCTACCCCTCTCATACTTCTGGATTGGAGTTAATGGGACCCACCTGACCTGACAGGCATGAACTACAACACCATCACCAGCACAAAATTCCAGGGTGGAATACCTGGCCCCAATTATTGAGTGAAGTCAATTCGTCTCTTGAACCTACCATCCTCTTCATAGGAACTCCTGAAATGTAATATATTCTCACGTTATTGCAATAACTGATTATGGGGAAAGATTAAAACAGCTAATTAAATTAAAATTTCTGAATTAGTAATGCTACATGTTAATAATTCAGTGGCCTGAAATTAGCATGATCTCCATCACAACTTAATTTATCCATAATAGTTAAACTAGTATATATACTCATATTCTTTGCTGAATTTCACTATTTTAAAATAGTAAATAATTAGTAGTCTAAGCATACCAAGTATGCTATTCTTGCAATACTTAAAATTCAGTGTGTTATAACTAGCATATAGTAGCACAGAACTATCAGCAAAAAGGAGTAAAAAGGAAAAGAAAGGCTTCTGGACAGGGTGTGGACCCGCAACATGGGGGATCAGTGCAACATAGAATAGCTGGTACTCCTTGGTTATTGGTGGAGGATATGTCACTATCAAAGGTATATTGTATGCTATTCTCACAACCAGACTGTGCAGTTAATACTGTTCCTGAAACAATGAGACTGACAGGTATATATATACATTTTTCTACCTTACTTAAAAATTTTCTGTTATGTAAAACAGAAATCAGATTCTGTTTAATATTAAGCATAGGCAATTCTGTTTATTTGGGATGCATAGTGGTACAATGGGCCTGATTCTTCTCTTATGAAACATTAACTGTTGACTTTAGTGGTGATCCCCATTTGCACAACTGTAAATGAGATGAGAATGAAAATCTATGACCCTGCCTTTACAGATATATAGTAGAGCCCTCAGAGAGCTTGGTGGCCTAGTGGTTAGCACACCCAGTTTTCAGTCTCTTGCCTTCTAGCAGAAAGGCCCCTCGGTCAAGTTCCTCACCCTTGTATGTAGCGTATCCTCACCTTAAGGTTTTTCAGTGACTCACCCATTCCTTACTAGCAGGGGAGGTGGGGCAAAAATAAGGTTTATGCCCCTTCTGCAACAAGGGAAGTTGGTAAGGGATCCCTGGCCCTTCCACTCCACCAGGCTCTGACCCAGCGCCTTGTGAGGGACAACAATGTCCAGCACTCTGGAATGCTCCAGAACTGCCTCTTTGGTCACTTCCTACCATACATCTCCCCCAAAGTCTCCAAGTCCAATGTAAGATAGTCAAATAAAAAGGGGAGGGGAGATAACTAATCCTTCAGCCCCTACTGGTCTCAGCAGATGGTCTTCTTCCTCACAGTGAGGCTTCTTCAGCATCCTTGTTCAGGGTCCCTTATAGCATTGATGCCTTCCTCCCTGGCTTTCTCTCTTCTGAGTTGAGTTGCTCCCTTTGAAGCTTTTTCCTCAGCTGGAGCACGTTCTGCAGGCCTGGCTGGGTGGGGCTACCTGGGCCCAATGTGGGGTTTGTACACCCCAACCCAAGGCATGAAGGGTTTGTTTATCAGTTATGTTAGTTCAGTCAGACACCTAAAAACGCTGTTGAAATGTAGGCTAACATCTTTGAAGCAGTGTGAACTGATCATGTCTTATCCATGTATAGAAGATGGCACGCCAAGAACTTCAGTACAGGTAAAAACTGAAACTATATATTGCAATCCTATCCATCAAGTGCTGTGGCCAGTGAAGGAGTTCTCCATAATTTAAAACATTAATGAACATTGACAGAAAACACACTATAAACAAGATGTGTTGGGAGGCACTACGGAGAAAGGTAGAGTGGTCCTAACAAATGATATTCACAGTACACAGATGTGTCTTGCTGCTCCAATAACAAATCTATAATCCTGACTTTTTGCAATGATTCTACTCATTAGCCAACACCTCTAGCAAGACAGTAAATAGGTGAAGAAGAAGAAGAAGAAGTGTGTATGTTTTATTGCTGGAGAATTCCCTCTGCACATACCAAACAAATGATGGGTCCCAAATTATGACAGTGCTGGGAATGCCAGCCCATTTTCAAGGAAGCACTTTTTAAGGAACATATAATGACAAAGAGATGATAGAGTTTCTTAAAGTCTCAGTTTACAAGGATGGAACTCTAGACACCATCTTCTGCTAATAGTTCTTCTAACTTTAAAGTTCAGCACAATTGTGAACTATCAGGACTGAGGATCTAGTTTCTCTGCCCAGTCCATTGGTTGGGCTTTTGCAACCATATGCAGTGTACATCTGAAAAGGGTGGTGTAAAGAAAACTTAATTTTTGCACATTTCCAAAAAGAATAGTCTCCTTTCCTGCTCCAGCATTTGGTGCAGTAAAGCCATAGGTGAAAGTCGTTCTTAAAATGAAAAATATTGATTTTTACCCTCCATTCTTTAGATATGTTTTCCATTACATGCCTGAAGTCTTCATCTACCTTTATTGATAATACCTTGGATAATGTTCAGACAATGAACACACCTGCAAAGACATGAGGTCATGGTTCCTTTTTAAGTATGCAGAAAAAACCTAGCTGGGATTCTGACTTAGATGCACAAAGTCTACTTTCTGAACTTTGAATGAATACTGACAGTGTGTTTAATATGTTTTCTGTAGCAACCACTTTTAAAGCCTACTCTATTTTTATAGAAAACAGTTTTGTGAATCCACCATTGGTGAAATAAAAGCTGCTGACTGATTGGAACTAAGTACCCTGCTACTAATGTAAGCTTTCTATTTTCAAAAGACAAATTAGGCTGTAAAATACAGAACATTTTTAAAAACTTGCATCTGGGGAGACCTGCAGTTTCATAAGTGGAACAGATTTAATTCACAACTTTTTTAAGTCTTTGAAATATTGCTTGCATTTAAATGTATTGTATTGTCTCACAAATACTTATTCAGCTAAAGGAACATTGTTTAAATCCCAGCTAACACATACAAGGTCAAAGGAAAAGCAGAAGCTCTGCCAACTAATTAAACACTGAAAGTTCATGAGAAGAGAAAGACAATTGGTAAAATTAAGGACAAATAAAAATGGTCATGTACATAGGGCCTCCCATACACATGCATCTCCAAACACTTAAAAGACGAGGGGTACGATTCTGTGCCATACCCCTTAGTCCCTGGCAGTATAAAGGAGCCTTAGTGTGAATGTCACTATAACAGATGCCCACTTCAAGGCCCCTCTACATTGCTGGAGCAATATAAAGGAGAATTAATGTACATGTGAATCAGGTCCCGTGTGTCAAATCTTCTCAGATTTGAAGTTAACGGGACTGGGATATGTTCCTAAGTGCGCATGGACCGCTTCACCCACATCTGAAATGCAGCTAATGGTGGGGTGGAAAGGCATTAGCAACCATTCTCTTCTGATAATGCTTCACAGCCACCTTTAAGATGGAAAGGTGAGAAAAGCTTCTCCAAATGAAACTGCTAGAAAAATGTAGATGGGAATAATGTGTAATCAGAGCCCAACGTTGAAATGAAACCAGGATACTAGCATTAAACACCCCCCCCCCTTTTAAGGTCAGGCTTGACAAAGCCTTGGCTGGGATGATTTGATTGCGGATTGGTCCTGCTTTGAGCAGGGGGTTGGATTAGATGACCTCCTGAGGTCCCTTCCAACTCTGATATTCTATGATTCTATGATACCCTGGCAAAAAGCAACACAGTGGTTGTAAGTATTCAGGTCCTGGATCTTGTCTCATCTGAAGTTGTCACACAGAGCCCACTAGCACCATTATCTGTTCACTGCCCTCAATTACAGACCAATTCTGTGCAGTGTTCAGGACCTGATGGAACTGGGCCCTTGGTATCCTCTCTCTTTCTTTGTTTCTCTCGTCTCCTGAATGTATTTATGGAACAATTTAACTCCAGATGCTAGCATTTTCCTTTCTTCCCTGCCTTATTTGATTCCTGGACTCTGACTGCTGGAATATATTTAGTCCTTTCAGTCACTCCCGTTTCTTATCAATATTTTGTTTGTGCGGGTAAGCTCTTTCATCAATCTTCCTTTCAGCCACATATTTTAATCTTCGTGTATATTTAAAGTGCATTGGAATGACTAGTCTTTCTATTTGCACTAGTGAGAATTTTCATTTCCACTACCCAGTATCTATCCCCTTTCCTTGTGGGTCAAATTGAACTCTCATCTTCCCAGTTACTCATAAAAGCAGCAGAACACTTATGCAGTCCTCCCACACCACTACCTCTATTGTGCTGCTGTGCTTTGATTGTAAGTTCAGCTAGTAGATGAAGTGGCTTAGCCTGTGTTTAAAAAGCACCTTGTAATTGTATGGCACTATGAAAAATGATCTCTGAAGTTAGAGGGCAATGATCCAGAAGTCAAAGGGAAACTTTTATATTCAAGTCAAGCCAAAAGACTGAAAAGTTTTTAGTTTAAGCATCAAAATCTGGGTATTCATATTCTTGTAACTGTTTACAATACACAATGAAAAAGTGTGTGCTCTCTGTGGATTCTAACTCAGGAATGTGATCCTCCTAGGACAAGAGTTCAACATTTAGCACCTGACTGTCAGATGTGCTGAGCACCTGCACCTTCAGCTTACCTGTTTTGATGTTTTTTTTGCTAACACACACATCGCAATAGCAACTCTGTCTGTACTTTGTGCCTTGTCTACACTCAGGCTACGTGCACTCACTACAGAGGACCCCTATGACAGGTGGTGAGTGATTCCAGTATTTAGTCACCCTGAGATTTATATTCCATCCTGGAACTGTGACTTCGGTAACACTTTACTCCTCAGCACAGTGATGCTCGCAGTACTGGAAGCTTTCAACTTCATCCATTGTTAAACAAACAGTAGTCACCAGACACCTGATCCTCCACTCTCCAGCTATACTAGTATAACTCCATTGACCTTGGTGGAGTTATTCCTGATTTAAACTAAAGATCAAACATCAGGCTCTGTGACTTTTAAAGGAACCTAGTCATAGCTTCTCTCTTTTCAGAGATATTTCATTAGTCACATATTGCTCCATGTCTTGAGACCTTGGGTGTGTCTCACTAAAGACAATGTCTTTAGAGGCCCTTATGCACAGTACCAATAGTGCTTACCATGCCTCCTTGGGTGGCAGCAGGAAAGGTATATTCCAGAATCATTTCTACCAAACAGCACCAGAACTAGAAACATGTAGAGCAGAAATTACAGACAAATACTTTTGATTTCAGGTTTCAGAAAAAGCTTCCTGCACTTCATAGTTTGGTCTGATAGAAATCATCAGTCAGCTAAGAGCTTTTTAAAGCCCCTCTCATCTTCAGCCTTTTCCTGAATCACCCTTGACGGGTAACTGGTCAACTACTTAAACTGATACTTCTGCCCATTTTATACTTCCTTCTATTTTCCTCAGTTTAGAAAAAATTCTGCTCATATTTTACAAGGGAGAAAGACTAGATGGGTATATTCATAGGCTTCTGGTCTATATTGCATTTTGTACAAAAGACCAATCTTATTTTAAGGGGCTGAATTTCATTTCCTACATTGACACATGTAGGCTTTCTGTAGCCAACAATCTAAAATTAATTCAGGAAATCTATATTTATTTATTCAAATCCCACAAGGAAAGCATTTTTTGCTAAGCTGATGGGTTAACTAGAAGTGGATTCGACTGCTGAAGTACCAATCCAGCCCTTTAAAGCAGGAAACAGGCTTTTCTGGAGGAAAAATAGAAAATATAGACTCTGGGACACATTCATCCCAGATCTAACTCAATTGGCCACAAAGCAATTACACCAAGTATGAATTTGGCTACCTTTTTCAGCCCTCCCATCCTGCTTAATCTTTTCTACTTGGCTTCATTTGGTATCCTCAGAAATATCATACTCTATTCAATTCTTGTCCACCTTTATCTGTGGGTACTATGTTTCCACTCAGATACTGTTAATAAGTACAGCATAAGCTAAAATCACTGAACCCCTAACTGCAGATGAGACTTAGAGAGAGCTTGCATAGGACATATTAATCAGGTTCCAGCAGACTTGTGGATCCGTGGAAATAGAGAATAGTTAGAATTCAAAATCTTTTGGCACTTATCAGAACTATAAAAGGTTTTGTAGATAACTGTAGAGGATACATTTGCAGTTCATGGTTCTTGTCGGCTTATTTAAGAATGTATGTATATGCCAAAGCAGCTCACTTGGCTGCAGAAAAAAAAAGTATTCATAAACGTTCATACAGATAAAAGCTGTAGGTCTGCTAAGGCAGTATACAAAAGCCCTCTGTTCACATTCCATAAACATTGGCATGAGTGAATTTATTGACAAATAATGTTTGTGAAAAGCAAGTGCACCACAAATACCTGTGTGAATTCACCCAAGTATTCATGCTGAAAGTATCCATACAGACATCTTGAAAGCTTTTTTGTGAAGAGAGTGTTTTGTTATTTCTATTTTTAAACCATTGACCACTGTTTGTGGATGCAATATGTGTTAATCAGAGAAAACAGCTTTTTAAAACCATAGGCAAAAACTTTCAAACTTGAATGCTTAAAGCTAAGCAAGTCCACATTTAGGTAAATAAATAAGTTGCTGCATTTTCAGAGGTGCCGAGAACCTGTACTTCTCATGGAAGTCCATTGTACGTTAATGGAGGGTGCTTAGCACTTCTGAAACTCTGACCATGTATTTAGGTGCCTAACTTTAAACACTCAAGTTTGCCAACATTTTTATCACAACAATATTTTAACAAATATACAAAGCCCACTAAGGCACAGTCTTAAGCATGCCTTATGGTTTCTGAAGGATCAAAGAATTTAGTTTTCAAAACATGGCTTATCTGTAGTGCAAACAGAGATTTAGATTGTTAAAGCACATTAAAACAGACATCAAAACTAAATGAATGATTTTTTCCTGAACAATATTCATTTAACTAGAGACTGTAGCAATTGAAACATGCCAAATTTCTAAAAAAAATAACCAACAAACTTTAAACATTCATAAATAATGCAATGTACAAACACTAGGCACACCAACTTCATCATAAATGACTAAAAACTTGATCTAATACTTAAAAATGTTCCCTGATTTTGTTAGATATGTTTACAAAGTATTTTTAAAGGGGGAAAAACCCTCCATTTTCTTTCATGTCCTCTAACAGGCTAACTATCAAGTACATTAATCTGACTAACATCTGTCTGGATGTTTATGCTTTAGATACAGAATTTATATATTTTTATATTTAGAAATAGTCAGGTGAACTTAACTATTCTTTTGAAGTAAAACTTACAAGTAAACCTTCAGAGCTGTGCATTCATTCTACAAACTGCTCAAGTACATCTGTTTAGTTGGCTTGATTAGATTTGATTCACTGTAAACATTTCATACTCTAAATGTAGGGCTTCTGTTTTTCAGGATTTAGTTTATTTTTAGTCATTTGAGTTCTATATAAATGTCAAAAAATGGGTTTTTTTCAGTTTTTTCTCTGATACTGTAATGAGAAGACTTTTTCATGTACTTTCCAAAATTATTATCTAAATAGGTTTCAGAGTAGCAGCCGTGTTAGTCTGTATCCGCAAAAAGAAAAGGAGTACTTGTGGCACCTTAGAGACTAACCAATTTATTTGAGCATAAGCTTTCGTGAGCTACAGCTCATTTCATTGGATGCATTCAGTGGAAAATACAGTGGGGAAATTTATGTACACAGAGAACATGAAACAATGGGTGTTACCATACACACTGTAACAAGAGTGATCAGGTAAGGTGAGCTATTACCAGCAGGAGAGCGGGGGAGAGGGGGGCGGAAACCTGTTGTAGTGATAATCAAGGTGGGCCATTTCCAGCAGTTGACAAGAACGTCTGAGGAACAGTGGGGGGGGGGGGTACCAGCAACCACACAACAGAACCACTAACCCAGGAACCTATCCTTGCAACAAAGCCTGTTGCCAACTGTGTCCACATATCTATTCAGGGGACACCATCATAGGGCCTGTCATAAATATAAAGGGAAGGGTAAACCCCTTTAAAATCCCTCCTGCCAGAGGAAAAATCCTCTCACCTGTAAAGGGTTAAGAAACTAGGATAACCTCGCTGGCACCTGACCAAAATGACCAATGAGGAGACAAGATACTTTCAAAAGCTGGGGAGAGGAAAAAACAAAGAGTCTGTCTGTGTGATGCTTTTGCCAGGGACAGAACAGGAATGGAGTCTTAGAATTTAATAAGTAATCTAGCTAGATATGCGTTAGATTATGATTTCTTTAAATGGCTGAGAAAATAAGCTGTGCTGAATAGAATGGATATTCCTGTCTGTGTGTCTTTTTGTAACTTAAGGTTTTGCCTAGAGGGATTCTCTATGTTTTGAATCTAATTACCCTGTAAGTTATTTACCACCCTGATTTTACAGAGGTGATTCTTTTTATTGTTACTTCTATTAAAATTCTTCTTTTCGAGAACAGAATGCTTTTTTTCATTGTTCTTAAGATCCAAGGGTTTGGGTCTGTGGTCACCTATGCAAATTGGTGAGGATTTTTACCAAACCTTCCCCAGCAAGTGGGGTGCAAGGGTTGGGAGGATTTTGGGGGGAAAGACGTTTCCAAACAACTCTTTCCTAATAAAATTAACCCAGATAAACGTTTGGTGGTGGCAGTGGAAGTCCAAGGGCAAAGGGTAAAATAGTTTGTACCTTGGGGAACCTTGACAGGGCCTAATCACATCAGCCACACTATCAGAGGCTCATTCACCTGCACATCTACCAATGTGATATATGCCATCATGTGCCAGCAATGCCCCTCTGCCATGTACATTGGCCAAACTGGACAGTCTCTACGTAAAAGAATAAATGGACACAAATCAGACATCAAGAATTATAACATTCAAAAACCAGTTGGAGAACACTTCAATCTCTTTGGTCACTCGATTACAGACCTAAAAGAGGCAATTCTTCAACAAAAAAACTTCAAAAACAGACTCCAACGAGAGACTGCTGAATTGGAATTAATTTGCAAACTGGATACAATTAACTTAGGCTTGAATAGAGACTGGGAGTGGATGGGTCATTACACAAAGTAAAACTATTCCTATCCCCCCCCGTTCCTCAGACATTCTTGTCAACTGCTGAAAATGGCCCACCTTGATGATCACTACAAAAGGTTCCCCCCCACCCCCACTCTCCTGCTGGTAATAGCTCACCTTACCTGATCACTCTCATTACAGTGTGTATGGTAACACCCACTGTTTCATGTTCTCTGTGTACATAAATCTCCCCACTGTATTTTCCACTGAATGCATCTGATGAAGTGAGCTGTAGCTCATGAAAGCTTATGCTCAAATAAATTTGTTAGTCTCTAGGGTGCCAGAAGTACTCCTTTTCTTTTTATCTAAATAGGATCATTTTAATTTTTATTATACATACAATAAATTAGGTTAGTTTAAGCTCTATTTAGTTAGTGAACCCCAGTTTAGTGTTTATTTCCTAGTGCATTTCAACATAGTACTGTTTCAAACACCACTACATGAAAGTGCACTAGGGAACCTTAATGCACAGCATCACGGTCTATAGGGCCAATTAATGTGCAACACAATTAGTGCACTTTAGAAGTCACACCCCCATAATCTGCATTAATGCTCTGTGTAGACAAGACATTAGATACAAGGAGGGAGCAAAGACATTGCCTGAATAGACAAACTGCACTAGGAAAAGAGTGAAGTCATAATGAATTGAATAACCATTTCTGGTGCTTATTGGGTAAACACATTTTTATGTATTTAATTATTTTAATTTTAATCTGGGGTGTTTTATCAGTGTTTATTGGTTAAAACCTAAAATCAGAAGTCCTAAGTACATGTTATCAAAACATAAATATTGAATGATCCCAACAGCTCAGAAATTGTTGTTGGCCACACCTGAAGAAGAGTGTGCAACAACAACATTGTAACAAATATTAAAGCCATTACTTCGCAATGGATTTCATCTTTTCACTTGAGTCCAGAATTCAAGGATTTTGCTCTTGTACTTCAACAAAGTTCCAATTGCTAATGTTAACAACAGGGTTGTATACTTGAAAACTGTAATTCTATTTTCTGAGAAAGAAACTTGCAGTGAACCCATGTTGATATTAGTGTATAACATCTATTTCAGCCTGTTTAGCATTTGTCCATTATTTCCTTTTCATATGTTGTAACAAATTGGTCTATAAATATCTGTGCAAGAAAGATTGTAGTTGCCAAAGAAACACTTTACAGAATATCACTACCTAAAACACCCTGATTCTCATTTACATTAAGGCCCCTTTATACTACTCTGAGAGTATAGAAGTACTTTAGTAAATAGAGCTCTAAGCCAGAAAATTAGTATCTGGATTTCGAAAACCCCAATGTAACGGGGAAACAAACTTCCAGAGCACACCCTCAATGGAAGAGATTGTGTTGCACCCTCTCCTGTCTGCCATTCTGGTTCTGCAGCAACCTGAAGCTTCCATGGCCCAGCCTTCTAGCCAGGTCACCTTTCAGCTTCAGTCCCCTTCCAGCATAATCCAAACAGAAAAACACAAAGTCTCACGGCCTTTACACCAGGCCTTAAGTCCCCAACTGGGACTCAGTCTTCGCCTTTTTTAGTCTTCTTCCCCTCTTTCAGGGGGAGAGGTAGGGTAACCCAGGCCCACTCTCTCCTCTGGGCTGAAGCCCAGAGATAACTGTGTTAGGCAGCTGCAAACTACTCCTTACAAACCATCACCACTTCCCTGGGCTGCTCCTACCTTTTCCCTCTTTATCAGTGTCTCTCACAGGGCTGAAGCCTCCACCACTATTCCTCCCCAGGAGTGGTCTCCTTGTGCAGCTTTTTCCCCAGCCACAGTCTTTCCCCAACTTTTCTCCAGGCCTACCTCTTTGGAGCCCTATCCTCCTTCTCAGCTGGGCCTTATACTGAATTGGGTCTTACCATCTCCCTTCTCCCGCAGGTGTAAACTGTTGGGCTACTTAAGCCAGAAGACTGTTAACCTTTATTTGCCAGTGTGGGGTATTCATCTCATCAGACCCAGATCTTAGGTTCTTTAGATCTGAGGTGTAAGTTTAGCCAAGTCTAATCACAAGGTCCATTTGTAAAATTCAGATCCAGCTGTAGGTTTGGATTCCAAAGTATGTCATTTCCTTCCTCAAAATTTATAGAATGTGATCTGGGATATTGGTTGGAGCCAACTGTAATTGTAGGCATGTTATGAATCTACCTTTTTGACTTCATCAGATACTGTACCAAATAATAGGGTGGTTGGATGTCAAGTGCACCTCCACATAATAAGACTCTCGAAACAATTGGTTGAAAATAAAAGTCTCATTTACAGAGCAGTTGAGACCCACCCTGGGATGTGTATCCTTTGCATTCACATCGGGCATTTAGTGGGCCTGAGCTTTCTGTCTGGAACCTTGCCTGAAATAGATCATATCGCATGGCCAGAACCATTACAACCACATAGCATAAAACAGCACAATCTAGAGACTGACAGAACCCATTTGTCCATCAATACCAGTGGCATAGACAGCAGCAGTGAAAGCTTTGCTATACTTTCCTAATTATTGATTTTTATGTTACAGTAGCATATGGAGGCCCATGCAAACTCATAGTAAGAGATAGTCCTTGAAGCACTGAAAGATTGTTACTTGCACAAGGAAAAACTATTGTTACTTGCACAAGCACTGAAAGATTGTTACTTGCACAAGGAAAAACTATTGTTACTTGCACAAGGGAAGGCTATAATGGCTGGGAATTGAACCAAGATCCCCTGGATCCCATTCTAACCCACAAGATCAGCCTGCCTCTCACATCTTCTAATGCGTTTCTACCCTACCCTATTTAATCTATTTATCTAGGTTCTTCTAATGTTGAACTGGAAGGACTGCTTCATTCTGGAATGAAAGTGTAATCACATCTCACTGCCCTTTCACCCTATTGCCTCTGCTGAAACTGCCAAAGGCTCCCAATGGTGGTGGTAAGTTTCGTGATGTGGACATTTTTCTATGGAGAATTGGACAAACCACCAACTGAAGTCTGTTTTGGCAGGAGGAGAACTTTTTCAAACTTGCAAAGGGTTCAGGTTAGATTTGGTTTAGGTTGAGTTTTGGTGGAATGTCTAGTTTGTATTTTATCTAAACTGACTTACTCACCCTCTGGTCATCAGGTATACAAAGTATTACCAACCCCAAGCATACAAAAAATCATGAGTCAGGCCTCAAAAATTATGAGAAATTTTTTAAATAATAAATTCAGGGCTCCTTTCTGAGCCTTTAGGCTGCACTTGAGTAACATTTTCTCCAAAAACATGAGGGCTGCAAACTTACTTTAAAAATACATGAATAACTTGAAAGCTGAGATTCTCACCTAATCCCATGAATCCAGGAGTTTGGGCTTCAAGAAAAAAATTAAAATATGATTTTATCAAGAGACTCACTATGAGAGTTACCATCATGATATATATACACTGTGAAACTCAGTATAAAACATTTGTGACATTAGTACTTGCCAAGATATGTCATTGCAGCACACATCTAAAACGTAACAGGATATAGATTTATAGGTTAGATATAGGTTACTTATGCTATACTTTATTAATTGTATTATAGTAGTGGCTAGAGGCTAACCAAGAACAAGGTCCCATTGTGCTAGGCACTCTAAAAGCAGAGTAATAGATGGTACCTGCCCTGAAGAGCTTACAGTCTAAACAAACAAAACACAAAGGCCAGGGGAAAGAGATACGACAGGCAAGTTGAATGAACAGAGTGATGGCTGGCAAACTTCATGTTAGTGCCATGATTATTTTGTTTTAAACTCTTAGGGAGGGGTTTAGTTCAGGATTAGCTAAATAAAAAGCCAAAGGGGGGCAAGGGCAGGAGGGAAGGGAGAACGGGAGGCACTTGGAGCAGGTGAAAGTTGAGACAAAGAGACTGTGAGGGAGGAGACAAAAGGAGGCGGGCGCAAACAGCCAATCAACAGCGGGGGCGGGGGGGGAACATCCAGCCAAAATTGCAACAAGAAGTCTGATGACATCCTCACTGTCTGAAGGGACCCAACTGCTTCTGGGGCTGCTCCTGGCAGCTTGAATTTGTCTGGCTCCTCCCTGCCATTTTTCTTCTTCAAACCCACATGCCTAGAGGGAAGGGGAGCCCAACATGGGTCCGAGTGCCCTCAGAGATGATGGGTTATCTCCCCAGCACCGTTCTGGGAGGTTTGGCGGGAGGGATTGGCCCTGGCTGAACACATATTAAACTGTTTGCACCACGATATAAAGTTCTTTTTTCCTCTGGTTGTTACGTTTATGGTGAAGGATCCTCAAAACTTAGCTTTGTGTCCTAGTCCTTGGGTTGTCTTTCTGCCTTTTGCTTGGATGCCTCTGTTCCCACAGGTGAATCTTCAACTAGACTGTGAGCCCATGCCTGCATATTTGTCACATTTAAGCCCAGATCCTTTCTTCCTACCTTTCATTTTCTCCCACTCCACTCCTTTTCATTTGTTCTTGGTTACTTTCCTTTTCTTGTGTTTAAAAAATTAATTGAATTTTTTTAAATAAGCAAAAACAGAGAAATGAAAATGTCCTAAATGTAAAACACTGTTATTTGAAGTAAAATGAACTGAGTGAATAGGCAAAAAATGTCTAAAAAGAAAACTGTTTCTTTCTACTGATGATAATTCAAGTCTGAAAAGTTTGCATATATTTAAAGGAAAAGACCCGTATCTTATTATTTTTGATAGTCTTGTTTGTTTACGTTATACAAAATTTATCCACCTCATCCCATCTCCACCTACTAAAAGTATTCTCCATCTGCAGTAAATGGTGCCATCCTCACTAGGACCAGTAACTTTCTGAAACACTGAACTAACAGTAGAATTGCAACATATTTACCTTCTGTTCCTGAGGAGGGAAATACTGTAAAGAACATCATTCTTGAGGTATTTGAATGCAAATTTTTCAAATGTAAGTTGCTCTGACATTCAGATTTGTTTTTATCTCTAAATTATGTAGAAACAACAGATTTTAAGACAGGAAAGAGTATGAAATGTTACTAGCTAAAGAAGCTCTTGTTTTCGGTGTTGAGAACAAGAAATATATTACTAATGAATCTTCTAGATTACGCTTAAACGTGATATACATTGTGTTTATTGTGCCTGCTGGCTGACGAAATGTGTCTAATGTGCCCAATGTCCCCACCACCTAGCCAACCTGTCTTTTTGTCAGCAACATATACTCTATGGGCACACTGGCACCCACTTGATGGAAGGTTTCAGTCACTCGCTTCCATGGTACCTTCCCCACCTCCTCTCTCAAACTTTCTTCTGCGGCTTACACTGGTGAAAGTTGGTGTAGATATAGACCGTAAAGTGAGTTTGCTACGTTAACTTTGCAAAAACAACTATAACTAATTCATAGTACTTAGGCTTAAGTCTAAAGGTACACTGCAGCACAAGGAAATTACATTTTCAGTGACCTTCACCCTTATAATGTACAGCTAATAAAAAAGTGAAATATCATTGAGTCTTGTAGAAAGGCAGCTAAATTGGGCAGAGCACAATTGTTGGATTCCAACAATGTCCTGACTCTCTATGTGACACTGAGCAAGTCTCTAAACTATTCTGTACCTCACTTGCACCATATGGAAAAGGATGACTAATGATACAACCATCTTAGAGCCCTTTGAGCTCTACAAATAAAAATGCTACACATTAACTATCATTTTTCTATGGTAGATATAGGTAGGAAAATGTCATCTTCTCAGATCTATGCCACTTTTACCAACTGCTATAACAAAGCCCTATAAAAATGTGAAAATAATTTACCTCTTTTCTCACCATTTGTTAAATGCAAGACAAATTAGAGCAAAAGTGCCACCTAGTGACATATAGCCACAATGATTTCAGGTTATTTAGGAATATATGAAAAGCAATCTCCCTTTTCGTATAATTTAATTGAGCATGGAGTGGACAATGACAAAGAAACTAGACATTTTCAGATATCTGTGGTAACCTGGACAAGGGCTCCTTTCTAGGGAAGAAATTCATGCCACCTCTTCTCCTACCATTAAACTGGCGGTTATCATTTTTAAATGCCTCCATCAGCCCATTCTGCATAAGCTGACAAGTTCATTCTTCACTATATGACCACTTACTGGTGAACAGAATCAAAACTGTTAATCAAACCCAAGGTATTATTTCTAGAAATATAAATACAGTGCAGTGAAAGGGATGCATGGATTGGCAGGGGCTGAGCATAATCAATGGAGCAGACCTTTCCTACCTTAAGGCTACTTTTACTGCTACAGAGGCACAAAAAGACTTAAAACTGGCCTGAGTGGCCTATTGAAAAATCCACTGATGTAGAATAGCAGGAAGATGACAGCTAGCTCCTGCCACCACCACGGCCCCTGATATCAGGCTGTGTAGGATAGTTGCTGTGCTCCAGTGATTCCCTAGGGGGTTGTTTCTTCAAGGCATCAGTTAGATCAGTTCCTTAGCCTGGTCTAAGGAAGCCACAGAATCATAGAATATCAGAGTTGGAAGGGACCTCAGGAGGTCATCTAGCCAAAGCAGGACCAGTATCCAATGTTTGCCCCAGATCCCTAAATGGCCCCCTCAAGGATTGAACTCACAACCCTGGGTTTAGCAGGCCAATGCTCAAACCACTGAGCTATAAAGATCAGGAAAGTATAAAGATGGCACATCTTTGCAACTCACCATGTGGCATGCAGCCACATTCACTCCCTACTTACCCAATCACCTTGAGTCATTAGCTGGATCCCAGGTCTGGAGTCATCATGTTGATTGAGGCTTCCAAAAAAATATTGTATCAATTGGGTAGCAAGCCAGGTACCAGGTGGGAGCTTCTGTTTTCTCCTTTTGTCTCATTATCACTCCTGGTTTACAATATATCTTTCATATTGCATATACACAAATGAGTCCAAAGTGGTGTGACTGGCTGGTTTCACTCTCTTTTTAATGGGGTCGTCTCCCCCAACCCAGCTCAGCTCACAAAACAAATTTAATTTTATACTCAGTACTTATGACAAACAGGAATAGCTTTTTCAAAGAAACTACAACTTCATTCACAACATAAAAATCACAGGAAAAATCTCTCCACTTATTATTCAAGTAGATGCTGGAGCATAAATATTTAATATCCTATTTCTAGTATTTTCTTGTCCAAGAGAGCCAAATGCACATAGCCCTCCATTGGAAGGGAAGTGGACTTGAAATAGTGCATAATCCAGATTTTTTACAAATTAAATCAGCCAATGGATTCTCCCTACAGAGTGAAAACTAGGCAAGGATTGAGAATCCACATTTCAATTTAATTGGGCAAATTCTTTCACTGTAAAGAACTGCCTTGCAAATAATTTTTGTTCTACCCAGTCCCATGCTTTCAAACATTTGATGCACAGTGTTTGTCTCAGCAGGATAGTCATTTTCTATTGTAAATCACAAACAGCATCCCAAAAAGATTTCCTTTAAAAACATTAAACCTTTAGCTTGTAAAATGAGAAAATCCGGATTATAATAATTTTAAATCACATTAAATCCCAAAGCATCATTCTTATTTCATTTCCATTTTTTATTTTCTCCCTCTGTCTTCTCTCTGGACAGAGGCAGTTGTTTAATGCAAACTAGATATTAAACTGATGGTAGGCTATATATCAACCTAGCGAGCCAGACATTCTGAACAAAAGAAAGCTGTAGCTCACCAACATGTGAACTTCCCATTCTTGAATAATGGCCAGGTTTTTCAGCTGAATAAATAAGCAACCTTATCAATCCCTCCCCTCAATGAACTTCTGCAAAAGGAGAGAGAGAGGGAGGGAGAGAGAGAGAGAGAGTCAGGCTGTAAATTTCTTTTGATCTTTATTATAGATCATTTTCTTATAATGCCTCCGGACATCAAAGCTCTGAGGGTGCACCTCTTTCCCTCCCCAATGTGAGTCAGCCTCCAGCAAGCTATAATAGAGCTCTGAATTAGGAAAAGGCATTTAATATAACTGTGAAGGGAAGTAGGTTGTTTCTGTATGGTTCATATCTCTTGCTAAAATAATATATCATTTACATTATTATGAAGGGTGGCCTTCAAGGAGAACAGGCTAATGGATGGTTGGTAAAAGGATTTTAGAAAGACCTTGGAGGAGAATGAATTTGCTGGATGCACCAGAAGGGGAGAGTGGCAAAGAACAATTGAGGCCTATCCCTGACTAGAGGCACTAGGACCCATCACAATACAAATAGTAAGTAGTGATGACGGTAGTACAACATAACTGGTGCTAAAGCAATTCTTTCACCTCCTTAAAATTGCTGGATCTTTACCAGTTGCACCCACTGAATTGCATTGTGTTTTCAGCATAACTAGAGGCCATTATGAATGTTTCTTTTTGAGAGCAATGTTATTTTAGAAGTGTCAACTACATAACATTGTTTACTGCCAGAAAGACATTTTGTCATAACAAGGGTCCAGATCTTTATACTGCAGTCAGAAAAATGTTAACTATGGGAGATTTAGGAGGTGACGCAAGTGTCAATTTAATCACAGAACCTTAGTTTTGGGGTCGGGGTATTCTCCGATTAACATACGTAACTCCCATAAATGTAACTTGAGGTTGCACTCATAAATCCTTCACACATTAATAGAAGAATAAATTAGTCTCTTTGACTGTAACTTCTGTTTTTCAGGTTTCATTTGGAGACCACTCAGCTCAGTCAATCCTCCAAAAAGGTTCATTTGGGTTTTGATTTACAAAGAGTCTTTACTAGCATTCATCTTATGAACTCTACAACGGTGGCTAGGCACTCAGCAAGTTCTTCATTTTAAAAAGAAATTAGCATAGAAATCTCTGCTTCTCTACAGCAAGAGCTTCATTTGCTGAGAAATCTCAAATTGCTGATCTAAATTTGTCTGAGGCTTTCCATTTTCTGACTGAAGTTGTTGAAATTCTTGTTCCTTTTGTGTATTGACTTTTCTGTATTTCTGCCTCTTCCTCTGCCTGCACCACTACTAGTTATCTGCATGGAGAATTATTGTCTGAAAGCAGAGTTTCCAAAGATTCTCCTTTTGATTGAAGAGTTGTCTCCAATTCTGGCTCTCTCACACAAATGCCCCCAAAGAATGGAATTTGCTTCTTTTATGTGCTCATTTGAATGTTCAGCAAATTTTAGCCATAAGTTAACTTTATTCTTAGATTCTCAAGCTGAAAAAGCAAAGGTTTTGTTACAGCTGGAGCAAAAATTGAGGGAAAATAGCAGCAGCAACAGCAGCAAGCAGCTTGTGTTTCATGCTGTCTTAGGTCTCTATCTTCTGAAACTCCGAAGTGACAAGGCTAATCCTACCTTTGGTTATTTTATAAAGTAAGGTCCTTAAGCATGCTTAATTCCTATGGACTTCAACGAGATTCAGATCTGCATCCCAGTCAATGCTCTATACACTGGACCGGACTTCCACTCGTAGGACTATATTGTCTCAGCCCTTACACCCCAATTCAGGAACACTTTCCTTTTCAGCACTTAAGCACATGCTTAAATACTGTTGAAGTCAACAGGCCACATTAAAAGTGCATGCTTAGGTGTTTTTCTGAATTTTGCTGTAGTCAGTTGCAAAGGGAAGTAAGGGGGAGTAGAGCCTTATTCCTCTCTTGGCCCTTCTCAGATTATGACTGGTTGTGGGTAAGAGAGGAGGAGAGTAGAGACTGCTCCCCACTGCAAGCAAATGGGCAGGACAGGAGGAGAAAGACAGGGAGTGGAAGGAACCTTAGGCCTGGTCTACACTGGGGAGGGTCAGGGAGGAGATCGATGTAAGTTACGCAACTTCAGCTACGTGAATAACGAAGCTGAGGTCGAAGTACTTAGATCTACTTACCACAGTGTCTTCACTGCAGTAGGTTGACTGCTGACTCTCCGCCGTCGACTCCGCCTACGCTTCTCGCTCCGGTGGAGTACCGGAGTCCACAGGAGAGCGCTCGGCAGTCGATTTATCGCGTCTTCACCAGACGCAATAAATCGACCCCTGCTGGATCAATTGCTCTGGAGGTAAGTGTAGACATGCCCTTAGTTTCTCAATAGCTGGGCTCCTCCAAAGAGTTGAAGTAACTGAGGTATTGCAACACTGAGCACTGAGATACTAATTTTAGGCACCTAGAAAAGCACTGGAGGAACAATGGGATCCACAAACCCTGAGTTAGGCATCCAGGCTTTCAGTACAATGAATGGGAAGAGAGGTGGCTAAGAATGGGATCCACAAAAGCCAGCATGCTGTGCAGGGAGCCACCTAACTAACCAAAGGGAGATGCCAAAGATTCCTGCCCCTTTTACAAATTTAGGGGCCTAAATCTGGGCTGCAGGGAGGTGTCTATCTCTGCTTGTGATCTACAACTGGGAACCCCTCTTCTGGAGTCAGGCAGCTTGGACACCTACCTAACCACAAAAAATTGAAGAGGAGCAGGAGCAGCTTATATCCTTTAGCCCCGTGGTTTGGGTACTCACCTGGGAAGTGGGAGACTCACTTGGGAAGTGGGTGCAATTCCCCGCTCTGTCTGACGAGCAAAGAGTTTCAGATGCACATACCCCCACCTCTCAGGCGAGTGCCTATAGAACTGAGTTATGGGTTATTCTGATGTGAGGCTCCTTCAGTCTCTCCTGCTGAAGTTATTTCACTTTAATTAAATATCAATTGAGCTAAAGAGAGTGGAAATCACTCTATAGTCCAGTGTTCAGGGCACTCAGCTGAAAGGTAAGGTAGGGAAACCTACTCTACCCTACCTCAGATCCCTTGTCCTTATCAGGCAAAGTGAGAAATTGAAGGGGGATCCCCCAGCTGCTGGGTGAGTACCCTAAATACTAGGCTGAAGGGAACATCTACTTCTTTTTCAGGGTTAGGCAGTCTCTAGGCACACACACACCAGATCAGGCAAGATTGGCAGCCCTCCACCTATCTTCCCCTGGTTTATGGATGGTGCTGGCATTTAGGTAAGAAATAGACATCTGGACACCTAAAGTAAGGGAGTGTGCATGCCCAGAGGCAGAAACTTACGGAAGCCTACGGAACTTTTGCACCAAAACTAACTGAGTTTCTATGCCTGCAGGGTTAGGCAGCAGCCAAGTAGGGGTTTTGTGAATTGCAATAGTGTCTAGATCTGGGGTTTAGACACCTACAGGTATGTCTACACAGTGTTTTAAAGTTGTGGCTTGGGCCGGAGGTTGGTCTCTGAAGCCGACCCCACTCACTAGGCTTCAGAACCCAAGCCATAATGTCTACACAGCTATCTTTAGCATGGTAGCACAAGCCCTGTGAACCTGAGTCTGTTGGCCCAGGCTGGGAGGCTCACTGCCATGGGCTGCGTGGACATCCCTGTGGCCCTTTGTGGATCTGGCCTTTACTTCCTCCCCTGCCTGTGCCCTGAGAAAGGGGGAAGCAGAGGAGGAGTTGTGACTTTTTATTGCTATATCAACAGCAGTTATGAAACTGCCCCCCACCCCCACCCCGAGTTTCATACCACATTTGGGTGAAGTTTGCAGCAGGAGGGAAGTTTCTGCCCCTCCTCCCCGCACTGTCCTGCCCCACTGCCGTCTGAAAGCACAGCTCTGCCCCTGCCCTGTCCCCCACCCCACCATAGAGCCACCGCGGGCCAACCTACTTGGGACCAGGGGCCTGCCTCCTGATCTGCTGTGCAGACTTAAGCGGGGGCTGATGTCGGGGTGTCCCTCTCCCCCTGTCCATGTCCCACTCCCCCTGCCCATGCTGAGCTGGGATGGGGGGACAGGGAGCCTGTCTGTGCTGGTGCCTCTGGCTCAGGACTGGGAGCTGCGGCTGCTGCTGTACTGGACAAGCATTCAGGCTCCTAAGTGCTCAGCTTAAACAGACAGCGCGCTGACACACACACAGTCTCCCACACACACTCCCCACACACACACAAGGTCCCTCAGTACACTGTCTCTCCCCCACAATGTCTCTCTCTCTCTCTCTCTCACACACACACACACACAGAGAGATACCCCCCACAACACACACACTTTCTCTTACACACACACTTGTATTTTTATTGTTGTTGTTGCTTCTTGTTACTTTCTGTCAACATATGCAATGCACATATATTCTCTGTAATTTTATTCTTTCAAAGTTTGTTAAGGATTGCAGTACAGTTATATTAGTTTTTTGGCTGGTCTGTGTCTTTCATAATTTTATTTCTCTTTTATGCTTAAATTTAATTCTTTGTGTAGTGAGTTCTAAAATGCCTAACCTGTCCTGGCTGCAGTAATTATCATTATTACTTTTATTACCATATTGTGCTTTGTCATTCATTAGTTGAAATGGTACAATCAAAGAATAGTGTGCTTCTAGAGTGTAATTTAGCTTGTACTCACCTTAGCAGTGCCAGTTTAAAAACAAAAACAAAAACATTGGCTAAACACACAACTTTAGTCACTGTGCAGATGAAGGTCACTGATTTTCAAATTGTATTTTTAGTGATATCTGTAAAATAATTTAAAATTTGTACAAAAATAAATGTGGTTCCAAGTTGGGGGGGGGGGCGATGATGATGATGATCACTAATAATAGTGATGATGGAGTCAAATATTAGTGAGTCACGTACATGACTGTGATCAGTAACCATAAATGCCAAAATAGCTAGAAAAATAAATTCCCTTTCTTAATAAAAGAGAAAAAAACTTAATCACATATATTAAAATTAAATAAATACATTTTAATGGAGTGAAAAACAATTGACTAAAATAGAGGAGATAATGGAAGTAACACAGAGTGTGTCTGTTAGAGAAAGTAAGCAGATTTTATTTCTATGTATTTATCCCTACTAAAGATAGCGTACAAAGTATCAAACCTGTTTCTCTGATATCTGTGTTAAGGCTTCAAAATTGATACCTCAAGGTTTGGGATTGGGAATATCTTGCTGAATTATCTCCTGATTGTTCTAAATTTACATATTAACTTAAAATATGCTTTAATTGGTGTTTGCATATATTTTTTCTTTTTTTATATAGGAATTAATACAGTGCTCCTGTCACCTAATTTCTACATTATTATCTACATACACTCACACAAAAAAACACCCTAGAGATTTCAGGTGCCTAAGTAGCACCTAGAATCACAGTTAAAGTTGTCCCATCCCCCTCCACCACCATGACCAAAATCTGAAATGGTACCCTGCCATGCTGCCCAGCAAGTGGGGGATTAGAGCCACAGCTCTGGTCTTTCCTCAGTTCTAGCAAGGGAATAAACATGCACATAGCCATGTAACTCATTCAACAGTGTAAGGGAGGTTCTCGCCCCCTCTTGCTCCCTGAAAGGGGGGTATAGCCTAAGACACAATTTAACCCAAGATTTTGATTTTAAATTCATGGGTGAATTGTGATTTTGCGTAAACTTGGATTTTTAGTGACAGACTACGAGCATGCACAGGAGAGTCCAAGGGAGTAAGAACCCGCCTTTGCATGGTTGTGCACTCCACGTCACGATCTACCCCAAAGCTGAGGTAAGGCACCCTCTAGCCTTGGATCTCAAGGCATTGTAAAGCATGAATTGAGAGCCAAATTTTGATACCTTTACTGGCTTTGATTAGCACCCTTCTTCTTGAGTAATCTCATTGATTTCAGTAAGACTACTCTAAGAGTAAAGAGGATACCAAACATGAAAAAGGGCACCCAATCTCTTTACACACAGGCAAATCAAGGACCTGAGAAGTTCAGTAACTTTAGGCCTTGTTTACACGACACAGTTAGTCGACATAAGCTGCCTTTTATTGACCTAGCTGTGCATGTGTCTACATTTAACTTTGTCTCCTGCTGCTGTATATGCCCTGTTATGGTGACACAGCAACACCACCTCCCCAAATAGTGTTGAGTGGTGGTTGACATATTGAGGTCATTGCATTACCTATGTTGATTCTAACAGTCCTCCAGCAGCTGTCCCACAATGACTGCCACTGACTGTTCTTGTCACAATTATTAATTCCACTGCCCAAGGATCAGGGAGACCAGAAGCCACCTCCCCACCTTAATAACTCTGCATACTTTTAAAAGCCTTTTTCTGATTGCCCAGCTTGGCAAGTACACCTAGCAGCTCTCCCTTGTTGTGTGCAACTGCCCACTTCACCTCCACCTTCCACCCCAGCAGCAGCTTTTCTCCCATTGGCTCACAGACGTTATGCAGGGTACAGCAGACAGCTAGAACAATTGGGATTTTTTTCCTCAAAGAGATCCAATCTTGTGAGTAAACAATGCCAGCATCCCTTAAATCTACCAAAAAGCACATGCAGTTGTCATTCTGTACCTATTAAGCCAGTAGTTTGGATCTTTCCATGATGATGTCAAGGTGCTCTGTGGTCACCTTCATGAGCTAGGGACCAAGTAGTAGGCTGAGAACGCAGAGAACATGAAACAATGGGTGTTACCATACACACTGTAACAAGAGTGATCAGGTAAGGTGAGCTATTACCAGCAGGAGAGCGGTGGGGAAAAAATCTTTTGTAGTGATAATCAAGGTGGGCCATTTCCATCAGTTGACAAAAACGTGTGAGGAACAGTAGGGGGGAAATAAACATGGGGAAATAGTTTTACTTTGTGTAATGACACATCCACTCCCAGTCTCTATTCAAGCCTAAGTTAATTGTATCCAGTTTGCAAATTAATTCCAATTCAGCAGTCTCTTGTTGGAGTCTGTTTCTGAAGTTCTTTTGTTGAAGAATTGCCACTTTTAGGTCTGTAATCAAGTGACTAAAGAGATTGAAGTGTTCTCCGACTGGTTTTTGAACAGAGTGATACTTGACTCCTCCTTCAGATAGATCACCTATTTCCATCCCTTGCTACCCATACACCCTCCAAATCACAGACCATGGTGGGCTTACCTCGTGTAAATAGTACCATTTCAGCACTTGGTCATGTAAGTTTAATTGCTATTGACTGAGCTTTAGCTGGTCTCCACAAACCACCTAGAAGTCCAATGGCATGGAGATAGGTCACCAGGTCAAGATGGTATTCAACCAAGAGTTCTGAAGGAACTCATAAATGAAATTGCAGAACTACTAACCGTGGTATGTAACCTGTCACTTAAATCAGACTCTGTACCAGATGACTAGAAGATAGCTAATGTGATGCAGATTTTTTAAAAAGTCTCCAGAGACTATCCAGGCAATTACAGGTCGGTAAGCTTAACCAGTACTAGGCAAATTGGCTGAAACTATAGTAAAGAACAGAATTATCAGTCACATAGATGAAAATGATTTGTTGGAGAAGAATCAACACAGCTTTAGTAAACAGAAATCATGCCTGACCAATCTATTAGAATTCTTTGAGGATATCAGCAAGTATGTGGACAAGAGTGATCCAGTGGATATAGTGTACTTGGTCTTTCAGAAAACCTTTGACAAGGTCCCTCTCCAAAAACTGTTAAGCAAAGAAAGCTGTCATGGGATAAGAGGGAAGATCCTTTAATGGACCAGTAACTAGGTTAAAAAAAAAGAGGAAACAAAGGTTGGGAAAAAATGGTCACTTTTCAGAATGGAGAGCAGCAAATAGTGAAAGTGAATAAGTGAAAGTGAATAAGGAAATGTTATTTACCCCTTCACATAACATAAGAACCAGGGGTCACCCAATTAAATTAATGGGTAGCTGTTTAAAACAAACAAAAGTAAATACTTCTTCACATAATGCAGTCAGTTTGTGGAACTCACTGTCAGGGGTTGTTGTGAAGGCCAAAAATATAACTAGGTTCAAAAAAGAATTAGATAAGTTAATGGAGGATAGGTCCATCAATGGCTACTGGCCAGGATGGTCAGGGATGAAACCCCATGCTCTGTCTCTCCCTAAGCCTCTGACTGCCAGATGCTGGGATTGGATCACTCAATAATTGCCCTGTCCTGTTCATTCCCTCTGAAGCATCTGGCACTGGCCACTGTCAGAAGACAGGATACTGAGTTAGATGGACCATTGGTCTGACCCAGAATGGTTGTTCTTATAAGTTCTGCTCCAACCAGCAATTAGTCTATAAGTGTGGAGGAGAATAAACCACGGTCAGCACCAATTCAAGAAAAGTGAATGCTGCTGTTGTGTTTACAACCCCATTAAAAATCTGAAATCCCATTTCAGATTTCAATCTTAGAAGTAGCTGTCAAGGCAACTTTCAGGCAAAGTTACAGAACATTAAAAAAAAGAGATAATGTTATGATGCGTAAATAACCCATTCACTGACGGATCACCAAGGGATCTGACTAGATTTCCTTCTGATTCTTCATAAAAAAAAAATTTTTTTTGAAGAAATAAGTCTAAAGTAAATATAAAAGACAAAATGTAAAGATTTGTTTGTGCAGTGCTTAGCTGCTACAGGGATGGGTAGTATAGAAATATCTATGTATGAAGTTTACTAAACAATTATAGAAATTGTGTGCCATCCTTCCTTGTAATAATCTAAATGTTACTTCAGGAGAATACATATTCCACTAACAATGATCCCCTAGCCTATTAACCTCCTCACATCACCAATGGTAAATAACCATCTCGTCACCAAACAGAGCTGAAAAATGTTTTGATATTGAATCCCAACCTGAGGCTAATGACTATTGAACTTTGTAGAGGCAGCATCAACCAAGACTGTCCTGAATTTTTTATGCTTTTTTTCTGAACCCAGAATGTATCTGTGTCCATTCACCTCTTTCTTATGCTACAGGCTGAGAGCCTTTTCCCACTGAAGAGAAAGGCAAATCTTCTCACTGACTTCAGTGGGAGAGGGACCAGGTCCAGGAGAATGATTATTGGTATGCATGTGGAAATCAACGGTTTAGAACATAGTCTTTATTATTCCAGATCAGTGACTATAAAACAGGATTTTATTTTTATTGATCTTTTTATTACATACGATAGTAAAGTCAGTTCATTCTTGCATTTCTGCCTTACTAAGTTTATCTGCTGTGCTTTAGACTAAAGAAGACCACATTTTACAGTATTTCAACATGTGTCACAAAATTGCTTTCAGGATTATTGTTTCATGCCATGATTTAGGAATCCAAATATTTTCAAGCATGTTCTTGTGCTACATGGTTTTTTCTAGAATCCAGTCTGCATATTCCACCACTTTTGTATAAACACCTGGTTGTTCTGGGCAAGAGCATCCTTCACCCCAGCTGGTAATGCCCACCACATACCAGATATTCTCATGTTTGCATGATAATGGCCCACCTGAGTCTCCCTGTATCACAGAAGGAAAAGACAGGATGTGCAAAAGATGGTTTTGGTTAGTACTTCTTTTACAAAGAAGGGCCGGATTCACCACAGCATTACTCCCATTTCAGACCATTCTAAATCCATCCGTTTCCATGGAGTTGCACTGCATAACACAGGCCCAGATCCACAAAGTTATTAGGTGCTTAATTCCAACTGATTTCAATGGGAGCTAGGCACCTAAATGCCTCTGAAGATCTGAGCTACAAGGGTGAATTAGGCTCATGTGTTTCAGGAAAGTTAACTTCTACATATTTTTCATTCAGTTAGACCAATTTCTACTCGATGTTATCCAGCAGAGTTCCAACCAATATTTACATCTGCTTGTTTAAAGCCTAATGAAAATACACATTTGCATTTCTAATTAAGAGTTTCTTCTCCTTTATATACTAGTGGGGGGGGGGGAAGATGCCAATTCGCAGGCTTTTATCTTGTGCTCTTCATCTTAACATCTCTTTGTCCTCAGCCTTTTGACTAAAGTCAAATGTAGCATAAACTTTCTATCTGGTTTGTCCTCTGTTAGGGAGACCATCTCCTCCCCACTGCTACTGTACTGTGCCAAGAAAGCAGGTGCATTATTGTTCCTGCGTGTTAACTGAAAAGGGTTCCATCTTTGTCTCAGTCATCTATGCTTTTGGCAGATACAAGTGAGAATTTATGTTATCGCCATGCATATATCTATGCATCCATCTATTTCTTAATAGCTGATGCTATTTTTAAAGTGTTTCTACAAGATTGTAGCCAGTGATTAGAATGCACGATTGGGCACTTATCATCCCATTACCTTACAAGCATCCTTTCCACCTTCTCTATAACCAGCACATATCATCTTGTCGTTTATTCTGTCCTGCTGATATCTTGTCTGGCACTCTTCATTTGATATTAGAGGAATAGTAGCCTTCTGAAGAATATCTTGCACTTGATCTATTAGCAACACAATACATGGCTAAGATCACAGAAGTGTCAGTTGTATCAAAACAAGGAAAATAAAACTCTAGGAATCCCAACATAGAGTTATTACAAAGAGGGCGCACTGAACAAGAGCCCACTCAACATGAACGTGCAAGCACCATGGGCCAGAATCTGCTCAGATAAGGCAGTGTAAATCCAGAATAATGCCACGGATTGTTGACAGAGCCAGTATGGGATGGCAAGTTAAGGTACATCATCAGCCCCCATGGGAGAAGGGGTAAAGGTAAAGTATAGGTGTCATATGTTGTCACTTATAAGTGCCCCTGGTTGCCTGTCTAGCCACATATTAGGCTGCCCCTGGTCACTATTAGTGTGGCCTCTGGGTGTGATGCAACAGGCTATGGTGTGTGGCATGGCTATATCTTGAATTTACTATGCTGCTTGCTCTGGAACCCCTCAATGTCCTTTACACATGGCATATTGTCTGTCTCCACTGAGTACGTGTGGGTTCCTCCTCACCTCCCCCATATTGCTGCTAAAGTGCTGAATTGAGGGTTATCACCAGCTACTCACTGTGGATGCTGTACTCCGTGACACCCATGCTGATGGTGCAGTTATGCACCATATTAATATCTACCCTGTTTTCCATATTTGCATCAACAAACCATGTGCGCAACTGGCTACTGTGAATCCACTGTTCCCTGAGGCTTTCAGGAGAGGGTCCCTTGCAGACTGTAGTCCTGTTTTTGCAAGTAGTTGTGAGCACAGCATATTATAAATAATTATGTATCTGTGTTACAGTAGCATCTAGATTCCCCAGCTGCAACAGCTGTGGTGCTCAGGCCCTAGCTCAACACATGCAGATATGTGCATGCATTCAAACTGACAACAGTGATAGAGGCACTTAGTCATTAGATTAGAAGGAATCCAACGTATATTTTATTTGTGTAAGTTCATCAAATTTCACATTAAACATTAGCTCTCAAATCAGAGTAGGAAGATGGGTGAAGGAGCGATCCCTATGTAATATTATAATGTATACGATTTTAATCTTTTAGTGTTCAAAAGCAAGGTACAGGGCTATACAAACAAAACTAAGCTCAATCTTTTTGTTCCTGGGCTTGCTCTTTAGACAGACTGAGAGGGAAATATCTATTTTAGCTACATATTGTTGTCTAGATTAACAAACAGCTAGAAACTAAAAGATTATACTGGATTTCAGTACTTAACATACTAAAATCTACATTTCAGATCAAGGTTGTATTCTCAAGCATTTCCATTTCTTAAATCACAGAATTAGGGTCTTTGTGAGTAACCTCTTGTAATTTTAGTCAATAAACTTAGCATTGTTTAATAAGTCTTTGAAACTCACTTTTTATAATGGAGATTAAAAGAATTTGGGGCAATGCTGGGGTTATATTATAGTGGGTGCCTGGTGGCAATACCTGTAACAAAGGTCATGATAGAATTTTCTTTAAAAACACTCTAGCCCTGAGTCTGATCATATATACACCAATGTGAAAGAAGAACGTGCCGCTAATAAAATCAAAAGAGTTACAACGTGTAAAATTTGAATAAGTGATATCAGAATCATTCATTCATGTCACATGCCTATAACTTTTTGGAAACTTCTACTTTGATACCAACACCTTCTTCTTTGGCAATTTCAACCCAAAGTGAATATTTTTGAGAAAAATTTGTACTCCATTTTTTTTAGCTGTGGATCAGTGAATTAAAAAAAAAGGACCTGATTTTCAGTGAGGCCTCAGCCATACCTATATAATTCTGGCAAAGTGCAGCAGCAAGGTTGTCCAATAAGTAGCAAGACCCATTTCAGAGGGGTTCTTTTAAAAAAAAATTTAAAAGCTCAGATTTTTTAAACAATTTTTTAAAGGAATAGATTCCATAACACAACTCCAGTGGGCCCAGGTTCCTCCAAGTGACCCTTCCTAATGCAGCTCCAACTCTCAACTGGAAGCTGGGGAGTTTTACAAAGGGCTCCCCTACCCAGAATCCTTTGGTAGGAAGAGAAGATCCTCCCCTGTCTCTCTGGATGACTGACAGCCCAGCCAGCCAATCAGCTCTTTCCCCCTCACTCTGGGTTCTACAAGAGCTCCACACCCACCATAATTATGTTCTGAGAGCCACTTATTTAAGATATCATCCCTCACGCTATTTCCTGTCATGATATGGAGTTTGCTGAAGTGCCTTGACTCAATAGGCTAGATTGTGAACCATCTCCTCACAATGGTCAGGGGAAATATTCATGTGAATAACTGCTCACTAAGATGAGTAAGGGGTTCGCAATCTAGCCCCAGTAAGAAAAATTACTCAATTGTGTAAACGTTTGAAGGACGAGGCCCTAAATGTATAACAGGTACACGGATGCACTTTGGAATGGATATCCTATGGACCAACAAATCGGCATCATTTACCTCATTATCACATTTCCATCAGTGTATGTGACATATGTTTGTAACTTGTTGGGAATGCACTGAGCATACAGTCTGAAGTGACACAACACAAGGAGTAAATTGCACTCACAGTTGTAACATCAGTAAGGCTTCTAGAAGACGTATACAGTATAAATCTAAAGGGTCCTTGTATAGTTTAGGAATAGTCTTATTCATGCACACTCATTCTGGTGGGAGCTCATTTAAGTAAAATAGTGAGCAAATGCACTGCCTTACGTGTAGAGTGAAACCTCAGTTCCTGTTCACAGGTATCAGCATGACATGGTCCTTAAAAATATAGGTATTCATGGGTTAAATATTTGTCTGTACCTTGTTCTTTTGTGTAACGCCATCCGGTCACCCGGCAGTCAGTATAAATGTGTTTGTTTCTTCTTTTGATGGCAAGCATATGGGCTTCCATCTAGCCCAGTATCCTGTCTTCCGACAGTAGCCAATGCCAGGTGCCCCAGAGGGAATGAACAGAACAGGTAATCATCAAGTGGTCCATCCCCTGTCGCCCATTCCCAGCTTCTGACTCCCCCCAGACCCCATCAACCATATATTCTAGTAAAGGAACCCTAGCTTCATGCACAGCAGTGCTGAGAACTACCATTAGGTCACCCTGCCAGGCTTCCAAATTTAGAGAAATAATTTTATTATAATGTAATATTCTATGTACCAGTAAAATTCATAGGCTTATCAAGTTTCATTAAGGCAATGTCATATCCAGTTTCTGCGATCACATATTGAGGGTGAATAATAATCTCTTGGACTTTGAAGACAGGTGTATCCTCATTTATTTCTGATAGTTTTAAAATGCCAGCATAAACATGCCAAATGTTGGGATTCTCGAGACTAAAGGAAAAAGACAAACAAGCAATCTCAGGTTCAGAGAATTTCACTATTTTATATTGTTTGCAGGTGCCAATGTTTTCAGTTACCCCTGGGTGCACAGAGGAGAGCACTGATGCCATTCTTTCCATTGCTGCATTTTCATCGTGTCAAACTAAAAAGAGATTCAGCTTTTCCCTCTCCTCTGCTTTGCATGTCTCCTGTTCCTGTTCTCATTTACATTCCCATCTTCACATCAGCTTTCTCTCTCCTTTATATTCCCCTTCTTTCTGATCCCTTTTCATCTTTCTCTCTCTCTCCCTTCTGGTCTCTTTTTAGTCTCTCCTCTCCTTATTTTCCTTTCTAAGGGCCTGATCCTGATCCAAGCCACACTGAAGTCAATGTGAATCTTTCCATTGACTTTAGTGTGCCATTTTTTATTAGCCAAAATAGAATTGGGAATGTAAATTCCAGTAGAGTATATTCAAAGATTTATCTAATATAGAGATGACTCTTACCACTAAAAATTTTGCTGTAAATGTAGAGGAGAAAATGTAATTGCATAGAGCTATATGAAAAATTCCAGTTCATTTCTCTAGATTCAAATTTCACATGAGTGCAGGTACTAGTGACTTTGTATGAGATTTTTTGATTTCAGTATTATACTAGTAAGTCATTGTTAAAAGTTCAGTAAGTGCATAAATTAAGTAATATAAATTCTCTTAAATTGATTTGCTACAGAAAGTTTATATGTGAACTGGAAAATATCAGTTAACTAATTTTCCATCAACAAAGTAAAGCTATTTTTTTTAATAGGGTGCTCTCTTGTCTTTTAAAATATTGGTAAGGTTCTACTCCTATAAATAAACTTTTGATAACATGCATGTAAAGATAATCTTTACACTATTGGACTTGACACTCTGGGCCAGAGTTTGACACCCTTAGGTAAGACTACTTACAGAGGTCCATGTGACTAAAGGTAGCCAATGTTACTGGATCAATGCTCGCCGTCTTTTGGGCCTGTCACCTGTCATCTCCTTCATGTTCAGCATGGTTCCCACAGCACTGGGGCAGCATCCAGAGACAGCACTTTCATCACTAACTGACAGGATGAGCTGCTTTTTTAAAATGTAGACAGCCCAATGAGGCAAAGGGAGCAGCTGAATGTCAGTTGTGTATATCTGGTCTCCAAAATATTAATGGCTTCGTGTGTACTCACCAACTTGTCAACGGTTAAAGGTATGTATTGTATGTTTCTATGCACTGTAGCATTCAGTACTTGCTGGCTGCACTAAATTCCACAGTAGTTTTACAATTCACTAATAATTAGAACATAAAAATAACTGATTCATACAAAGAAGTTTTAGAAGAGGGGACAGGCTATACGAGTCACTTAAATTGAAGCATTTCAAATGTAACATCCTAGTAATTATACTCTAGTGATTAGTTCCAGTGTAAATCCCTGTTTCCAGGAATTTTTAAACAGAGTAGGGCAGAATCTCTGAGGAGCTCCAGCCTCTTGACACTACTCCAGGCAAACAGAATGGAAATTGACCAGATCTTGCCAGCTGAGAGTTTCCCTAGCATTGCAGAGTCCTCAGTTAGCAAAGAACTAGTTCCTATGTCTCACAGCCAATGTTGGGGGATGTGCTGCGGGAAGAAGAGGGCATGGATACAGTGCTGCTGTATTCTAGCTATTTTCAACTGGCAACCAGATCCTAGGGGCTATTACCAGCTGTCATAGATTAGAACAGATTAGAGCAACCCCAGAGATTAGCATACAGCTCATGTTCAACACTGTATGCAATTATTCAACACTTTATTTGTAAGCAAACTTTCTTAACCATATCAAAGACGCTAATCTCCATTCATGTCCAAGTCTTTGACAAATTTTGTCTTCAACAAAAGCCCTCAGAACACAACACCCTCTTTTATTTTTTTTGGGGGGGGGGAATAACTTGGTGAAAAATACATTTTTTTCCACACTCACTGTACAGTGGCCACACAGAACTAGACAACATTTTCCAGTGAAATTCACTTTTGAGCTGAAAACAAGCCTGAGAAATTTCAGTCTGTCGGGTTTTAAAAGACATTGTAAATGACTGAAAATATTGGTACAGGAAGTGTCTTCTCATACGGGACAATAGTGCTGAGCTCCAGTTGTTGTGGAAACCTGAATTTTCTGCTTTAAAAATCTCACCTTTTTGTTTCGTTAAAATAGTTGCTTCCTCCGTACTCCTCATTTTTATTATTTATATTTATTTTTTGTGAAAGACAGGTGTTAACTGAGACCTCATGTGGTGTCAAAGATCTTACACTAATTCATTACTTTATGAGTAGTACTCACTTATAAATGCAATGTGCAGCTGTTAGAATCCTCTGATTGCTGATAATTGACCCTCCGCAGAGATGTCTCTGAGTAGATAACTTGACTTGCAAGCTCACTTGCCATGGCCATTCACCGTGGAAAGAATCCGTCCCTCCGACAACTCTGTCATCTGGTTTACGTAGTTGCATACACACTATGGAAAGAATTAAAAGCCTATACAGCTCTATTTAGCAGTTTGCATCCCAAAAGGTCTGAAAGTGTTCTGCAAATGATATATGAACTATATGTCGGAAACATTTCACCCACCAGTGGAATTTCAGCCACATCTGGAGCATCAGCTAAGTACTAAGAGGAAGAGTGACACCTACCGAATTCTGAGCCCTTTATGAGTATGATCTCAGTGTAAATCTATTGTTTACATTATTTACCACTAGATTCTGCCACTCTTACTCTTGTGGAATAACACCTTGTGGGACTATTCATGGAAAAATATACCATTTATGTGAGTCATGGTGGTAATTAGGTATACTCATATTGATGTCAATGGAGCTATACACCATCATGGAATTTTGCCCATTAACTTTGCACAGCTTTATTAAGTGAAACTTTTGCTTACCAGTGCTGGCTTTTCTTTTACATAACCTTAATGTGTAGCCAGAGATCCTTCCTTTCTCATGCACTGTTCCAATTGGGGAACCATTTGAGGACATTCTCAAGTAGCATTTGCATTTACTGTAGATCAAATTAATTTTCAGATTAAATTATAATTTTTTACCTAATATACTTGCTGTATGACTTCTTCAGCAAACTTTAAAACATTACAAAAAATTATCTTACCCTTCCTTGTTGCATGATTCTTGGAGTGGAAAATAAGTAAAAAACTGGCAGCGGAGTGTGTCTGTGCAAACTTGCTGACAGGCTTTGTGCCCTTTAACATAGGTAACATTCAACCCATCTCCCAAAAAGTTTGTGTCTGTGTAAGTGCGGGAATGATAGGCTGTAAGGCATTAACATTGCATATGTTAATAAATCAACATGTTCCTTGCACTGGTGCTCCATTCTCAGACTAATTTTCTATTGCTTATTAAAATTAATCATTTGAAATTGATGTGGGTTTTTACTGTAACACATGCTTTACCAGGAAAAGATCTTCTGCAGTTTAGAAGACTAAAACCACAGATAGCATTTTCCCTTTCTACACGTCCATGTGGTACCCCATTTCCTGAGGTCTTAAGGAAACAAAGCTTTCTAAAAGAAAAATTAAAAATAGTATTAAGTCACCGAACATGTCCTAACACTGATCTCCCAAACTAAACACCCACCAGTATAGATCAAACTGTAAATTGCACAATCTGGCTCTAGGGAAATGAGACATTGTGTAAATTGGCATAGCACTGCACTGTACCAGTTGGGGATCTGGCCTGTTATTATCAAGGTTTTGCAAAGCAGCAGCGCCTCCAAGTCCGAGCAAGTGAAGCTCCTTTTTCATTTGTATTGTTTTACATTACTGCAAAAATAATTCCATATAAAAAGACATTCAGAGAATGCTAAGGTTCCAAGGTTCGACAGCTAAGGTGCTAGAAAAGAAAGCATACGGTAGTATTTTTGTGAAATGCCATGTGGTTATGCTATTAAAAACTGCCTGGTAATAATGATTATGCAAAAGGGGTGAGTTTAGGTTCTGCACAGCCTGAGCTTCACAAGGAAAGAGGAGGTTACTTACCTGTAAGTGGAGGTTCTTTGAGATGTGTGGTCCCTATCTGTATTCTAGTGAGGGTTATGCGCGCATGCCGGGCGCCCAGAGCCAGAGCTTTCCAAAGTAGTTTTGCTTGTCGGTCCGCTCATGCACCCTTGAAATGGCAACCTCAACCGTAGGCACTGACTCCGTGGGTGCTCTGGGGCCAGAGCACCCACAGGAAAAAACAGTGGATGCTCAGCTCCCACCAGTGGCCCCGTCAATCAGTGCTGCCCCCTATCTCCCGCCAGCGCCTCCCGCCCACTGGCAGCCCCGCTGATCAGCTCTTCCCTCTTCCCCTCTTCCTTCCGGTGCCTTCCACCCACCACAATCAGCTGCTTAGTGGCAGGGGCAGGAAGAGGCAGGCGGCGGGAAGGGGTGGGTTGGAAGAAGGGGTGGAGTGCAGGCAGGTCCTGGGGCAAAGCTGGGGTGAAGCACCCCCCAGAAATTGAGGAAGTTAGCACCTATGACCTCAACATTCTTTTCACATAAGACTTTATGAGTATGTCTACACAGCCCACAGTAGCAATTTGCCCAGCCTGGACTGACAGACTCAGGCTAGTGGGGCTCGTATTAGTGCTCCATAAATAGCTGTGTAGACAGTGCTTTGAAGTTAAAAGAAAAGGAGTACCTGTGGCACCTTAGAAACTAACCAATGTATTTGAGCATAAGCTTTCATGAGCTACAGCTCACTTCATCGGATGCATTCAGTGGAAAATACAGTGAAGTTGTGGCTCAGGCTGGAGCTTGGGCTCTGAAGCCTAGAGAGAGGGGTTCAGAGCCCAAGCTTCAGATACCTGTTTTAAAAGTTTAATACGGATTCATCTTTTGCTTTTGATTATTTAGGAGAATTTGAAGTTTGATTCCCTCTTTGATATGTATTTTCTGATTAACTTTTACGGTACGTGCCTCTAGATATGCAATTTCAATAACAGTCCCCTGTGTACATTGGAGGAAAGAATTTGGCCCTTTGAGAGATTAAATGCCCCCTTTGAAAACATACACATATGAATAAAACATTTGTAAAGCTGTACTTTAGTGAGCATTCCCACAGCTATATTAATAGAACTTTTATGGTTTGTTATTAAAAATGGACATATGTATTTTTAATACTTCTAATTAAAATGTTAAAAATTAACTGTCATATTCACCTTTGTGTTTCTACCTTCCATTCCCTGGTAAAAAATGTAAAGAATAAGCAGTTTGGATAATAAGTACAAATTGTTCGACATACAAAGCTATCGGGAGTGAAAACACTTGTAAGATCAATTTCTGAAAATGTTGTTTGTTGAAAAATGTCCATATGACAATCTGTATAAAAGAAGAAGAAGAAATATCTAAACTCTAGTATTTTCTGAAAGCAGATTTCTGAGATGCATTTATATACAAGTCTTACTAGTTTTCCTCTGTTTGAAGGATATCATAAGATTTTAATAAGAAATCATATTTTTATTAACATCTTTTAAAAAAGATCTTTCTTTGTGCTCCTTCACATTTATTTCAAGAAGCAAAAGGAAAAAGACAAATATTTTAGGGCTGTCAATTAATTGCAGTTAACTCACATGATTAACTCAAAAAAATTAATCATGATTAAAAAAATTAATCATAGAATCATAGAATATCAGGGTTGGAAGGGACCTCAGGAAGTCATCTAGTCCAACCCCCTGCTCAAAGCAGGATCAATCCCCAATTTTTGCCCTGATCCCTAAATGGCCCCCTCAAGGATTGAACCACAACCCTGGGTTTAGCAGGCCAATGCTCAAACCACTGAGCTATCCCTCCCCCCCAAATCATTATTAATCGCACTCATAACAATACAATACCAATTGAAATGTGTTAAATATTTTTGGATGTTTTTCTACATTTTCAATATTATTTCAATTACAACACAGAATACAAAGTGCACAGTGCTCACTTTATCCTATTATTTTTTATTACAAATATATGCACTGTAAAAATGATAAACAAAAGAAATAGTCTTTTTCAATTCCCCTCATACAAGTACGGTAGTGCAATCTCTTTATCATGAAAGTGTAATTTACAAATGCAGATTTTTTGGGGTTACATAACTGCAGTCAAAAACAAAACAGTGTAAAACTTTAGAGCCTACAAGTCCACTCAGTCCTACTTCTTATTCTGCCAATCGCTAAGACAAACAAGTTTGTTTACATTGACGGGAGATAGTGCTGCCTGCTTCTTATTTACAGTGGCATGGCACTTATTTACAATGTCATGGCACTTTTGTAGCCAGTGTTGCAAGGTATTTACATGCCAGATATGCTAAACATTCGTATGTCCCTTCATGCTTCGGCCACCATTCCAGAATACATACTTCCATGCTGATGATGCTCATTAAAAAAATAATGCGTCAATTAAATTTGTGACTGTATGCCTTGGGGGGAGAATTGTATGTCTCCTGCTCTGTTTTACCTGAATTCTGCATACATTTAATGTTATAGCAGACTCGGATGATGACCCAGCACATGTTAGTTTTAAGAACATTTTCACAGCAGATTTGACAAAATGCAAAGAAGGTATCAATGTGAGATTTCTAAAAATAACTACAGCATTCGACCCAAAGTTTAAGAATCTGAAGTGCCATCCAAAATCTGAGAGGGACGAGGTGTGGAGCATGCTTGTAGAGGTCTTAAAAGAGCAACACTTTGATGAGGAAACTACAGAACCCAAACCACCAAAAAAGAAAATCAACCTTCTGTTGGTGGCATCTGACTCAGATGATGAAAATGACCATGCGTCAGTCTGCATTGCTTTGGATCATTATCAAGCAGAACCCATCATCAGCATGGAAGTATGTCCTCTGGAATGGTGGTTGAAACTAAATATCTTGCAACGCCAGCTACAACAGTGCCATGTGAATACCTGTTCTCACTTTCAGGTGACATTGTAAACAAGAAGCAGGAAGCATAATCTCCTGTAAATTGTAACCAACTTTGCCTGCGTGATTAGCTGACCAAGAAGTAGGACTGAGTGGACTTTTAGGCGCTAAAATTTTACATTGTTTTATTTTTGAATGCAGGTTTTTTTGGTACATAATTCTACATTTGTAAGTTCAACTTTCATGATAAAGAGATTGCACTACAGTACTTGTATGAGGTGAATTGAAAAATATTTTTTTTTGTTTTTACAGTGAAAATATTTGTAATCAAAAATAAATACTAAGTGAGCACTATACACTTTGTATTCTGTGTTGTAATTGAAATTAATATATTTGAAAATGTAGTAAACATCCAAAAATATTTAAAATAAATGGTATTCTATTGTTGTTTAACAGCGCGATTAATCATGATTAATTTTTAATCATACGATTATTCATAATTAATTTTTTTAATTGCTTGACAGCCCTAATATTTTTCAAATGTATTTAGTAGTTTGATTTCAGGACGTTTGCGATAGCTACTTGTGACATCACAACTACTGTAACTCATGCAATTCTTCTGATAACTTTCAAATTGGTCTGAATTTTTTCTCATACTTAAAAACACATTATATTGCCATATATTTTAGCCTCCCATCTATGATGGCCAAAACCAGTAAGTGTGATTCACTAAATGTCAGTGGAATTTCTTCCATATCCATGTGTGTGTCTATCTAATATAAACTAAAACTGGACAATGTGAAAAACCATTCCTTAGTTGCTACTGCTTTATGGCTGGTATGGGCACTGATACCTCTTAACATCTTCTCCCTTATTCACACCCCTATCCCATGAGTTCCTCTTCATTATCTTCTGCACTTTAGTGAGCAGGTGTCATCATTGCTCATATTAATATTGTAAAGAGTTGGATTACACTGTTTTTGAGATAGTTTCCAGAGAATATTTCTATAATGGGACTAGTAGAGTCTGATAAGACACTCTAATGCAGAAAAAGACAAATAACAGAAAGATCAAAATGGTGTTACAATTATTAGAAGAGCTTTCTAGTGAAGGAAATTCTATGGCCTGAGTTATACAGGAGAGATGATCACAGAGATCTCTTCCGGCCTTGGAGTCTATGAATCTGTGAACTAAGTTAATGCATGAAGAAGAACAATGTCACAACTAAGATCGGAGAATGCCAGACAATATGAAGAGGATGAGAGAGATAAGAAAAGGATGAAGTAGGATGTTACGTAATACTAATACCCAGAATCTGGGAATAATACTCAGAATCTGAGCCTGCAGTCCTGAGAATTTTGCCTGGATAGTAGGAACAGGCTTAAATCATACATTAGGCTTAGCAACAGGATTCCCACATTTTACAGAAAACTTATTCTCTGGTCAGTTTTATACTTGCTTTAAAGGTCTCCAAGAGCTAGTCTACACTTCCGCGCTACATCGGCGTGGCTGCACCACTGTAGCGCATCTGGTGAAGATGCGCTATGCTGACAGGAGATTGCTCTCCCATCGGCATAATTACCTCAATGAGAGGTGGAAGCTAGGTAGGGAGAGAGCAGCTCCTGCCTACAGCTTTAAGTCAATACAACTTGCATCGCTCAAGGGGTAGCTTTTTCACATCATTGAGTGACATAAGTTACATTGACTTAAGTGGTAGTGTAGCCAAGCCCCAAGTGTATACACTGCACATAATTTGAAGCAGCAAAATTTAGTCTATTCCTGATTTTCAGACTTTGATGGAATTTTATCTTACAACTTTTGTATCTATGATACAAAGGTAAAACACAGAATCAAAATTTTGAGATCTTCATCGCCAAAGGTATTTCCCACAGCAATGATAAGAGAGGAAAGTTAAAAGAGTCAGGACCTGTAGTTTGAAGTTTACTGACATAGGCTACTAGCTACAGGTTCCAAAAAAGGAAAGAGTTGATAAGAAAATGAAATTAAAGGTCTGATAAATCCAAACCATCTAAAAAATAAATACATCAAAATGTTTCTTTAGAATATAATTAACATGTGATGCAACTCATTTTAAAGAGTACTAGAGCTACCCATTATTGGGTGATTTACATACAATTTTTCTGTCGGACAGTTATTTAAAAATAACATGCAAAGTCATAGGATACAAGTGGAATGACCACCTGGTATAGATACAATAGCATGCATTAGCAGCAGAAGTTTCATACCTTGTTTATGACTGCAAGAATGAATTAAATTTACAAATATTGGGACAAATTCTGCTCGGCTCTCCAATGGAGTTACCCTGGATTTTCACATGATTAAACTGAGAGCCAAACTGGCCTGCTAATTATAAATTTCAGTATTACCAATATGACCACCTCCTCCTACTCCTTTATTTCCAAATAGTTTTTAATCTAAACAGCTCCTAGCAACAGTGTAGGCATTGCATTTAACCTTAGTATTTTAGCAAAATTTGAAAGCTTACAAAATGAATCTTAAATTCTTCACTAAAAATGTTACGCTGCAAATTTTAGGAGCAGCAAATAAATGTTTATGTCAGCAATATAACACAACCGATAATCAGATCAACATGTATTGTGGAGTGGATACTGCCAATGTTTTGTTTGATAGCAATTAAAACAATGGAAGTTATTTACTTGAAAGCACAATAGCTGCACATGTGTGAGTAGTTCTGGCTGGTTGGATAATGTGTATGCTCTGCTAGGAAAAAAAACAGCACTTCCAATTATGTTAAATATTATTTTGCATGCAATGTTTGCCTAACTTTTATATTTACTTTTAATGGGTACTCACAATGTCAACATTGTTTCTGTCTTTGGGCCAGATCCTTAGCTGGTGTAAAGTGGTAGCACTCCAATGAAGTCAATGTAGCTACAGCAGTTTACACCTGCTGAGGATCTGACCCTTTTTAAAAAAATAAATGTCTAATCCCTGTTTTACAATAGTCAAATCTTCTTCGGCTTAATGTGGCGCCCTGCACGAACTAGCAAACATTTATGTTTAAGGAAATCTTCAGGGCACAGACAAAAGAGAATCCTCCTTCCTCTGTCCTGTTCTTCCCTCTTTCCCTCCCCCACCAGGAAATGGGCCTGATCTCTCCTCACTTACATCAGTATGAATCTTACAATTATATCACTTGTGTGTTCATGAAATGGTGACTCAAGCCCAAGTGAGTTACACTGTGGAAATCTGGTGTAACTGAGGAGAGACTCAAGTCTGATGTTTCTTTCCTTTTACCACAAATTCCTGAAGTGCTGCATTTAGCAAGTGGAAACCAATACTCTTTTCGGTTAGGGGGACTGCATTCTGCTGTCTCTAACATATTCAAATTCCTAATTTTCAAAAGGGTCTCCATCAGCTACCCCACCTGTGTCTCCAAACTCAATTTTCCCTACAGTTTTTCTCACTTGTTATGCCCCCCCAACATCCTCTTTCTTAGCCACTTCCTTACTATTGGCTTCTTCTGCATTGATATCTTTTCATTTCTCCTTGTGGTTGATACTGACTCTACGACCTGTGTCCCCGTGCCTTTCCTTTCCTTCGCTAATTTACCCCTGTAATGAGAATGTGACCTTTTACAAACAGACCACAGGTCTGCAGCACTATCCTGTTTCTAGGGTGACCAGACATTAAATGTGAAAAATTGGGACGGGGTGGGGCGTAATAGGAGCCTACATAAGAAAAAGACCCAAAAATCTGGATTGTCCCTATAAAATCGGGACATCCGGTCACCCTACCTGTTTCATCCAAAACAATGGCATTCTGGAGGCTATACATATAGAGGGACCATTGGATTCTAGGCTATGGAAAGAAATACCCTATTATCCCTAGCCTACTCTGCCACAGACTTCCTGTGTGATCTTGGCTGCCCTAACCTTTGGCTTATAGAATGATTCTTGCTCTTACTCTCTGGCCCAGTGAATCAGGCAGAGGAGGAATTTGGCCAACAGCCTCCCACACCCTGGTCAGTGGTACCACTTCTTCTGGTTGTGCTTTGTGCAGAGCCCAATTCAGTAGGCATGCTCTGAGACACCTACCAGACTGGGGCCCCCCAGGCAAGATAGGTGGGGGAATGCAGAGTTTCAGAATTCTGCTAGGGCTTAGGCATGAGCTATATGCTGGCATCAGGACTGAGGCAGCAGTCTGAATGCTCACCCATGAAATTTAAGTGTCTAGGGAGTTTAGGCACCTACAGGGTTAGCAGAACCCAGAACTTTTGGATTTAAGTGCCTTAAGCGGAAGCTAGGCACCTAAATCCCTTTGTGGATTTAGCCATTGGCCTCTCTGTTCTTCAGTCTCCATCCATAAAATGAGAATAACAGTACTTTCCTGCTTCCCAGGGGTGTGTGAGGATAAATAGATTAAAAGATTGTAAGGCACTCAGATACTATTGTAATGGGAGCCATAGAAGTACCGTAGAGAAAAATGCGGGGAAACAGGGCCAGAATACACACAAGCTCCTTTTTCATCAGACCAGAGAGATATGTGGAAGGAGCAAGAGCTCTGCCTTTTTCCACTCACAGACAAAAGGCCAAAGAACCCAAGAAAGGCACTGGGTGGCCCTGTGAAAGCCGAGGAAGAGAACTGTTGGATTTATTTATCAGTGGAAATATTGTTGACTGAGAATTTTGTATTGGAAGCCCAGTGCAGGAGAAAGTTTGAACAAGGTGAGGGAATGGCCTTGGGCAAAGAGGCAGAGTGGGCTTGAGGCCTGGAATGGGCATCTGCATATTTAGCTGCCCAAGTTTCTGCCCATCATGTCCAGTTCCACCACGAGGAGGAAAAAAAGCCTCCACCCTAGGTAAAGACTGGGAAAGATATTTTTTTCCCTTGTTAACATGGAAGGGGTGGAGTTTTTGGTTTAGCTGGATGGCTAAACTACCCAACCAGCAAGAGGGAAGCTGAGGCAATAGCTGTAAGAATTAAAAAGAAAAGGAGGACTTGTGGCACCTCAGAGACTAACAAATTTATTTGAGCATAAGCTTTCATGAGCTACAGCTCACTTCATAGGATGCATTCAGTGGAAAATATAGTGGGGAGATTTATATACATAGAGAACATGAAACAATGGGTATTATCATACACACTGTAATGAGAGTGATTAGGTAAGGTGAGCTATTACCAGCAGGAGAGCGGGCGGGAGGGGTGGGACATTTTGTAGTGATAATCAAGGTGGGCCATTTCCAGCAGTTGACAAGAACGTCTGAGGAACAGTGGGGAGTGGGTGGGGGAAATAAACATGGGGAAATAGTTTTACCTTGTGTAATGACCCATCTGCTCCCAGTCTCTATTCAAGCCTAAGTTAATTGTATCCAGTTTGCAAATTAATTCCAATTCAGCAGTCTCTCGTTGGAGTCTGTTTTTGAAGTTCTTTTGTTGAAGAAGTGCCACTTTTAGGTCTGTAATCGACTGAGCAGAGAGATTGAAGTGTTCTCCGACTGGTTTTTGAATGTTATAATTCTTAACGTCTGATTTGTGTCCATTTATTCTTTTACGTAGAGACTGTCCAGTTTGACCAATGGACATGGCAGAGGGGCATTGCTGGCACATGATGGCATATATCACATTGGTAGATGCGCAGGTGAACGAGCCTCTGATAGTGTGGCTGATGTGATTAGGCCCTATGATGGTGTCCCCTGAATAGATACAGACTAACATGGCTAATACTCTGAAACCTATAAGAACTAAGTCATTGCAACACCTTTTTCTAGTTTACAAACCTTTGAATTGACTAAGTGGAATTCTGTGTCACAGGTATTCAGTGAATAATTTCTGTGTACAAATTTCATCCCAAACATTGTGCAGTTTAGCTGTTTACTGCTCTCTATTTTAGGTGTGTGATTGGCCAGTAGTATTGTTTCCTGTTCCTGACAGGGTGACTAAAACTTTTAAACATACTTTATTCACACTGTTTATTATTTTATTTCTGGCACAAATTTTTGAAAGAATGATTATTTGTGCTAAAAACTATTAAAATCTCAACTATTCAGATATTAACATTTTCACAAAACCTCAGCACTTGTCTGAATACAAGAGCAAGCTGAACTTGCTATTTTTGTTCATGCAATTATTTACAAGTCACTTTTTGAATTATTCGACCAGCTCTAGTAAAGAGTGGATGTGACCTCTGAATTTCATATTAGAAACAATTTATCTTCTCTGAGTCTTTCATGGACATCATTCAATTCCTGGCTTGCGCACCCATACACACGGTAAATTGTATTTGCATTTCTCGAAGACATTTGTAATTAGAAAAATATTAAAAATCATTGCATTAACTGTCTCAGTACAAGCAGATTATTTAAAATATATTGTTTTATTGATCTAGGGAGCAATGTAGCAAATTCAACATTTTATAAACAAATTCACAACACTGTAAGGCAACAACGTATTACAGAATGCATCTGATGAAGTGAGCTGTAGCTCACGAAAGCTTATGCTCAAATAAATTTGTTAGTCTCTACGGTGCCACAAGTACTCCTTTTCTTTTAACATATTAAGTGTCCCTCTGTTGCAATTTTAATCTTTCCATTTTGTAACATCCCCACTATATTTTTACATGGAAATGTACACTGTGTAATATGTCTTCAGTTTAAAAATATCTTTAACTAATAAAAACTTTATTGAAAAATAATGCATATTGTCCAGATAGCTAAAAATAGACCAAGGTTAGGTACATTAAATACATTACCAATATTTCCTATATGAAATGATTGTAAGGTGGGGGATTCCAATAATTGGGAGAGGGGTCCCAGGTCCCAGCCACACACCTCTGCACAAACACCAACACTCTCTCCTACAGGGGTCAGGAATATGAACTACACTTAACAATAGAACAAGACTTATCTCACCCAAGCAAACAAGGAGTAGACCTAGGTCAGGAACTCTAGCAGGGGTTATACAGACTTTCTTGCCCCGATAGAGCCACATCCCCTCCCGCGCTGGCTGGCTAGACACACACAGACTCTCTGCCCCACGCCAATGCAATCTCCCACCCCTTGGGTCAGGCTAACCTGTGAGCTCAGAACAGTGGTCTCAGCTGTCCTGTGAACTCCAGGCTGTGCATTTATGAAAGTCCCCTTTTGCAAGCAACTGGCTCTCCTCCAAGCAGCTCCAGGTTCAGTCTCTCTCTCTCTCTCTGCCCCAGCTCAGGGCTACTGCTTGCTGGCCAGCTTCTTCTTTATCCCTTCTCTGAATCTTCCCAGGCTGGTGAACCATCCCACCTCCTGTCTGCTCATTGGCTCAAACCCTTTCAGAGTTAATTCAGTGTCCTTGTTTTTGAGGGGCACTCCCCACACAGTCAATCAAGTGTGTGCTTCATGGAGTTGTAGAGAGAGAGAAGAGCTTTCTGCCCAGCCCCACAGTACAAAATCATAAACTGCCATGATATTTCACTTCCGTGTCAGCTCTTTGTCCACCCTGTGAGAATAGCAGCAATTCATGGCTGGGGGGGTCAAATTCTATTCTCAATTACTAGGTGCAGCACCAACTGACTCAAGTAGGATTTGGACCAGGAGTTGGATCTCAGAGCAGACTTTGACCCTGAATGTCAAATTGTTACCATTATTTGTGCTGGCAACCAAAATTCTCACTTTGTGCACAGGCCAGGCAAACACAGATCCACCTTGTGCTGGAGTAACTGCTCTATAACCTATGTAACCTGTCCTTGCAACAAAGCCCGATGCCAACTCTGTCCACATATTTATTCAAGTGACACCATCATAGGACCTAATCACATTAGCCATGCCATCAGGGGCTCGTTCACCTGCACATTTACCAATGTGATATATGTCATCATGTGCCAGCAATGCCCTCTGCCATGTACATTGGCCAAACCGGACAGTCTCTACGCAAAAGAATAAATGGACACAAATCTGACATCAGGAATCATAACATTCGAAAACCGGTAGGAGAACACTTCAACCTCTCTGGCCACTCAGTAACAGACTTAAACGTGGCAATTTTGCAACAGAAAAGCTTCAAAAACAGACTCCAATGAGAAACTGCTGAGCTTGAATTAATATACAAAGTAGATACTATTAACTTGGGTTTGAATAGAGAATAGGAGTGGCTGGGTCATTACACATATTGAATCTATTTCCCTATGTTAAGTATCCTCACACCTTCTTGTCAACTGTCTAAATGGGCCATCTTGATTATCACTACAAAAGTTTTCTTTTCTCCTGCTGATAATAGCTCATCTTAATTAATTAGCCTCTTACAGTTGGTATGGCTACTTCCACCTTTTCATGTTCTCTGCATGTATATATATATATATATATATATATCTTCTTACTATATGTTCCATTCTATGCATCCGATGAAGTGGGCTGTAGCCCACAAAAGCTTATGTTCTAATAAATTTGTTAGTCTCTAAGGTGCCACAAGTACTCCTTTTCTTTTTGCTCTATTAAGGGAGGTAGTTCATCATCCAGGCTACCTCGATTTTCTTTTTCTCCTAAGGAAAGACGCTCATCTACTGATTGCTTTTGTGAGCCAAATGCCAGAAACTGAACAAAAAATCCATTCTAATAATTTATAACCATTTGTAAAGGATGTCAATATCATTTAAAGTGCAGAGGTTTATATAAATCCCAATCAGATTTGACTGTTAGCTGAATGTATTATATCATACTATATAATATAAGTTACATGACAAATTAATCCAACAGTCAAGGCCGCAATAACATTCAAAAATAACTGTGAAAAACACATACATTTTGGAAAATATATTTCCCTCCCTTCAATAGGCACACTGGAAGTCATTTGTGAAATTCTCCCCTCATTCACGCAGGATTAACTCTATTGAAGCCAGTAAGACTGCACTGCTTTAAGCAAGAGGAGAGTTTGGGACATGCCATAAATTGCAGAATGAACTCAACAACAACAAAAAACAATTTTGGATGAATAATCGCTAAATATACTGAACCAGATCCTGAGCTGGTGAAAACTCACACAGCTCCACTGAAGACCATAGAGCTAAGCTGATTCATACCAGCTAAGGATCTGGCTCATTCTTTTCAGATCTCTCCAAATTCACATTCAGTTTTCTACATTTAGCCTGTCAAGGCTACAGTTCCATGCAAGAACTATAGTTGTCTGATTTCTCTCACATAAGGTATGGAGTTGCACACCAAAAATATTCTAATGAAGACTGTAACAGTACCTTGCGTTTGTAATTAAGAGACAGTGGGTGGAATACCATCTCCATACCCTTACCCTTGGGAGAGTGGAAGCTGGGCATGTCCTACACCTTAGTAACTTTTCCTCCAGGGTGAGAAGTCAGTCAGCTGACCATTTCATGGAGCAATATGAATGGTGGTCTCAGAGAAAGTGATGTAAAGTGCCAAGACAATGGATAGTAAGGATACAAGGCATTCAACTGTCAATGCTACTTTCTGAGACATCCTGAGCCAACTGAATGGGAGGGAAAGATCACATCCTGACATAAATATTTATAGGTCAAAAGGTCAAGAGATTCTGAAATATTTTGCAAAAAGAAAAGGAGGACTTGTGGCACCTTAGAGACTAACCAATTTATTATCATGCACATTGTAGGGGGAGTGGTCAGTTCGGATGAGCTATTACCAGCAGGAGAGTGAGTTTGTGTGTGTATGGGGGTGGGGGAGTGAGAAAACCTGGATTTGTGCTGGAAATGGCCCACTTTGATTTTCATGCAGGTTGTAAGGAGAGTGGTCACTTTGGATAGGCTATTACCAGCAGGAGAGTGAGTTTGTGTGTGTGGTTTTTGGAGGGGGGTGGGGGGTGAGAGAACCTGGATTTCTGCAGGAAATGGCCCACCTTGATTATCATACACATTGTGAAGACAGTGGTCACTTTGGATGGGCTATTACCAGCAAGAGAGTGAGTTTGTCTGTGGGGGGGCGGAGGGTGAGAAAACCTGGATTTGTGCTGGAAATGGCCCAACTTGATGATCACTTTAGATAAGCTATTACCAGCAGGAGAGTGGGGTGGGAGGAGGTATTGTTTCATGGTGTCTGTGTATATAATGACAGGTTTCAGAGTAACAGCCGTGTTAGTCTGTATTCGTAAAAAGAAAAGGAGTACTTGTGGCACCTTAGAGACTAACCAGTTTATTTGAGCATGAGCTTTCGTGAGCTACAGCTCACTTCATCGGATGCATAGCATATCGTGGAAACTGCAGAAGACATTATATACACACAGAGACCATGAAACAAAACTTCCTCCCACCCCACTCTCCTGCTGGTAACAGCTTATCTAAAGTGATCATCAAGTAGGGCCATTTCCAGCACAAATCCAGGTTTTCTCACCCTTCCCCCCTCCCCCCCCCCCCACACACATACAAACTCACTCTCCTGCTGGTAATAGCCCATCCCTCTTTGAAACCTCTCTTTATAATGCGCATGATAATCAAGGTGGGTCATTTCCAGCACTAATCCAGGTTTTCTCACCCCCCTCCAAAAACCACACACACAAACTCACTCTCCTGCTGGCAATAGCTCATCTTATAATGTGCACAGCAATAATCCAAGTTTAACCAGAACGTCTTGGGGGGGGTTTGTAGGAAAAAAACAAGGGGAGATAGCCACTCCCAGTCTCTATTCAAGCCCAAATTAATAGTATCCAATTTGCAAATGAATTCCAATTCAGCAGTTTCTCGCTGGAGTCTGGATTTGAAGTTTTTTTGCTTTAAAATAGCGACCCTCATGTCTGTGATTGCGTGACCAGAGAGATTGAAGTGTTCTCCGACTGGTTTATGAATGTTATAATTCTTAACATCTGATTTGTGTCCATTTATTCTTTTACGTAGAGACTGTCCAGTTTGACCAATGTACATGGCAGAGGGGCATTGCTGGCACATGATGGCATATATCACATTGGTGGATGTGCAGGTGAACGAGCCTCTGATAGTGTGGCTGATGTTGTTAGGCCCTGTGATGGTGTCCCCTGAATAGATATGTGGGCACAGTTGGCAACGGGCTTTGTTGCAAGGATAGGTTCCTGGGTTAGTGGTTCTGTTGTGTGGTATGTGGTTGTTGGTGAGTATTCGCTTCAGGTTGGGGGGTTGTCTGTAGGCAAGGACTGGCCTTTCTCCCAAGATTTGTGAGAGTGTTGGGTCATCCTTCAGGATAGGTTGTAGATCCTTAATAATGCGTTGGAGGGGTTTTAGTTGGGGGCTGAAGGTGACGGCTAGTGGCGTTCTGTTATTTTCTTTGTTAGGCCTGTCCTGTAGTAGGTGACTTCTGGGAACTCTTCTGGCTCTATCAATCTGTTCCTTCACTTCCGCAGGTGGGTATTGTAGTTGTAAGAATGCTTGATAGAGATCTTGTAGGTGTTTGTCTCTGTCTGAGGGGTTGGAGCAAATGCGGTTGTATCGCAGAGCTTGGCTGTAGACGATGGATCGTGTGGTGTGGTCAGGGTGAAAGCTGGAGGCATGTAGGTAGGAATAGCGGTCAGTAGGTTTCCGGTATAGGGTGGTGTTGATGTGACCATCGTTTATTAGCACTGTAGTGTCCAGGAAGTGGATCTCTTGTGTGGACTGGACCAGGCTGAGGTTGATGGTGGGATGGAAATTGTTGAAATCATGGTGGAATTCCTCAAGGGCTTCTTTTCCATGGGTCCAGATGATGAAGATGTCATCAATATAGCGCAAGTAAAGTAGGGGCGTTAGGGGACGAGAGCTGAGGAAGCGTTGTTCTAAATCAGCCATAAAAATGTTGGCATACTGTGGGGCCATGCGGGTACCCATAGCAGTGCCGCTGATCTGAAGGTATACATTGTCCCCAAATGTAAAATAGTTATGGGTAAGGACAAAGTCACAAAGTTCAGCCACCAGGTTAGCCGTGACATTATCGGGGATAGTGTTCTTGATGGCTTGTAGTCCATCTTTGTGTGGAATGTTGGTGTAGAGGGCTTCTACATCCATAGTGGCCAGGATGGTGTTATCAGGAAGATCACCAATGGATTGTAGTTTCCTCAGGAAGTCAGTGGTGTCTCGAAGGTAGCTGGGAGTGCTGGTAGCGTAGGGCCTGAGGAGTGAGTCTACATAGCCGGACAATCCTGCTGTCAGGGTGCCAATGCCTGAGATGATGGGGCGCCCAGGATTTCCAGGTTTATGGATCTTGGCTAGTAGTTAGAATATCCCAGGTCGGGGTTCCAGGGGTGTGTCTGTGCGGATTTGTTCTTGTGCTTTTTTAGGAAGTTTCTTGAGTAAATGCTGTAGATGCTTTTGGTAACTCTCAGTGGGATCAGAGGGTAATGGCTTGTAGAAAGTGGTGTTGGAGAGCTGCCGAGCAGCCTCTTGTTCATATTCCGACCTATTCATGATGACAACAGCACCTCCTTTGTCAGCCTTTTTGATTATGATGTCAGAGTTGTTTCTGAGGCTGTGGATGGCATTGTGTTCTGCACGGCTGAGGTTATGGGGCAAGTGATGCTGCTTTTCCACAATTTCAGCCCGTGCACGTCGGCGGAAGCACTCTATGTAGAAGTCCAGTCTGCTGTTTCGACCTTCAGGAGGAGTCCACCTAGAATCCTTCTTTTTGTAATGTTGGTAGGCAGGCCTCTGTGGATCATTATGTTGTTCAGAGGTATTTTGGAAATATTCCTTGAGTCGGAGACGTCGAAAATAGGATTCTAGGTCACCACAGAACTGTATCATGTTCGAGGGGGTGGAGGGGCAGAAGGAGAGACCCCGAGATAGGACAGCTGCTTCTGCTGGGCTGAGAGTATAGTTGGATAGGTTAACAATATTGCTGGGTGGGTTGAGGGAACCATTGCTGTGGCCCCTTGTAGCCTGTAGTAGTTTAGAAAGTTTAGTGTCCTTTTTCTTTTGTAGAGAAGTAAAGTGTGCGTTGTAAATGGCTTGTCTAGTTTTAGTAAAATCCAGCCACGAGGAAGCTTGTGTGGAAGGTTGGTTTTTTATGAGAGTATCCATTTTTGAGAGCTCATTCTTAATCTTTCCCTGTTTGCTGTAGAGGATGTTGATCAGGTGATTCCGCAGTTTCTTTGAGAGCGTGTGGCACAAGCTGTCAGCATAGTCTGTGTGATATGTAGATTGTAATGGATTTTTTACCTTCAGTCCTTTTGGTACGATGTCCATCTGTTTGCATTTGGAAAGGAAGATGATGTCTGTCTGTATCTGTACAAGTTTTTTCATGCAGTTGATAGATTTCCACTCCATGCGGCTAAATGCAGTGCCTTGCATAATGACAGGTTTCAGAGTAACAGCCGTGTTAGTCTGTATTCGTAAAAAGAAAAGGAGTACTTGTGGAAAAAAACAAGGGGAGATAGGCTACCTTGCATAATGACTTAGCCACTCCCAGTCTCTATTCAAGCCCAAATTAATAGTATCCAATTTGCAAATGAATTCCAATTCAGCAGTTTCTCGCTGGAGTCTGGATTTGAAGTTTTTTTTGCTTTAAGATAGCGACCCTCATGTCTGTGATTGCGTGACCAGAGAGATTGAAGTGTTCTCCGACTGGTTTATGAATGTTATAATTCTTAACATCTGATTTGTGTCCATTTATTCTTTTACGTAGAGACTGTCCAGTTTGACCAATGTACATGGCAGAGGGGCATTGCTGGCACATGATGGCATATATCACATTGGTGGATGTGCAGGTGAACGAGCCTCTGATAGTGTGGCTGATGTTGTTAGGCCCTGTGATGGTGTCCCCTGAATAGATATGTGGGCACAGTTGGCAACGGGCTTTGTTGCAAGGATAGGTTCCTGGGTTAGTGGTTCTGTTGTGTGGTATGTGGTTGTTGGTGAGTATTCGCTTCAGGTTGGGGGGCTGTCTGTAGGCAAGGACTGGCCTTTCTCCCAAGATTTGTGAGAGTGTTGGGTCATCCTTCAGGATAGGTTGTAGATCCTTAATAATGCGTTGGAGGGGTTTTAGTTGGGGGCTGAAGGTGACGGCTAGTGGCGTTCTGTTATTTTCTTTGTTAGGCCTGTCCTGTAGTAGGTGACTTCTGGGAACTCTTCTGGCTCTATCAATCTGTTCCTTCACTTCCGCAGGTGGGTATTGTAGTTGTAAGAATGCTTGATAGAGATCTTGTAGGTGTTTGTCTCTGTCTGAGGGGTTGGAGCAAATGCGGTTGCATCGCAGAGCTTGGCTGTAGATGATGGATCGTGTGGTGTGGTCAGGGTGAAAGCTGGAGGCATGTAGGTAGGAATAGCGGTCAGTAGGTTTCCGGTATAGGGTGGTGTTGATGTGACCATCGTTTATTAGCACTGTAGTGTCCAGGAAGTGGATCTCTTGTGTGGACTGGACCAGGCTGAGGTTGATGGTGGGATGGAAATTGTTGAAATCATGGTGGAATTCCTCAAGGGCTTCTTTTCCATGGGTCCAGATGATGAAGATGTCATCAATATAGCGCAAGTAAAGTAGGGGCGTTAGGGGACGAGAGCTGAGGAAGCGTTGTTCTAAATCAGCCATAAAAATGTTGGCATACTGTGGGGCCATGCGGGTACCCATAGCAGTGCCGCTGATCTGAAGGTATACATTGTCCCCAAATGTAAAATAGTTATGGGTAAGGACAAAGTCACAAAGTTCAGCCACCAGGTTAGCCGTGACATTATCGGGGATAGTGTTCTTGATGGCTTGTAGTCCATCTTTGTGTGGAATGTTGGTGTAGAGGGCTTCTACATCCATAGTGGCCAGGATGGTGTTATCAGGAAGATCACCAATGGCTTGTAGTTTCCTCAGGAAGTCAGTGGTGTCTCGAAACCCCCCCCAAGACGTTCTGGTTAAACTTGGATTATTGCTGTGCACATTGTAAGATGAGCTATTGCCAGCAGGAGAGTGAGTTTGTGTGTGTGGTTTTTGGAGGGGGGTGTGTGTGGTGGGGGGGGTGAGAAAACCTGGATTAGTGCTGGAAATGACCCACCTTGATTATCATGCGCATTATAAAGAGAGGTTTCAAAGAGGGATGGGCTATTACCAGCAGGAGAGTGAGTTTGTATGTGTGTGGGGGGGGGGGGGGGGAAGGGTGAGAAAACCTGGATTTGTGCTGGAAATGGCCCTACTTGATGATCACTTTAGATAAGCTGTTACCAGCAGGAGAGTGGGGTGGGAGGAAGTTTTGTTTCATGGTCTCTGTGTGTATATAATGTCTTCTGCAGTTTCCACGATATGCTATGCATCCGATGAAGTGAGCTGTAGCTCACGAAAGCTCATGCTCAAATAAACTGGTTAGTCTCTAAGGTGCCACAAGTACTCCTTTTCTTTTTGTGTATATAATGTCTTCTGCAATTTCCACAGTATGCATCCGATGAAGTGAGCTGTAGCTCACGAAAGCTCATGCTCTAATAAATTGGTTAGTCTCTAAGGTGCCACAAGTCCTCCTTTTCTTTTTGCGAATACAGACTAACACGGCTGTTACTCTGAAACCTGAAATATTTTGATATATTTACAATTCTGTTAAGTCTTCTTATGTGACTAAAGATGAATAAACTACAGGATACTACTGAGCACATGTTCTAGGATCTAAAATCCTTGTAAGCTTTATTCTTATGACACACACTCTCTTCTCCTCTTCAGCTGGATCCAGATGCCCTTATTTGGGGGAAGAATTAATTCTGCGACCAAATCAAGATCTTCTCGCTTTTGACTTGTTTCCACCCAAAAGCGTCATAGGATGATGGCTAGAACAGCTCTCTCTTCCACCTGTGCAAAGCGCTGGCCTTCAGGTTAAATTGGAACATAAACAATAGTAGTTTAGTACTAACAGCCCTCATAATTACACTTAAAGATTTCTCACAAAATGCAGCATGGGAATAACTGTGCATCTGTAGTCACAGATTATAAACCAATATGGCCCAAATTCAGGATAGTACAGATGTTACCAAGAATGGGATTTGTGATAGATCTGTTTCCTTCCATATCTACAGCAGGAAAGAATCAGATTTAAAATATGCATAGCCTCCACTTGGAGCTTAAAGTTGGCCTTAAAGTTAAACTTAAACTTAAAGTTAAAGTATCATGGAGGAAAACCTAATACAAAATGTGACCCTGTTATGTTACATTTAGGCCTAAATGAGGAGGAGGAGGGCTCAGCTCCAGGATCACCGCACATGGACAGCAGGAAGAGGAAGAGCACACATAGAAGGAAAAAAGAGAGAGCTTTGTTGATTTCATTTTTATCCTAAAAGTAGAGTGTGCTGGTGAAATAGGGAGGGGAGAAATTAGACAAATAATCAAAGGTTTAAGAGAAAAGTAGAGAGAGGAGAAAATAGAAATAAAAAGAAAAAGGAGCTAAGCAAATTGACAAGGGTCACAGACCAGGCAGCTAGCCAAAGATTATAGAGGCAGAGGATTTTAAAAGTTGTGTTGTGCTGTCTGTGAGAGCTATGGCAGTTTCCTGCAATATCTTTGGGAGATCTAATTGTATTAAGTTTATATATCATTGTGGGCCAGGGATTATATGTAATTCCATGGGGCAGGTAACCACAGCCCCTCCAGGAACTAAGAACAGTTGCAAGGTGATAAGGCAAATTCACTCAGCTAGTAAAGCCTCCAATGAGGTACCACCACCTAGAGAGGCCCGCATATACTAGTTCAGACTGGGTTCTCCAGAGGCCAACAGACAAAGAAAGGACTTTTGGATAAATAGTTTGAATTTAAACTGACTTGGGCTTTCTTTCTGATCCAGCAAATAGACAGGACCTGCTGTCCACGGGAAGGGCCCCAATCTTTTGGGAAGGGTTGGAAGGACTGAGACCAACCAGAACCCTTGTGGAGATGGGGGTAATCTTTGATAAGTTTATTAGAACATGTGTAGGTTCTTTTTGTTTGTTTGTTTTTAATATGTTTTCTCTGTAATGCTTTTATCTTAAGAAAAAGTGTGCTTGCTTAGAAAAAGCTGTGTGGTAACTTATAATGGTGGGTCCTTTTTCTGTTTATAGTCTCTGAGGAGAAAATAAAAGCAGCTCTGCATAGGCAGTCCAAGTTGCTGGGAAATTCACAGGAGGCAGGGAACTCTGCAACCTAGAAAAACCTTGGTCAGGAGGGAGAGAGTCATGAGTCTCCACCCCAGAGATGTGATGGCTGAGGAGCTGGAAGCCTAGAGTGGGTGCCCTTGCTGATCATAAAGGGAAAACATATGTGCAGTTGCTTTGAAGTCTGACAGTGTCTCTCTCCCTTCCCTCAACCCCTTCTCTGTACATTGTCTGTTCAGACTGCAAGCTGCCTAGGAAGGAATCTTTATGCCTGTAAAATACCTCAAACAATTTGGGTGCACTGGAAACAATAATTAGCCTGATTATGATAAGTTAGATCCTCTTTCAATGTGCAAAGATCTGATCAAGAGTAAAACGTAATCTTTGGCTTTGTTTGTTTGATTTGGGTTTGTTTTTTTTTTAAATTAACTTCATTTGTATTTGGACTCCTAAGACTGTCTACTTTGTATTGCTGACAGAAGAGTCTCAACAGCTGTTGCTGAGAGCTTTGCCTGCAATTGTGCTTCTGTCATTGGGACTGACCCATTCAAAATGGAGTGAAATCCTGAAAATGAAATGAGATCAGAACAACAGAAATTTGCCTTCCTCTCAATACTTTGCATCATTCATAGATAATGTGGTAGAATAGAACCTCCGGAATAAGGATCCACAAAGAAACAGTTCCTTTAATGTCACACCAACTATATACTACATACAATTCTCCAAAAGTTGTTTATTTCTGAACCTACACAACTGTGTTAGGTGCTTCAGAGAAACAAGTGCAGACACAGTCCCTTCCCTGGACTGCTTACAAGTTTTAGGAGCTCAGTGAACACCCCAGCAGTTACTGCAGAAGACTGAAAGGGGGTCTTAAATTTTCTCCTCCAGGCTGCAGTCCACCAGTGGTTGGGATCATAGAATAGCCAGCAAACATATCCCAAGGGGAGGGAGAGAGAGAGTGGCTCATGCTGTTCCCTAGTGAGCTGTCATGGTGTCTTTGAGTGACTCTGAACTCTGATGGAAACCATGCCCAGCCCTCTTGAGACAGAACTGATGTTAGCATGACACAGAGCTACATGTGGATCAAGTCCCAGTAAGGAGGAAACAAAGTAGACTCTGAAGAACCCCATGGGAAGAAAGAAAATGTAAATATTACATCAGTCTGCAGAATGAGGTACCAGTAAGAATTGCACTGCCTCAGTTATTAAGCACACAGGATTACATTTCCATTAGAATGCATAAGCTCTGCTGTGGGTACTGCAGCAAAGGTATCTTCATCTAACCAGTCTTAGTGGTAAGTTCAATAACCAAGTATGAAGGCTATCATGAGGCAACCTTGCGTGGGGCATGCTACACAGCACCCTCCAACAGCAAGCTACAGCATGACAGGTGTCCCTGCCTCAGTTTCCCCTTTTTGTTCACCCATGAAACAGTCTCTCAGTGTCCAATACAAAGCCCGCCACTCAGAGTAATTTATTCAACTATACCAGTGCATTAATTCCCCCAAAACTCTTGTAGAAAAACCATTCTTGACAAACCCACAGTAAGCATAAAGGTACAACTATTTTTCCATTCCCCTCTTCATGGACAACACCTCCAGGTTACCCACCTGGGAGTCAACAGCAGCCCTGTGTTCCCAGACCCTTTGACTCCTGATCTAGGCAGGGCCTGCTCTCCAGGTAATGCACCAGAGAGTGACCAGTCTCATGATTCTTCCCACAGCTCCCCCAAGTCAGGTCTCCCACAAGAGAGCTCTCCACAGCATTCTATTCCCCAGGTCTCCCTGTCTGGGAGCCCTACCCCTGCTCAGGGAACATCCTTCCAGAGTCCATCCTCTTGCTTCCAGGCTCAGCTTCCCCTGGCCAAGCTGGATCTTTCCTTTTTGCCTCGCGGCCACTGCCCAAGCCTTCTGCTCATCAGGGTCCCAACTTCAGTCAGTTCTCACCAGCAGTTCTGTTCCAGCTCTCCTCAGAACTCAGCTGTAACTACCAGGTCTCTTGTAGCTCTCCCAAGCAATGCTTGACAGCTCTTTCCTGGTGCTTCCTGTCTCTGACTCCTCTCAAGCTCTGATACTCCATGTCTCTGGCTCACCATGTCTCCTTCCCTCTATGGCCCAAGTATCCTCTCTTAAGTCTAATGGGGAGGAGGGGTCAACTAACCAGTCTCAGGTGCACTGAGGCCAGTGTCAGCCTCCCAACAGAGGCCTATTACACTTTGGTTTTTATCACCTACGTACCAATGCAGTTTCTGGATCCAGCAGAGAAGGGCACATACGCATATATATGCCTTCCACTAGAATTCTCAGGGAAGAATCGCTCAGGCCTGAATTCCTCAGGATCTGGGAAAACCTCTGGATCTCTGTTCAGTGCATAAGTAACAATGACTACCTCTGTACCTTTTGGTATCTTAAATCCTCCTGCAAAAAAAGAATCAACAAGCCGGTGAAGTAAGTGGCTTCCTGTAAATGGATAGAAAGCACAAAAACGGTTCTTTACTTATGCATCACCGTGACAGCAGATACCTCTCATACCTAAAAATGATGAATACAGACAAGGCTGAGATCTACTACCTGTAAACATCCACAAAATTAACTCATCCTCCTCCTTCAAAACTCTCTTTTGCAGCGAGCCCTTCAAAAACTTGACAATGTCTAGACCAGGGGTTGGCAACCTTTCAGAAGTGGTGTGCCGAGTCTTCATTTATTCACTCTAATTTAAGGTTTCACGTGCCAGTAATACATTTTAGCATTTTTAGGTCTCTTTCTATAAGTCTATAATATATAACTAACCTATTGCTGTATGTAAAGTAAATAAGGTTTTTAAAAATGTTTCAGAAGCTTCATTTAAAATTAAATTAAAATGCCGAGCCCCTCAGACCAGTGGCCAGGACCCGGGCACTGTGAGTGCCACTGAAAATCAGCTTGAGTGCCACCTTTGATACCCATGCCATAGGTTGCCTACCCCTGGACTAGACTACTGTTGTGCTGACATAAGAGGCTAACCTGCTAACCAATAGCGTCTTATTGCTTTCTTGTACTCCACATTGGTCTGTCTGTATCCATCTGCTCTTCCTTGTCTTATATGTAGATTGTAAGTCCTTTGGGACAGGGAACATCTTTTTGTACTTTCTTTGTACAGTAGTACCTAGCCTAAAAGGGTCCTGGTACATGGCAGGGGCACCTACACACTATGAAAATAAAAAATAATAATAAATACTACTACTTACTAATATGGCAATCTTCACTTGTGGTGCGGGCAAAGGATGGAACAGAAGGGAAGAGACGAAGGGCTTCTTTAATGACACACTCAAGATACCGGAGCTTCTTAAGGTCATCCATTGTGACAGGCCGGTCAGAGTTCCCTGATCAGAATGACAACAGGGGTGTGAGAAACAACTGTCCTAATCAGACTAAAGACATAAGTTATCTTAAGGGGCTCCCAACTCTCTTAAATGCTGACAAAAGTACAGCTCCACCACTGGGCTTACGTAACCTTTGAATGGGCTAGAGTTTACATCATTGCCCTTCTCCAGTGCTTAAAAGAACCCAGCTCCCATCGAAAAATACCTGGAGACCCAGAATTCAGTCACTGAGGATTTTCAGCTAGGATTGCACAAGATCAACCTCCCCACATTCAAATCCAAAAAGAACAAAAGGAATGAACTTAATTCTTAAGTACCAACTTTATAATGACAAAAACATAATAATAATAATCATAATAGTCATAATAACAACTTAATTTCTACATCATAACATGGCTCCTTTATAATCCACATACATGATCTTCACAATTAAACATACCAGAAATAAAGAAGACAAATTAAATCTTAACAGGTCAGTCCCCACAGAAACACAGTGATAAGAAACTCAGAGTTCCCAAAAGCTAAGGTAGAATTCACCTGAGTCTCAGTTACAGTCTGCTGAGTTAAAAGCACTGCAGCAATAAATTCTTTCCTCTTGCTTGCAGAAACCTCCAACTGGAATTCATGCAGACTGTTCCTCTTCCTCTGCTGCAATCACTCAGTTAGCTAGCATGGGTGGCGGGTATAATAGGCCAGGGGAGGCTAAGCCTCCCCTAAGCCAAGCCCTGGCCCTACCCATGCTCCACCCTTTCCCCAAGCCTGGTGCTGGGGATGGCTGGGGTTCCTCCAGCTGTGGAGGTGGGGGAGCTCAGGGCTGTGGCAGATGGGAGAGGTGATGAGGCGGGGCCTCCTGTGGAAGGGGCGGGGCTGCGTAGCATCCCCAAAAGGGGGGCTTACACTAGTCAGCTAATTAATTAAACGAGCACTCACTTTAAATATACAGATTAAAAAAAACCTGCTGCAAAATACTTCAGAATTAATGACAACAGCCTGCTTTCAGCTCCTGTGGCTCAGCTTCTTCCAACCCACACAAGGAACGTGGTCTTTTGTAAAGCAGCTGCCGTGACTACTAGCCCTCATGGAGTTTGAGTCCAGTAACAGGGAACCTTTTGAGCATACCCAAAATTGCCACCCACAATTCCAGAAACTTCTGAGCGTGGAGAGTTAATTGGGCATTTGCCTAGCAACAATGACCCAGACACAACTCATTCCTACCCCCTACAGATCTCTTAAAGAGATATCTCCCTGTTAGGCATGTGGGTTACACTTATGAGTTTGAATCATTTGTCCAAATATTTATTCTTGTGATTTTCTTCAACTATAATTATTATTATTAAGCCTACAATTTAATCATGGGTATTTTTAGTAAAAGTCAGACAGGTCACATGCAATAAACAAAAATTCACGGTGTGATGCTCAGTACCTCAGGGGAAACACCCCGCATCCCCATGTTCATCCTTGTAAAATGACTGCGTGGTATCCAGTGCAAAGTTTGTCATGTCAGGTATCTTTGGAAGGAAACATGAGCATTGTTGTTATACTGATGTTATAGTAATTGTTGTTACAGTAATGTTATAGTAATGTTATAGGTTGTAATTTCATGTATATAGTTATGAGGCTGAAAATGTGTCTTCATGGCTTAAAGTAAGCCCAGGCAAAAAGTCCCCAAGAGTAGAGGGGCAGTTCACACCTCATCAGGGCATGTATGGGACAAACCCAGCCCAGCCTCACAGGAACAAAGGACACTGGCTTAGGCAACAACAAAGGATCTGTTGAACTTTCGAGTGAGTCACCCCCCTTCCTTTGGTCAGTTTGGGACTGTGATGAGGTAATGCTCACCTGACTCGGGGGGCCGGGGGGAAGGGGAGAAGCCAAGAGGGAAGAAAGAACATGATAAGAGGAAAAGGAAGAGACATTTGCCATGCTCTTCCTCTCTCTTCTACCTCCATCTATAGACACCACACCAAGCGACTGAAGCTTGAATCAAAGGGGAGAGCCTGGCTGAAGGGCAACCAGCCAGCTTGTGGTGAGACGCATCTAAGTTTGTAAGGGCACTGAAAGTGTTAAGATCAGCTTAGAATGCATTTTACTTTTATTTCATTTGACCAAATCCAACTTGTTATGCTTTGTCTGATAATCACTTAAAATCTATCTTTATAGTAATAAATCTGTTTCTTTATTCTACCTGAAGCAGTGTGCTTGGTTTAAAGTGTGTCAGAGACTCCCCTTGGGATAACAAGCCTGGTACATATCAATTTCTTTGTTAAATTGACGAACTAATATAAGCTTTCAGCATCCAGCAGGCATAATTGGACACTGCAAGATGGAGGTTCCTAGGGTTTGTGTCTGGGACCGGAGATATTGGCTAGTGTCATTCAGTTGCACAATCCAAAGAGGAACTTACATGCCAGAGGCTGTGCGTGAACAGCCTAGGAATGGGGGTTCTCACAGCAGAGCAGGGTAAGGCTGGCTCCCAGAGTCAAGAACTGGAATGACCTAGCAGATCATCAGTCTAGATAACACCAGAGGGGAACATCGTGGATGGCCTGTCTGTGACTTTTCTATATACCCCTGACTAAATCTTAGCTGGGAAAGTGGGATGCTGCTCTGGGGGGAAAGGCTAGAGGGGCATTGCTCAGAGAGGGCAGGGGCTAGTGGCACCAGCTGTTGGGGGCTACCACGCAGCAACTGGTCCAGCTGCCCTCGGGGCCACCCACTCGCTTCTGCTCCCACCACCCCCAGGACCACTGCTCAGGCAGTCCCCGGGGCCAGCTGCTCCAGCCACTGCTGGAGCGGACCCCGGGGCTGCCCCAGCAGAAGGAGCTGCTCCAGCAGTGGCTGGAGTGGCTGTCCCCGGGGCCAGCTGCCTGGGTGGCCCTGGAGTTAGCCACACCGGCTGCTGCAGAAGTCATAGAGGTCATGGAAAATCAAGGAATCCGTGACTTCCGTGACCTCCAGGATAGACTCAGCGCCCTACTGATTATTTTTATTGCAGTAGCACCTAGGAGCCCAAGTCATGGACCAGGATTCCATTGTGATAAGCGCTGTACAAATATACAACAAAGAGATGGTACCTGCCCGAAAGACTTTGCAATCTTTGCGATCTGTCATACTTCCCTTAGCATCAAACCAACTACCACTGGCGTGTCTTTATACACAGAAGAGTTACAGCATGTACAGTGGCAGAGCAGGTGTTTATTTTCCTTTATAAATCTCTAGATAGAAATGACTATTAAACCATATACTGTCAGTGCAAACTTACACCTAAAAAGAAGCAAAGGATAGAAACTAACCAAACACTTCATCCAATTCTCTGTGAACTTTCTTCTGGGCTTCTGGATGACATCCAAGTAAGTAGATGGCCCAGCTCATAGAAGCAGCTGTTGTATCATGCCCCTAGAGGTACAGATTTACTCAGATGTTCAGATCTGCATTATCCTCATGAATATGAAATTAAATATATTCAAGGAATTAGAGATATTTTAGTGATGTAGCCTAACTGTACAGATACAGAGTAACAGCCGTGTTAATCTGTATTCGCAAAAAGAAAAGGTGTACTTGTGGCACCTTAGAGTCTAACCAATTTATTTGAGCATAAGCTTTCATGAGCTACAGCTCACTTCATCGGATGCATACTGTGGAAAATACAGAAGATGTTCTTATACATACAAACCATGAAAAAATGGGTGTTTACCACTACAAAAGGTTTTCTCTGCCCCCACCCCACTCTCCTGCTGGTAATAGTTTATCTAAAGTGATCACTCTCCTTACAATGTGTATGATAATCAAGTTGGGCCATTTCCAGCACAAATCCAGGTTTTCTCCCCACCTCCACCTCCCCACAAACCCACTCTCCTGTTGGTAATAGCTTATCTAAAGTGATCATCTCCTTACAATGTGTATGATTGCCATCCCTCTTCTATTACTTAGCTAGTCTATGCTGACCCGGTGAAGGGTCTTCCTCTGCATTCAAACTCTGAGGAAGAGGTTTGCTATTACTTCCTTTTAGACATAAACTGGTTGACTCACTAAATCTCTCTGGACAGTCACAATAATTTAAACACTATACAGTAATCTTAAAGTCACTATTTTCCCCCACAGTCAATTGTTAGAGGGACATTTACCTTTCTTCACTGCTTTACAATGAAATACAAAGTATATAAGTTACTCACTATTATCTTTTTCATCATGGGACTGTATATACAGTATTACCATCAATTACCACAAAAGGACATAGGAATATAATTTTCCTAAAATTATATGTTATAAACATAAAACTGATCCAGTCAGGTACTGTATGCTAACAAAAACAAGGGAATGTTCGCTAGCAACAGATTTAATCAATATCTTAATTTTAATCAAATTTGCTATAATCGAGCCCCAGATTAATAGTGACCATGGTACAATTAATTCCACTGCCTCTGGGAATAAAGAGTTACACAAGCAGAAAACGAGCAATACAGCAGTGAATCAGGCCCAGTGCAATCACTTCCAGTTATCCTGTGTCACAATGGACATAACAGTAATGGAAAGGGACTAAAGACAGCTGACAACGCGATTAGTAGCATGGAGAGATTTCAATGTGGGAAGAGATTAGCACAGTTCATATCAGGTGCAGCAATTTCTTTATTTCTAGGTATATATCTATCTAGTCTAGGTGGGTATTATACAGCTTCCTCACTAAGAGCCTGATCCAAAGTCCATTCAAGTCAACAGAAAGACTCCCTTTGACTTGGATAGGCTTTGGATGAGGACCTACGGGTCCAGGCCTGCAAACCCTGGCCCCTGGCAGTAGTTCCACAATAGTCATTGCACTATTGGTGTGAGTGGGGAGTGCTCACTTTGCAGGACTGGGCACACAGTTCTGCCAGTGGACTTTAATCCTGACTTGGAAATGTGCAACTTTCCACCACAACATTGCAACTCACAATATTGAAGATTTTTTGCTCTGGATATATTTTTTGTTCTCAAGAATGAGATTCTATATTGCAATATGTGCATCAGGCTCTTCTTACATTCCCCCTACACAATTACAGTTATGACTGAATAATAAAAGTAAAGCTTCTGTTCCAGTAAGAGGAAAACTTCAGTTCTATAACAGATCTCAAGTTCTGAAAGTCTACAGCTCTTTGGGGTACCTCAAACATGAAAGTATCCACTTCCTCTTGAATATCCATGTAACTCAGTCTGTTCCCTTTGTCATCAGTTGCATTCAGAAGCATATCAAGAAAAGCTCTTCTCTTTTTGGATCCACTTTGTTCACATTTGCCTTCAGAGTCAGTTTTACATTGTTCATGGTTCTTTATTTCATGGGATTTTTCTGCAATAATCTTTAATATAAAAATGTATATATAGTTCATGGCTTAAATTCCACAATCTAATGATGTGTGGCCCCTGTTTGTATATACTTAAAAATAATTTTTATCCCACATATTTAAAAATTCACTGTATCCCTGACTCTATACTATGCATTGGTTGGGGGTAGAAAGGGACCTATCCCATCCCCCTAGTACTTGTTTCGCTATTGCACGTTGAGATTGCACTTGTCCATGCAGTGAATCATATATATTCTGAGGTTTTATGTCCTGCTTTTTCACAAACAGGCTACTTAGGAGTATGCACCTAGTGCTACAGACAGGAACACTTTGTTGACTCCTTGCTTTGATTGTTCTTCATTTCTGAGCCTCAGCACAGTGCTGCTGCCTTAGCAGGCAACATCACAAAACTGTATAGTAATGTGGCATTGCACAGAATGCAAATCAACACCAAAAGGATGAAGAATCCCATTCAGATGTGGTACCTGAGTCTCCTGGCCTTTTCACTGGTGTAACTCCATTGACTGCCATGGAGCTACAGTGATTTAAGGGCTGATTCCTGCACCACTGAAGACAATGGGCATAGGGACTGACTCTAAATGAGAGGAAAATCAGGTCCTGTGACTGAACTTTCTTCTTTAAAGGGCAAATTCTGGTCTCAGATATGGGTGCACAGCTTCCATTAACTCAACTTCCTGTCACCACAGAACCTGGTCTTTAGGTAGTAATCACTTTGTATTGCTTGATTGAAACAGATTTAAAAATAAAGGTAGGGCAGTTTTTAAACTCTTTATTTAAAGCATGGAATAATAAAGAATGAGTCTTAGCATTTGCAACAGCTGTGATTTTTAGAGCTGTTACAAGACTAATGGTGAAGTGCTAGATTATTTTAAGCTGTTCAGTACACTGTATGTTAAGGGAATTAAGATAATTTTCTGTGGCTTCCCCTCCTCCCCCAACTAAAGTATACAAGTATAAATGGTTGTACTATTCCCATGTAAGCGTTACCCTTTAGCTGAAACCAACACTCAGGCAATAGATTCTAAGTTATCGCGTCTTTCCCTTCAGGGCATTCCTTTAGGGCCTAAATATTATAAACATTCTGTTTTCCTATCCCAGACACATCTCTCAGGTAAGGTGATGTTTCCAATGGTTGAATGCCCAGCCACCACATTCACAATCTGAAATCTCTATATTTACTACAGTATTTCTCTCCTTTGACTGGGACACAATAAAAAAAAAAGGAATAACAGGGTTACATTGTCAGTAAAACTGTGAAGAATCTTGAGACTTCTATTATGTTCCCTTCCTTCTTGGAACATAAGGTACATCAAGTCAGACCAAAACCAAGGACACCTCTGTCTCTGATGAAGGACACCACTCATCCTAGGGTAACAAAAATAACATTAAATTATAGTTATTTCTGAAAAACATCCCCAACACATCCACAAGAGCCTAACAGGGTCTAAATTTCCTGGTCCTGGACACGATGATGTAAGTACCATCTGATGTTCCAGACACAATCATTTTGTCTAGTCATTAGGGATGCCATCAATCCACTTTTTATTATTAATTACAATGCTCAGTATCATCTATCTAATTTTTCACATTTCTTTGGACAGAAATGCTTCTGTCAGGTTGTGACAGGAGTGGTCTGTCCCCTTAAGGGTAGTAGGGCCTAAGGATCATCCCACCTCTGTCCCATGGTGTGACCCTTTTAAGGTTTGGTACCCAAGAGTCTAGGAAAGTGACATAAGGCAGATATAAGGAGAGAGGAAGAGGTTCAAGGAGAATAGTCTGTATTTGAGGAAAACCTGTGCTTCTATTCCTTCAAGGGGCCAGAACCAGGAGCCTTGCAAAAAAAGGTGGGGCAAGGCTCCTCTCTCCCAACCAACCGGAACCAGCTCAGGGAAAGAGGGCTGTATCTATGCTGCTGCCTCCTCCCTCAGAAGAGGGAGACACCAGCAGGACAAGGTGACCTGCTGAACCCCTGGAGCCTAGGGACTAACTGGAGAAAGAGACTAGGTGAAGGAGAAGGTGGTTGAAAGCAACAGCTGGGCTGTGCATGTTACTTCAGACCATTAAGGGGTACTGTGGGCTTCATGTGTCCCAAAGGGAACAGCTTGATAGAAAACCTCAGCCACAAGGGAGAGAGCTGTTAAGACCCCATAGCTTTCGGGGAAGCTATGTAAACTAAATAAATCTGAGCCCAGGAGAAGAGGAAATGTTTAAAGACTCCAGAGGCGAGTGAATTTCTTCTGAACTCCTCTAGAGAGAACTGAGGGAAGTGTGCCTGTAGGATCTCACTGTGCCACAAGGGGAATTGTGTAGCCCTTTGCCACACAAATTAAATCTATTCCCATCTAAAAATCAGTATTAATAAAAAAAGTTTGTCACTATGAGAAAAGAACATGTGCCCCCATTTTCTCTCACTCAGGTATATTTCTGTACTAGCTCTGATGTCAGTGGGTATACTGAGAACAAAAGGTTGAGGGTTTTTTTAATTAAATCTAACAATTTACATGACCTTTCCTCCAATTTCAACCTCTCCACAATTCAGAAGCATAAGCAATGCCATCTGATAAACAAATTATGGAAAGAAATTCTGCCAGGACAATTTTTCAGTGAGACAATCACACAATTGTGACTAAATAGAAATTATGGAACAGAAGTATTAGCCTTGCCCTATGAGGGGTTTGGCCCAGGCATTTGTAACATAGCTTCAAATATTTTACAAAACCTAAGAGTCAGTCACAAAAGAAATCATTGTCATAGAATTTAAGGCCAGAGGGGACCACCATATCATTTAGACGACCTCCTGTATATTACAGGCCACCACCACCACCAACACACTAAACCCAGCAACAGAAATGAGACCAAAGTATTACAGCCCAGAGGAGACTAGACTATTATGAGCCACAGAGAATAACAGGTATTGCGGTGTACCAGTGCCAAAGGCCCATGCAATGGCAGGGAAATTAATAAACGAGGAATACCCAGGTAATCCTGACATGTGACCTGCCCCCACATACTGCAAAGGAAGACAAAAACCATCCAAAGTCACTGCCAATTTGACCTGCGGACAAGTCCTTGCTGACCTCATATATGTGACCTTAGCATGTGAGCAAAAACTATCCAGCCAAGCGCCTGCGAGAGAGAATGCTTAGTGCTACCTCAAAGCACTGGCCCTCCCCGTCCAATAGTCCATCGCTAGCTGTGGCCATCTCCGATGCTTCAGAGTAAGGAGACCAATCATATCCTCTCTGAGCCTTCTTTTTGCTACGTTAAACAAGACAACTCTTCCAGTCTCCTCTCATAAAAGATAGACTCTCCATTCCATTGATCATCCCATTAGCTCTTCTCTGCACCTGTTCCAGTTTGAATTCATCTTTCTTGAACATAGATGAACAGAACTGTACACACTATTCCAAATGAGATCTTACCAGTGCCTTGTACAATAGCATCAACACTTCTCTATCTCTAGTAGAAATGCCTTGCCCAATATAAACTAGTATTTGATTTGCCTTTTTCCGCAGACACATTACATTAGTGGCTCATAGCTATCATGTGACTGAGGGTTGTTCAAATATAATCTTATACAACCTTTTAGGGTCTGATATTCATTTATCTCTGGCAGCATAAAGGAACCTTGAAGCAAGAGTAAATTAAAGATGCACCCACTTTATGCTACTAGAGTAGTATAAACGGACTTTGGTGCAAATGAGAATCAGGTACTTTAACTCCAAATTAGGCAATATTTTATGTTGATATATATGCAATATGCAACTCCATTGAAGTCATGCACTGTAGCACTGCATCTTGCACACGGTTTTTTTTGTTTGTTTGTTTGTTTTTTGGTCTGGTTGATTTTTCTGGTTTTTTTACAGTAATGCATCCTGGGTGCAAAACATTACCATTCTAATCAGATAGCATTTCACTCCCGCTTTGCACCAGTGGGAGTGCAAGATGCAAACCAACAGTGAATTGGGCCCAATGTGCTATGTGGATTCAATGTCCCACCCTCCAGAGAAGGCTCAAAAGAGCCATGGCGGCTATTCCAGCCAACATTAGCCATGGAGAGACTGAACTGCAACTGAAACCTGTTCACAGGTTGGAGCAGCTGGCCTTGTGTAGCCATTATAGAGGTCTCCTCTGTGCATGGACAGCTTCCATAGGTTCTACCATTGTCCTGACACCATACCTCCATATACAGCCTCCCTCAGCCCCACAGATAAGCAAGGGAGGACCAAGGTGGCACAGAATGCCTTGTGCAGGTCTACGCCTACTTATAAACAGCACGGACATATTCAGAATCCTTATTGTTCTGTTCACCGACATTCTTGCCCATCGCAGTTTCTAGAAAAAGAGAAAAGATAAATTTACTAAAGTTAACTGGGTGAAAAGTCAAATTCATTGACAACATACGGCCAGGTGTTGCATGAAAGCATTGCAGCCATTTACATCCTCATCTCATGGCATTTCTCTTTTTTTAGAATGTGTACTCTCTTTGTGAGTCTAGTCCTAATATCCCTATTCCTTTCATTCTCCCTCAGTTTAGATTCCATGTCCCTGTTTTACCCCATGGACAAAGGATTCTCATAACACAATATTTGATTGTTCAGACAAATACAAAAATAATTAAAATGGAAAAGACGCATTCAGTGTAGATAATGCAGAAGTATTGTTACAAGACAGGCAGGGCCTTTTTGTTAGTTATCTCAACTAATGAAATTGCAGCATTGTAACTGCTGTACTTTTAAGTCTCCTTATCATTGACAGCACTTTTATAGCAACTGCTGAATCATCACCAGGACTTACCACAGATTATATCCAGGGCACAGAGAGTGATGTCTAGAAAGCAATCAAATGGCTCTTTGTCAACGTGCTTTTCAAGTTTATCAACCAAAATATTGGGTTGTTCATTCATAACTTCTAGAAAATCAGCTAAGATTGTGAAGTGGAATGTGGGAGTTATCATTTTCCTTCTGGAACGCCACTTATCTCCAGTGCTATAAAGTAAAGCGTTGGAAATTAAGTACAGTATAAACAACTCATCAAAAAGGTAATAATAAAACGCTTGAGTAGCTACATCTTGTAGACAGATCCTTAAAGCTAATATTTTAGAAGTTTGTTAATGGCCAATGTAGTCTCTCTGTCAGCCCATCTTCATTAATGACATTGATAACTAGCTCTAATGATTTGTAATATTTTAATACATAAATTAATGTCAGTAGTTACAGCCAGCACCAATCACCATACGGGGCAAAGTGGAAGTACATTTTGCTACAAAACTCTTCTAATCATACAGTGCTACTAACAGCTTGGTGCTAACTGTAGCTGCTGCAAGATAAATACTGTGAACAGGTTATCTCAAGTGCTTATATACGAATGCACAAAGCCTTGCAAACAAGCAGGGAGAACTGGAGGTCCTGGTGATGTCAAGGAATTATGACGTGATTGGAATAACAGAGACTTGGTGGGATAACTCATATGACTGGAGTACTGTCATGGATGGTTATAAACTGTTCAGGAAGGACAGGCAGGGCAGAAAAGGTGGGGGAGTAGCACTGTATGTAAGGGAGCAGTATGAATGCTCAGAGCTCCGGTACGAAACTGCAGAAAAACCTGAATGTCTATGGATTAAGTTTAGAAGTGTGAGCAACAAGAGTGATGTAGTGGTGGGAGTCTGCTATAGACCACCGGACCAGGGGGATGAGGTGGATGAGGCTTTCTTCCGGCAACTCGCAGAAGCTACTAGATCGCACGCCCTGGTTCTCATGGATGACTTTAATTTTCCTGATATCTGCTGGGAGAGCAATACAGCGGTGCATAGACAATCCAGGAAGTTTTTGGAAAGCGTAGGGGACAATTTCCTGGTGCAAGTGCTAGACGAGCCAACTAGGGGGGGGAGCTTTTCTTGACCTGCTGCTCACAAACAAGGAAGAATTAGTGGGGGAAGCAAAAGTGGATGGGAATCTGGGGGGCAGTGACCATGAGTTGGTCGAGTTCAGGATCCTGAGGCAGGGAAGAAAGGTAAGCAGCAGGATACGGACCCTGGACTTCAGGAAAGCAGACTTCGACTCCCTCAGGGAGCGGATGGGTAGGATCCCCTGGGGGACTAACATGAAGGGGAAAGGAGTCCAGGAGAGCTGGCTGTATTTCAAGGAATCCCTGTTGAGGTTACAGGGACAAACCATCCCAATGAGTCGAAAGAATAGTAAATATGGCAGGCGACCAGCTTGGCTTAACGGTGAAATCCTAGCGGATCTTAAACATAAAAAAGAAGCTTACAAGAAGTGGAAGGTTGGACATATGACCAGGGATGAGTATAAAAATATTGCTCGGGCATGTAGGAATGAAATCAGGAGGGCCAAATCGCACCTGGAGCTGCAGCTAGCAAGAGATGTCAAGAGGAACAAGAAGGGTTTCTTCAGGTATGTTGGCAACAAGAAGAAAGCCAAGGAAAGTGTGGGCCCCTTACTGAATGAGGGAGGCAACCTAGTGACAGAGGATGTGGAAAAAGCTAATGTAATCAATGCTTTTTTTGCCTCTGTCTTCACGAACAAGGTCAGCTCCCAGACTGCTGCGCTGGGCGTCACAGCATGGGGAGTAGATGGCCAGCCCTCAGTGGAGAAAGAGGTGGTTAGGGACTATTTAGAAAAGCTGGACGTGCACAAGTCCATGGGGTCGGACGAGTTGCATCCAAGAGTGCTAAAGGAATTGGCGGCTGTGATTGCAGAGCCACTGGCCATTATCTTTGAAAACTCGTGGCGAACGGGGGAAGTCCTGGATGACTGGAAAAAGGCTAATGTAGTGCCAATCTTTAAAAAAGGGAAGAAGGGGGATCCTGGCAACTACAGGCCAATCAGCCTCACCTCAGTCCCCGGAAAAATCATGGAGCAGGTCCTCAAAGAATCAATCCTGAAGCACTTACATGAGAGGAAAGTGATCAGGAACAGTCAGCATGGATTCACCAAGGGAAGGTCATGCCTGACTAATCTAATCGCCTTCTGTGATGAGATTACTGGTTCTGTAGATGAAGGGAAAGCAGTGGATGTATTGTTTCTTGACTTTAGCAAAGCTTTTGACACGGTCTCCCACAGTATTCTTGTCAGCAAGTTAAAGAAGTATGGGCTGGATGAATGCACTATAAGGTGGGTAGAAAGTTGGCTAGATTGTCGGGCTCAACGGGTAGTGATCAATGGCTCCATGTCTAGTTGGCAGCCGGTGTCAAGTGGAGTGCCCCAGGGGTCGGTCCTGGGGCCGGTTTTGTTCAATATCTTCATAAATGATCTGGAGGATGGTGTGGATTGCACCCTCAGCAAATTTGCGGATGATACTAAACTAGGAGGAGTGGTAGATACGCTGGAGGGCAGGAATAGGATACAGAGGGACCTAGACAAATTGGAGGATTGGGCCAAAAAAATCTGATGAGGTTCAATAAGGATAAGTGCACTTAGGATGGAAGAACCCAATGCACCGCTACAGACTAGGGACCGAATGGCTAGGCAGCAGTTCTGCGGAAAAGGACCTAGGGGTGACAGTGGACGAGAAGCTGGATATGAGTCAGCAGTGTGCCCTTGTTGCCAAGAAGGCCAATGGCATTTTGGGATGTATAAGAAGGGGCATAGCGAGCAGATCGAGGGACGTGATTGTTCCCCTCTATTCGACATTGGTGAGGCCTCATCTGGAGTACTGTGTCCAGTTTTGGGCCCCACACTACAAGAAGGATGTGGATAAATTGGAGAGAGTCCAGCGAAGGGCAACAAAAATGATTAGGGGTCTGGAACACATGACTTATGAGGAGAGGCTGAGGGAACTGGGATTGTTTAGTCTGCAGAAGAGAAGAATGAGGGGGGATTTGATAGCTACTTTCAACTACCTGAGAGGTGGTTCCAGAGAGGATGGTTCTAGACTATTCTCAGTGGTAGAAGAGGACAGGACAAGGAGTAATGGTCTCAAGTTGCAGTGGGGGAGGTTTAGGTTGGATATTAGGAAAAACTTTTTCACCAAGAGGGCGGTGAAACACTGGAATGTGTTACCTAGGGAGGTGGTAGAATCTCCTTCCTTAGAAGTTTTTAAGGTCAGGCTTGACAAAGCCCTGGCTGGGATGATTTAATTGGGGATTGGTCCTGCTTTGAGCAGGGGGTTGGACTAGATGACCTCCTGAGGTCCCTTCCAACCCTGATATTCTATGATTCTATGATTCTAACAAAGTTAGGCACTTGGGGTGGAAGTGGGTGAGGAGAAGGGTAAATAAAAAGCCCTTGTTAAATATTTAGTATCCCAGCCCTGACTAAGCTTGTCTTCACTGATAATCGTAAATGGTGGCTGCCCTAATTTTTCCCCTATGTAGAAAAGTGAGGGTTAGGGATAGTTATAGCCTAAGCAGCCAAGAGAGATGAAGCAACCACTGGGAGTGGAGCAGGCTCCAGTGGTAAAAAGGGAGAAAGGTTGGCTGGGAGAAGGCCTAAGAACAGTCATGGTTACAAGAAGCCCAAGGAAATGGAAGCAAGTAGTCTGAAGGAGCAGACCTTGGTGACTGATTATAGGATCCCTGGGATGGAACCCTAGTGTAGTGGGAGGGCCTGGGTTCCCCTATCAGCCACTGCAGAAGGTGGCATTGCGATGTCCTGTTCCTTCAAATATTTGGGTGCTCTGCACTCGTTCTTCCCAGTGCTGAGCCTCACTTCAGTTTCGATTTCTTGTTTGCTGCCAGAACAAGGACGCCATCACAGCAGGCATGTGTTTAAATCAGCTCCCCCCACACTCCCCCACCCCGCCATGTCTATGTCCTCTGCTGGGGCCAAAGATAATGGACATGAAGCCAGAGAAGGAGACAAGGATTACAGAGCCCTGAGAGAAAGGTGTGAGGATAACAGGGCCCAGGGGTGAGGCTGAAGGCCTTGTTATGAGGGCATTGGGTTTATCTGTAGGAGTTTGTTACCTGGGAAGGGGTGGTCTTAAATTGTGACCTGGCCAGAGGGTCAAATCACAGGAAGAGATGGACCACTGGAGGACCAGAGAGGACCCATCAGCAAGGTGGGTAATGGGCTCTCAGAGAACCTCTGGACGGGGAAAAGAGCTCTTATCCTGTGGCAAAGAGCTCATTTCCAAGCAACCAGGATTCTGCTAAAGGGTCCTAAATCAAGAAGTTTTGACAGAACCATATTCTGTCAGAATCTGCAGTTCTGTCCAAATTGAAACAATTTGCAAAACTGGGCGGATTTCACCAGAGTTTTGTTTCAAAATAAAACTGGGGGGAAAAGTTCTGACCTAGCTGAAATGTTCCATTTTGACACTCTCAGAATGAAATATTTTGATTTTTTTTGTTTTGAAATGACAGTTGATCTCTACCAAAATACAGTCAGTTAACAATGCCACTTACAAACATTTACTTTCAAATACTGTGGGAGATTTTGCTGATTAATATTGTTCATGTATATAACCATATTGAGAAATTATACCATATACAGTGTTGACTTGGACCCCACTGACTTCAATGGAAATAAGGGACTTTGGCTCATGATCATAAGACGATGAGCCAATTTATGAAACAGCACTTTCCAGGAGGTAGTATGTATTACCCCTTAGATTGCACATGTAGATAGGACAATCTCTTCTGATCAATTAGCAGTAAACAAGGGGTATAGTCCACATTCATTCTGGGCATGAATTACCTCTTATAAAATAAAAAAGAATTGTTGAGAGGCTTTCTAGGGGTTTTCAGTGTCATAGATCTTGAGCGTTATAGCTAGGAGGGTTAGTTCAGCTGCATCAGTTTTAAATATGAATCCTTTAATCTAAGGCAGTAACCAGCAGGTGTGCCCCTAGAAGTTCTTTGCATGGTATGCACCACTGAATTACTCTCACTTGAACTTAGCATGGTGTCTACATATTCACTTTTTTAGCTTACATTTAGCAGCAAAACAGACAACTAATAAAAATAAAATTTCAGTAAGTGGCATTGCGACCCGATCATGGGGGTGCAGCACTGCTCGGGTTTGGCCCAGCAGCCCCTTCCTGAGGGGTGCAAACAGAGCTGAGTTCTGATCTTAGAGGTAAATGGTTCCCACTGAAGTTCATGAAGGTGAGTCTGAGCACAGCTGGGAGCTAGATCACTAAGAGTACTTGTATCATTTGTGTGGGGATACTAATTGATTTTCCTAGATTATAATTGGCTGATATTCTTTTGTTGAAGAATTGAAAGTTTTTTCTATCAATTATGAAAACTCGAGCTCTGTGCATTTGAGTGAGGTCTTGCTACATCATTTGCTCTAACGTTCCATTCACATTCTTCACATCACATACCTTTTCAAGAACTGCGGTTTTTTCTAGGCTCTTGATAGCGGCAGAGAGACTCCATTTTAGAACACTAACAGGCCACACATGGCTCTTTGGGCATCTGTTCTTTTTATTCAAATATTTATATCATAACTGAGTTATTCTGCCTATTTGCAAATAAAATGTAACATTATAGTTTTAAGGCAAATTCAACTTTGCATAACTTTAAAGGGACATGACTCTATTTGTATATTACTATACCTTGTTAGAATCATAGAATCATAGAATCATAGAATATCGGGGTTGGAAGGGACCTCAGGACGTCATCTAGTCCAACCCCCTGCTCAAAGCAGGACCAATTCCCAGTTAAATCATCCCAGCCAGGGCTTTGTCAAGCCTGACCTTAAAAACCTCTAAGGAAGGAGATTCTACCACCTCCCTAGGTAACGCATTCCAGTGTTTCACCACCCTCTTAGTGAAAAAGTTTTTCCTAATATCCAATCTAAACCTCCCCCACTGCAACTTGAGACCATTACTCCTCGTTCTGTCATCTGCTACCATTGAGAACAGTCTAGAGCCATCCTCTTTGGAACCCCCTTTCAGGTAGTTGAAAGCAGCTATCAAATCCCCCCTCATTCTTCTCTTCTGCAGACTAAACAATCCCAGCTCCCTCAGCCTCTCCTCATAAGTCATGTGCTCTAGACCCCTAATCATTTTTGTTGCCCTTCGCTGGACTCTCTCCAATTTATCCACATCCTTCTTGTAGTGTGGGGCCCAAAACTGGACACAGTACTCCAGATGAGGCCTCACCAGTGTCGAATAGAGGGGAACGATCACGTCCCTCGATCTGCTCGCTATGCCCCTACTTATACATCCCAAAATGCCATTGGCCTTCTTGGCAACAAGGGCACACTGCTGACTCATATCCAGCTTCTCGTCCACTGTCACCCCTAGGTCCTTTTCCGCAGAACTGCTGCCTAGCCATTCGGTCCCTAGTCTGTAGCGGTGCATTGGATTCTTCCATCCTAAGTGCAGGACCCTGCACTTATCCTTATTGAACCTCATCAGATTTCTTTTGGCCCAATCCTCAATTTGTCTAGGTCCTTCTGTATCCTATCCCTCCCCTCCAGCGTATCTACCACTCCTCCCAGTTTAGTATCATCCGCAAATTTGCTGAGGGTGCAATCCACACCATCCTCCAGATCATTTATGAAGATATTGAACAAAACCGGCCCCAGGACCGACCCCTGGGGCACTCCACTTGACACCGGCTGCCAACTAGACATGGAGCCATTGATCACTACCCGTTGAGCCCGACAATCTAGCCAGCTTTCTACCCACCTTATAGTGCATTCATCCAGCCCATACTTCCTTAACTTGCTGACAAGAATGCTGTGGGAGACCGTGTCAAAAGCTTTGCTAAAGTCAAGAAACAATACATCCACTGCTTTCCCTTCATCCACAGAACCAGTAATCTCATCATAAAAGGCGATTAGACTAGTCAGGCATGACCTTCCCTTGGTGAATCCTGTGCCAAGAAGTCCTGTGCCAAGCCATGGTTGCAGAAATTTGTATAGATAGGATTTTTCCATGTGCTTCAAACTGTTTAGAATAACCTACCAAAAGAAGAAAAGATGGAGGGGAAATCTCTCGTTAGATGAAGTTAGTAAAATTGTTTACTCATTCTATTTTGCTAGAGGACATTTGCAAGGTATGGCCAAAACAATGACACACATGACTCAGTCAATAAAGCTAGTCTGAAAACTTTGACAGAACCATTTTCTGTTCAAAACTGCAGTTCCATCACAACTGAAATGCTTCAGAAAATCATGTTGATTTCATTGAAATATTATTCTGGAGGGGAAAATGTATTAAACAAGTTCTGACAATGTCTTGTTTTGACATTTTGGAGAGTAATATTTCAGTTTTTCATTTTGAAATGATTATTATAGTACAAAATTTAAAAAATTGGACGTGAACATGTATTGTAATATCAGTTAAAAGGTCAGAGGAATGAAATGTTAGTCCCGTTTTTTGGCTGGATTGTCATTAATGTAACTGCAAAATTGCAAGAGTGGCTCTAGTGCAGGCAGGGGAGTAGCTCAGGGTGCAGTCAGGGGGGTAGCTAGGGGTTGTGTGCTAGGAGCGCTCCCCTACAGTCTCTGTTCCCTGAGAGCAAAGCGGGCTGGGAGCAAAGGAGCTTCAACCCCTGCACCACCAGCAGCAGGCGATGAGGGAACACCGCAGCTGCCTGCTTCATGGCACCAGCCAGAGCAGCAGCTGTCCCGTATTGCCCTGCTCCGGCTTCCCGCCTCCGACCTGGCCAGGCGACAAGGACAGAAGGAGGTGTGTGGCAGGGGTGAAGCTGCCCCAGGACTGCCCTGCTCTTGCAGTGTAGTTTCCGGGGGGGAGGAGGGGCAACCCAGAGGCTCAGGGCTTCTGCCCCATGGGGAGCACCAGGGCATGGAGCTCTGGGATTCAGCCCTGCTGCTCCTGGCTTCAGCCCCGTAGAGGGCACTGGGGATCGAGGCTTCAACCCCTCAGGTCCTGGCTTCAGACCTGCGGGATGTGCTGAGGCTCTGACTCTGGGTTTTAGCCATGGGGCAGCACAGCCCTCTTGAAAAGATTCACAGACCCCCTGTTGAGAACCGCTGAGATAGACTGTCCAATATCAAGTCCTGTAGAGAGATTTCTTTGTATTCTTTGCACTTTATTAAATAAATGCTATAAAATGTATCTCACCCATGTATCACTTGCTAATAAGAAAAACTGTACCACGAAGATGATAGCACAACACTAATGTTTGAAAACGAGTGGATCCTTAACACAGTATCTGCATTCAGAACCTGTTATGTTGATCATGCAAAGTGAAGTTCAAGGTTTTCCACGGTCCAAAACCTGGATAAACATTTCCTCTCACTTAGTCGAGAATCACAGAAGTATTTTCAATCAATGTAAAGGCACAGAACAAGAATTTCTGCATTTATCTCCGAGCAGACTACAAACCATTCAGGGCTAGACTGCACTATTTGCACACTGCCATAGTAAAGAGGATTGGTACTCACACCCCGGCAGTGAGAACACCAGGGGTACTGTGTCACAGTTGGACTGACAGGGAGTGATTTGTGTCATCCCTTTAGCTCATGCAACATACTCCTGGGAGGAGCATCTGGCATGCAGTCCCTGTGCTCCCCTACGTGCCTGTGTAACACCGACAGACCCCGCTCGGCGGCAGGCGGGATCAAATCTGAGACCTTTGGAGCTTACTGCATGAGCTTCTACTGCATGAGCTAAAAGCCATACAGCTCTTAGCTAAGGCTGTAGAGCAGACTCATTTTAGCTCTCTCCTTAAGTAGTCTTGGTGCCACTACATGGGACGGAGCACCACATCCAGGAGGTGTGTGGGTTACATACTTCCCCTAGCTGAGGAAGCGCATCCAAAACGTCAGATACTTCCCAGTTGAAATCCTGGACAAGCCCCCACCTGTAACACTGACAGACCCCGGTAATAAATCTCTCTCTTTAAGTGATCTCGGTGCCACTAGATGGGACAGAGCACCACACCCAGGAGGTGTGTGGGTTACACCTAGAGTTATAATGCCCCTGTGTAAAAGGGAGCAGGGGGACCAGCATGAAGCCTAGGCTCTAGGGCCATCAAGAAGTTTTGAAGACTGGTGTCAGTGGTGAATGGCAAGCTATTTTCAATCTTTTCTGTAAATTCTGGAGATAAAGCAACTTAAAATTTCAAATTAGGGAATAACTATAATGATTAGTTAAATCCCTGGATGTGCCCATATTTGCTCACTCAAGTGAAGAGAAAACAGGGTTTAATTTAAAAAAAATGAAACAAGATTATATCAGTATTGCAATTTACATTTTAGGGGTCCTGTTGTCCACTGATGTGTACGTAAGCTTCAGCTGTCATCAGCGGCACATACAGTGCACATAGAAATAAAGGGGAAAGAGAGACCCATTCATGGCAAAAACTTTAAATAAAGTTGAAAAAATAATCAGTCATTTCTTAAATTTTTATACTGAAATTTTCCTTGGCAATTTGCTCTTTATATTGAAACTTTATTAGCACTGGTTCACAAATTGTTGCCCTTGAACCTTGAAATTACATCAGTTCAAATATTTTGACGTTCCCTATTTATAAATTACACTGAGGGAATGTAAAATTTCTGACATGTTTTTTGCTACAATTGCATGACTTGTACAAACAGATTTATTAAAAATGAGATCAGAATACTCACCTCAACAGTATCTGGGTAATATAAAAACAGAAAAGGCAATGGTCCAAACCAAAGTTTTAACAGTGGTTGATTCCTGAAATCGTTATAGTATTGCATCATTTGTTTAAAGAAATCTGGAAAAGAAAATCTATTTGAATGGGCCCAAACCAGGACTTCTGTGATTAACTGATTATAAATTCACTGTAGCATTATATTTGTTACTGTAACAAAACTGGTTTGTTTTGCACTTATTTATTATTTTGATTACCGTAGCACTTAGGGATCCAAACAGAAATCATGGCCTTAATCTGAAAAGCACTCTACAGACACAAAGAAAGAGCCACCCTCCTCCCCTGCTTGCAATCTACTAGGGTGCCCAGATGTCCCGATTTTATAGGCACAGTCCCAATTTTTGGATCTTTTTCTTATGTAGGCTCCTATTACCCACACACACACACACACACATCCTGTTCCAATTTTTCACTGTCTGGTCACCCTAATCTAAACAGAAAGGATATATCCTTTTCAGTATCCAGAAAGATAATGGAGCAAATATTTAAGCAATCAGTTTGCAGACACCTAAAAGATAAGAAGGTTATAAGTAACAGTCAGCATGGATTTGTCAAGAACAAATCATGTCAAACCAACTTAACTGCTTTCTTTCAGAGTAACGAGTCTTGTGGATGGGGGGAAGTTATAAGGTGGGTGCTTAACTGGTTAGAAAACTGTTCCTAGAGAGTAGTTATCAGTGGTTCATAGTCAAGCTGGAACAGCATATCAAGTGAGGTCCTGCAAGGATAGTTCTGGGTCCAGTTCTGTTCCATATCTTCATCAGTTATTTAGATAACCGCATAGAGAGTACACTTACAAAGTTTGTGGATGATAGCAAGCTGGGAGGGGTTGCAAGTGCTTTGGAGGATAGGATTCAAATTCAAAATAATCCTGACAAACTGGAGAAATGGTCTGAAGTAAATAGGATGAAATTCAATGAGGACAAATGCAAAGTACTCGATTCAGGAAGGAAGAATCAGTTGCACACATACAAAATGGGAAATGACTGCCTAGGAAAGAGTACTGCAGAAAGGGATGTAGGGGTCATAGTAGATCACAAGCTAAATGTGAGTCAACACTGTAAAGAAAAAAATCATTCTGGGCTGCACTAGCAAAAGTGCTATAAGCAAGACAAAAAGTAATTATTCTGCTCTACTCCACACTGATTAGGCCTTAACTGGAGTATTGTGTCCAGTTCTGGGCCCCACATTTCAGGAAAGATGTGGACAAATTGGAGCTAATAGACCCCATCCTGAGGAACTCTGCCCAGAGACGTAAACAAATAAGTGATCAGAAATGGGCACCATGGTCACAATCACAAAGAATGTTCCCATTCCAACCTCCTCCTCCTCCTCCACTGATAAATAGCCATTTTGGTCGGGGCTAGGAGGAGACCCCAAGACTTTGTGGGAGCCACAAATAGGACATGAATAAATTTTTAAAAAGAGTGGAACAGTCCAGCCAGAACCTCAACAAGAGAAGGAGGAAGAAAAGGGGCTTCAACCTGCAGATATGCACACACCACGGTCTCCCTCTGCCACCCCAGTAGAGGACTGTCACTGTGAGGCTAGCAAACATTGATTTATTAGAAGGCGGGTTGTCCAGCACCAGTTTGTCATGGCAGGCGTGCATTGTTTTATTTGAGGAGTGGGGACCAGCATTAATAGATTGGGCATGGGGCCTTATATTAACAGATTGCCGTGCTGTGTACAGTGGTGGCAGCATTAGCTGGGGGCTCAGAGTTCAGCCAACAGTAGACCAGTGTCTTCAGACCCAAGAAGTGAGATATACTGAATCATCAGGAGAGCCAGCAAGGGTGGGTTTGCGGCTCAGTGTACCACTATACTGCAGCTTGCAGAGTAGGTTTAGTCCTAGAGCTAGTAGGTAGTGGGTGTTGTCAAGCCCAACCCTGATCTATAAAATATACTGGGTGGTACACAGTCAAATAAAATCAGAAACAATATATTTTCATATTATCATAATTTAAACGAATAGTTGCCAAGACTAAATTACAACTTTGGATTGCACAGGATCAAACAGGGATGTTACTGGGTGTAGCCAGGGAATTGAGGTCCTATGACTCCTGTTAAAGAGGGTGTATGCTCCCTGACAGTGCAATGGCTGTACAAAAAAGCCCTCTGTGCAAAGTATCAGTTTCAGGGTAATTGCATCTGTATCCCCCCCTTTGTGGTAAATTTCAGGCATGCCCAGTCAGGTCTCAGGACCTTCGCTGTCACCTCTCTCTGGGTAGGGACCCGTGGCCCACTCCATTCTGACCAAGGGCTTTAAGGTTGCACAGCTCCCTGCCTCACACTGTGATGTTCAAAGAAATCCAGTCTGCCTAACAGCCAGTGCCTTTTTCTCCAAGGGCTATGAACAATGTATTCCCAGCAGGTACAAGTTATCATACAGCTCTTTCGAAGCAAGCACCTTATTCCTAAGGAAAAAAGCATTATAGAGAAAACAAAAAAAAACAATAAAGTTCCTATATGCATGCCAGAAGCTTACCAGTGGTCATGCAATTAGTCTTATGGGGCCCTAGTAGGCCAGAGTCTTTCCAACCCTTCTGCAAGGGTTGGTGGCCTCCTTGGAAAGAAGGTGCAGTCTGTTTGCTGTATCAGAAGAAAGGTCCTGTGTCAGTTCAAGTTCATCCTTTTATACCAAAGACTTTTCTTTGTACCCTAATCTCTGGAAAACCCAACTGGAACCAGTATATGAAAACCACTCCAGAAGGTGGCACCTCTTTAGAGTTGTTTAGTCTCAGTGTTTCACCTTAATCACCTCCTTCTGATCTAGTTTCTGAAGGAGCAATGGTAAACCTCCCTTGTGAAGTAGAATACAATCATACATACAATTCCTGGCCCACAGTGATACATAAACTTAATACAATTCATCCCCCCAAATATACTACATGTGGTTACATTATCTGTCATAAAGAAAAGTAGGACTTGTGGCATTCGATTAAGTGAGCTGTAGCTCACGAAAGCTTATGCTCAAATAAATTTGTTAGTCTCTAAGCTGCCACAAGTCCTCCTTTTCTTTTTGCGGATACAGACTAACACAGCTGCTACTCTGAAACCTGTCATTATCTGTCATGTCTCCCCTAGAAATAAATGGGTATCCCTAGGGTTTCCAACCGACATCCTAAGGGCACTCATGGAGAATTTTCTTCCATTGCCTTTCATAATTTCACATTTTAACTATTCGTATAATAAATATTCTAACAATCGAGCACACATCATTCAAAATTTCATACAGAGTCGTTTGACAAATGTCCTGTGTAATCTCTCTCTTTCGGCCTGTAGAGGGTTGTCAATCACCTTCTCTTACCCTTGTCACTCCAATATTTTTGGGTGTGAGCTTGATACCTGGTGCTCCCACACCCATCTCCCATCTGGCTCCTAGGGAATGTGTGTGGTGCCCTTTTGGCTGCCCTGAAGATGGGTGAAGTTTCCTCATCCCCCTTTGGTATATTCCATGAAGCATGTTTTTGGACAAAATGGAGAAAGAAGGCAGGGCTGGCTCCCTGGAAAGCAAATCTTAACCATTATTTTAACAGTGGAAGGTGGCCGGAAGCTGCTGGAGCAGCCCCAGCCCTGGGGCCATACGCACCAGCCACTGCTTTGGCGGCCCTGGGCAGCTGGCCCTGGAGACCACCTGAGCAGCAGTCCCAAGGGCAGTGGGAGCCGCCACAGCTTGGTGGCTCCTGGAAGTGGTCCCGGGTGGGCCAGAGCAGTCACTGGCCCCCGGGGCTCCCTCCCCCCCAGCATCTGGGGCCAGGGGCTCACACACACCTTGCATAGCTGGTGCTGTGGGCTCCCCCCTCCATGGAACCCTTCCCCCCATAGGATTAAATCAGGAATATTTATGGTGTAACTCATGGACAGGTCACAGGCTGTGATTTTTTGTTTCTTGCCCATGACCTATCCATGACTTTTACTAAAAATACCTATGATTAAATCGTAGCCTTAATTATGAGATATGTATATAGATTGTGGTTATGAATTTGTGGATTTGTATAGCTATAAAATGTGTTCATAATTTGTGCTACAACATTCAGCTCCACCTCACAACAGGGAGGTGATCAGCCAGGCAAAAAGGGGCTGCCTCCCCCACAAGATGAGACTGGCTCCAAACACTTCGCATCCTACAAGCCAGGAAGAGACATCGGATGGGCCATTAAAATGAATGGGGACACACTGAAACAACTTGAAACTGAAAAGAAAACCCCAGTCTTGAGAAACTAAGAAAGGAGGGAATTTCCCCCACCATGAATCACCATAGTCTGAGAAAAAGAAGAAGAAAAAACCCCTACAAACCCTATTAAAAGGAAAGGGGTTTGAAGGGAAGGCTATTCAGAAACTAGGCAGCATCAAAGTAGGATGCTGTCCATGAAACACTGGATCCCATCTACAACAGGAGCATGGTGGGCAAGTGTTTAGAAACAGTACGTAACTTGTACTAGAAAAGGTAATTTGTCTAATATAGAAATGTAAAGGCTGAAGTTGCAGCTTTATGTTTATTTTCTGTGTAACTTGTATGCGTTTGCTCTGCCTTACTATGTCATCTTTGAATCTGTGATTTTGCTATTAAATAAAGCTTTTGTTATTTTTTGCTGCAAGCAGGTCTCTGCTGTGCAAACTATATAGAATGCGTGTCCAAAGTGATCTGATCACTGGGGGAAGGTTTCACTCCTTCGGAGTTGACAAACCAGAGAGGAAAAGACCAAGTGTCTGGTAGTCAAGACTGGAAGGGGCTGTTGAGGTCACCCTACAAGGAGTAACTAGGCTGGTAGAAGCCAGAGCGAGATCTTTATGTCCGTAGGCTGGCTACTGGTGTCAGGGCTCTGAGCCATAATAGCATAGCATTAAGGCACCCAAAGTTACAATGCAGGCAGTGATAGAACCCCTTATGGTCTGAGTGATCCCCAAAACCTTACAGTACTCCTGTGAAAACTTTTGAAAAGTCTTTCAAAAACAATTTGCATTGTGGAAACTTCTCACATTCTGGTTCAGATCCTACTCCCATTCAAGTCAGCAAGAAAGACTGCCTTCTTATGGGAGTAGTTTGGGGCCCACAGAACTTGGAGTTATATTAACCCTGGTTCTGGCAATGCACATGTGTGTCCATTTGGAGAGTCACTATCCTAAGTGTGTGCAAGTATCTGGCCTTCTGTAGTTACAGTATTGTCTTCCACATCACGAACCACCACCCACCTGCATCAAAGTAAAGAAATTAAATTACCCTTAAAAAAGAAAGAAATTAAATAATTATTTTCTTGATTCCACTAGAGGTTACAAAGCAAGTATTACTTATCTGAAAGATCACTTTTGTTAAACAATTAGAGCTAGAGAACACTGCACAAACAAAAATGCATATTTGCACCGCTAAAAAAATTCACAGGACATCACAAGCATATTGATATTTTCACAATCTCATTGTGCAGAGAGTGGCACAGTACTTTCAGGTCCCTACAAAAATATTACATAATAATAATTGTGGTGTATGAAAAAAAGCTCGTGGAGAAAAGGAACTAGCACCAGGCCTGATTAGTCTTGAAAACCCCACAAGTGTAATGAATGGTCTCATGATACTGCACGTCTGCCTGTACAAGTTTTGAGGTAAACACTGCATACACTTCCAGAGTTAACATAAGAACGGCCATACTGGGTCAGACCAAAGGTCCATCTAGCCCAGTATCCTGTCTTCTGACAGTGCCCAATGCCAGGTGCCCCAGAGGGAATGAACAGAACAGATAATCCTCAAGTGATCCATCCCATCACCCATTCCCAGCTTCTGTTTGTTTGCAAACAACTCTTATGCCTATGAGGGAAGCAGCTAAATTTGTAATTATCCAACAATTTAGTATGACTCCTTTGTTTTTGCAAGAGATTCTAAGACATGTATCTAGGCAGTTGTTTTTAAGCATATAAACCGAGAAAGTAGATGTTTCAGGTCTATCTCATTTTAATTGTTTTACTGACCTGATTGTCCATTTGACAAACCATCTCTCCTGTATATCTTAATTTGTACTGGTAATATGGGCCATTATATATATTTAAACCTTAAATGTGTGGAAAGGTCGCCCCTGAAAAAAGTTAACTTCTTGAACACCCAAAACAAAAAATAACAAATAAATTAGGGAAAATTTGACAAAGATCAAAACAAATCATTTGTCCACAGTTAGGAGCTTATTTACAAATTCTAATAATAAGCTCCTTAGAAATAGGGATAAACAGGAGCAACACACTGAACCATAAACTGCTCAGAGCTCCGGTACGAAACTGTGGAAAAACCTGAGTGTCTCTGGATTAAGTTTAGAAGTGTGTGCAACAAGAGTGATGTAGTGGTGGGAGTCTGCTATAGACCACCGGACCAGGGGGATGAGGCTTTCTTCCGGCAACTCACGGAAGCTACTAGATCGCATGCCCTGATTCTCATGGGTGACTTTAATTTTCCTGATATCTGCTGGGAGAGCAATACAGCGGTGCATAGACAATCCAGGAAGTTTTTGGAAAGCGTAGGGGACAATTTCCTGGTGCAAGTGCTAGGGGAGCCAACTAGGGGGGGCGCTTTCTTGACCTGCTGCTCACAAACCGGGTAGAATTAGTGGGGGAAGCAAAAGTGGATGGGAATCTGGGAGGCAGTGACCATGAGTTGGTTGAGTTCAGGATCCTGACACAGGGAAGAAAGGTAAGCAGCAGGATACGGACCCTGGACTTCAGGAAAGCAGACTTCGACTCCCTCAGGGAACAGATGGCCAGGATCCCCTGGGGGACTAACATGAATGGGAAGGGAGTCCAGGAGAGCTGGCTGTATTTCAAGGAATCCCTGTTGAGGTTACAGGGACAAACCATCCCGATGAGTCGAAAGAATAGTAAATATGGCAGGCGACCAGCTTGGCTTAATGGTGAAATCCTAGCGGATCTTAAACATAAAAAAGAAGCTTACAAGAAGTGGAAGGTTGGACATATGACCAGGGAAGAGTATAAAAATATTGCTCGGGCATGTAGGAAAGATATCAGGAGGGCCAAATCGCACCTGGAGCTGCAGCTAGCAAGAGATGTCAAGAGTAACAAGAAGGGTTTCTTCAGGTATGTTGGCAACAAGAAGAAAGCCAAGGAAAGTGTGGGCCCCTTACTGAATGAGGGAGGCAACCTAGTGACAGAGGATGTGGAAAAAGCTAATGTGCTCAATGCTTTTTTTGCCTTTGTTTTCACTAACAAGGTCAGCTCCCAGACTGCTGCGCTGGGCATCACAAAATGGGGAAGAGATGGCCAGCCCTCTGTGGAGTTAGAGGTGGTTAGGGACTATTTAGAAAAGCTGGACGTGCACAAGTCCATGGGGCCGGACGAGTTGCACCCGAGAGTGCTGAAGGAATTGGCGGCTGTGATTGCAGAGCCACTGGCCATTATCTTTGAAAACTCGTGGCGAACGGGGGAAGTCCTGGATGACTGGAAAAAGGCTAATGTAGTGCCAATCTTTAAAAAAGGGAAGAAGGAGGATCCTGGGAACTACAGGCCAGTCAGCCTCACCTCAGTCCCTGGAAAAATCATGGAGCAGGTCCTCAAAGAATCAATCCTGAAGCACTTACATGAGAGGAAAGTGATCAGGAACAGTCAGCATGGATTCACCAAGGGAAGGTCATGCCTGACTAATCTAATCGCCTTCTATGATGAGATTACTGGTTCTGTGGATGAAGGGAAAGCAGTGGATGTATTGTTTCTTGACTTTAGCAAAGCTTTTGACAAGGTCTCCCACAGCATTCTTGTCAGCAAGTTAAGGAAGTATGGGCTGGATGAATGCACTATAAGGTGGGTAGAAAGCTGGCTAGATTGTCGGGCTCAACGGGTAGTGATCAATGGCTCCATGTCTAGTTGGCAGCTGGTGTCAAGTGGAGTGCCCCAGGGGTCGGTCCTGGGGCCGGTTTTGTTCAATATCTTCATAAATGATCTGGAGGATGGGTGTGGATTGCACTCTCAGCAAATTTGCGGATGATACTAAACTGGGAGGAGTGGTAGATACGCTGGAGGGGGAGGGATAGGATACAGAAGGACCTAGACAAATTGGAGGATTGGGCCAAAAGAAATCTGATGAGGTTCAATAAGGATAAGTGCAGGGTCCTGCACTTAGGATGGAAGAATCCAATGCACCGCTACAGACTAGGGACCGAATGGCTAGGCAGCAGTTCTGCGGAAAAGGACCTAGGGGTGACAGTGGACGAGAAGCTGGATATGAGTCAGCAGTGTGCCCTTGTTGCCAAGAAGGCCAATGGCATTTTGGGATGTATAAGTAGGGGCATAGCGAGCAGATCGAGGGACGTGATCGTTCCCCTCTATTCGACACTGGTGAGGCCTCATCTGGAGTACTGTGTCCAGTTTTGGGCCCACACTACAGAAGGATGTGATAAATTGGAGAGAGTCCAGCGAAGGGCAACAAAATGATTAGGGGGTCTAGAGCACATGACTTATGAGGAGAGGCTGAGGAGCTGGGATTGTTTAGTCTGCAGAAGAGAAGAATGAGGGGGGGATTTGATAGCTGCTTTCAACTACCTGAAAGGGGGTTCCAAAGAGGATGGCTCTAGACTGTTCTCAATGGTAGCAGATGACAGAACGAGGAGTAATGGTCTCAAGTTGCAATGGGGGAGGTTTCGATTGGATATTAGGAAAAACTTTTTCACTAAGAGGGTGGTGAAACACTGGAATGCGTTACCTAGGGAGGTGGTAGAATCTCCTTCCTTAGAGGTTTTTAAGGTCAGGCTTGACAAAGCCCTGGCTGGGATGATTTAACTGGGAATTGGTCCTGCTTTGAGCAGGGGGTTGGACTAGATGACGTCCTGAGGTCCCTTCCAACCCCGATATTCTATGATTCTATGATTCTATGATAAAGACCTCTCAGAGGTTTCTGGGGGAGGTTTGGTTGGTAGAAGTAGAGTCTCGGTAATACTGCCTGTCTGTTTTGCCTGGATCTAGAAATGCAGCAGGATGCTGAGTAATGAACTGTTTTGTTTTTGTTTGCAGCTTGGAAAAAATCCTTTAACCCAGGACCAGCTCGCTCCTACTCTGTTATTCTACAACACCACCACCACTTAGTGATGGGGCCAGTCCAGCTCCACTGCTGCAAATCAGCTCCTATTTCTACAGCCCCTGGAAATCGCCAGCCACTTCCCGAGCACTTTACTAATGTCTACACCGCTGTACGGCCAAGTTGGCAGGGCTGATCCCCAGGGCACTGCGGTCACCCGGGAGAGAGGGTGCTGCAGGCAGCAGCTCCAGGAGGGAAGAGGGGTTTGCAGGCACCCTCCCCCCCCCTACGTGTCTGGGCGGCCGTTACCTGCCCCTTTGCGCTCGAAGAGCAGAGCATTTCCCAGCAGCGGGTAACAGGGGCTGAGCCCCGGAATCGGCTTCAGCGCCTTCCACTTCCCCAGGTAATCCGGCAGCAGGCGGAACGTGAAGGCTGCCAGCAGCGTGAAGAGCAGAGTGACGACTCCAGCCCCCCAGTAGAGCAGCCGGTCCCCCTCCTGGGGCAGCTGCAACAGCCCCCCATCGCTGCCCGACCCGGCCGCTGGGCGTGCACTGAGCCACAGTCCTGGGGTGCTGCACCGAGAGTAGGACCCGGACTAGGGCTCCAGCCGAGGGCAGTGGAGCCCAGGGGCGTGGCCCACTGCAGTGGGGGGAGAGGCCCAGGAACAAGGAGTGGAGGGCAGGAGGGATCCCCAGAGGCTGCATGAGGAGGGAGCAGAGCAGCGAAGGCATAGGTGTTGGACTAGAGGTGCTGGGGGAGCTGCCACACACCCCTGGCTTAAAGTGGTTTCCATCACATACAGAGTTTACAGTTTGGTTCAATGGCTCTCAGCACCCCCACTTTACAATTGTGCTCCAGGTGCCACACATACCCTCCGCCAACAGCGGAACCGCCCCCACTCCCCTGATTTCCTATGGCCAGAGCTCCCTCAGACCTGCTATGCCCAGTGCCCCCCCACAGACCCTGCCACAAATGCACAGTGCCCTGCACACCACCAGTCCTACCCCGCACCCCCCAGCCCCCAGCCCCACCACAACTGCCCGCGCCCCACACAGAACCCCCACTCCCCAGTGCTCCAACACACAGATCTTCCCCGCTCCCTCACCGCCCAGCACCCCACACCCATGTCTCCCAAAGACCCACTCCCCCATGCCCTGCCTCCTGGCCACACTCATTGGCCCTGATGGGAGGCAACTGTGTCTGCCGGGCATGAGCTGCAGTGCAGCCAGGGCTGGTTGCGGGGTGAACAATCACTCCAGCCCCCCAAGAGTGGCATGTTCAGCCAGACCAGGGCCTGCCCCAGCCAGCCTCCTTCAGGAGCCACTTGCCTGGAAGGGCCCAGCCATGTCCCCCACACTGCCGCCCTACAACTGGCTGAGACTGGCCAGGCTTCTACACCAGTCCCAGGTGGCTCAGCTCCAGCGAGACAGGTGGGGCCGCACAGGTGGTGGGAAGCGGAGACTGCACAGACCCAGAGGTGCACTGGCGCCTGGCCAAGGGGCAGAGAGAATCATAGAAGACTAAAGTTGGAAGAGACCTCAGGAGGCCATCTAGTCCAACACCCTGCTCAAAGCAGGACCAATCCCAACTAAATCATCCCAGCCAGGGCTTTGTCAGGCCAGGCCTAAAAAACCTCTTAAGGATGGAGATTCCACCATCTCCCTAGGTAACCCATTCCAGTGCTTCACCACCCTCCTAGTGAAATAGTTTTTTCTAATATCCAACCAAGACCTCCTCCCCTGCAACTTGAGACCATTGCTCCTTGTTCTGTCATCTGCCACCACTGAGAACAGCCAATCTCCATCCTCTTTGGACCCCCCTTCAGGTAGTTAAAGGCTGATATCAAATCCCCCCTCACTCTTCTCTTCTGCAGACTAAATAAGACCAGTTCCTTCAGCCTCTCCTCATAAGTCATGTGCCTCAGCCCCCTAATAATTTTTGTTTCCCTCTGCTGGACTCTCTCCAATTTGTCCGCATCCTTTCTATAGTGGGGGGCCCAAAACTGGACACAATACTCCAGGTGTGGCCTCATCAGTGACGAATAGAGGGTAATAATCACTTCCCTCAATCTGCTGGCAATGCCCCAACTAATGCAGCCCAATATGCCATTAGCTTTCTTGGCAACAAGGGCACACTTCTGACTCACATCCAGCTTCTCATCCACTGTAATCCCCAGGTCGTTTTCTGCAGAACTGCTGCTTAGCTAGTCGGTCCCCAGCCTGGAGCAGTGCATGGGATTCTTCCGTTCTAAGTGCAGGACTCTGCACTTGTCCTTGCTAAACCTCATCAGATTTCTTTTGGCCCAATCCTCCAATTTGTCTAGGTCACTCTGGACCCTATCCCTACCCTCCAGCATATATACCTCTCCCCCAAGCTTAATGTCATCTGCAAACTTGCTGAGGGTGCAGTCCATCCCATCATCCATTGATCACTACCCATTGAGCCCGAAAATCGAGCCAGCTTTCTATCCACCAGACCCAGGTGCGGCCCGGGGTGGCACAGACCCATGATTGGCCCACGGCATCTGACTTGCGGGACTCAGGATAGGGCAGGGGCAATGGATTCTTCCTAAACGTGCGGGGGCCATAAGGTCCCACCCCCTCCATGACCCCATCCCTGCCCCTGTAGTCCTCTTCCTCCTGAGGTCCCACCCAAGCCAGAAGCTGGAGCCAGGCCGGGGAGCCCAGGCTCCTCCACCTGACTGTGCTCCCCAGCCTGGCTCCATCTACACAAGAGCAGCCCCCGGCCCATGTCCCTGGCCCCCCCAACCCAGGGCAGGTGGCGGGTCTGTGGCTCCCCACATGGCTCTTACCCCAACCCGGCTCCGGCTTCTGTCCTGGCCTGGGGGTGTTGCCTTGGTGACCAAAGAGGAGCGGCAGAGGACCAGGACTGTGGCAAAAAGTGGGAGGGCCATTGCCCCTTGGCTCCCCCCCCATTCCGGTGCCCCTGTTCTGGGACCCGCTCACCTCACAGAGTCCTAGAGCCCAAGCCTGGGAATTAAACAGCCCCTTAGCCTGTCAGATGGCACAGGCCAGCCTTGGGTTCTTAATTTCAGTATAGGCATACCCTTAGGTGCCTGAATCTAACATCTAGGCACCACTGGCATTCATGAAACCACTGCCTGGCTGCTGCTTGACCCTTTAGGTGCCCGAAGTCCCTACGTGCCTAAGTTTCTGCTGGTAAAGTCCCCTATGTTTCTGTCAGTGGGCATGCGGAAATCTAAGTCCTGACACTACCAAGCTGCTCTTTACATCTAAGCCCTAGTGGGATTCACACACTGATTTCCTCAGCTGGGCCTGATCCAGTAAGTGTGCTCTTTGCACACTCAACCACACAAAAAGGAGCAGAGGAGTGTGCTACTTCCCTTACAGTCAGTGCCCTGTCTAAATTTCCTGGAAGGCATGGAAATTATGAAAATGCCCCCAAACTGTGATCTTTTCTTTGTTTTTCCCCTCCTTCCTTAAGAACAATGGCTACAAAGTCTTTAATACAATAATTATTTTAGCTAGTCAATTTTAAGGGATAGAAAGAATTTTACAAGTAACTAGTCAAAATTGACTAAGGTTACTTCTAAATTTCATTCCTTCCTAGAAATTCAGTAGCATTACTTTAAAATCCATGGAAAATCTGTGAAATTCAATATTTTGCCATTTACACTGTCATGAATTTTCTACAAAAAAAAGTATGAAAATCATGATGTATACAAGGCCCTGTTAATGCTGAATAACCGAATAGTTTGAGTACTTGGCTGGGATGTGGAAGACCCAAGTTCAAATCCCCACTTTGCCTGATTTGGGGCAGGGATTTGAAGCCAGGTCTCCTACTTCCCAGGTGAGTGCCCTAACAAGTGGGCTAACAGTTCGACAGGTCTCCTGTTGGCATAAGTAGCCTCTTCATTAAGTGCTACAGCGCAATAATTGTAGAGAAACCATGGGAAATTGCCAGGAGCAGAAGTGCCAGGCCCAGAGATGCTTGGGAGGGGCAGCCTGGAGCCAAAGAATGAGATAAGAACAAAGAACAGGCCCTCAGTGCGATCTGCAGCCAAAAAGGCTAATGCAATCCTTAGATGCATAAACAGGGGAAGATGGAATAGGTATGAAAAAGTTCTAGTACCTTTGTATGTGGAACTGGTACAATGGCTACTGTGCCCAGTTCTGGTGTCACTGTTCAGGAAAGATGCTAATGAACTGGAGAGGGTTCAGAGAATCAATGTACTACTTCTTAAGTGGCCACAAAGATCATAAAGTGGGCATATTATGCTCGCAGTTGCTCAAAACAGTGAACAAACATACTTTTAGAACGCAGTAGTAACAGAGATCCAATGTCGCAAGCCCTGTTAAGAGAGAATGACAATGATGAAACCTGGAGGTGGTCATGACACCATGTGTAGCTATTGCAAGGTCCTAGTCTGCACCCACTCTGCCGCTGAAAGTACAGAGATAAAGGGATGCCAGGATCCTTAACCCGACTCCATTTGAGTACCTTCAGTAAGCATGACAATAAGGGAAGACTTTGCCTGATTATTCTGAGAAGGCTATAACATGTCGTGCTGACACAGAGCTAATAAGATTCACTCAGTATTTCCCGAGTCCAGACAGTGAATTTGCAGGCTCTGTAGGTAAGAGATGTGTAATTATATACCATTGGCATCTTTGCGCTATTTCTGATGACATTTTTAAGCAACGGTAAGCAATGGGCACTTCTGTAATATGCAGTCAGAACCACACTGCAAAGTTATGAACACAGCGTATGAAGTGTATCTTGTGGCAGACCCGTCCATGTTTCTCAGCAGCTGCTGGCCCAGAGAAGTACAGTTCCTTTTGGAAATACCACCTGGCAGTGTTTCTGAAACAGATTTTTTTTTCTTATTGAAGCGAGAACCTGAAAACCTCCAGTTTGACTAGCTTAGTTTTTCCGTTTGGTCCCTGAATGTAAGAACAGCACATTAGTCACGACACACCCCAAAATTCCCAACCTATAAACTTTTCCCACCTGACAGATGACTGTGGAGCATTGATTAAACATAGCATCACTCTCTGACATAACAGCAACTTAGTGGCTCCTCTATATACAAGGCTTCCATATCAAGTATTTTTCTGCAATTCGCGGCATTACCCTAATGTTAAAACCCAATTCTGAGATCACTGTATAATAATAGTAGTTTTTATCATACTACAGCTCAGGTATGTAATTTAGTGTACATAATTTACTGCTGTCAGAAGGTTATTCAGTCATCCATAAAAGGCACAAACACACAACAAAGACTCAGCAAGGCAAAGTACTTCACCTGGTTACTTTATCCCAGTATACCAAAGCTTTAACACACTACAGTCAAGATGTCTGCATTAAACAGCCATACAATCTGCTAATACATAGTAGTGAGTACGTGGGACATATTCCAAGTCAACCAGTCATTCATGTTATAATAGGCTAACTTCACAGATCCCTGCATGTGACAGCCTGCAGCATTCTATAGGGAAAGATGGTGCACCAGACCGTCAAAGCTGTCTGCATCTACACATCAGCAGGTGTTTTCCCCCACATGAAATTGGTAACCCAGTTACACAATATTTTCCTTTTTGCATAATCTTTCCTGCTTCAGCATAATACTCCTTCTATGGGCGTACATAGGCCCAGCATTACCCAAGGGATTATGGCTACTTGGATTCCAAACATATATTTTTCTTTTCCACCTTCTGTGAGGCGTGGTGTCAATTGCTTTTGAGTAAAATAGACAGCCAAGATTTCTGCGACTAGGTACCTCTAAAAAAGGATGCCGACACTATAGATTATCTTATTCAAAACTGCATCTGTTTTTGTCTCGTTACTATTGCATACTCCTTACCATTGGACAAAGCAAGTTAGTGAGCTCAATAAAAGATAAGTGACAAAAAAGACATTTTAAACGACTACGGATGTTCTCATTTTTGTGGATTCCCTACACTGATTTATCCTGCAACTGGCATTAAGTGAAAAGCTGTAGTGAAAAGCTGCAGTGAAAGCTGCAGGTACTCCGCACTTAAGGCCTGATCCTGCACCATTAAAGTCAGTGAAAGATTTGCCATTGACTTCAATCTGCACAGGATTAAGCCCTTATAGAACTAGGTACCTAACTCTAGGCCACCCAGTTTGAAAAGTTTTGTCTAGGTAATTTGATCAAGGTCACAGGGGGAGGTGGTGTCAAAAATGGAATGAGGCCCTTGCACAGGGAACGTGCTTCCTCACATGATAGTGAGCTTCCTCTCAACGGGTATTAACAATTAAACCTACTGAAACAGTATATTGTAAAACAACATGTTACAAAATAGGCCTGAATAATGATCAGAATTTTGGACCCTACTGAGACAACTGAAGGGCTCAAACCTGGCTACAGTTTTCCAACCTTGTTGGAACCTCTTATTATGTTAACTAAAAAATTTAAACTTTTTGCATGTCAAGGTCAGTCACAATCCCTTAAAATGTGTTGACACCCACTCTTGACCTTTTAGTGGCCGCCACTTGCTCCAGGAGTTCCGTACATCTGAAAATCTGATCCAAGCTCTTCTCTGCATTCCACTTCTGTAAATAAACAGCGTGCAAGGTGACATTGGCCTGAAAGACTACATGGATAATTAGCACTTAACCTTACCAGATTCAGTTTGGTGGGGGTTCCTTTCAACAATACACTTTGATGTACCATGTGTACTGCCAACAGGCAAAGAAGAGACTAGGGTGCTTAGGTGAAGCTAATGATCAAGTTAGTGACTTGGTTTCACTACACAGCTGAGCCCAGAAGATACAAATGCTTATTGGGATCCTCATCAAAGCATACTTCTTATAGTTCTCCATAGAAGGAATTAGGTAGTGCAAACCAAACGTAAAAGCATACACACAAAGGTAAGAAGACCAGAATAGTAACTTAAAAAAAAAAATCATGGGTCTTAATGCAAAAAGAATGGGGCAACGAGAGCCGGGAGAAGAGAAAGTCCTAAATATGGGGCCGAAAAAATCAGAAGAAGAAGAAAAGCACCTTTCCAAAGAAACTTGCCTTGTTTGTGTTTTTTATATAAAGTGGGAAGGGATGGGCTGAGACCCATGCCAAGGGGAGCAAGTTTCATTCCACAGGGCCCCCTGAAGCAAAGTCATGATTGCCTCAACCTTTTGGTGCTCAGCGGGAGACACTTTAAATGGGGCTTGACTTTCAGAGACTGCTGAGCACTCTCTGAAAATCATGCCCCAAAAACCAAGGCAACCAAAATCCTGAGTTGCTTTGGAAAATCTTAGCCAATATAGAGTTTAAGGCCAGAAGGGACCACCAGATCATCTAGTCAGACCTGTTGCATATCACAGGCCACCAACACCACATGGCATCCACACACTAAACCCAACAAGGGAAATTAGACCAGATATTTACTTATCCACCTCAAATGAGTGGAGGAAGGTTTAATGGAGTCATTTGTTAATGTTTGTAAAGTGTTGGCTAAGTGCTGGATTGTAGTACTAATATATGGGTATGCGCACAACCTATGTGTTGTGATGCTCCACTAATTATGTATTGTTTCCAAATCCCCAGATACAATCACCCACTTCTGAGATTGTGAACAACATGTGACAAGTCATAGTCATGATGCTTAATGCAGTACTGGAAGGTATTCGGATACTACAGTGATGACATGAGAACCTATATGGAATGGAACAGAATAGAATATAATACTAATGTATATGTGGTCCCTTGTGTTAATATTTGTCATGAATCAGATACACACTCATCTAGCCACCCCATATGTGTAAGCCTACTCCTAGCAATTACACATTCATGACATGTATAATCTATAATTAAGTAAATATTCCACGTAGCCCTGATAATCTGAAGACAGCATCCACTCTAATTTACATGTCAGGATTACTCCTTTTCTCCCACTGTGACAGCCTAACCTGCTTCATCCATGTCTTAACCTGAGTCATCCAGGACCCAAAAATAGGATATGAAAAGGGATCCGTTCCACTGGGAAGACTGCTGCATTTGCACTTGTAGAGATGCAACCCAATTCATGTCTCCTGTCACCTATGAGAACCCAGTGATGGGCTCTTGGTCCAATACTATTCAGTATTTTTATCAGTTGTGTAGACAATGATACAAAATCTTTGCTGGTAAAGTTTGCAGGTGACACAAACATTGGTGGGGTCATAAATAACAAGGAGGCTAGGTTACCATTACAAAACAATCTGAATCACCTATTTAAATGATCACAATCGAACAAAATGTGTTTCAATACAGCCGAATGGAAGATAATACATCTGGGAACAAGGAATGCAGGCTATACCTACAGGATGGGTATAGGATCTGAAACTGCCTGAGGGTGACCCCTGAGGAAGGCAAGGCCTATCACAAGCTTATTGATGGGCAGGTTGAGAAGTGCTTTGATGGCTGTGCTTAGGTACATACCCATGGAAAAGATATCTGATAGTGGAGAGCTTTTCACAGGCATAACACAGATCCAATTGCTAGAACTGCAGTGAAACAATTTAACCTTGAGATAGGATGCAATTCCTTAGGTCAATTCACAATCACTTAGAGTCTTTAAGGTGAGATTAGACATGTTTTTAAGAGAGATGCTTTAGTCCAGCTTCTGGGAGAAATTGTATGGCCTATGTTTTTGGACGGGTGGGCTGCATGGTCATGGTAGTCCCTTCTGGTTTTGGAATCTGTGAATTTTATGAATCCCCTGTTCATGACCTTCCTTTGTGGGCCAAGAAAAGAATAGGATTACCTGCACTGCTTCAACATGCTCATAACACTTGCAGCTCAGCATTAAGACAATGACTATAATCGGCTCTCATGTCTCAGTTGGTCACCTACAATGGCCAGAAAAGAATCTCTTTCCCTAATGCATAGTTGGCCAGATGTATTTTGGGGGTTTTTCTGCCTTCCTCTGAAACATCAAGAATTGGCCACAGCTGGAAACAGAACATAGGACAGGGTGGACCAGTGATCTGAGATGGTACAGAGAAAATCCTTTTTCTCAGCTGCCTGGCTGGTGTGTGTTTCTCACAGGCTCAGGGTTAAACTGATTGCCACATTTGAGGTCAGAAATGAATTTTCCTTAGGTCAGATAGGCAGGAACTTTGGTGGGGTTTTGGCTTCCTCTGCAGCATAGGAGTATGGATCGCCTGCTAAGATTATCTGGGCATATCTCACCTAAATGATTCATTGCTGTTGCAGGAGACTCACACCCACTGGTGGCAAGTAGGGGCTAGGAACCAGCTCCTCAAAGATATTTAGCTGCCTAACTCTCAAAGAAATCAGTTAGAATTAGGCACCTAAATACTTTTGAGGATGTGGGCCTAGGTTCAAAATGGGGATTTAGATTCGGTGTTACAATGCCTGAGGTTAAGGTGCCCTGCCACCTAATGCCTGGGGAGAGTTAAGTGGCTAAGAAGGGGATTCATAAAAAGCCAACAGCTGACCAGGAAGCCAAATAAGCTAGCCAGTGGGAAATGCCTAAGCCCCCAGCCCTTAAAGGGATACTGAGCCTGAAAGATAGTGAGAATGACTCAGTAGCCCAGCAGCTAGAGCACTCATATGGGTGACCCCGGCTACAGTCCGAGCTCCAATGAATATTTTATTTATACAAGTCGAACAGCTTCATTTATTTCATTTCATTTATTATAACATTCAATTATACAAGTGGAACAGCTTCATCAGGAGAGACTGAAAGACAACCTGATCAGAACACCCTACCCTGTAGCCTGGTGCTTTGGGCACTCACCTATAAGATGAGAAATGGAGGGGGAGGGTTTCAGATCTCTACTTTGAAGCAGGTAAAGTGGGGATATGAATCCATATCTTCCCCATCCCAAGTGAGTGCTCTAACTCTTAGAGTATGGGGTGGGGGCAGCAGCACCTCCCTCAGCTGTGTTTTGTGTGGGGTACAATCTGGTAGACAGCTACTAAGCATGCCTACCAGATCAGATAAGATAGGAGGGAGACCGCCTAGACTGAGGATCCTGCTGGGGTTTAGATGTCCAGCGGCTCGGCCGTGTCAGAACAGAGGTTGCAATTCCTAGTAATTCATGATGACAATGGATAAGCATAGGGCTATGAGAAAAAGCCAGACAATGACTCCGTAGCCCAAACCCTGCATCAGAATATGCCATAGCTCAGAAGCGAGGACACTCTCCTGAATGTGGAGAGTATTTGTGAAGTTCAAATACATTCTCTATATCAGGGAGGGAGAGAAATGAATCCGAGTCTCCCACATCCTAGGAAAATACCCAAACCCCTCGGCTAAAGGGTACTAGGAAGCTCTTTCCCACCCCTTCTCAGGAATCCAGCCTTCGTTTTTATAAAAATGCCCAAAACTAGAACGAAAATTTTCAGCTCAAAACATTTTGTTTTGACTCAATTTAAAATCTGTTGACTGTTCAATACACTGAATAATTTCATAATGGTTCAATCTAAAACAAAATGGTTTTTTTTTTTTTTTTTTTACTTGCCAGCAAACTTACAAATCCATTATTCATGCAGCTCTAAGTATGATACAGTCTTTAATTACATGATCAACATACTTGTTTTTCCATAGGACCTGGGTATCTCAACAGATTCTGGCCCTGCATGCTAAATTGTTAGAATTATTTGTGCTGGCAACCAAACTTCTTATTTTGTGCACAGGCGAGGCAGATATAGAACCCCCACCTTGTCCTCCAGTACCTGCTCTATTAAGGGAGGGAGGTTACGCTCGACACTATCTCCGTTTTCATTGTAACGTGAAAATCGTGCTGTGTGAACAAAGTGCCAGAAATACAAACTGAACAACAAGAAAAACCCCTTCTAATAATTTGATACTGAGTTCCTTTATAAATGGTTACAATAATTTAAAATGCAGAGATTTACATAAACCTCAGCGAGAATCAACTGCTAGCTGATCTTATAATGGCACATGTTTTAGGAGCTTTCTTCTTATAACACACACACTCTTCTCCTCTTCAGCTGGATCCAGATGCCCTTATTTGGGCGAAGTATTAGTTCTCCCACGAGGCTAAGCCCTTCTCGCTCTTGACTTGTTTCCACCCAAAAGCGCCGTAGGATGATGGCTAGAACAGCTCTCTCTTCCATCTGTGCAAAGCGCTGGCCTTCAAGTTAAATTGGAACAAAACCAGTAGTAGTTTAGAAATTGTAATTACACGGCAAAGGTTTCCCACAAGATGCAGCATGGGAATAACTGTGCATCTGGTATCACAGATTATAAGCCAATATGGGCCAAATTCAGGGTTGAATGGATGTGCACACACAGGGGAAATGATAGAATTATGTCTATTTTTTATCCTAAAAGTGGAGTGTGCTGGTGTGGTAGAGAGGGAGAGGAATTAGGCAGATGATCAAAGGTTTACAAGAAAAGAGGAGGGGCGAAAAAATAGACAGAAATAAAAAAAGAACTAAGCAAAGTGACAAGGGTCGCAGACCAGACAATTCGCCTGGGTCTACACTAGAAATTGACATCAGTATAGCTTTGTCTCTCAAGGGCGTGAAAAATCCACTTCTCTGAGGGACGCAGCTATACCAGCCTAACCCCCGGGGTAGACAGTGCTAGGTTGATGGAAGAATTCTTTCTTTGCCCTAGCTACCGCCTCTCGGGGACATGGATTACCTACACCAAGGGGAGAATCCTTCCCGTCAACATACACAGTGTCTACACTGAAGCACTGCAGCTGTGCTGCTGTCGTGTTTCAAGTGTAGACAAGCCCTTAGCCAAAGATTTAACTCAAAAGAGGTGTGGATTTAAAAAAGTTGTTTTCTGCTGCATCTCACCCTTCCATCAACACCTTCTCTGTACATTGTCTATTCAGACTGCCATCTATCTAGGCAGGAATCATTATGTCTGCAAAGCGTCCAGACTTCTTTGGGTGCTCTAGAAACAATAATTAATTAGCCTGGGTATAATAAATTAGATCAGCTTTCAACAACGAAGATCTGATCAAGAACAAAAAAGTAATCTTTGAGGGGGGTTTTTAATTTTAGCTTCACTTAATATTTGGACTCCTGAGAATATCTACTATAACTTCGCATTGCTGACAGAAGAAGAGCATTGCCAGTGATTCTGTCATTGGGACTGACCCATACAAAATGGAATGAAATCCTGAAAATGAAATGAGATCAGACCCATGGAAATTTACCTTCCTCTCAGTATTTTGACCCATTCAAGGCTGTTAATATAATAGAATAGTGCTTCTAGATGAAGGTTCAATAGAGGGACAGCTTCTCTGACGTCACAACAACTATATAATACATACAATACTCCAAAAGCTCTTTATTTTTGAACACCCATAGCTGTGTTAGGTGCTTCAGAGAAACAATTGCAGACACAGTCCATTCCCTGAAGAGCTTACAAGTTTAGGAATTGAGTGAACACCCCAGCAATCAGTGCAGAAGACAGAGGAGGGTATTTAAATTTTCCCCTCCAGCCTGCAGGTTAGGATCATTGTATAGCCAGCAAACATATCCCAAGGAAAGAAGAGAAAGACAGTGGCTCATGTTCTTTCCCTAGTGAGTTGTCAGGGTGTCATTGATGGGTTCTGGAGTCTTGAGGATATGTCCAGCCCTCTTGAGGCAGAACTGAAGTTAGCATGATACAATGCTACATATGGAGCATGTCCCAACAAGGAGGAAAACAATAAAGTGGGTGTAATGTGGACTCTGAAGAACTCCACGGGAAGAAGGAAATGTTTGTGACAATGATAATGTGAGATACCGGTACTGCTTTGCTGCAGTTATCAGCCACAGGGATCTGAAATCTCCATTCAATTCATAGGCTCTGTTGTGAGTATACAGCAAAGGCACCTCCACCTAAGTGTAAGAAAATAACCACATATGGGACTTATTACACTTTATCATGTACCAATACAGTTTTCTGGGTCCAGCAGAGAAGGGCACATATGCATATGGGTGCCTTCCCTTAGAATTCTCAGGGAAGAATCGCTCAGGCCCTGAATTCTTCTGGGTCTGGGAAAATCTCCGGTTGTCTGTGCAGCACATAAGGAACCACGATTACCTCTGTTGCCTTTGGTATCTTAAATCCGCCTGCAAAAACAGTATCAACATGCCAGTGAAGTAAGTGGCTTTCCTCTAAATGGATACAAAGCTCAAACCAATTCTTGACTTGTGCACCATCTTGATGGAGCAGATATTTATCATACCTAAAATGATGAATACATACAAAAGGCTGAGAACTACTTACTAATATGGCAATCTTCACTTGTGGTGCGGGCAAAAAATGGAATAGAAGGGAAGAGACGAAGGGCTTCTTTAACAACACACTCAAGATATCGGAGCTTCTTCAAGTCATCCATTGTGACTGGCCGGTCAGAGTTCCCTGATCAGAATCACAACAGGGCTGTGAGAAACAACTGTCCTAATCAGACTAAACACAAGCTAGCTGAAGAGGCTCACAGCTATCTTAAACGATGACAAAACTACAACTGCACCACTGGGCTTACGGATTTGAATCATTTATCTCAATTTTCATCTTGCTATGTCCTTAAACTATTGTTATTTATAGTTTGTATTGAGGTAGCATCAAAGACCCCCAGTCATGGACTAGGACCCCATTGTGCTAGGCACTGTACAAATATAGAAGAGATGGTTCTTGCCCAAAAAGCTTACAACGTCAGTACTGAAGTCTGTCACAACTCCCTTAGCATCAAACCAGCTCCTAGTGACATCTCTTTCTCCACAGAAGAGTTTACAGCACATACAGCTGCAGTAGAGTTGGTTTGCCTTTCTAAACCTCTACACAGAAATTAATATATAAACCATATACTGTACCATGCAAACTTACACCCACATCCAAGGAAAGAGTAGAAACTTACCAACACTTCATCCAATTCTCTGTGAACTTTCTCTGGGCTTCAGGATGCATCCAAGTAAGTAGATGACCCAGTTCATAGCAGCAGCTGTTGTATCATTTGCCCCTGGAGGTACAGATTTATTCAGATGTTCAGATCTGCATTATCCTCCATGCATATGAAGATAAATATATACAAATAATTAGGGATATTATAGTGGTGTAGCCTAACTGTTCAGATACTTAAGAAAAGGTAAGACTATATGAAATCCATGTAATAATTTGGCACCCAAGACATAACAAAAAATAACCAGTTATGTAATAGGATGGATGGAGACTAAGATAAGAAAAAAGCTAAAACAAATCATAATAATTAATAAGCAGAAGTCCCTTTGCCATCCCTCTTCTATTACTTAGCTTTTCTATGTTGGCTTGGGTGAAGGGTCTTCCTCCACATTCAGTCTCTATGAGGAAGAGGTTTGCCATTGCTTCCTTGTAGACATAAACTTGTTGACCCACTAAATTGCTCTGGACAGTCACAATAATTTAAATATTATATAGCAATCTTAAATTCACTATTTTTGTCCTCAGTCAACTGTTGGAAGGGCATTTGCCCTTCTTCACCACTTTACAATGAAATGTAAGTTATACCTGACTTTTTAGTTACTCACTATCTTTACTATCCCATGATAAAATATACAGTATTACCATCAATTACCAGAAGAAGGCAAAGAAATTTAATTTGCTAAGATTATATATTACAAACATAAAACTCATCCATTCAGGTACTATATGCTAAAGAAAACAAGATAATGTTCACTAGCAACAGATTTTAGTACACGAAGTTTAATTTTAATCAAATGTACTCTAATTATGCCATAGAGTAATAGCAACAACAGTACAATTAATTCCACTGCCTCTGGGAGTACAGAGTTACATCATCAGAAAACTGGAGCAGTACAGCAGGGAACCTGACCCAGTGTGATCTTTTCCAGTCATCCTGTGTCACAGCGGATCTAAGCGTTATGGAAAGGGTCCAAAGGACAGCTGACAAAAGTGATTAGAACGTATAAAGAGATTCATGTGTGGGAAAGAGACTGGGACCATTCAGTTTAGGTTGGAGTACCTCAAACATGAAAGTATCCACTTCTTCTCGAATATCCATGTAGCTCAGTTTGTTCCCTTCATCATCAGTTGCATTGAGAAGCATATCAAGAAAAGCCCTTCTCCTTTTGGGCCCACTTTGTTCACAGTTGTCATCAAAGTCATCTTTATGTTGTGTGTGGTTCTTTATTTCATGGGCTTTTTTCTTCAATAACCTTAGGTATAAATAAATCAATATATTATTTTTTCCACAATTTAGATTCCACAATCTAAGCGTGTGGCCACTGCACACATACTTTAAAATAACTTTTACCCCAGATATTTAAAAAACGATTCTACCTCTGACTCCATACTATGCACTGGTTGGTGATAGGAAGCGACATCTATACCCACCCCCTCCGTATTTGTTTTCCTATTGTACACTGAGTTTGCACAGGTCAGGGTTGTGAATCATGTAGAAGCTGAGTTTTTAAATCCATGCTGGCTCTTTGCTTTGATTGTCCTTCATTTCTGAGTCTTCAACACCGTGTCTCTAGTAAGCAATATTATAATACTGTACAGCGATAGTACATCACACAAAATGCTAATCAGCATCAAGTTGTTATAGAAAGAAAGACAGGATTTGAATGGTAACCCATGTTAAGAACACCATTGTAGCTGGAGAAAGTTAATTAAAATCAGATGTTACTTCTATGGATTTAAAATTAAGAGAAAATAGTGGACTTTTATAAAAAGTAGGTCATCTCCACGTATTTTTTCCTTGCTGAAGTGTATTCATTGGGGTTTTTATTTTTAAGTATTCCATGCAGTCCAAATTTCTATCATTTTCTCAAAATTCAGATCTGAACTGAAATATTTAAGTACTGGACAAAGCACCGGAACAAAGCAGAATGCCGTTTTCAAATATTTTAGCTGTTACAAGCCTTAGGGTGAAGTGCACCAATTATTTTAAAATGTTGAGAACATTGTACGTTAAAGGAATTAGGATGATTCTGTGTGATTTTTTTTTTTTACCACCAATTACAACTAAGTCATACTATTACCATGTGAGGGTGACCCATTGACTAAAACCAACACTCAAGCAACGAGTTCTAAGTCACATTATCTCTCCTCTTCAGAAGATTTCTTTAGGGACTGAATATCATAAATATTCAGTTCTCCTATTATATATGTACCACAGATAAGGTGATGTTCCCAGTGACTGATTCCCTGTCACCACATTCACAACCTGGAATCTCTATATTTACTACATTATTTCTCTCCATTAATGGGAACGCAATAGAAAAAGGAATAACAGGTTACACTGTCAGTAAAACTGTGAAGGATCTTGAGGCTTCTAGTATGTTCCCTTCCTTCTTGGAACATAGGGTACATCAAGTTAGACCAAAGCCAAGGAGACTTCTGTCTATGATGAATGAGGTCACACATCCTAGGGTAACAAAAATAGCATTGTAATATTTATTTCTGAAAACATATTCACAACATGACTACAAGAGCCTAATAGGGTCTAAATTTCCTGGTCCTGGACAGGATGATGCAAGCACTGCTTGATGTTGCAGACACAAACCATTTGGTCTAATCTTTAGAGATGCCCTCAATCCACCTTTAATTCATTATAATGCTCACTCCCAGCTATAATACTTTTCACATTTTTATTTATAGAAATGCTTCTGTCCAGTGAAATCTATTTTCCCATACAAAAGCAGTATTAATTCAAGAAGTTTGTCACTATGAAAAAAAAACCTAGGGTCAACTTTTTCTCTTGGTCACACTAATGTAAATCTGGAATAACTCTACTGAAGTCCACAACATTAATCTGCATTTGCAAAAGGATCAGTCACAAAACAAATCATTGTATAACCAATGCAATGCTTGTTCTAATATAATCTAATGTAGACCCATATGGTCTGATTCTTATGGTCAATAAGGTACCTTTATACTGCTGTGGCAATAAAAAGGGGCTTTTGAATTAGAATAAATTACAGTTACACCCACTGTAAGGTCCCTTTACGCTGCTATGGTGTGACTGATTTATTCTCACTTCATTGTTGTGTTGCACCTCCTGTAGTCTTTTACACTAACGCATGACGAGTGCAAAACATCATCATTCAAACCAGACACCATTTCGTACTCACTTTGCACTGTGTAAATGCCTATACAGGTGCAAATCAACAGTAAGTTGGGCCCAATGTGCTATATAGATTCAGTGTCCTCACGCCACCCATAAAGAAGACTGAAAGGAGCTGTGGTGACTAGTCCAAGCAATGTTAGCTATGGAAGGGCTGATTTGCAACTGCAACCTGTTCACACCGTTATAGCAGCTGGCCTTGCGGAGCCAATACAGAGGTCTCCTCTGTGCACATACAGCTTGCATAGGTTCTACCATCGTCCTGCCACTCTACCTCCATATACACTCCCCCAACCCCACACATGGGCAATGCAGGACCTAACTTGCACATCAGCGGGCCTTGTGCTTGGGTGAACTGTTGCTCTTGTGCAGGCCTGGTTGTCCTACCAGATTTTGCTTTCGTAAGCTTTGAGGTGCTATAGCTGGCATTGGCGTTCTCAATCCTTCACCAACAAAACTATAAGACAGACATGAAAGATCTACACTTACTTATAAATAGCACGGACATATTCAGAATCCCTATTGTTCTGCGCATCAACATTCTTGCCCATTGCAGTTTCTAGGAAGAGAAAAGAGAAATTTTTGAAGAGTACATTAGTGGGGTGGAAAGCCCAAAGTACATTGACAACATACGGCCAGGAGTTGCATGAAAGCATTGCAATCATTTACATCCTCATCTCATGGCATTTCTCTTTTTTTAGAATATGTACTCTCTCTGAGTCTAGTCCTAATATTCCTATTCCTTTAACTCTCCCTCAGTTTAGATTCCATGTCCCCATGTTTTACCCCATAACACGATGTTTGATTGTTCAGATAGACACAACATAATTAAAACAGAAAAGATGTGTTCAGTGTTGATAATACAAAAACAGTGGTACAAAACCAGCAGGGCTTTTTTGTCAATTATCACAACAAATGAAACTGTAGCATTGTGGACAGCTGTAGTCTCCTCATCATTTACAGGACTTTTATAGCAACTGTTGAATCATCACCAAGACTTACCACAAATTATATCCAGGGCACAGAGAGTGATGTCTAGAAAGCAATCAAAGGGCTCTTTGTCAACATGCTTTTCAAGTTTATCAACCAAAATACTGGCTTGTTCGTTCATAACTTCTAGAAAATCAGCTAAGATTGTGAAGTGGAACGTGGGAGTTATCATTTTCCTTCTGGAACGCCACTTATCTCCAGTGCTACAAAATAAAGAGTTGGAAATTAAGTATAAAAAACCTCACCAAAAAGGAAACAATTAATCATCTACCAAACGTTTCTCAGAGAATAGGATTCATCTCCCACAGAGCTGTTAAGGTGATGGGACAGAGACTGCCCAAGTATACGCTTCTGTGGTCCCTCCCCGCTGCAGGGAGCTGTTCCTATTGCAGTGAGACCAACTAGTTTCGTTCCTCCCATGAACCTCTTTCAGGGTGCTTGATCCCAGCCTCCCAAGCCATCTGGCTCATTCTGGGTGGGCCAAATCTACTTCCCCTCCCCTCTCCTGGGGTGCCACTGATGCTTCTCCAGGCCCCTCTCCCAATTACTGCTAGTCTTTAAGGTATGGATGTGCTTGATCTTGTACCATCACAACACCGGCTGGCCAAAGGAGGCAGTGGGCTTCTCTTCTTAGCTACTCTAGCCTGTCTGCTCCTTATGCTGAATCCCTACTGCAATCTTAAGAGGAGACCTAGCCTGTGTCTCAGACGGTTTCAGCAGGGAACACAGCATCTTCCTGTTTTGAGCAGGGGAGCGCACAAACCCCCCACCCCTAAATCGCTTATTTTTAAATGTCCCCAAACTCAGCATTTCCTTGAACTGACCCTCCTTTGTCTATTGAGTGAAAGTCAGGAACACAGCATTGCTGAGATCCAGCCACAGTGTTAGTTCATTCTGAGTCTCTAATCAGCAAAAAATTATGGAGGAAATAATCACTAAAATATTTACAAAAGATCTGAAATGGCAGATACCTACATTACACTTGTGCTTCCAGAACAGCATAAGTAGGTACTATTGCACTGGGGGAGGAGTAAAGTGGGGCCCAGCCAGAGCCACCCCTCCCTCATGAATGGTATCCCCAGCACTGTACAGGGGAGACATCCCCGGTGGACATTAGGTGCCTTCCCTTCCCAGGCACATGTCCGCTGGGGCAAAAAAACAGCAGAGGAGCCAGCCAGAGACTGAAGCCAGCAGAGCAGCAATGGAAGCAACTGAAGCAGGCACCCAGAAACACTAATAATATTTTCCACAGCTTTGACTGGACTTTCTCTGCCTTGTAGTGACTGGGGGAAGGGACTGGAGCAAACAGCCAACATCTCTACTCCTCAGCCTCCCTCCACATCTAACCTTCCCCATATACCTTCCTCCCATCCTGCTTCTCATCTGCTCTGTCCCTCTCATCACTCTCCTTTCCTGCCTTTTCTGTTGTGTGAATCTCCTCTTAGCCCCCTTCAGAAAAAATCATCGCACTAGTATGACATCTGTGCTTCCACATTATTCACTTTGCTTGTGGGTCATATCCCTTTCCCTCACCCTGTGTCTGTCTTGTCTACTTATACTGTAAGCTCTTCACGGAAGGGTGTATCTACTGCTGTGAATGTGTATGGTGCCTAGCACAAAGGGGCCCAAGGCATTACCCTAATAATCATGATTCATAATAACAACAGACTGTCCCTTCAGCAGAGGTATAAGTGTGTATAATTGATAAATACATAAACACACCACCTTTGATAAAGCACATAAATCCAAGCTGACTGTGAGTCAGGTTCTGTCTGCAAGCTTGCTTTTCATTACACCCCAGCAGCTGCACTTAAAGTTCTAAGAACATAAATGAAGGCAGAATTTAATAATTCTGAATCAGATAACTGGCAAGGCGCTCAGGGTGTGCTTCACAAAGGGAGTTAAGTGCTGAATTCAGATACCTTGTGCAGAATTTAGGTCTAGATTCCTTCAAGTACAAAAGGCCCTAATAATGAATGCAATGTTACAGTGGTGGCTAAGGAGCTGCTCTGTAGCTTTGAAGGGTGGAGAAGGATTCTCCTGCTCCATTCCCCCACATAGTGGTGCTCAAGATGTGCACTATTCTCCTTCTTTTGAGCCCCAGGGTTTGAAAATGAGCTATGTTTATTGTGCCACTTGCTCTGCATCTAAGCTGCTTGGTAGTCCTGCTGAGGGGCAGTGTGGTCCAGCCGATCAGGTACTAGAATAGGAGTCAAAAGACCTGGGGTTTTGTGCCGCTGTTCTGCTAGATGAACTTGGGAAAGTCACTTCACCTTTCTGTACCTCAGTTTCCCAAAATGTAAAATGAGAATAATATTTACCCTTCTTTTAAAGGCTCTTTGAGATCAACAAATTAGCAGTGATACATGAGAGGCAAGTAGAAGTAGCAATAAAACACACACAAAAATATTCAAAGGATGGAAGGAAGGGGAAGTAAATGGCAATGAATACAAGTTAAAAATGTAGGCAACTGATATACGAAGATAAAGAAATATATGAAATATCAATGTCCAAATAGGTTAGAGACAATAATAAGGTATTTTTTAAACATATCAGGAGCAAAACAACCCTATGTCAGGTAGCAGAACATTGCTAGATGTAAATGATTTAATTGTAAATACTGATGCAGAAAAGGGAGAAATGTTCAACAGATATTTCTGTTCTGCGTTTGGAACCATGCAGCAGCCTGAACCCATTACACGCAATATTGTGGATGGAACAGAAAGGTCAACGTCTATAACAAAGGAGGATGTGAGGAAGTGACACTCACCTCTCACGAGCACCCCTTCTGGTTGGATGTGTCTACAGTCTTTCAGTTCTGGTGGCCTCTGCTGGTGGTTCCTCAGGTGGTTTTTCAGTAATTCAGCCCTCTGGCTGAGTCACCCACACTGTCTATATGTGAATCAGAACAGACCCTTTCCAGGATATACAGTCCACCAGAGGCCTGTCTCTCTATCCCTTCCCGAGCTCAGTCTCTAAGTAGTCTCGGCCCTGGTATCAGTACGTGCCCCTGCAGCCCTCCCCAGACTCAGTCCCAGCAACTAGCCAGGAGCTCCTTCTTAGCTCCCCCAGTCACTGCCCAAACTGAGCTGTCCGTTGTCCTGCTGTTCTTTCAGACAGCCAGTAACCTGGTCCTCTCCCTTCCAGCTCCACCCAGCAGCTGACTGCTCTGGGCCTCTTGCTCCTTTTTATATTGCCCTTCTGGCCCCTGATCGGCTGCTCCAGCAGTCTCTCTGATTGGCTGCCTTCCTTGCAATCACTCCTAGGCTGCTTGGAGTACTTCTCCTCTGATCCTCTCTGGGACGAGGTGTGGCAGGACCCTGAGGCCTCCAGCAGGGGGCCTGTGAGCCTAGTCTTCCCTGGCACACAGCATCTGCTTAAATTAAACATTTCCAAATTCACAGATAACTTACACCCAAGAGCCTTAAAGGAACTAGCTGAGGATCTCTCTCAATCACTAATGTTAATTTTTAACAAATCTTAGAAAACTGAGGAAATGCCAAAGGATGAGAGCATTGCCAACGTAGTTCTAGTATTTAGAAAGGGAAACAGGGATGACCCATGGAACTATACACTGGATAGCCTGATGCTGATCCCAAATAAAATAATGGAATAGTTAATTTGGGACTCTTATTAAAAAAGAATTAGAGGCTACAAATATAATTAATGCCAGTCAACATGGTTTCATAGAAGGTAAGTCTCATCAAATTAACCTGCTGTTATTTTGTACCTGCCGCTGCGGAGAGCCCCAGGTCCTTTAAATCGCTGCCGGAGCCCTAGGTCTTCCAGCTGCTACCGCTACCCCAAGGCTCTGGCAGCGGGGCTCTGGCAGCAATTTAAAGTGCTCGGGCCTCCGGCTGCTGCCCGGAGCCTAGGGCCCTTTTAAATTGCTGGCCTGGAGCAGCTGCCCCCTACTGGTACAGTCGGCTGTGCAAAGCTCTTGCAGGTACGCCGTACCGTACCGGCTTACTTTCACCTCTGACAAAGGCAGAACACAATCCAACAGCTGGAAGTTAGACAAATTCAACCTTGAAATAAGTTGCCATTTCCTAGCCGTGGGGGTAATCAGACTTTGGAACAATTTACCAACGTAGGTGGAAGGCTCATTGTTGCCTAGAGTCTTTAAAATGAGATTATATAGCTCTCTAAAAAATATGCTTTAATCCATCTTCAGGCTGGATGGTCATTGTGGGCTCTTTGGGCTCAGAATCTGTGAATTTATTAATTCCCCCCTTCGTCCCTTTTTTCATGGGCCATAGGGAGAAGTAGGTGTGTCTGCATTGCCCTCAGCATACTCATTTACACTTACAGCTCTGTATTAAGACAATGATTATCATCAAATCTCATTCTTCAGGGTTTCAGCCAGTCACCTGTAAGCATCAGGGAGGAATTTTTTCCACAATGCACAATTGGCCAGATTTCTTGTGGGGGTTTGTGTGGTTTCACCCGGGGTGAAAGTAACTAAAGGGACTTACTGGTACTCAGGGCCGGGGCCTCAACTGGAAGGGGCGGGGCTGTTATATCCCCAGGCCCTTTAAATCACAATTTAAAGGGCTCCAGAGCTCCAGTGGAGATTTAAAGGGCCCGAGGTTCCCAGCCGCTGCTACCACAGCAGAGCCCCTGGCCCTTTTAAATCACCACCAGAGCCCCAGGGCTCACGGCCGCTACTCCAGGGTTCCGGCAGCAGGGCTTTGGCAGAGATTTAAAGGACCGGGGGATCTGGCCGCTGCCCAGAGCCCAGGGCCCTTTTAAATTGCCAGCCTGGGGAAGCTGTCCCCTGCTGGTACGGTTAGCTATGTACGCAGTACCATACCGTACCGACTTACTTTAACCTCAGGGGTTCACCTTTCTCTGAAACATCAAGGATTGGCCACTACTGGAGACAGGACACCAGACAGGGTGGACCACTGCTCTGAATGGTACAGAAAATCCTCTCTCTCAGAGAATGCCTGGTGTGTCTTGCACACAGGCTCAGGGTCAAATTGATCACCCAATTTGGGGTCAGGAAAGAATCAGCAAGTCAGATGGGAAGGGTACTTGGGCATTTTTTGCCATCCTCAGTAGCACAGTGTGTGGATTACCAGCCAGGATCATCTGTGTGTAGTTTACCTAATCAATTCCCTGCCATTGCAAGGGCCTTGGGTATTGGTAGTACCTTAATCTTTCTTGTTCTCTGCCCGTAGCACACCACAGTTTCGTCTCCTAGGAACTGAAATACTTTACTTTAACCCAAGTGTGACAGATATGGCAATTTCCCGCAATATCCTTGGGAATTAAGTTTACATATGTTTGGGGTACATTGCATTAAATGAATGGTTGTGGGCCTGGATGATCAAATGACTATATTGAACAAAGTAGCAGAAAAAAATGGATTTTGGGGATAATACCAGTGAAATGGATTTCCTGGGAAAAATCTAGGGGGAGGTGAATGCAAATTTCACACCCACCCCTACCCCACCTATGGTTATGCAACTGCACCCTAAGGACAGCACAATCATCAGCTGATTCCAGAATCCCGAGACCAAAGGACCAAGCTGTGTAAAGGAAAGATGAACCTATGCATCAGTGTGCTTGTTCTGAGCAAAAGCTGAATGAACCTGTAACTACAGAAAAACCCTTTGGTGGGGTTGGAAGGACTGACTCCTACCAAAGTCCCTGCTGGAGTAGGGAGTGGTTGGGGGGGTCATCTTTGGTAAGCTTTTCAGCACATGTGTAGATTCTTTTACTGTTTTTTATATGTTTTCCCTGTAATCCTTTCACCTTAAAAATAAATGTGCTTGCTTAGAAAGAGCTGTGTGGTAACTTATAACTGTGTGCAATTTAACTGTCTATAGCCTTTGGAGAAAAAGCAAAACACAGACACTGGCCTGTTCAGGCAGTCTGGCTTGCTGGGAATATCACAGTATAGGCAGGGAACCGTGCAGCCTAGAAAAACTCCATCAGGAGGGAGAGAGACAAGAAAAGGTGATGGGTGAGGAGTTGGGAGCCTAGAGTGGGTGCCCTTGCACATGGCTCGCCTTGAAGTTCATGAAGCTGAGTCTGAGGACAGCTGAGGGCTAGCTCAAAAAGACTACTTGTGTCATTTGTGTGGGGACAATATTTGATATTGCTGGCTTATAATTGACTGATATTCTTTTGCTGAAAAATTAAAAGTTGTTTCTAACGATTATGAAAACTCGAGCTCAGTGCATCCAAGTGAGGTCTTGCTACATCATTTGCTCTAAAGTCCCATTCACATTCCTCACATCACATGATCCTTTCAAGAACTGATCCTTTCTAGACTCCAGATGGTGGCAGGAGGACCCCATTTTATGGCCCTGCAGGCGATACGTGGGCCTAAAGCTGCTCTTTGGGCATCTGTACTTCAGATTCTAATATTCAGACTCTAATTATGCCTTTTATTCTGCCTATTAGCAAATAAAATATAACACATTCTAGTCTTCAGGCAGTAAATATACATAATATCTTAGAATTAAACTTTGCATAACTTTAAAGGTACATGACTCTATTTATATATTACTATACCTTGTCAGAAGTCCTGTGCCAAGCCATGGATGTAGAAATTTGTACAGAAAAGATTTTTCTATGTGCTTTGAACTGTTCAGAACAACCTACCAGCAGGAGAAAAGACAGAGGGGAAATATCTCTTTAAAAGAAGACGTTGGTAACACCGTATACTCATCCTATTTTTTAGGAGGAGGGCACTTGCAAAATATATTCAAAGCTATGACTGCTCTCCTATATACTTGCACACTCATTTACAATCAGAGATTGCTTTATATGGCTCAGTCAACTTTACAAACCCTGGAGGTACACGAGAGGTCATTAACAAGGAAATATTTATCACAATAAAAATACATCACTTTGACTGTAAGACCAGGAAAATGTTCCAATGGATTGTAATAGTCAATAGTCTGAATGCGACATTCCTTTTTTATATATTGCAATATCTCCCAGGCCAAAGAGAAGCTGGATATCTGGACTGACAACCTGAACTGCAACAGAGGTTCTGTCTCTCTCATGTGACTGGTAAAAGTACATCTTCCTAACAGTAATATTAAACACGAGACACAGAATATAATTATTTATGTAATATATCTACAAACTTTGCCCAACTAGAGTAGGAGTCTTTTTTGGGGAACGACACCATCTTGTGCAGAATCTAAGCTTTCATTTTTAAAGTTAGGTTTCCAGCCCTTCGTCTTGTGAAAATAACTTGATTTCTGGTTGGATGGTTTACACCAAGGCAGCGACATCTTCCCAAGACAAAGGAGGTCAGTCTCCGGAGCGGGGCTGAGAGCGAGAACCATATGTTTATGAAGAAGAGTCTTTTCAGCGGCAAAAAATGGGTTGTTTTCTTGAGAAAGGGCGGTGGACATAAACACAGACTCTTATTAACAGTAAGATAAGTCATTTTGTCAGCCTCCTGGATTTTTAGTTGGGCTAGTAGATTTTTATAGGAATTCTGCAGGTCTAAACTGGTGCTGTGCTTCTAGGGGCTCTCCCAGCAGCTCATTTAACTACCCCTCTTAGCTCCATAGAACTGATATATCCCCAGAGACATTTCCATGGGGTCAGGAGGAATGGGCGAGCAAACTAAAGAGGCAGATTTACTCCAGTCCACGACATACGGTAGAAGGGGCTCCTAGGGGTGACGCTGAGTCAACCTGAATTTCTTGGACATATATTTAAAGACTGAATTATATACACACCTGGAGGCTGATGGTAGTGGGCAGATTTTATACACTGAAATACATAAATAAGTGTCCTGATAATCAGTGGCAGAAGAGATACCTGAACATCAAAGCTGCCTTAAGGCTACTCTAAATAATGCATTCTCCTTTATAAAATAATGCCTATGGTTTTAATTAAAACACTTTTTTCAGTTTTAATCTGATTGATGCAAGTTATATCATTTCCATCCCTTTTATTATGGCAGTGTGCAAATAGTGCAGTCTAGCCCTGAATGGTTTGTAGTCTGCTTGGAGATAAATGCAAAATTTCTTGTTCTGTGTCTTTCCGTTGATTAACAATACTTCTGTGATTCTCAGCTAAGTGAGAGGAAATGTTTATCCAGGTTTTGGACTGTGGAAAACCTTGAACTTCACTTTGCATGATCAAATTAAGAGGTTCTGAATGCAGATACTGTGTTAACGATCTACTGATTTAATGTGTATGATAATCAAGTTGGGCCATTTCCAGCACAAATCCAGGTTTTCTCCCTCACACACACACACACAAACCCACTCTCTTGTTGGTAATAGCTTATCTAAAGTGATCACTCTCCTTACAATGTGTATGATAATCAAGGTGGGCCATTTCCAGCACAAATCCAGGGTTTAACAAGAACGTCGGGGGGGGGGGGGGGAGGGTAGGAAAAAACAAGGGGAAATAGGTTACCTTGCATAATGACTTAGCCACTCCCAGTCTCTATTCAAGCCTAAGTTAATTGTATCCAATTTGCAAATGAATTCCAATTCAACAGTCTCTCGCTGGACCTTCGAGACACCACTGACTTCCTGAGGAAACTACAATCCATCGGTGATCTTCCTGATAACACCATCCTGGCCACTATGGATGTAGAAGCCCTCTACACCAACATTCCACACAAAGATGGACTACAAGCCGTCAAGAACACTATCCCCGATAATGTCACGGCTAACCTGGTGGCTGAACTTTGTGACTTTGTCCTTACCCATAACTATTTTACATTTGGGGACAATGTATACCTTCAACTCAGCGGCACTGCTATGGGTACCCGCATGGCCCCACAGTATGCCAACATTTTTATGGCTGACTTAGAAAAATGCTTCCTCAGCTCTCATCCCCTAATGCCCCTATTCTACTTGCACTATATTGATGACATCATCATCATCTGGACCCATGGAAAAGAAGCCCTTGAGGAATTCCACCATGATTTCAACAATTTCCATCCCACCATCAACCTCAGCCTGGTCCAGTCCACACAAGAGATCCACTTCCTGGACACTACAGAGCTAATAAATGATGTTCACATAAACACCACCCTATACCGGAAACCTACTGACCGCTATTCCTACCTACATGCCTCCAGCTTTCACCCTGACCACACCACACGATCCATCGTCTACAGCCAAGCTCTGCGATACAATCGCATTTGCTCCAACCCCTCAGACAGAGACAAACACCTACAAGATCTCTATCAAGCATTCTTACAACTACAATACCCACCTGCGGAAGCAAAGAAACAGATTGATAGAGCCAGAAGAGTTCCCAGAAGTCACCTACTACAGGACAGGCCTAACAAAGAAAATAACAGAACGCCACTAGCCGTCACCTTCAGCCCCCAACTAAAACCCCTCCAATGCATTATTAAGGATCTACAACCTATCCTGAAGGATGACCCAACACTCTCACAAATCTTGGGAGACAGGCCAGTCCTTGCCTACAGATAGCCCCCCAACCTGAAGCAAATACTCACCAGCAACCACATACCACACAACAGAACCACTAACCCAGGAACCTATCCTTGCAACAAAGCCCATTGCCAACTGTGCCCACATATCTATTCAGGGGACACCATCACAGGGCCTAATAACATCAGCCACACTATCAGAGGCTCGTTCACCTGCACATCCACCAATGTGATATATGCCATCATGTGCCAGCAATGCCCCTCTGCCATGTACATTGGTCAAACTGGACAGTCTCTACGTAAAAGAATAAATGGACACAAATCAGATGTCAAGAATTATAACTTTCATAAACCAGTCGGAGAACACTTCAATCTCTCTGGTCACGCGATTACAGACATGAAAGTTGCGATATTACAACAAAAAAACTTCAAAACCAGACTCCAGCAAGAGACTGTTGAATTGGAATTCATTTGCAAACTGAATACAATTAACTTAGGCTTGAATAGAGACTGGGAGTGGCTAAGTCATTATGCAAGTAACCTATTTCCCTTTGTTTTTTCCTACCCCCCCCCCCAGACGTTCTTGTTAAACCCTGGATTTGTGCTGGAAATGGCCCAACTTGATTATCATACACACTGTAAGGAGAGTGATCACTTTAGATAAGCTATTACCAGCAGGAGAGTGGGGTGGGGGGAGAGAAAACCTTTTGTAGTGGTAAACACCCATTTTTTCATGCTTTGTGTGTATAAAAGATCTTCTATACTTTCCACAGTATGCATCCGATGAAGTGAGCTGTAGCTCACGAAAGCTTATGCTCAAATAAATTGGTTAGTCTCTAAGGTGCCACAAGTACTCCTTTTCTTTTTGCGAATACAGACTAACACGGCTGCTACTCTGAAACCAATAAAATGTATCTCACCCCTATATCACTTGCTTATAAAACACAACTGTGCCTCGAAGATAATAGCACAACACTGACGTTTTAAATCAGTAGATCATTAACACAGTATCTGCATTCAGAACCTCTTAAGTTGATCATACAAAGTGAAGTTCAAGGTTTTCCACAGTCCAAAACCTGGACAAACATTTCCTCTCACTTAGTTGAGAATCACAGAAATATTGTTAATCAACGTAAAGACACAGAACAAGAAATTTTGCATTTATCTCCAAGCAGACTACAAACCATTCAGTGCTAGACTGCACTATTTGCATACTGCCATAATAAAAGGGATGGTACTCACACCCCTGCAGTGAGAACACCAGGGGTATTGTGTCTCGGTTGGACTGACAGGGAGTGATTTGTGTCATTCCTTTAGCTCAGGCAGCATACCACTGGGAGGAGCATCTGGCATGCAGTCCCTGTGCTCCCCTGAGTGCCTAGAGTTATAAAGCACCTGCACAAAAGTAGGGAGGGAGGGCAGGCAGGGAGGAGGGGGAGACTAGCATGAAGCCTAAGCTGTAGAACTAGCAAGAAGTTTGGTGACTGGCATCTGTGCTTCATGACCAGCCATTTTCAAGGTTTACTATAAACTCTGGAGATGAAACAACACAAAATTTCAAATTAGGGAATAACTGTCATAAATTGTATGACTTATACAAACAAATCTATTAAACCTGAGATACAAACACTCACCTCTACAGCATCTGGATGATATAAAATCACAAAAGGCAATGGTCCTATCCAAATTTTTAGCAGTGGTAGATTTTTGTATTCTTCAGATTTGTCTACCATTTGTTTAAAGAAATCTGTGGGGGGGAAAAAATCAATTTGAATAGGCCAAAACCAGAACTTCTGTAATCATGTAATTGATCATGAGTTCACCGTGGTGTTAGTTTTGCTACTGTGACAAAGCAAGTATTTTTTGCACTTATTTATTATTTTGATCATAGTAGCACAAAGGGGTCTCAGTCGAGATTGTTATAAATACTGTACAGACACAGGAATCTTGCAACTTAACTAGAAAGGACAAATGAAAGAGTATAAAGGAAATATTTTTATCCCCCTTTTACAGATGGGGATCCAACACACAAATAGGTTATGTGACTTGCTCAAGGAAGTCCATTGCAAAAGAAGACTATGACTTGCCAAAGGAAGTCTTGCCCAAGGAAGTCTATGGCAAAGCTAGAAATTGAATACATTTCTCCAGAGTCCCATTCCAGTGCATTAACACAAACCCATCCTCACACTGATTAATTTTTCTGAACAACATGGAAGATGGAATATAAATCTTGGGGGGGGAGGTAAGGATCATCTATTAAGTACAAGAGAACCTCTACTAATTGATTTTATAGACCTTAATTGAGTCCCTCTAAAATGGCACCACGAGCATCTGAGATAAAAGGGGAAATGAGATTGTGCAGATTAATAAATCTTTCCACAATAATGCTAGAGTCCCACATTCGAAAGAGATTTATACACAAAAGCCCAGAGGGTCACCACCTATTATAAACATTGCTGACACTTTCCACTGTAAGGCCTCATTTTTAGTTGCTTATAATTTTGCCAAACTTTAACAGTTTGCGTTGCAAATTTCCACGCCAGGTGCCCACCTCAAGCCAAATTTCAGCCAAAACCGTTCAGTTGTTTAAACAAGTTGAACAAGGCTAAGTACAAATATATTGTTGTTTTGCTCATGTTAAAAAATTCTTGAGACCTTTACTTTTAAATGCCTTAACACCTCCATGCAAGGGAATGGACTGTGTGTCAGGAATGTACCTTGTGCCACCCCAGTAAAAATCCACCCAAATTTGACCATCGTTAGCCTTTGAAAAAAACATTTTATACTTGTTCAATAGAGACTTGCTGGGTTTTAAAAGCTAAAAATCTCTGAAGATTCCTTCTTCACTGAGCATGCTTGAGTCTCTCACAGCTCCTTTGTGTGACCTCACATTTTATGTGCCATCCCTGCAGAGCAACTGGCTATGCTGCATCCCCTCCCCACCCTCACACGTGACCAGACCATGCATGTGCCATCCTCACAGAGTGACTGAGCTGCCTCCATCCCCTCAACAGCTCCTGCGTGGGACTGGACTGCACATGCCCTCTCCAGCCAAGGGTTACGAGGCTCAGAAGAACTTTCCCCAAAATGGCTGCTTCAGCCCAGCGTGCAACTGGGCACCACAACTCAGAGCAGGGAGCCTCTCTCTTCTGTGCTCTCTATGACCCTCCCGCTGGTACCCAGGCAGCATGGAGAAGGAAACTGCAGACGGGGAAAAAAGTCAGACGGGGGGAAGGAAAGGAGTAGATTGGGACAAGAGAGCTAATGAAACTGGGACCGAGGGGGAGAGAAACTCTTACTGGGATTGGACAGGGAATACTGGGCTGACTGGGCAAGGAGACTGGGAGCTAGGGAAGGAAGGGCATGTTGGGATTTGTTGGGTGGGGAGACAGGGACTAATTGGGCAAGGAGACAGGAATCATTGAGGGAAATGGGAAGATAGGGGACTAGGATACAGTTAGCTGGAGGGCTGGGTGGAGGGAGGGAAACTGGGACTGTCTGGCCACAAGACGGGGACAAGGAACCAGGGGGAAATGGGAGCAGGTGAGAGGAGAGACAGATCTGACAAGGAACTGGGGTGAGTGGAAAGAAGTGAGACTGGCTGGGCAAAGAGACTGGGACAAGGAGCTAGGGAGGGAAGAGAGAGATACTGAGAATGGATAAAGAATCCTGAGAGGGAGACTGGAGACTGATAGACAGTACAAGAGGGAGAGAAAAGGCATATCAGATGAGGAGCCAGATGGGAAAACGGAGAGTTGCTGGGCAAACAGACAACGACTGGATGTGGGGACAGGGAGAGATTTGGAATCATTGGGATATTTGGATTCAGACAGTGAGACCAGAGGGGAAGACAAAGACTGGCTGGGTAAGAAGACTGGGACTAAGATAAAAAGCCTGATAAGAGGTGACTGGGTAGGCAAGGAGGCCAAGGCTGGAACAGAAACCCAGAAGTGAGGAAGATATAGGACTAGAACAGGGATAGGAACAGGTTGGAGGGGACAGGGAAGAAAGGGATCAAAGCTTGGGGAAAACAGGCAGAAGAGTTTGTGGAGAACATAAGCCTCCAGAGTCTGGAATAAAAGCCAAAATTCCTGAATCTCATCATTCCTCTGTTGACAACAAATATCTGTGAAACTAACTGGCAAATCTGTGTCTCATCCCTCTCTAGTGCTGGCCCACAAAGAGATGACACTGTACTACTGCTATCAGATACTACATTAGTTTAAGTGGCAGAGGTCTGTGCAGTGGATTTAATGGTCTCAACCTTGCTGATGAACCATGTGGGTGTCAATACAATGATGGACTACATGATGGAATTTCTGGTTTTTCAGCTTGCTTTTTTAAAAATTCTGAAAATTACATACACACAAACTATGTTTAAAAACACTGTTAAGGTTACAAAGTCAATCACTTAAAAGTTAGGAAATGCCAGAATTAAGGTTCCCTGTGCATCCTTAAGAATATACATTATGATACAGTCTTTATCTACATGATCACATATTTTTTCCATGAGCCCCGTGCCTGATTCAGTGAATGGGATGGAGCTGCTCTGAGGATTAATCAGGGCCGTGTAAGTGAAGGAATCTGTGTCTGTAGGATCCCTGCCTCATATGTTATAGAAAAGGTGCATAGTTGGGGCTCTACCAAATTCACGGTCCACTTTGGTCAATTTCACGATCAGAGTACGTTTAAAATCATACATTTCATGATTTCAGTTATTTAAATCTGAAATTTCATGGTGTTGTAATTGTAGGGGTCCTTACCCAAAAAGGAGCTGTGGGCAGGGTTGCAAGATCATTGTACGGAGAGTTGCAGTACTGCTACCCTTACTTCTGTGTGGCTGCTGGCGGCACCACTGCCTTCAAAGCTGGGGAGCTGGAGAGTGGCGGCTGCTGGCCGAGAGCCCAGCTCTGAAGGCAGAGCTACCCGCAGAGCTGGGCCCTCAGTCAGCAGCTGCCACTCTCCAGCCACCCACCTCTGAAGGCTGCAGCGCAGGGGTAAGGATGACATGATCTGGTATTGCTAACCTTACTTCTGCACTGCTGCTGGCAGAGCGCTGCCTTCAGAGCTGGGTACCCAGCCAACAGCTGTCGCTCTCTGGCCACCCAACTCTGAAGGCAGCACAGAAGTAAGGGTGGCAATACCACAACCCGACCTAAAATAACATTGCAACCCCCCTGCAACTCCCTTTTGGGCCAGGACCCCCATTTGAGAAACACTGTTTCTTCCCTTCCCCTCCCGTTTCCCCTCCCCCATGTGAAATCTGTATAGTATAGGCTACAAGAACATAAAAGACCACATTTCACACGGGGGAGGGGACTTCACGGTAATGCTTTTTCATGGCTGTGAATTTCGTAGGGCCGTATGCATAGCAAATGCGGGCAAGAGGTTGCAGAAAGAGAAAGGAGGTTTAGATAGTGGAATTCTGCCCTGGAGAACTGCAGGTTAAGCAGGTCACTTAACCCAAATTTTCCACAGGTAGTCATTAATTGTGTGTTCCTCATTTTCTGGATGCCCAAACGTGGCCTGTTCAGGAGAAGTGCAGGGGCTCATAATTGCAGCTGAAGGCAGGGGACCTGTGCTTGAATATATAAAGTGTGATACATTGTTAAGTACTATAAAAAATCAGGTCTTCAGCATCTCAGATTGAGCACCTAAAATTAGTGGATATTTTTTACCTTAATCTCTCTGTGCCTCACTTCCCCATAATAATACCCCCTCACCTCACAGTGGTGATGCAAAAAATTAATTAATTAATGTTTGGGAAGCAGATGGATACTACTGTGATCAGTATCATAGAAGAGACCCCGAGGAAACTAATAATTCTATCTTTATAACAGAATTTGACTAGCATGCAGTAAATACAGCCTATGGCAACATACTGAACTATGGGGTTAAAACAAAACATTGAATAGCTGCTCATTAACTGAGCACTGTCCATCCTACATGCAGAATGACGCTGGGGTCCTATGGAAAATATAGTACGTGATCATGCAATTAAAGACTAGATCATAATCCTTATGCACAAAGAGAGCTCTTTTATGGTTCTATAGCCAACCTTAATTCTGGCATTTCCTAACTTTTGAGTGCTTGACTTGAAAACCTTCATAATGTTCTTTTAAAATAAATGTGTGTGTGTGATAGATATATATGTAGCAAATGCTGTCTAAGGCCCTGAACTTGCAAGGAATTCCACACAGGCAGCCGCCTGCACTTGTCCAGAGCAAATGGCAGGATTGTGGCCCTGGTGTAGTCTTTTAACCCACTTATGTCATAGTACAAAGTCAGAAATGACATGTAAAAAGAGCAGTTCAGCCAACTAGATCTTCATCAGAATGTATGGTACAAAACAAACACATTTAAACAACCCAGAACCTTGAAAATTTCCCTGGTACTGGCAAGACATTCCTACAGAAGCATTATTTATGCTTACCCTGATCAAAACAAAATTCTGCTTTTAAAGACACTCATTTGCTTTCCAAATAAAATACTGTAACATTTCCACATATGAGCCCTGTCTGCTCTGTAACTGGTTTCCAGGCCCTGGGCAAGGAATTGAAACAGGAAGACTTGGAATCTTCCCTAAGTGAGAGCTATTGATTTCCGTAGAATCTAAGATTTCTGCTTCTTGTGGTTGTGAAGATAACTTTCCAAACATGACCCAAGTATGATCTGATGCAGCATTTCCTGGTCTTTCATAGAATCATAGAAGATTACGGTTGGAAGAGAACTCAGGAGGTCATCTAGTCCAAGCCCCTGCTCAAAGCAGGAAACACCAACTAAATTATCCCTGGCAGGGCTTTGTCAAGCCGGGCCTTAAAAACCTCTAACGATGGAGATTCCACCATCTCCCTAGGGAACTCATTCCAGTGCTTCACTACCCTCCTAGTGAAACAGTGTTTCCTAAGAGCCAACCTATACCTCCCCCACTGCAACTTGAGACCATTGCTCCTTGCTCTGTCATCTGCCACCACTGAGAACAGCCAAGCTCCATCCTCTTTGGAACTCCCTTCAGGTAGTTGAAGGCTGCTATCAAATCCCCCCTCACTCTTCTCTTCTGCAGACTAAAAAAGCCCAGTTCCCTCAGCCTCTCGTCATGTGCCCCAGTCTGCTGATCATTTTCATTGCCCTCCGCTGGACTCTCCAATTTGTCCACATCCTTCTGTAGTGGGGGGCCCAAAACTGGAGCAGGTGGCCTCACCAGTGCCAAACAGAAGGGAATAATCACTTCCCTCGATCCGCTGGCAATGCTCCTACTAATGCAGCCCAATATGCCATTAGCCTTCTTGGCAACGAGGGCACACTGCTGACTCATATCCAGCTTCTCGTCCACTGTAATCCCCAAGTCCTTTTCTGCAGAACTGCTGCTTAGCTAGTCAGTCCCCAGTCGACAGCAGTGCATGGGATTCTTCCATTCTAAGTGCAGGACTCTGCACTTGTCTTTGTTGAACCTCATCAGATTTCTTTTGGCCCAATCCTCCAATTTGTCTAGGTCACTCTGGACCCTATCCCTACCCTCCAGCATATCTACCTCCCCCCATCTTTGTGTAATCGGTGAACTTGCTGAGGGTGCAATCCATCCCATCATCCAGATCATTAATAAAGATGTTGAACAAAACCGGCCCCAGGACCGATCCGTGGGGCACTCCGCTTGATACTGGCTGCCAACTAGACATCGAGCTGTTGTTCACTACCCATTGAGCCCAACAATCTAGCCAGCTTTCTATCCATCTTATAGTCCATTCATCCAATCTATACTTTTTTAACTTGCTGGCAAAAATGTGGGAGACCGTATCAAAAGCTTCGCTAAAGTCAAGATATGTCATGTCCACTGCTTTCTCCATATCCACAGAGCAGTTATCTCATCATAGAAGGCAATCATGTTGGTCAGGCATGACTTGCCCTTGGTGAATCCATGTTGACTGTTCCTGATTACCCTCCTCTCCTCCAAAATGCTTCAAAATGGTTTCTTTGAGGACCTTTCTAAATCAACAGAGAGATTGTGCTGGTTAGGCTTTTGGAATGGGGAAGAGCTGCCACCGTTAGGAGAAGGGTTCCGTGTGTGTAAGTTTGTAGGAGGGCTGCACTTCCCACCTACTGGAACAGAGGCTTGAGTGCAGTCTCACCTCCTAAAGCAAGATCCATGGGAGTATTCAGCCTCCCAAATAGAAGGCTCTTTGGGTGTAGGTGGGGACATCAACAACACCCCATCGCCCCTTAGAAACAGTTCAGTGGAGAAGAGTCTCTCTTGCTATAGCAACAGAGGAGGAGGATGCTAAGTCCATCAACCACAACCTACCCCAAGAAGAGTTTCATCTAGCTCCCAACACAGACACAGCTGTCTGTTGGGATGGCCAGAGGGGCCCCAACACAGGGCTCTGTGCCGAAATGTCTGCTCATAGTTTTAATTGGCCCTCACAGGAGTTTGATTAAAGAATAAAGGACCCCTGGGTCTTTGAGGCTCTTGAGGTGTTAGTGCTTCAAAGCTCCACCCTCAGAATACCTATGCTGGCCTGGTGGCTAATTGAAGCTGCTCTTTGTGAGCACTTGTGCACCAACTGGGACCCAGTGCCTCTAGATGGCTTCCCTGCCCAAGTGTAAAAGGTCCAGGCCATTGTAGTTTCTCATGGTGGCTGTGCTGCAGCAAAGAGCTCTGGGGCAGCTTGGAACTTTAAAGCTCCCCTCTACAAGGCCTGTGCTGGCAGCTGTTGGGCCATGGAGTGGGAGGTGCTGAGAGGAGCCAATGTGCCCCGCTGCATTTGCCTTAGCTCCAGCAGGTAGGGAAGGGTCCAAGAGGTTACATAACAGTTATATATAATGTGCTACAAATGGACTTTGTGTTGTTTCTCTAGTAAAAGAGTTGTGGCAGATGTACATTAATTACACATAATATTTACATAAGATACTAAGTCCAGGAGTTATATAGTGTTATAAAATGTAGACTTCATATTTTACAGATAGAAGAACACAACGTGAAATACAGCTCACAATTTATAACCTATAGTACATCTATTATACTTCTGTTTTGCCACAGAAACATTTTGCAGATGGAAGACCATATCAATCTATATTTTAATGAAAATTCTACAAGTGTGAGAAGGGCAGGACTGGGCCTTACATTTAGCAAAAAGCTAACAATAAACCAGATCAGCTACCTTTTGGGATATCCAGACACCAGATAAAATTCACCATATTAGGTGTTTAGTTGTTGTAAATCAGCAGCACTCCACTGAAGACACCGGATTTACACCAGCTGCAGGTCTGGCCTATTGTTTTCCCAAATGACATCAAAAAGAAAAAACTTCACCAGCAGGAGCATTAAACCTACATTTATAGTATTGTCTTCTTCAGCACAACCACCACACCCACCCTGCAGCAAAGTTAAGCAAAAAAATAATCCTTTTTCTTCATTCCACTTCAGGTATAACTTACCTGAAAGATCCCTTTTGTTAAAAAAAATCAAGGCTCAATAATACAGCACAAAAGCCCTTAGTTGCACAGGTACAATAAGCACAGAAATCCATGCATATTGATATTTTTACTATCTCACTGGGGAGAAAGGCACAATAACTTCAGCACCTTAAGACTCATATGAATATAGGTGTATAAAAAGTCTCACAGTAGAAAAAGAACTAGTAATGTCCGATTTGTCTTGCAAATCAGAGGAGCATAATGAATGGATTCATAACACTGTAATGTGGAACTGTTCCAGTTTTGCATAAATACTGCATACACTTTGAAAGTTTGTTCTGAAACAACAATTCCTATGTACATAACAAGCTCATCTAATTATGTAATTATCCAGCGCTTTAGCATAAGACTCCTTTACCGTAGAATCTAGTGGGAAAGCATGTACCATGGCAGTTGTTTTTAAATGTATTAGCCATAAAGAGGCTGACCAAGGGTCTCTAAAGTTTCACTGAAAGACAAGAAATGGATTTCAAAGCATACAGGGGTGGAAAGGTAGCTTCTGAAAAAGGTAAACTTCAAAATGTCCTTTTGAACTCTTGAAAGTTAAAAATATTTGACATCAGTTAGGAAATATCTGGTAAAAATCAAAACAAACAATTCGTCCAAGTTTAATGTTACGTTTGGACCAAGACAGATGGGGAGCTGAAAGCAACACAGCTGTCTGCCGGGTAGCTATTATTCCGGCTGCAAAAGAGAAACTAACACAGAAGGAGGCTTTGCAATGGGGAGGGGAAGTGCTCAAATAATTAAAAGGACAGGGCATCATAATTAAGAACTGGTTTTCATGAAACAAATTATAATCAATTTATAAACTCGTTGGAAATAGCGGGGGGGGGGGGATACCCCAGGAACCATAAAGACCTGTCAGAGGTTTCTGGGGGAGGTTTGGTTGGTAGAAGTAGAGTCTCGGTAATACTGCCTGTCTGTTTTGCCTGGATCTAGAAATGCAGCAGGATGCTGAGCAATGAACTGTTTTGTTTTTGTTTGCAGCTTGGAAAAAATCCTTTAACCCAGGACCAGCTCGCTCCTACTCTGTTATTCTACAACACCACCACCACTTAGTGATGGGGCCAGTCCAGCTCCACTGCTGCAAATCAGCTCCTATTTCTACAGCCCCTGGAAATCGCCAGCCACTTCCCGAGCACTTTACTAATGTCTACACCGCTGTACGGCCAAGTTGGCAGGGCTGATCCCCAGGGCACTGCGGTCACCCGGGAGAGAGGGTGCTGCAGGCAGCAGCTCCAGGAGGGAAGAGGGGTTTGCAGGCACACCCCCGCCCCCCCCCCCGCTACGTGTCTGGGCGGCCGTTACCTTCCCCTTTGCGCTCGAAGAGCAGAGCATTTCCCAGCAGCGGGTAACAGGGGCTGAGCCCCGGAATCGGCTTCAGCGCCTTCCACTTCCCCAGGTAATCCGGCAGCAGGCGGAACGTGAAGGCTGCCAGCAGCGTGAAGAGCAGAGTGACGACGCCAGCCCCCCAGTAGAGCAGCCGGTCCCCCTCCTGGGGCAGCTGCACAGCCCCCATCGCTGCCCCGACCCGGCCACTGGGCGTGCACTGAGCCACAGTCCTGGGGTGCTGCACCGAGAGTAGGACCCGGACTAGGGCTCCAGCCGAGGGCAGTGGAGCCCAGGGGCGTGGCCCACTGCAGTGGGGGGAGAGGCCCAGGAACAAAGGAGTGGGAGGGCAGGAGGGATCCCCAGAGGCTGCATGAGGAGGGAGCAGAGCAGCGAAGGCATAGGTGTTGGAACTAGAGGTGCTGGGGGAGCTGCCACACCCACTGGCTTAAAGTGGTTTCCATCACATACAGAGTTTACAGTTTGGTTCAATGGCTCTCAGCACCCCCACTTTACAATTTGCTCCAGGTGCCACACATACCCTCGCCCAACATCGGACCGCCCCCCACTCCCCTGATTTCCTATGGCCAGAGCTCCCTCAGACCTGCTATGCCCAGTGCCCCCCCACAGACCCTGCCACAAATGCACAGCGCCCTGCACACCACCAGTCCTACCCAGCACCCCCCTGCCCACAGCCCCACCACAACTGCCCAGCGCCCCACACAGAACCCCCACTCCCCAGTGCTCCAACACACAGATCTTCCCCGCTCCCTCACCGCCCAGCACCCCACGCCCATGTCTCCCAAAGACCCACTCCCCCATGCCCTGCCTCCTGGCCACACTCATTGGCCCTGATGGGAGGCAACTGTGTCTGCCAGGATGAGCTGCCAGTGCAGCCAGGGCTGGTTGCGGGGTGAACAATCACTCCAGCCCCCCAAGAGTGGCATGTTCAGCCAGACCAGGGCCTGCCCCAGCCAGCCTCCTTCAGGAGCCACTTGCCTGGAAGGGCCCAGCCATGTCCCCCACACTGCCGCCCTACAACTGGCTGAGACTGGCCAGGCTTCTACACCAGTCCCAGGTGGCTCAGCTCCAGCGAGACAGGTGGGGCCGCACAGGTGGTGGGAAGCGGAGACTGCACAGACCCAGAGGTGCACTGGCGCCTGGCCAAGGGGCAGAGAGAATCATAGAAGACTAAAGTTGGAAGAGACCTCAGGAGGCCATCTAGTCCAACACCCTGCTCAAAGCAGGACCAATCCCAACTAAATCATCCCAGCCAGGGCTTTGTCAGGCCAGGCCTAAAAAACCTCTTAAGGATGGAGATTCCACCATCTCCCTAGGTAACCCATTCCAGTGCTTCACCACTCTCCTAGTGAAATAGTTTTTTCTAATATCCAACCAAGACCTCCTCCCCTGCAACTTGAGACCATTGCTCCTTGTTCTGTCATCTGCCACCACTGAGAACAGCCAATCTCCATCCTCTTTGGACCCCCCTTCAGGTAGTTAAAGGCTGATATCAAATCCCCCCTCACTCTTCTCTTCTGCAGACTAAATAAGACCAGTTCCTTCAGCCTCTCCTCATAAGTCATGTGCCTCAGCCCCCTAATAATTTTTGTTTCCCTCTGCTGGACTCTCTCCAATTTGTCCGCATCCTTTCTATAGTGGGGGGCCCAAAACTGGACACAATACTCCAGGTGTGGCCTCATCAGTGACGAATAGAGGGTAATAATCACTTCCCTCAATCTGCTGGCAATGCCCCAACTAATGCAGCCCAATATGCCATTAGCTTTCTTGGCAACAAGGGCACACTTCTGACTCACATCCAGCTTCTCATCCACTGTAATCCCCAGGTCGTTTTCTGCAGAACTGCTGCTTAGCTAGTCGGTCCCCAGCCTGTAGCGGTGCATGGGATTCTTCCGTTCTAAGTGCAGGACTCTGCACTTCTCCTTGCTAAACCTCATCAGATTTCTTTTGGCCCAATCCTCCAATTTGTCTAGGTCACTCTGGACCCTCCAGCATATATACCTCTCCCCCAAGCTTAATGTCATCTGCAAACTTGCTGAGGGTGCAATCCATCCCATCATCCATTGATCACTACCCATTGAGCCCGAAAATCGAGCCAGCTTTCTATCCACCAGACCCAGGTGCGGCCCGGGGTGGCACAGACCCATGATTGGCCCACGGCATCTGACTTGCGGGACTCAGGATAGGGCAGGGGCAATGGATTCTTCCTAAACGTGCGGGGGCCATAAGGTCCCACCCCCTCCATGACCCCATCCCTGCCCCTGTAGTCCTCTTCCTCCTGAGGTCCCACCCAAGCCAGAAGCTGGAGCCAGGCCGGGGAGCCCAGGCTCCTCCACCTGACTGTGCTCCCCAGCCTGGCTCCATCTACACAAGAGCAGCCCCCGGCCCATGTCCCTGGCCCCCCCAACCCAGGGCAGGTGGCGGGTCTGTGGCTCCCCACATGGCTCTTACCCCAACCGGCTCCGGCTTCTGTCCTGGCCTGGGGGTGTTGCCTTGGTGACCAAAGAGGAGCGGCAGAGGACCAGGACTGTGGCAAAAAGTGGGAGGGCCATTGCCCCTTGGCTCCCCCCCCATTCCGGTGCCCCTGTTCTGGGACCCGCTCACCTCACAGAGTCCTAGAGCCCAAGCCTGGGAATTAAACAGCCCCTTAGCCTGTCAGATGGCACAGGCCAGCCTTGGGTTCTTAATTTCAGTATAGGCATACCCTTAGGTGCCTGAATCTAACATCTAGGCACCACTGGCATTCATGAAACCACTGCCTGGCTGCTGCTTGACCCTTTAGGTGCCCGAAGTCCCTACGTGCCTAAGTTTCTGCTGGTAAAGTCCCCTACATTTCTGTCAGTGGGCATGCGGAAATCTAAGTCCTGACACTACCAAGCTGCTCTTTACATCTAAGCCCTAGTGGGATTCACACACTGATTTCCTCAGCTGGGCCTGATCCAGTAAGTGTGCTCTTTGCACACTCAACCACACAAAAAGGAGCAGAGGAGTGTGCTACTTCCCTTACAGTCAGTGCCCTGTCTAAATTTCCTGGAAGGCATGGAAATTATGAAAATGCCCCCAAACTGTGATCTTTTCTTTGT